>NW_028318063.1:1171666-1823333 GCF_062004578.1 Staurois parvus | reverse complement strand
ATCGAAGGAGGCATATTTTACCTACATAGCATAGCCAATGAATCAAGTGCCTTGTACTGGCAATACAAAGGTCTCAGATCTTTTTGACATACTTTAGCTACTGCAAAGCCTTGGTCTAAGGAGCTAAGTCACTTCTCTGTAGGTGTTAAATACATATGAAGTCTTTGTTTGGGGCTTTTATGCTTTACAATTAAGCCTGTGTATCAGCTTTCTCTTTATCCAAGTAAGCTGTCAAGTGTCGAGCACTATGAGATCAATTAACAGAGTGGCAAGTATCCAAAGAGATGTAGAATGGTCATGGCTGACAGCACAAAGCAGCACGAAGGGTTTCCCACTTTCCCTAGGACTTCTAAAAACCCATTTTAAACAAAACCAAACCTTTTTTAATCAGAAAATGTCCATCTTCATGAACAAATGTGTTGTATAAAGATGCATTCCTTTAACAATAACCCCAGACTTTTCTACAGTATATTTTTTTGATTATGTATACATTTTTTTCAATTCTGGTGGTACGTTGTAAGGCTGAAAGCTGATCTTCAAATAGTAAAACAAGTAAATGAGTATTTACTATATTCATTAAAATTAATTAGTCCACTTTTAAAATAATGGTAGCAAAAATATCCAAGAACTGTCCTGTATTCGCTTCCTTGATCTTTTATCGAGCATCTGGATAAATGGTACAGATATACAAAACTTTACAAATGCACATCAATGATATCGTAAGTTAGAGGATAAAGCTTACAGCGATGGTATGCATCAGGAAACAAAGCTAAGGTTTATAAAAAACAATTGTTCACAATGACGATTGTGAACAAGGTGCACACTGAAGTGTACAATAAAACTAAACCAAAAAATTTAACTTTTAAAAGGAGAAACCAGTAAACAATATGTTGTCTTTATTTTGGAGGTAGATGGAATGCCCAGGGGAAACACAAAGTAATAAGCACCCAGTAGAAGAATTGCGGCTCCACATGGCCAATAGCCAGCAAAGTCCTGCTGAATACGAGAGATGATGGATGACAAGGGGGCAGAAGGAATATATTCCATCCAAAGGTCTACCCTACTGTTTAGAAAGACTGCCAGATGTGTTCTTATGCAGCATGACATCTCTATAGAACCTAACTTCTTCCCGGAGTGTAGCACTGTACCTCTTGAGGAAGAGGATGGTCATACCCACATTGGCAAGAGATGCCCAGTACCAAGTGACAGCTCCCTTCTTTCACTACAGTCTTACACTCCATGGCCTGGTAGGAGTAATGACATTGCAGGAAAAACGAACTGCCACTCCCTGCCCAAAGTCCTTGGCTAGCACACAACATACAGGAACATAGGAGTCACATGTGTGTGCGCTTGTAATTCCACAGTTTTTATTTTGTGAAAAAGAATTTACAGCTGTTTTATTATTATGAGTCATTGCTAAGCAATGCATGGTACAAATGTACAAAATCCGTACAAAAAAATAACACTACAGGATTTACAGGTGTGAAAGTGATGAAAGCAGAATTGATGTAACATTCCTTTGCTTCCTCTGTGTGATGAGACACCTAGCTAATGGGTGGGAAGCCTCACTTTCATCATTCACTGCATGTGCTGCTAGTAATATAGAGTCATATCAGAGCTTACGGAGCTTCAAAGAGGGCAAATTGTTAGTGGCCGCTTAGCTGGTGCCTCCGTGACTAAAGTTGCCAAATTCTTTATTTCATGAGGTACAGTATCAAAGGTTATGACGGTGAGCAGTGTCCAAGATGGCCGCTCGGTAGGCGCACTCCTTGCCCACCGGACACATCGGCTGATCCACTGGCTCCCAGCGGGGTCAGATAAGTGCCCACCAACCCCCTCCCCCCCCCGGATCGCTGCCACCCACCCGCCTGTATGGGGGAAAAAAATGGGGCAGCCCGTGCCTCCAGCGCTCAGCAGGCTGCGCCAGAACTTGTGGCCTACCTGCCGGAGGCTGCATCTGAAGCCCCAGCCTTGAATTCGGACCCACCACCGGCGCTACTCGAGATTGAACCGGATCCCGCCGATGGGACGGACACCGCTTCGGAGGCACCCCTGCAGTTCCCCACACCTGCTCTGCGGGATGCGGAGCTCCTGGGTAGCTTCAAGTCCATACTGAAGGAATTGTCCTCCGCTATTTCCAGGTTGGCAGAACTTCTCTCACGGGAAATCAGGGAGCTGGGCACACGGACGAATGATCTTGAGGATAAAATGGATGCTGCAGTCACGGTCATTAAAAGCCATGAGCAGGATCTATGCAACCTTAAGAAAGAATTGGTGGACACGCTGCTCCAGCTTGAAGATTTTGAGAACCATTCCCGCCGCGGCAACTTGCGCTTACGGGGTATTCTGAAAACCGCTACGGATCTCACCTCAACCGCTACTGCCCTATTTCAGGAGCTGGCTCTCGCTATTCCCATTGACCGACTCGAATTTTACCGCATACACCGTGCATTGTGTCCCAGACGACTAGAGGGGCCCCCAAGAGACATTATTATCAAATTTACCCATTATCACACTAAGGAAACCATTTTCTTGGCAGCCAGGAACAACCCAGATCTCAATTTCCAGGGGCATCGCTACCAGCTCTTCTTGGACCTCTCCCAGATCACTCTTCAGAAGCGCAGACAGATCAAGCCCTTCACCTCGGTCCTGGTAAATTGCAGAATTAAACACGCATGGGGCTTTCCGTTCCACCTCACCTTCGCCTACCAGGGCTTTAGCCACATCAGAGGAGGCTAACTCTCTCCTGGAATCCCTATGTTTGGCATATTCATCTGGATCTCTGGCGGGGCCGCTTCCTCTGGGCCACATCTGGAAAAAGGCATCCAACCAGAACAGGACCCTCCCTTGGACCCCTCTACAACTGAGTCCAACCTGCTCTTCCCTGCACTGAAGTTGCGTCCAGGACTTCCTCCATTGTGCTTTTCACCATTAAATCCTTTTGACGGGACTGCGAGTTTTGCCTTTTCTGCATTCCCAGTATTGCTAGTGTTCTAGGATTAGACTCAACCCGACTGGCTCCCTTGGGGTTCCATCCTTGAGTGGGGGGGTCATTTCCTGGACTTGAGGTTTGTGACTTTTTGCCACTGAAAACTGCCACGGGTTCGGCAACATTGGTTGGGTTTAGGTTTGTGGAATTGGCAGATAGTTCCTTCGGGCTCTAGGGGTGTGTGCTGGGGTGAGGGACCATCTGGGCTGTGTTGTTTAGGCTCTGTTGTGGCCTGTAGTCATCCCCCCAGAGGAGGCTGGGCCCCTAAGCCTAGTTGGGTTTCCTATGAGAGGGTCTCCCCGGGTGTGACCTATTTCCCAGGGACTCATATCCACTAATGTGGGACTCCATTATATTATGTTTGTTACCTCCTTGCCCCCTGGGGGCCTATGTTTTTGATATATCCATTTGCAGCCATGTGTTCGGTTGTAGAGCCACCCCCAATTGATATCCTTTGAGCGTAGGATGCATTTCACCATAGGTGTGATATGGCTATGCCATTGTACATACTGTCCCTTTTGTCTTTTTTTTTTTCTTGTCTTCTTTTCTGGTTTTTCTGTTTTGTTTTATGCAGGGTTGTGGGACGCCATGGACCGGCTGTCTTTGGGAGAAGAAATTTTTATCCGACTTATGCTTTTTATGGTGAGCGGATTACGGTGATCCCGCCATGGCTTTGCCCCTACTGAAAGTACATTCACAAAATATACAAGGATTTAATTTACCTCAGAAGTGGGGTAAAGTTTTTCAAAACTTCAAATCTCCACAAATTGACGTGGTATGCTTGTAGGAAAGCAGGTTCGCCCAGTCCTCCGACATCTTTCACCTCATTATTCCACTTTTTACACGGCCTCAGCTTCTGAGAAACGACGGCGTGCTCCAATCACCTTCAAACACAATCTCTCTTTTATCTGTGCTCAGGATTTAGCGGACCCCACGGGCAGGTACTTGCTCCTGCAGGGCACCCTCTGGGATCAGGAGGTCACTTTTGTCTCCCAATCTCTTTCAGCACAATTTTTTCTCACATCTTTGTACCATCATTTCCCGACACTCCAAAGTCATCCTTCTTATTTTGGGAGATTCAAATGTAACCTTGGATTCCGCTCTAGATAGGCGCTATGTCCGGGGGGCGGCCCCTTCTCATGACTTAGTGCAGGAACAACACATGCGCTCACTCCTGCACTCTGCGGGGCTGGTGTACGTTTGCAGGGAACCTCACCCAACTGAGTGTGACTTCACATTCTACTAAAATCCTCATCACAGTTTCTGTAGAATCGACCACATATTTATGCATGTCCAACAGCTTCCTTTAGTCAGGCGGATATCTATCCCTTCCTCGCCCTGGTCGGACCACAATCCCCTGGTTCTACTTCTTGCACTTTCGGGGTCAGCAAGGCGCCCTTTTCACTGGCGCATTTATTGACCACTCAGGACACCTGCCAGCAAATTTAATCTTTCATACGAACATTTTTTTACCGAGAACTCAGGATCGGTTTCTTTGGCAGTGCCCCTGTGGGAGGCGCAGAAAGCTATGGTGCGGGGCCACATCATACAGCTGGCTGCAGTTTGGAAGTGGGAGCGTTGTCTTTCGGACCTTGACTCTCTGCCCATCCCTGGAGCTCTTTGCCTTGCGCTTGAGCCACTAGCTTTGGCACTCCAGGCTGATTGTAACATATCGAGTGTCCCTGACGCAGGACAGGAATTTCAGTTGAACCTTTTTGCGGATGATGCCCTCTTGACTCTCACTAATCCATTGATGACGCTCCCAAACTTGCAACAGGTTCTTGCGAGTTTCTCCTTGATTTCCGGTCTTCGTATTAATTTGGATAAGACTATCGCTCTCAATATCACTTTGGCCTTGGATTTGGTTTTGCGCCTACAGTCCCACTTTCCTTACAAATGGGCTTCCTCTTCCCTTGAATACTGGGCATTCACCTGACCCCCACCTATGGCTCAATGGCGAATTATAATCCACTGCTTCACTCGGTGTCCTCTTCTATGCACTCTTGGCAATTCCCACAGCTGTCCTAGATAGGACAGGTTAATTCAGTAAAAATGACTATCCTGCCTAAATTGTTGTACTTCTTTTGCACTCTCCCAGTACGGGTTCCTCCTCATTTCCTTCGGTTGATTCAGGCGAGGATTATGTGATTTATCTGGGCTGACAGATGCCCCAGAAATACACTTTTAGTCCATAGACTACAAGGAGGTCTTGGGGTGCCTAATGTAGCCAAGTATTACCAGGCGATCTAGATTGCCCCATTGTCTATGTTGCATTCTTCCTCTGATGTTCCTCTCTGGGTCCTTTTGGAACTACCTAACTGTGCCCCCATTGTGACATTGACGCTTTTATGGCTCCCTCATGCCCTACACCCGATGACATTGAGTCCAATTTTGCTCCATGGCTTACAGGTATGGGATTTGGTACGCTACTCCACTGACCTGACGACACCCTTTCTACCTTTGCTCCCAATTATAAATAATCCTCTTTTCCCGCTGGGCTTAGATAAACCAGGGTTACCTGCCTATAGTGATCACCGCTCTCAGGGTTGTGGTCATCGTGGAGAGGTGTTGCATATATGGTGGTCTAACCAGAGACTGATTTTGTTTTTGGTCGTATTTGGTCTTCTTTACACCTTGTTCCATCTCTCTATATGCCGGGAAGCCCGGTATGCTTTGCTTCATTGTCCCATATTGGGCCTGTTGGTTCACCAGAAGTTGGCTTCCTATTTGTTCTTGTCGGCATCTAGAACAATTGCTCAGGCCTGGATAAGTACATCTGTCCCTCTTCAGGGGTGCGGAACCATATGACCATTCTGATGCTCAATGAACAGATGTCGAGTATGCGTAATGACTCCCAACGGAAATTTTTTAAAATATGGGAGCCGTGGTTAACATATGCTTTTCCCATGCTCCCCCCCAGCTAGTCTGGGTGTATGATGCTGTTCAGGGTTGGCGTTCCCGGACCCCTACTTCTGGTCTTGTCTTCTTCCTTCTCTACTCTTTCTTCCTCTTTATTTTTGTTTGATTTCTGTGAGGCGATAGATATTGGTCTATGGTTTGAGTTTCTGTTGGTGTTTTTGTATTTTATGTGCCATTGACAGCTCCTGCGTGGGCACGCCTTCTGCTATGTTGGTGTTATAACATTGTCCTCTATTTTTAATGTGCCATTGACAGCCCCTGTGTGGGCGTGTCTTTTGTTCAAGTCCTTCCTACAGAAGCAAGAGTGTTACATCACTTCCTCTTTCAATGTGAAACATGTGGTCACTTTCACACCTGAAAATGAAGTAATATTTCCATTTTTTTATCCAATCCCTGTATAGCAAGCAAAGACAAAATGTAACTGATTCATCATGGTGATGAGCTGTGGATGTTTAATAAAAAGTGATTTCTCTGTGTGGCTGATGATTGGGAATTGCAGTATATTGTTAATGTAGCCAACTTTGTAGCCCTGTGCGTAACATTCCTTGTCACAAATTCTGTAGCCATACTATTTATGCATAAGTACAAAAAATATTATAATTATAATAATTACAAAGACCATTAAAACCAAAGATGTAGGTAAGAAAAAACTAGTTAAATAAAACTAGTTCATGATAAATAAGATCAATGAACAAAATGCATATCATAACACTAGCAGATCACAACTAAATATGGTTGTAAATACTGCTGTTCATGTACACTACTGAAAGTGTGCCAGTCTGAACACAGACCCATGACAATTGCAGCAATCTGTTGTCTGACAAGCCTGAGGGGGGGACAACAGACAGCGTCGGAGTAAATGATATACAGTAGAGTGTACAGAACTGGAGAAATGTGGAAGTGCATATTGTACAGCTGAATGTCTAATGTGGACCATGTGCAGCAAAGGACAAAGTGAACATTGTAAATCAGTGTGAGCCCTACAATAAAAAAAAAAAAAAAAAACCAATAAACTACAAAGAATTAATGGGACTTTCAAGGTAAATAAATAGTCCACATCATTTGAAAAAAAAATGTTAGGTAAAACAATTTACTCAGTACAAAGGTATGTGTAAAAAATAAATACCCAAGGCCTGATTCTTACAGGCCTACTTAAGCATACACCTGTGTGAGGTCCGTGTTTACCCACATAAGGGGTTGTAGAGGGGTTATGTGCATCCCATGCAGTTCCATTCATGACGATTGGGACACGGTGGCTGTATGGACACCGCTGCTGATCCCAATTTTACAGCCATGTAGATGCCCAAATGCACCCTGCCTGCTTTTAGATACCTACACGGCTGTAAAAATAGGATCGGCAGCTGTGTCTCTGCAGCCACTGAATACCAGTGAACACAACTGGGACTGCCTGCATAGGGGTACATGAATGCCTGTACATCCTTTCCTCTCTCTGATCACAACCTCATCACCTTCACCGTCTCCTCGTCCTCAAACACCTATCCCTCCAAACGGCAAACAATTACCAGCAGAAACCTCCGGAACTTGAACCCTACTCCCTTCCACTCTGCAACTGACCAACTTTATGACAGCATCCATCCCCTGTCCTGCCCTGACCTGGCCACTACTGTCTACAACAACTATCAGCTGCTCTAGACTCGCTCGCACCCCCAACAACGCGAAGCATTAGGCCATGACCGCTACAACCCTGGTAGACCGACCACACCAGAAACCTCAAACGACAGTCGTGCGCTGGAGTGACTATGACGTAAAACCAAATCCCAACAAGCGTTCACCCGCTATAAATCTGCCTTCTTAACGTACACTTCCTCCCTTCTCGCTGCCAAACAAGCCTACTTTATTACCCTCATTAATACCTTCTCCTCCGGTCCTCGCCGGCTCGTCTCCACTTTTAACTCTCTACTTTCTCCGCCTCCACCCAGTACCTCACTTACCGCCCACGAGATTGCTAACCACTTCCAAAACAAGATGGGCGCAATTTGTAGGGACTTTGCCACTGCTCAGACATCCACCCCACTTAGCATTCCTCACACAATAACCCCCTCAACATTTTGCTTCCTTGACCTTACTACTACCGAAGAGGTCACTAAGGTTTTCGCCGAAGCCCGCCTCACTACCTGCCCCCTGGACCCTGTCCCCTCACAACTCCTGCGGTCCCCCTCCTCTTCCATCCTATGCTCCCTCACTCACATCTTCAATCTTTCCCTCTCCACCAGTACCTTCCGCTCCTCTCTAAAGCGCGCGCACATCACTCCCATACTTAAGAAACCCTCCCAGGACCCCACCAACCTGAACAACTTAAGACCCATCTCCCTACTGCCATTTACCTCTAAACTCCTAGAGCGCTTAGTGTATAATCACCTGAGCTCCCATCTCAACGACAACAACCTTCTCGACCCTTTACAGTCCGGCTTCCACCCTCTACACTCCACTGAAACTGCCCTACTCAAACTCACCAATAACCTACTAACCGCCAAAACCAATGGCCAATATACTATACTGCTACTACTTGACCTCTCTGCGGCTTTTGACACGGTTGACCACCCCCTCCTCCTCAAAAAACTACACTCTCTTGGCCTCAGAGACTCCGCTCTCTGCTGGTTCTCCTCCTATCGCAGCGCTCCTTCAGTGTTACCTATAACGCTGCCACCTCCCCTTCACTCCATCTCTCTGTTGGGTTCCCTCAAGGTTCTGTCCTCGGACCCCTCCTCTTCTCCATCTACACCTCCTCCCTTGGCCAATTGATAAACTCCCACTGCTTCAACTACCATCTCTATGCCGACGACACACAAATCTATCTCTCTACCCCTCACCTCACCCCCTCAGTCTCCAATCGCATCACCACCAGCCTACTAAGTGACATATCGGACTGGATGTCACTCCACTTCCTCAAACTCAACCTTTCCAAAACTGAGCTCCTAGTTATTCCCCCCAGCCCGTGCCCCCCTCCTTGGCTTCCCCATCAAGATCAACAACACTATCATCAGTCCCACCCCTCAGGCCAGGGTACTAGGTGTAATCCTAGACTCCAATATGTCCTTTCAGCCCCAGGTCCAATCGCTGACAAACTCATGTACACTTCACCTCCGCAACATCCCCAAGATACGACCCTTCCTAACCTCGGAAACCACTAAGCAACTCATTCACTCCCTTATTATATCATGCCTTGACTACTGTAACTCCCTCCTCACTGGCCTACCTCATCGCAGGCTATCCCCACCCCAGTCCGTCATGAATGCTGCTGCCAGACTCATTCACCTTACTAACTGCTCTGTATCTGCCACCCCTCTCTGCCAATCCCTCCACTGGCTTCCAATTGCCCAACGGATAAAACTCAAAACACTAACATGGACATATAAAGCCATTCATAACACTGCCCCAATTTACATCACCGACCTTGTCTCTAAATACCACCCAAACCGTACTCTCCGCTCCTCGCAAGACCTCTTACTCTCTAGCTCCCTTGTCTCCTCCTCCCATGCTCGTCTCCAGGACTTCTCAAGGGCTTCACCCATCCTCTGGAACTCCCTACCCCAATCTATCAGACTATCGCCTACTCTACTCACTTTTAGGTGCACTCTGAAAACCCATCTCTTCAGGGAAGCCTACCCCGACCCCAGCTAGTACTGGAATCCTCTACTCTTCCTACCACGCCACCCCCCACAGCTAATTAGCTTTTGTACCACTATCCCCTCCCTCCTAGATTGTAAGCTCCAAGAAGTAGGGCCCTCTAATCCCTCTTATATTGAACTGTATTGTTACTGTACTGTCTCCCTCCATAATGTAAAGCGCTGAGCAAACTGTCAGCACTATATAAGTCCTGTATAATAATAATAATCCCCAAACAGGCAAACACAACCCTTGCCTGAATTTGACAGGTACCTGCTCCCACTTCTGTGGAGTTGTCCCCCCCCCCCCCCTGTAGTCTTCTGGGACATGTGACAAGTCCCACAAGACTACGGGGCTATTCACAAAGCGCAGCGCTTCTCGCGCATGCGCAGTGGGCACCCGGTTGTGAAGCTGCAAGCTGTCACAGCCGGGTGCCCACTGAAGATTCCGACGCCAGGGAGAGAAGATGGCCGGTGAAAGCAGGACACCGCTGTAGCGCGGCTGGCACGGTACTCCAACATGGTGGCAGCAACTTGGGAGGGGGGGGGGGGTTAAAGGCCAGCGGCTTTGATCCTGTGACCATATATACAGTATGCCAGCATACATTTATGCAGCATGTGCTTTTGTCATCTGTTGGTATTTTTGGTAATTTTTGCAGTTGCCAATTTGCCTTCTGATTTTTGCACTTATTATACTAATACATATGCACATTTTTACTTTTTACTGTTAATGTGGGTACTAACAATATAAAAACAACATTTACTTTTTTGGTACATTTGTGTGATATTCAAACAGACTCTACTCAAAGAAATCTCACTTTTGGATGGGCTGTTCCCCAAGTCCTCATGCACACTGGGCATTTTTACAGCTGCTATTTTTGGCTTTTGATGTTTTTTTTCTACAGCCAGTAAACTCCCCAGCATATTTTCCTATGTGTCCATGCACACAGACTGTAACCAACTTTTTTTGGCAGGGGCGTTTTTTGGCCGGAAAAAAAAAAAAACAAAAAACCACAGAACTAGTGGGTTTCTAGAGGAGTTTTTTAGCTGTAAAAATGTTCTAAATGCTGAAAAATGCAGTAAAACATGGCAAACTAGCGTTTTTGGACTTTTTTTTTACCAAAAAAAAAAAATTGGGGGAGGTAAAAAAAAAAAAAATAAAAACCGCAAACACGAAATAACGTGACTAAAACGCTAATACAAACGCTGCAAAACTCACATTTTTAATGTGACTTTACGCAGCTAACGTTACCAGCATTATTAAACCGCCCTGTGCGCATGGAGCCTAAAAGCCAAGAGAATCCCATGTGGTCTTCGTTTAAAAATTCCAGCCACCTTTTATCAATGAAATAAGAAAATGTATTACTGGTTTTGTACCTTGAAAAAGTAAAAGTTGAATCTCTTGGCCCTTTACATTCCAAGGCATACAAAAATTTAAATGTTACAGCTCAAATCCTCCCTTAATTCTCTGCCCACTCACACTGAGTCACCAACACCTCCAGAAGGATATACATTTCATCCAGATAAAATTATATACAGGTATGCTTAAATCTTAAAAAAAGAATCCCCCAGGGGACCAAGTGCACGGAGAACCTGGTTAGGGTCTGATCTGTGCTTTGATTGTTGAGCTTGGTCAATAGTGAGCTCCCCCCACTGCTGTCCGACCATGCTGCTCAGGGGGAGACACATTTTTAAAAAGCTCTAACAATCACACAAAGAAGAGGGGTTGGTGACATACAGCAGGCATGTGTGTAGCATGTTCTGTCCTTCACTGCACCAACACACAGAGATGAAAGGGAGAGCACCTGCAGATCTGCAATCCAACCTGAAATTTCATCCTCTACCCTGTAGGAAAGGCTGAGCCCAGATCCACCAACCCACCACCAGCTAACCACTGGAGGAAAAACAGAGACCACATCCACTCACCAGCCTTCAGACTACTTTAACTAGAGAGATTACAGTACTAGAGGATGGCATTTGTTGTGAATGACGGTATATTGGAGGCAAGCAGCGTCAATCAAATAAGCCCTCAAATACGCACCCCGCTAGGCTCTCTCCCCAGAACAGTAGGCAGGCGAGTCTGGGCTCAGGTGTGTGTGTGTTGCTGTAGGCTTGTTTTGTTGTGAATGACGAAGATCCTTTCCAGAATGTCGCCATTCATAACAATACAAGCTGCCAGCTAAATCTCTAGCTACGCGTTGTTGGAAGAGATACCAGCTGATAAGTGGGTTTCAAGATAAACATACAGATGCTGGTGCTGTGCAGGCTGGGGGTCCACATAGAATATTTAAAATCCATTTGAATGAGGAGGAGAGGGCAGTGGCTGCCGTACTGGTTGTAACTCCCCCATGAAAGTGCCCACAATTTGGGCTTTAGCCTGGGGAGGAGCAGATAGGCAGCATAAACTTAAAAGTATCCTTTTAATGCACAATGTGGCCAGAGATCACAATAGGAGAAAGTTTGCCACGCACTTAGTCTCCTGGGTTTCTAAAGGAATTTTAAAGCTATGGTATTTCTTCTTTACCTGAATACATTCTGGAGAAGTAGGTATATTTCTGATTAAACCAGACTTTCACAACATTTTAATCCCACAGGAATCCTTGAAATAAAAATGTATGTTTTGGGAAACCCATTTAAAAAAAAATATCATACCTTCATCTCATAGTGTATGAACGTGGATAGTATGTTGTGGAATGTATAGCTAAATTTATTTTATACACCCCTTCCCCCTCCAAAACAACATTTTAACTAATAATGATGAAATAAAAATATAACACAATATTTAGATCCTGTATGAACATGATCTGCTTGTTATTGTGGGGTAGACTTGACTTGGTAAAGTTACTGGGCCTGAAATATTGCTGGGAAATAATCTTTCCTCCATGGACTTTTTGCTTGTATTTCACTGTTGTATATGGTTGCAAAACACAACTACAACTACATCTAGATATACCAGGATTTTTAATATTTTGAACTATTGGTAGAGATATTTTTTTTTGCAAAATTTTTTTTTTTTTGTATATTTTTAACAGTTGTTCATTCATAATCTATCTGCATTTATTGACTGAACAGCAACATATAGTGCAGTGGAATAACGTCCTTACAGGATCTCTTCAACTTACAAGCCAACCTCAATGCTCTGTTTAATTGGGCAGCTATGTGGCAAATGAGGTTTAATGTTGATAAATGTAAGGTTATGCTCTTGAGGGCTAAGAATATGCATGCATCATACATACTGGGGGGGTACAACTGGGGGAATCGATGGTGGAGAAGGTTCTGGGAGTTCTGGTAGATCACAAGCTTAATAATGGCATGCAATGCCGAGCTGTGGCTTCTAAAGTGTATTAAAAGAGGTATAGACTCCAGAGAGAGAGATGTCATATTACCCCTGTACAAATCATTAGTAAGACCTCATTTGATCTAAAATTTTCTTCAGATTTTAAGGAAAACCACGAGCCAAATACATGAGGATTTCAGGATTTTCTGTACAGAGTAAAGTGACCATATTTGAATGCAAATTAACCTAAATTTTCATTGCGGTTTAATGTGAAAAACACACACACACACACTTGGTTGTAGCTACAAGTTGAAACATCATTTTTAATACTAGATTCCACTTCTTTCAATAATTAGTGTATTGGGCTTACTAATTAATAAAATGATGGGACATCCCAGTGCAATGACCAGAATTGGCATAGATTTACAATGGACATCAGGAAAAAAAAAAACGAAATATACATATACTCTTATGGGAAGATTTTCTTTAAAATTAACGGTCTTGGGACATAGTCTCTTTAAAATCAGCTTATTAAAATGTTTAAGTAGCTTGTAGTTCTTTTCCCACTGTCCTAATGACCATCAACACAGCAGAATTGTATCTCTAAAAAGCCAAATAACCTCAAAACTTCTATATTACTAATTCACTTATTGAAAGAGGTTTGAGAAGTCTCCCAAAGTCAGCAGCTTTCTTATTCCAAGAAACACCTAAAATACTGAAACCAATGCTAGCATTAAGAAAAACTTAAAGCAGAACTTCACCCAAAAGGGGAAGTTCCGCTTTTCCACCCCCCCCAACACTTTTATTATGGGAAGCAGGTACCTGGATGAACGAGCACAGGGGGCACCTTTGGAAAGCAGCATTGTCAGTCTGGGGGAGTGGAGTATTAGGGTATCTACAGTAAATCTGCTATTACATCTAACAAATGGAAGCTAAACTCCACCTCACATTGCAATAACAGCTAGAGATTTAATATTTCCAGAAATTTTGAAGCCATGGAAAAAACAAAAATAATATTTTTTTTCCCTGTTTTTGTGGAAAAAATTTTTTTTGAAAAAAAAAATTAGGTGTGGAGTAGTTTTCCAAATTGAAAGTCCCTTTGTTACACTGAGAAGGTGAAATGCGGTGCATATAAGTATTATGCATGAAAAAAAAAGTACAGCCTATTCAAAAAACTAAACAAGCTTTTAAAAATGTTATTTTTTTTATTACAAACAGAACAACAAGTACTGTATATGTTAAGAACATTTCAACAACTATACATGAGAACAGGTAACCACCCCCTTTTCCCTCATTATTTTAGGGCTCATTCACACCATGGTGCAGACACGTCAGTTTTTCTGCACACGTTCTGTAAGGGCACAACAAAATCAATTGTTCTCTATGTGCCCTGTTCACACTACAACACAAATATCACAAGCAGATTTTTTTTCTGCACAGGAATCTGCAACATGTATAAAACTCACTGAAACGCAAATGAAAACTGACAAACAGATATATCTGCAAAGTAAAATCCGCAAGTCAGTTTCCATCAGTTTTTCCTGCACCTATGGTGTGAACAATGCCTTAAAGCTTCCTGCCAATATGCATTTTATCCAGGATTTCAGGTGTAATTTATCTATAAAATAAAGGAATTGTGTATTTTAGGAAGCAGTGGTTTCTTTACTTGAAGATGCTGCTGGTGAAGAAACACTCTGATGATCCAGAAGAAGCAGAACGTGTTTCTGGAATGAAGACTCTGGAGGGAAGTTACTTGCACTTTCATTCTGGTTCTTATCATTTAATTCCATAATGTATTTTTAATGTCTTTGGGGTACCAGTGGCATGCAAGGATGTGTTTTGCCATTGTTGTAGCATTTGGAAAAGAATGTTTTTTCTCACAATATTTGCAAATTCTAGCTTTGCTCTCAGCAAAAACTGCACTGTGGAAATGTTTGTCTTACCATTTTACTGAGAGGAGGAAAAGAAAAAGCAGTTTACAGAGTAGACTATAGGTAAACATTATGCTGTGATGGAGAACATTACCCGCCGCCCTATAGTAGAAGTAGGGCTACAGGGCGGCAGGGCTGCGATAAATCACGTATATATATATACACCATAATTTGTAGATGCTATAACTTTCACGTAAACCAATTTACACACATTAGGATTTTTTTTTAGCAAAGACATGTAGCAGAATACAATTTGGCCTATATTTATGAGGAAATTTGATTTCTAAATTTTTATTAGATATATTTTATAGCAAAAAGTAAAAAAAAAAAAATGGGGGTTCTTTCAAAATTGTCAGTCTTTTTTTGTTTATAGTGAAAAAAAAATAAAACCCGCAGAGGTGATCAAATACTACCAAAAGAAAGCTCTATTTGTGGGGAAAAAAAGACAAAATTTAATTTATGTACAGCGTTGCATGACCGCACAATTGTCAGTTAAGGAGACACAGAGCCGTATTGCAAAAAAATGGCCTGGTTAGGAGGGGGGGGGGTAAATCCTCTGGAGGGCAAGCGGTTAATAAGAATCATTTAAAGGTTAAAACCGATAATCTAATTTGCCAGACAAATTTGCTACCTGCCAATTAAGGCCTGAGGACAGAAACTATCATCTACTGCAGTGTTTCTCAACTGGGGTTCCGCAGAACCCTAGGATTACAGCCCAATGTTGTTTGCAGTAGTGTTCTTAATGCGTGCTGACAGTCAGTACCATGTGCATTGATACTCCATGCCTCCTCCTTAGCTCCGGCTCCTGTGAACTCAGAGGGAGGCACCAGGAGTTGAAGGAGGAGGTGTTCCTTTCTAAAACAGCGCTGATCACAAGACGGTGGGAGGGAGCACAGAGCGCGAGCCCGTGACTGGAACAACAGGTGAGATCTCTTGGCGACTCTGTGGAGGGTGCCAGCAGAGTGTAGGGAAGGGGGTGCAGGGGGACGGAGCACTGTGTGTAGGACAGGAGTTAATGCAGACTGGAGGTTGAGCAGAGAGAAGGAGCACATGGCTAAAACAGGAGGTGACATCCAGTGTTTGGCAGCAATGATGCACACTGCAGAGAGGGGGAGCGCACAGTTGGAAGAGAATGAATGTAGCAGGAGGTGAGATCATATCAGCTCTATGTTATGCCATAACTGTACATAAAGCCATTATGATCTCACCTCCTGCTACATTGAGCCCGGGCACACACTGATTCGGTGTGGAATTTGCAGCGTTTTCTGTGCGAATTCCGCACCGCATCACAGTTACACCCCGTTCATGCGAACTGCTGCAGGTGTGCATATTAACATCTCGAAATCGGTCCACAAAACGAAGTGCAATGTGCAGAATAGGATCACATGGGTGCTGCACCTTTTTGGTGCAGATGCAGTGCAATTGGAGCCATATAAAATGTATGGCTCAAATTGCACCACACAGAATTGGCATGTGATTTGCAGAGAAATGTGGTTCCTATGCGAATCATATGCAATATGCCGCACTGCACAAGTGTGAACCCAGGCTCAGTCTCATCCAGCTATGTGCCCCTACAGTCTTCATTGAGCACTGCCATACACTGGATGTCACCCCTGCTACATTATTCCATGTGTTCCCACTCTCTTTTTTCCTCCTTCAGTCTGCATTCACCAGTGCCACACACAAGGTGTCACCTCCTGATGAATCCATGTGTTCCCACTCTCTGCACTCCATTCGATGCCACCCTCTGAGTTCACAGGAACCACAACTACAGAGGAGACATCAGGTATCAATGTACACTGTCAGTGCGTATTACAAATAACAATGGGTGAATATACATCTGCCACAATATGGATCTTCAGTGGAACCCCATGTGAGAAACCACGTGTTATGGATTTGCAAACCTGTGCACGGTAGCATACTGTTATTTACTGCACTGTTCCCCACAGGTCCTCCCCTTCTGTCTGTCTCAGGCTGCTAAATGTAATATCACCTGGGATGGTCAAGAGGAGGGCTAGTGGGAATCAAAGAGGAAAGGCAAGTTACAACAGCTTCCCCGTACTCCTCTGTATTTGTTGTTATATCTACAGCTCGCTGATCAGATCCAATGTTCCATGAGCTGTAGATCTGAACATTTTTTTTACCGGGGTTCCCTAAGATCTCAAAACTTTTTGCCAAGGGTTCCTCCAAGGTAAAAAGGTTGAAAAACACTGATCTATTGTATCCCAACAATCACCCAACTGTAGGAGCTACAGGATGGAGCCCACAAGCAAACTAAACTGGAGCCAATGCCCTGCATTTCCCTACAGTGGCAGAAACGCATATTACTCTTGTTGGAGAACTGCATTGAGAAGTACAGTGTTACTTGAATTGTATTCCTCTTTCATTAACACCCTCTCACGCAATCACCATCAACTCTTTTCTACCTTTAACTCTCTACTTCGTCCTTCTTTACCGCCACCTGCTAACTCACTCGCTGCCTAGGAGATCGCTAATCAATTCAAAAATAAGATTGATGCAATTCGTGACGAGATCTCCACTATACAGATATCTCCCTCACCTGTCCACCTGCACAATCTATACTTCCCTTGTTTAACCCAGCTACTATAGAGGAGGTTGGTAAACTGTTTTCTAAAGCCCACCTAACCACCTGTCCTCTGGACCCTGTTCCCTCGCAAATACTATGGTCACTCTCTGGGTCGATCCTTCATTCTTTAACTCATATCTTCAATGTCTCCCTTTCTACTGGCATCTTCCCCAACTCTCTAAAACATGCGCTAGTCACCCCCAAACTTAGAAAAGCCTCACTGGACCCCACCAATCTTGGCAACCTAAGACCCATCTCCTTACTCCCTTTTGCGGCCAAACTCCTTGAACGTCTAGTCTACAATTGGCTGAGCTGCCACCTTATTGAAAATAACCTTCTCAATCCCCTTCAGTCTGGATTTCGTCCACAACACTCCACAGAAACTGCTCTCCTTAAACTCACAAACGACTTACTAACCTCTAAAACCAATGGTCACTATTCCGTACTCTTGCTCTTGGACCTCTTCGCTGCCTTTGACACAGTTGACCACCCCCTCCTCAAAAAAAAAAAAAAAAACCCTCTATTTACTAGGTCTCCGTGACTGTACTCTCCCCGTTGGTTCGAATCTTACCTATCTCACCGCACTTTCAGTGTCACTTACAACTCTACTTTCTCCTCTCCTACTCTTCCTACTGTCAGGGCCCCCCAAGGTTCTGTCCTTGGACCTCTCCTATTCTTGATCTACACTTCTTCCTTGGGTCAGCTGATAGCTTCCCATGGTGTTTCCAATACCATTTCTATGCTGATGATACACAAATCTATCTCTCTGCTCCTCGGCTCACCCCATCAGTTTCCACACGTATCACCGATATACTAACAGACAGACTAGATGTCACACCACTTCCTAAAACTCAATCTATCCAAAACTGAGCTCATAATATTTCCTCCCCCACATGCCTCTTCCCCTGATTTCTCAGTCCGGATCAATAGCACCAATATCAACCCATCCCTGTATGCCAGGATGCTAGGTGTAACCCTGAATTCTGAACTATCCTTTCAGGCCCACATTCAATCCCTGTCCACATCATGCCACCTCAACATCTCCAGAATATGCCCAGTTTTGACCAATGATACCACAAAGCTCCTAATTCACTACCTGGTTATCTCTCGCCTCGACTACTGCAACTCCCTCCTCATTAGCTTATAATTACATAGGCTATCCCCCCTCCAGTCCATCATGAATGCTGCTGCCACTCGCCAAACAAATAAAAATCAAAATACTAATAACTTTCAAAGCCATCCACAACTCTGCCCCAGCTACATCACCAACCTGGTCTCAAAATATCAACCAAACCACTCTCTTCAATCCTCCCAAGACCTTCTGCTCTCTAGTTCCCATGTCACCTCCTCCCATGCTCGCCTCCAGGACTTCTCCCGAGCTTCTCCCATCCTATGGAACTCCCTACCCCAATCTATCCAGCTTTCTCCTAATCTATCCACCTTTAGACGGTCCCTGAAAACCTGTCTCTTTAAAGAAGCCTATCCTGCTTCTACCTAGTAAACCGCCATTTATTTCCTCCATCAGCTCATCCCCCCATAGTTATTACCTTTTGTATCACTCAACCCTTCCTCCTAGATTGTAAGCTCTAACAAGCAGGTCCCTCTGTTTCCTCTTGTACCAAATTGTATTGTAACTGGAATGTCTACCTTCATTTTGTAAAGCGCTGTGCAAACTGTTGGCGCTATATAAATCCTGTATAATAATAATGTTTTACTTACTGTGACCAGAGCAATAACTGTGACAATAGTACCACTGTACTACTCTGGGGAGGTGATCAGTTTTTTTTTTTTTTTTTTTTTTTTTTTTTACACACACTATGACTGCTTATAAAAACAGTGATAATCACGGTTAGAAGCAACCATTTTTTTAAGAATGAAATCCATTCACTCGGTGTGTACCATTATGATTAGGTGTGAATGGCCACAGCTAATGACAAGTACAGATGGGCTGTGATTGGCCCTGTCTGTACCATGTGATCACTGTGATCAATCACAGAGATCAAAACAATAGCACACAATAAATGCTATGAACGGAAGATGCATTGTGTACAACTATCATGTGATCTGCTGTGATTAGTCCCAGAAAGCATATGGTATCGTAAGTGGCCCAGTACACTAAATCTGTCATTTGCTATGTCCGGTGGACACAGCGGGTAACAGATCGTACTGCAGCACGGCCCGTGGAGCGTGTGCAAGACACAATCCTTGGAGGACATCATATGACATCCACCCAGAACAGGAGAGCTCCTGGCTGGCCATCACATTACAATAGGCCCGTCGGGAAGCAATTATAACAAAACTTCCAGGCTGGAATTTTAACTGACAACCAATGATATTTGATTCTCCTTTTCTACATTTTTATAAGACTGGTTAAAATTGTGTTCTTCATCTGTGTATCAGTTGTCATTGGGCTATATCCAGGTTTTACTAAGGTGCTCCAGGTGGATATTTCTATCTCCAATGTCAGAACACATCCTGCTATATCTTAATCCCAGGATTCCTTATAAACCATGGATGAAAGTGGTTGTGTTTGAGGCACATAGCAAGATCTGTGAGTTTTTGGTAAATGGATATTTGCCAGTTTACTTCTTTCATTTCTTGTGGGGTGAAAGTTGTTATAGCTTGACATTGAAAAATGATCCCAGACGCTTGCAATCCAGGAAATCTTTATGTCATCAATAGAACAGAAGTAGGCCATGGGCTTTCTGGAGAAAATTCACAGGTCTACTCTTATGAAGCCATAAATAGATGTGTATACAGGGGAGCAAATTGTGATCTAATTTCCATTCTGATCTGCTGCATGTAGAGGTACAGACTGCTCTGTTAGTCATCTCTAAAGCTTTGGATTGCACCTGTGGACTGCAGTAGGGGCACCTGGTTGAAGAATGGATGGTAATGCTACCCACTCATAAAAGGAAGACTGGACAGTGGAGAATCCCTTCATAGTGCATTACACATCTGTGCATGTGAAAAAAGGGGGATAGGCTAGAAAAGGCCATGTATCCTGGGTTTAAGCAAAGGAAAAAAATAAACTTTAAGAGTATGTAAACCCAACATTTCATATTCCTGATGTTCCTGTTGTACCATGTACTTCTATGAAAACGTATCCTGTTCTCTTAGTATTGCTTCCTTTGTGTGCAAAAATGACCACACTAAGTAGGAGAGGAGAGCGTGGTCAGTTCTCTAGCTGTGGTAGATCTCTGCCTGCTCTCCTCCAATGGTCAGACTTTTCCTGACACACCCACTCCCACCATCCTGCACATCCTGTGACTGGGAAGATAAGCTGCGATTTCTCCCCTAGCTCCTTATGCAGTTGAGAATAGTAACATGATCACTTGGGGAAAAAGGGTATATTGTTTTTTTAGATCTATACACACGTTTTGCCTTTCATTTCCATTTTAAACTAAATGGGTTGTTTTACAAGGTGAGGGTTTACAGTCAAAAAAGTGTATCCTCAGAACCCTAAGTTTACAGTTAATCCAAATGAAGGCAAAAAAACCTCATAAAGCATGAACCAATTCTTCCTGTTCCCCAAAAGCTAGACACCCTGAATCCACAATCGTTAGTGTTATATCTTACACAAAATGAATAACTAGTAATATTTGGCACAGTTAAAAACACATGCAGCCAATTTTGAAGCAATCCAAGTATGCAGGCTAGAACTAGCTCATATAGAAGACTATAACTTTGTTACTGCTTACTGTACAAAAAAAAAAAAAAAAAACCCTTTCTGTAAGTGGAGATTAAACCTCTTTTCTAGAATAAAATCAATCCAAACAGTTTTAATAACCCATTTCTCTCGTGCCTTGTTTTACATTTCTCTGCACTACCAATATTTTGCATTATTTTTTATTAGACGTTTCCTGGGTTTTGGGGACATTTTACTGGATCAATGTGGATGTTTAAATAGGGTTTGAACTATTTTTAAAAATTGTGAATGCAATACATTTCTATGGTTTACCATTTCTGCATATTCTGCACTATCCATATACTGTACGTGCTACCCTACAGATTGGAAAAGTTCTTGGAAGCATGCTACAGTGTTACACCAACTGGCGTACGTTAGTGCAAACATCGGAGGAGTTAGGTGAGCATGTGTCCTAGGAGGGTCGTATGAACACCAGGATTTCAGACATCAGGGAGACAGAGAGCTGCTGAGACATTTCATTTCTGCATTAGTCTGCATAGCAGAAGGAAAATTAAGACAGAGACCGCTATTGAATTTACTTTTTTTTTGGCTTGGTGACCCTGGATTTTGTTTTATGGTTTAGTGACCCCGGATTTGAGACCTAGGATATGTAGAGTACTCCAGGCCATTTTAGAAAATGGTCAAAGATGGATTGAAAGTGTTGTCTCCATGCATCTTTTCATATCGATGCTGTGAAGGTGTAGCAAGTGCAGTGCTTTGTTTTTATTGACTGTTAGGAGTTTATGAAGTTTTTTCCTTGTACGCTGCAATACCCCTGGACAGTTTATGGGATGGAATCAAAAAAAAAAAAAAATATCACTCCCTGTACGAACAGCCTTTGACAGCCAAAAGGAGGTCCCCAGTCTCTGAGGTGTCAATCATAGGCTGGATGGAAAGAACAGCTCCATAGGAGAGAATTACATTTTTATTCCTACAGTCACAACCTCACGGACCTGGAGAAAAGCCTGATGAGGTCTGCAAGAACCTGAGGCTTGGAAAAATATCTGTCTCCCAACAAAACAAATACCCAAAGCCAAAATAACCCACTCCTGGAAAGCAATATCACTTATGTCTTGGCATGTCTAAGTCAAAGTTGACCTCAACCCATGCAACTTGTCAAACTTGCATCCAGATACATTCAATTAGACAATACAAATAGCACCCATTCTGCACCTAACTACTTCTAGAAATATGACAGCAAAGATCTGAGACAACCAAGAGCTACATTGAAGAAAGCCAGCCAGTAACACCAATATATAATTCATGCTGCTTTTAATATTGCTTTTTAAAAAGGGGCCAAATATTGTAAGTGCAAATTGTTTTTTTTCACCCATTTACAGGTTTCTGCCCAAATAGGGAATCCTTACTTTCTCTACAATGTCAACATTTTTTGAGCAATCCATTTTAATACTTGATCCCATAAAATACAAGTAAAATGAGACAGCAGAATGTTCTAATATCTTCTAAACAGCACTGGAGCCATGGATTGCAAAGAAATATATGTTTAGAGATGGCTCTACATAGCATTGTCAAATTCTTTAATGATAGAAAGAGTGCTTTTCTCTTGATATAAATGCTGTTGCAGTTTCACAACTAATGATTATTATTATTATTATACAGTATTTATAAAGAGCCAATAGTTTGCTCAGCGCTGTACATTACAAAGGGGGACAGAACATGTGACAGAACAATACCAATACAATACATGAGGGGATCGAGGGCCCTGCTCTTTCGAGCTTACAATCTAGAAGGGATGGGATAGTGGTACAGGAGGAGATAGCTGTGGGGGATGGAGTGGTAGGAAGAGTGGAGGAGGTCGGTAAAGTTAGCAGGGGGTGGGGTAGGCTTCCCTGAAGAGGTGGGTTTTCAGGGTGCGCCTAAAGGAGAGGAGAGTAGGTGATAATCTGATGGGTTGGGGCAGGGAGTTCCAGAGGATGGGTGACACCCTGGAGAAGTCCTGGAGGCGGGCATGGGAGGAGGAGACCAGGGAACTAGAGAGAAGGAGGTCTTGTGAAGAGCGGAGTGTGCGTGTTGGGTGGTACTTGGATATTAGGTCAGTGATGTAGTTCGGGGCAGTATGGTGGACGGCTTTGTACGTCAGTGTTAGGATTTTAAATTTGATCCGTTGCGCAATCGGAAGCCAGTGGAGGGATTGGCAGGGGGGGGGGGGTGGCGGAAACGGAGCGGTTGGAAAGGTGAATGAGTCTGGCAGCCGTATTCAGGATGGACTGAAGCGGGGATAGCCAGCGGTGAGGCAGGCCAGTGAGGAGGGAGTTGCAGTAGTCGAGTCATGATATGATGAGGGAGAAAATGATGCTGGATCACATGGAAGAGGCCCAGATCTTATAACAACCCATATTTCCCCACCAGTACATTTAAAGTACCTTCCCTAAGCAAAGAGAGGATGATGGACAATTAATGCCAATTCTGTGGCATCTGTGCCTGATGAGACATTTTGATTTTATAGGAATATCACAAACCTCTATCCAATGCAGTAATTAGATGTTTTAGGGTTCATGAACACTAGGCTTAAAAAAAAAAAAATGATGCATCTATAGGAGTTTTGTGTTTTGCTTGTAGAAGCAGCTCAATGTTATCTTATGTGTCCATGCACATTAGGACGTTTAGTCATATTTTAAGCACAGCATTTAGAGTCGGGAAAACTCCATTCTGGTTTGCATTTTTAAGGAGTTTTTGGGCAAAAATAAAAATGCTAAATGCTCCTAAGCCCAGTGTGCATGGACCCTAAAAGAAAATATTCAACCATAGAACAACAAGAGCACTTGAATAGGCATCAAATCAAGATGAAATAACTCAATATAAAATGGTATGATAATACACAGCTATTGAATGTTGTTTTGTTACATACTGATTATTCTATTACTATGACCATGCAATACAAACATTATAAATTATCTCCCAATGCTCCCACCAGATGGGATAGTGAGTAATTACATCCATTAGATGTGGCTTCCAACATCCATTGACCAATCATGATCCTGTAAATATGGGCATGCAACTGCATTCTTATATTTGGCAATATACAGTGATGAACAGAAGTATTTGAACACCCTGCGATTTTGCAAGTTCTCCCACTTAGAAATCATGGAGGGGTCTGAAATTCACATTGTAGGTGCATTCCCACTCTGAGAGACAGAATTAAAAAAAAAAAAAAAAAATTCAGGAAATCACATTGTATGATTTTTAAAGAATTTATTTATTTGTTTTGCACTGCTGAACATAAATATTTGAACATTTGAGAAAATCAGTGTTAACATTTGGTACAGAAGCCTTTGTTTGCAATTACAGAGGTCAAACGTTTCCTGTAGTTCTTGACCAGGTTTGCACACACTGTAACGGGGATTTTGGCCCACTCCTCCACACAGATCTCCTCTAGATCTGTCAGGTTTCGGGGCTGTCGCTGAGCAACACGGAGTTTCAGCTCCCTCCAAAGATGTTCTATTGGATTTAGGTCTGGAGACTGGCCACTCCAGAACCTTGATATGCTTCTTACAGAGCCACTCCTTGGTTATCCTGGCTATGTGCTTTGGGTCATTGTCATGTTGGAAGACACAGCCACGAAGTGGGAGAACTTGCAAAATCGCAGGGTGTTCAAATACTTCTGTTCCTCACTGTATATGCAACACACTGCACTGTTACTGATTCCAGATTGTTAAATGGCTGCAAGATGGCAGTGCTCTACAGTTCAGTTGACACAAGAAATTGTACAGCAATGCGAAGAATGCTGGGACCTGTATGCTGCAAGCAGGATTTTTTTATTCAGTTTAGCAGATATAGAAGTACAGATCCCAAGTGAATGAGCAAAGGAGCAGGAGCATATAAAAGGGGAAAGCCCAGGAACCTGAGGGAGAGAAGAGAAGGCAGAGAGAGAGGCAGAACATGTGTGAGAGCAGAGTGCCGATCCAGAAGGCCTCAGGTTGGATCAAACTGGACTAGAGGACAAAGAAAGGAATTTCCAGATCACGGATCATACTGAAAGGCAGGATAGTCAATCCTGCATGCAGGTAGATCAGGTCATCACCACTGGAACCACTATCTCCTCTGGAAGACAAGGAGAAAAGGGGCTCCCCAGCAGTAAGGCCATCGATTCGCACCGCTACTTTGAAGGACAGGCTGAGAGGGTTTATAACCCATACCACACCACCACATGTTACAAGTTCACTTTTTGTTGTTGCCAGTTACCCAAGTCCAGTATTTTACAACAGAGACTCCACAGAGAGACAGACTCTGTAGCCCAGGGGTAGGCAACCTTTGAGAGGTGGAGATCTACCTGGACTAAATGAAATTTCAAAAATCGCCAAGGTTCAGCTCCATCAAAAAAACAATTAAAATAGCAAGGCCTAACTAAATAGCAAGGAAAATGAAGAAAAATAAATAAAACAAATGTCACTGTAAACATACAAACAGCTTACCTTAAAAAAGGGCAGTGTCAGTTAGTAGGGCAGTGGACGGCGTCCGTCAAGCAGGGCAGTGGACGGCGTCCGTCAAGCAGGGCAGTGGACGGCGTCAGTCAAGCAGGGCAGTGGACGGCGTCAGTCAAGCAGGGCAGTGGACGGCGTCAGTCAAGCAGGGCAGTGGACGGCGTCAGTCAAGCAGGGCAGTGGACGGCGTCAGTCAAGCAGGGCAGTGGACGGCGTCAGTCAAGCAGGGCAGTGGACGGATCTCTCCTTTTCTGCTCGTTTGGGGAAAATTTTTTCTACAGTGTGGTTCACATTTCCGCACATCAGTCATTGATTATTCGTGTGTATATTTATGCTAATCTGACTTTAATACAGACTGATCTGCTGTTCATGAAACACTGCGTTACTCTGTGTGTTAAAGCCAGGGGGATACCTGGCCAAGGCATTATGGTGAGGTCAGCAGGGGTTGTGCTCCAGCCAGGGCTCAGAAGTAACTGGGGAACACAAAATATTCAACTGCTATATATACAGTATATATAAAATCATGAAATTAGATTTAACATGGTTACATAGTTAGTCTGGATAGAAAAAGACAAAAGTCCATCCAGTTCAATAAAAAAAAAAAAAATTATGATCCTATACCCACAGTTGATCCAGAGGAAGTTAAAAAAAAACCCAGCAAAGCATGATTCAATTTGCTCCTGCAGGGGAAAAAATTCCTTCCTGATCCCCCAAGAGGCAATCGGATATTCCCTGGATCAACTTTACCTATAAATGTTAGTAACCAGTTTTATTCTGTGTATCTAGGAAAGAATCCAGGCCTTTTTTTTTTTTTTTAAAGCAATCCACTGGAGCTGGCCAGAACCAACTCTTGGTTGAGAGAGAGAGAGAGTCTATTCCACATTTTCACAGCTCTTACTGTAAAGAAACCTTTCTGTATTTGGAGATTAAATCTCTTTTCCTCCAGATGTAAAGAGTGAACCCTTGTCCTCTGTGTTGACCTCAGGGTGAATAACTCTACACCGAGTTCGCTATATGAACCACTGATGTATTTATACATGTTAATCATATCCCCCCTTAATCTCCTCTTCTCAAGAGAAGGTAAATTCAATTCCTCTAATCTTTCCTCATAGCCGAGCTCCTCCATGCCTCTTATCAGTTAACTTAACAGAGCTGTATCAACAAAAAAGTGCCACAAATATATTGTATATAGATCCAATCAAACCAACCACGTATAAAGTTGCATGCAGACCTTGCTATAGTATTAGCTTGCAGTACATCATAGTGGAATGAGCATGAAGAGGAACCCACCGGGAAGTGCAATTCTAAATCATAGATGTTCAAAATAAATACTTCTTTGCTCTCTTGCACTGTATGGCAGATGTTCATGCATATATTTATACATCAATGCTGCCAGTGAGTGGTTTCCATACTATAAACTTGGTACTGGTAAATACAACTATATGGCAGACGCTTACATAGACACATATGTCTGTATAATGGTTATTTCAAGTCTTATCTAGAATATACAAACAATGTAACATTAAGCTATACCCATCTTCTGTGAGATATCATTTCATACAAAGAATAGTCAGACATTACCAGCCATTCAACACAACACCAGTAATAATCAGACAGACCCTATGGTAACACACATGGACTGAGTTGTCCGTGTAATTACACAGTAGGATATCTGTGAATTACACTGTTCCATTCATAATAGGGACAGTGGACTCTTCCGTAAAAGTGATCCCACTCCTATTTCTCCACGAATCCTCTGTGTTGAGTGTCTGCTTCTAGTGGCTCATCCACACGCAGGCACACAGACACTAGGAAGTAGACCTGATATAAAGTCGCCAGCATTTCATTTTTTTGTTTTTATATAGATCAGATCTTTAGCCATTTTATTCACTTTAGGTTAGAGGGTAGTGTTTTTTTGGGAAGGAGGACAATTTATTGAGCCATTTTTAGGTGTGGCGGAAAGTATTGTGTGCACATATAATGCATCGCTTGACCTCCTTCCACTCTCAACAAATAAAGGTGGGAGTTAGTAAAGCTTTTAGTGGGACTAGAACTGGGAGAGCAGCTTCTACTTCCTTTCCACAGTGGAGATGCAAAACATTAAAACCCAACTAACTTTTACTCAAACTAAGTGATATGAGAATCTTCTTCTCTTCCTTTCTCTTTTATTAGAAACCCTTTTGTTACGTATAGCACACGATGCAAGATCTGTTCCTATCTTGACTGTTTTAACGTACTTCTCCCACTATGAGCAATGAAGTCTTTATTGAATGTCATCATTTCCTAATTGCTATGTGCTATGAAGATGCTTAATATGTACAGTAACATGGAATTCTTAGCATCATTTCGTCAATTGTCTATTTTCGTATTTCTAAGATTTGCATTATGTTTCACTGCATAACGTAGATATTGTAAAAATTCTTGTTTAAACAAAGAATGCATAAAAAAAACAAAAAAAACAAAAAAAACACAAAACTGGCTATTTGTAGTCTGACCACCTGAATCAAGATGATGAATTATATATGATTAATTATATAGGCTACATAATGTTCTGTGCCTTGGAAAACATTTTTATATTCTCTTTACACTGAACATATTTGAATGGATACACCTCTTTTAACGTCATATTGTAACATAAAACACTGGTCTTCACCCCATGAGGTGAATAAGCAATTGAAATTATACATAATTTTTTTGGCAATTTTCAATTATTATTTCTACTATCTCTCAGTGTGTATATTTAGTAGCCCTGATGAAGGGGGTCGCTTAGAACCCATGAAATGTGTTAGTATTTTTACCAAATGCAATAATAAAATGTATCTGGGCAAAAACATTTGAGCTGGCTCTTTTACTTATTCCTTTCCTGCATAATTACAAGAACCTAACACTGATTCTGTATTTTAGAAAGCAGACTGTAATTTTTGCATTTAAAAGGAGAATTCCAGGCATGTTTTTTTTTTTTTTTTTAAATACGGTTTATATGGTCCACCTTGTAAATACCATATCTAGCCGATTCCCCTGGAAACTGGAAATCACTGTAGTAGACACAGGTACTTCAGTGATCGCCACTTGCTACCGAGTTCCACTCTAAGCAGCCTGCCTGAAGCATTTGGAATACTTTAAAAATTTGCATTGCAGCTTCAGCAATGAATTTACTTTTTGCCACAGGACAGCTGAATCACAGAAAGTGATAGACAACATATGCTGCATTAGCAAAACATTGCTTCAAGATCTGAAAAGGAAGACAAGGGGTGCCCTAGCACTATGTCAGTGTCAGAGTCAAGAGAAGTTCTGCATGACCTCCCCACAGCTGTGTACATGATTTTACCTAGCAATCTGAGAAAACAATTGTGGATGTAAAAGTGGTTGTAACTGTTGGAATACAATTTAAGTATTTTTATATAATTCCATCACTATTCAGTATAGATTCTTCAGCCAGTAGATGGCAGTGTTTTATAGGTTTGCAGTGGCATCCATGGTTTAATTCGGTCTTTTCTCTATAATAAAACTTCCTGTTTCCTGTTACCGGTAGCAGAAGATAAACACATGTGGACAGTGCACTGCCCATTCTTTATGGCTATATGTAGAATCTAACAGGTTATGGGGCCAGACACCCAGTCATAGCCCGCTACAGCAAATGAGTGCAAGATACAGCAAACCAAAAAGACAGCAACAGAACTAAAGAAAATGGCCAGTAACACAGGTGCAACAAATATTTCACTTGCAAATCTGTCAAACCAGAACTACCAGTCTTTGAAATTCAAGATGAAAATGCTGCTAATAATAGAAGGTACGTGGAAATGTATAAATGAAGGCTAGCCAGAACACCCTTCAGATGAGTGGATAGAGAAAGATCAGAAAGCTGAGAGCACAATCTCTCTTAGCATAGAAAATGATCAAATCATACATAAATGCAAGCGTGAAACTGCTAAAGAAATGTGGTAAAGATTATAAAAGGTGTATGAATGCTAACCTCAGCAATTTACTGTATTTGATTAGAAAGCTATACCAATCAAAGCTGATGAAAAGCCAGGATATTCAGGATTACATAAGTCACACCTTGGACATGGCAGAACACCTGAGAGGTACAGGAGAAGAAATAGAAGAGTTTTATGTCCCAGCACTATTACTTAGTGATTTACCAGTAACTTATGACACTTGACACAGCACTTGATGCACATCCAGGTGATGAACTGATATTGGAACATGGTAAAGGCAAGTCTGTGGTTGAATAGAAACGTAAAACAGAAAGCATTACTAGTGATAGTGCCTCTGTCACAGAGTCTGCTTTAACCGCCTTCCGCCCGCCATATAGTACAATGACAGGCGCAAGGCGGTTTTCTCGTTCTGAGAGGACGTCATATGACGTCCTCCCATTCTAACCGCGCATGTGCGGCTCCGGGAGCGCGGCGATCGGCGGTGCTCTGTGTCCCTAGGACACAGCGGATTACCGATCAACGGAAAGAGCCGAAGATGTCGGCTCAGTCATGTGATCAGCTGTGTCCAATCACAGCTCATCACTCACATGTAAGCAGGGAAATGCCGGTTATCGGCATTTCTCTCCGCACGAGCTGGCACGCTGACAGCTCGTGAGGAGAGGAGAGCCAGTAAATCGGCATTCCTCGGAGGGGACATGTACACAGATCATCAGAGCACTGATGATCAGTGTGTCCTGATGATCTGTGCAGCCCCAGCAGTGCCACCTGTCAGTGTCCATCAGTGCCAGCTGTCAGTGCTCATCCATGCCACCTGCCAGTGCCCATCAGTGCCACATTTCAGTGCCTACCAGTGCACAATGCCACATATCAGTGCCCATCTGAGCTTCCTTTCAGTTTCACCCATCAGTGCCAACTATCTGTGCTGCCAATCAGTGCCATCTATCAGAGCCAGTCAGTGATGTCTATCAGGGCCAGTCAGTGCCATCTAACAGGGCCAGTCAGTGCCACCCAAATTTTCAGTGGTTTTTGGTTTGTTTAAATAAAAAACCCAGGAGGTGATTAAATACCACCAAAATAAAGCTCTGTCACAAAAGAAAGATAAAAATTTCATATGGGTACAGTGTTGCATGACCGCACAATTGTCATTCAAAGTGTGACAGCGCTGAAAGCTGGAAATTGGCCTGGACAGGATGGGGGTATAAGTGCCCTGTAGGCTAGTGGTTAAACCTGAAAAATGGGAATAAAAACAGTAACACGCAGCAAAAAAAAGCGCTGTATAAATTGACAGCGTTATACAATAACTGAAATAAATGACAGAAATCTCTATTCATCTTGACCTGAGTAAAACAGAAAACAATCACCACTGCTAATGGGCAAATAATGGAATCAGACGGAATAAAAGGAAAGGAAAAAAAAAAAAAAAAAAAAACCTCCCTAGCAATACACACCAAACTGAGCATGTGCAGAATAGCTACGGTTCAGTCCGTCTGAGCAAGAGATAAGACGTGGACATTTGAACAAGAGGTGGAGCAGAGCAGACAGGATCAAACAGCCTTTTTACACAATGCAGAGGATTAACCCCTTAGGTTCCACAGTGAGTATATATTGGTTTGTGTGAAAGTTATAGCATGGTATATATAGTGGAATTTACATAGCTTTTACTTTCAGACTGCCCATCACATTTCTTGAGGTGTTAAAATACCAAGGCAGTACAACCCCCCCTTCCCCCCAAATGAAGCCTTTTTGAAAAGTAGACACCCCAAGGATTTTGCAGAGAGGCGAGGCATGTTGAGTCCATGGTACATTTTTTGCCACAAATTTTTTGAAAAAGACAATTTTTTTTTTATAAACAAAGTTATCACGTAAATAATATATTGCTCATGTATGCCATTGGTATGTGTGGAATAACACCCCAAAACACATTCTCCTACTTCTCCCAAGTATGGGGATACCACACGTGAGAGACTTTTTGGCAGCCTAGCTACATACAGGTCCCCAAAACCCAATGACCACCTCCAGGTTTTCAAAGGGGCATGTTTCCTCATATCACTTCCCCACTACCTATCACAGTTTCAGCCCTAAAATGCCAGGATAGCCCCCCCACCCCAAATGACCCCTTTTGGGAAAGCAGACACCCCAAGGACAGGCATGGTGAGTATTTTACAGATATTTTTGTCACAGGGTTTTGAAAAAGAAAAAAAAAAAAAAAAAAAATACATTTTTGTTTTCTTTCTTCATTTTCCAAAAACATGTGGAAACAAATGAATAGCATATCCTGGCATTTCAGGGCCAACATTAGAAGTTTATGCTACATACCACCCACTCTTGATGACCAAGCCTTTTCTGACACTTTTTGTTCACATAAAAAAAGTTTGTGCTAGAAAATTACTATGAACCCCCAAACATTATATATTTTTTTAACCACTTGAGCTCCTGAGGATTTACCCCCCTTAATGACCAGGCCTCTTTTTGCTACTCGGCGCTGCACTAATTCAACTGATAATTGCGCGGTCATGCAATGCTGCACCCAAACAAAATTTATGTCCTTTTTTTCACACAAATAGAGCTTTCTTTCGGTGTAATTTGATCACCTGTGCACTTTTTTTTTTTTCACGCTATAAACAAAAAAAGGCCAAAAATTTTGAAGAAAAACAATATTTTTTACTTTCAGCTATAAAAAATAAATAGTAAACTCAAAGTTGGTTATAAATTTAGGCCAAAATGTATTCTGCTCCATGTTTTTGGTAAAAAAAATCCCAATAAGTGTATATTGATTGCTTTGTGTGGAAGTTATAGCGTCTACAAACTTACGCCATTTTTCTGCTATACAGCGCTGCGCTAGTTTAACGGACAATTGCGCGGTCATGCAATACGGTACGTAAATGAAATTTACATCCTTTTTTTCCCCACAAATTGAGCTTTCTTTCGGTGGTATTTGATCGTCTGTGCGGTTTTTATTTTTTGCGCTATAAAAAAAAAAGGCTGACAATTTTGAGGGAAAAAAAACAATATTTTGGATTTTTTGCTATAAAACATGTCCAGTAAAAAAAAATGCAAAGATCAAATTTAGTCATAAATTTCTGCCAAAATGCATTCTGCGACATGTCTTTGCTAAAAAAAATCCCAATATGTGTAAATTAATTGGTTTACGTGAAAGTTATAGCGTTTACAAATGGCGGGAAAGATACTGGAATTTTAAATTTTTATTTATACTAATAATGGCGCCGATCAGCGACTTTTGGCGGCAATCAGCGACATATGGCGGCGACCAGCGACTTATGGCAGGACTGCGGCGGACATTTTGACACTGGGGGGGAACTGACTTGGGGTCACTGACATCCCCAATGACACCAATACAGTGATCAGTGAAAAAAAACCACTGAAAACTGTACTAATGTCACTGGGGAGGAAGGGGTTAACATTTTTAGAATTTGCTGTGTAAGGGGAGTGTTTTACTAGGGGGCGGGGGTGTGTACTGGACGGGGGGAGGGAGGGGGGAGCTGATCGAGGGAGAGAAACTCCGCAGCTTCTCACAAGCTGTCAGAGAACTGACACAGAACAGGGCTGTGTGTAAACAATGCAGCCCTGCTCTATGTCATCGATCACCGTCAATCACGGGAAAACGACCGGTAAAAACCGGCCGTGACCAGTCAGCTGACACTCGCTGCTGACACCCGCAGGACAGGTAGGGCGGGCGCGCGCCCCCTACCTGTTTTGAAGGCAGCCATTTTAAAACGTGCTTTTGCCTACGAGTGCCGCCCTGCCACCGTTTATATGCGGTGGCTGGGCGGCAAGTGGTTAAAGTAGAGGTCCTAAAGAATAAAACAGCAGGTGTCTAAATGTTTTACATCACACAGTATTTGCGCAGCGATTTTTCAAACGCAAATCTCTTGGGAAAAATACACTTTTTAGAATTTTAATGCACAAAAACACAATATATTGCCCACTTGTTAGCATAATCTTTTATAGTTTATCAGAGTAAATAGATACCAAACATGACATGCTTTAAAACTGTGCATGCCCGTGCAATGGCAACAAACTGCATACATTTTTAATATCAATAGGCGAAGCTTTAAAAGCCTTTACGAGTCACCAATTAATATTTACACAGGAGGTCTAGTGCTAGAATTACTGCCCTCGATCGGACGTTCGCAGTGATACATCACATGCATGGCGCAATCTGTTTACATACTGACACGAGGCCGACGCTTGCATTCACCTTTGCACATGAAAACGGGAAGGGGAAGGGGCAAGAGAGATTTATTTTTTTTAATCTATTTTTTTTTTTTTTAATCACTTTTATTGTTGTCAGGGAATGTAAAATATCCCCTGTGAAAGCAATAGGCAGTGACAGGTACTGTTTTCTGAGAAATCTGGGGTCTATTAGACTCTAGATATCTCCTCTGCCCTTAAAGCATCTGATCACACCAAGATCAGTGTGATAAGATGCTTTCCCAATTTAAAAGTGGTGCTGTTAAAATCTGGTGAAATGGAAATTATTAAATGCTTGTAGCTTCTGGTCCCGGACAATAGAGATGATTGGAGCCATTCTAGTCTATGGCCAGCCGGAGGAATTGCTGGCTGCATTCTTGGATTCCCCTGTGGGACAGGATAGCCCAAGAAAACTGTGGAAGGCAGCACAAGGAGGAGGGGGGGGGGGGGGGATAAGGGAGATGTCTCTTCCCGCTGCTTGTGAAAACGATCCAGCAGCTAATTGGCCACGAAGATTGCTTTTACATGGAAGCAGACCACCAGCTGAAAAACCGATACCAGGAGGATGCCTGTAGCTGTAGGCATCATCCTGTTATAACCACTCAAAGTCTAGCAAAATACCAGTACATTGCTGGTCCATGTTGGGCATGTATGTAAAAGCAGAGAACATGGGCAAATGATGAATCGGGCCTGTGGACCAATATGATCGCAATTCTATCTTTTTTGTAATGCCCATTTTGAGGGTTAGGCCCAAAAAAGTTTTAAATTCGGAAACTGTGATTTGTTTCCATGCAAATTGTCTGGCAAGACCTGAATTTGGGTGGGCGGCGATGCATAGTTGTCAATATAAATTGCTTTGGCCCACAATCAATTGGTACAATTCTTACATGAAAACCAGAGGCGGTGCTAAACGTTAGTGCTGACCGCCAACGGGTCTGATCCTGCTAACACTGCGTTTCTGGGGACACTATACAAAAGCAGGCACTAGTAGAGTTCTGTTCATGATCATTATATTGATCCATACAAACACTATACTAGTAAATGCGGTTGATCAGCAACCTATAGCGTGAGCGCGTTAGAGTGCGGACAATCTAACGCTAGCTTAACTTGGCTGGGAGGGGTACTACTGACCCTATCTGATAATACAGTGATCAGTGAAAAATTCTATATACTGACACTGTACTAATGGCACTGGCTGGGTAATGGGGTGATCAAAGGGTTAATAGGGGCGATCAAAGGGGGGGCGCAGGTGCATTCACACCCCGAAATAGAAAGCAACGTAAGATTACATCGCTTTGCCCAGAGCCACTGCTCGCCCGCAAAATGCAGGTAAGCGGTCGGCAAGCAGTAAAAAAAAAAAAAACACCCTTAAAATGTTTGTTTTGTTTTAACTCTCAATACAGTATTTATTTTGTTTTTTAAACTTATTTATTTTTTTCTCTAAATACTTTTATCAGAATAGTACAATATTTTTTTTATTTTTACACTTTGCTTTGCAGGAGAATAAAAGATAATTTCTCCTGCAAAGCTTGCTGTTATGGACCTAACTCATTCATAAACTGTCATGAATGAGTTAGGTTTTTGACAGCTCAAGATAGTAATTTGTGATTGGCTGGAGCTGGTCACATGGTACAGGGTGCTGTAATTGGCCCCATGTATTATGTGACAGCTGTGGGCCAATCACAGCTCACTAGGAAGAGAAGCAGAGCTGTTAGGAATGAGATTGATTTCTAACAGTTTTGCTTACATTGTGATCATGTCTTTGGAGTGTGGGAGGAAACCAGAATAGCAGTAGGTACCCCACACAGGCACAGGGAGAACATTCAAGCTCCGGGGGCAGGTAGTGCAGTGTGTATTTAGATTTTGTGCTGCCTGCCCCCCCCCCCCCCCAATGAGAGCGAGAGAGTTCAATAAGTGTGTGTATGTATATATGACTCTCTTCCCTCTCTCTCTCTATTCCCTCTCTCCCATCATATGGGACCACACACACACACGGTATGATTACCTCCCCCCACCTCCTCAGCCACTTCTCTCCCGGCTCCAGACTGTCTCCTGGTCCTGTCTCTGAGTGCGGGTGGGGGGAAAGAGCTCAGCGGAGAGCAGCCACTCAGGAACACCGGGGCACCCCCTCAATCCAGCCAGGTCTGTCTCTCCCTCCATACAAAAGAAAACAAAAAAGGGCGCACTGGCCTAGGGCATTATCATAAAAAGTATTTATTAAAAGGATAAAAGTAGGTATCATACTCACAATGGACATATAAAACAAAGGCACATCACAATAAACAGCGGTGTCCAATCCATACAGCATCTAAGTCCAAAACAATGGAACCCTGGACTTCCAACTGGCTAACGCGTTTCGAGGACTCAGCCTCTTCCTCAGAGCCACTGACTAACTTCATATGTTCTATAGTTCGGACTTTATAAGAACTATATTCCTAAATAAACAAAAAAAAAAAAAAATACCAAAAAAACATAGTGAGACCTTGACCACAACGCTTTATAAAGCATGAGGAGCAACTTAAGATTTGTACGGTTTTCACAAAATATGACCATGCTGAGTGTGTTGAAGATATATTCTATAGACTGCTTTAGCACTTGGAAATGCCACAAATAGGACTCTTGTCACAGACAGCAGACACACAGTGACAACTACATTACTATACATAAACGTTAAGTGTCGTGTACCATATATCATCATCTAAGGAACAGGAGTTCCTTTATCTGTGTGAAGGAACAGCAGACACTCTCCCAATATGAGATTTGCTGGTGTAGCCATTACACAAGCCAACATACTGTACATCTGTGTGAAGGAACAGAAGCCCACGCTCAACCAATGTGCGACTTGGTGGTATGTAAATGGCTATACCACCTTGTGAATAGCCATTTACACAATGTGGTATAGCCATTTACACAAGCCATTCTTAACGGCACCTCGACTCATCTGCAAGCATGCACATTGGCGCACCACGGTGCTGCAGTACCATGCGCTTCAGTGTCAAAGGGTCAGGGACTTCTGCTGAGTGTTTCGCATACATAGAACAGCTCACTGAAATAAAAGAGCTGCCCTACACGTATGCATGCTCCTATGGTTGTGAACAGAGCCTAAATTAAGGCCCCCAACACTGCAAGCCAGGATGACAACCTCTACAATGTAAAATGTCTAAATAACAGCACAACAGCATTTTCACAAAATAAACAACCTGGGCTCCAATGTACAACCCCAATTCCAAAAAAAAGTTGGGAAACTGTGTAAAATCTACATAAAAACAGAATGCAATGATTTGCAAATCTCATAAACCCATATTATATTCACAATAAAAAAATATAAAAATTAAATATTTTACCTGAGAAAATGTAACATTTAAAAAAAAAAAGAAAAAAAAAAAAGGTAAAAATGTTGAAATTGTTGGCAGCAACAGGTCTCAAAAAAGTTGGAACAGCGCCATGTTTACAGCAGTGTAACATCCCCTCTTCTTTCAACACTCTGTAAATGTCTGGCAACTGGGCAGACCAGTTTTTGGAGTTTTAAGAGAGGAATATTGTCCCATTCTTGCCCGATATAGGATTCTAACTGCTGAACAGTCCCGGGTCTTCTTGGTCATATTTCTGATTTTGAGATGTTCCAAATATTTTCAGTTGGTAAAAGATCTGGCCTACAGGCAGGCCAGTTAAGCATCTGGGCTCTTCTACTACAAAGCCATGCTGTTGTCATAGGTGCAGTATGTGGTTTAGCATTGTCCTGAATGCAGAAATATGCAAGGCCTTCCCTGAAAAAAGAGGTCGTCTGGATGGGAGCATAAACTGCTTTAAAACCTGGATATATCTTTCAGCATTGACGGTGCCTTTCCAGATGTACAACCTGCCAATTCCATATGCACCCCCATACAATCAGAGATGCAAGTTTTTGAACTGAGCGTTGATAACAAGCTGGAAGGTCTCTATCCTCTTTAGCCTGGAGGGCGTGGCACCCATGGTTGCAAAAAAGATTGTCAAATTTCGATTTGTCTGACCACAGAACTGTTTTCCACATTGCAACAGACCACTTTAAATGTTGGGACGCTGTGTAAAAGCTACATAAAAACTGAATGAAATGAATTGCAAATCTCATAAACCCATACTTTATTCACAAAAGAAAATAGGAAACATATCAAAAATGTTTAAACTGAGAAAATGTGCCATTTTAAGAAAAAAAAATAAGGTATTTTGAAATTGATGGCAGCAACAAGTCTCAAAAAAGTTGAGACAGGGCAACAAAAAGATGGCAAAAGTAAATGATACTAACAAGGAAGAGCTAGAATAAGATTTTCAACTAATTAGGTTAATTGGCAGCAGGTTAGTAACATGACTGAGTATCAAAGATCATCTTTGGGCTCGTTCACACTAGGCTGTTTTGCCAACGCTTGCCAAACGCCCCTATAGCGTTTGGCAAGCGTTGGTCCGGCGTTTGCGGAGCGTTTTTTAACGCTCGGCAAACGCTCCGCAAACGCCGCATGCGCGGTTTAGCGGCGGTGGCTAGGCGTTTGCCGAGCGTTAATAACGCCCCACAAACGCCTATAATGCAGTTTGAGTGGTGTTACGGCCGGGCGTTTGCGGAGCGGCACCATAGACGAGAATAGGAGGCTTCAAAGCCTCCTGACTCGTCCAGAGGCGTCCGTTTTGCCGCGACGCAACGCGACGCGACGCAAACGCTCCAGTTAGAACAGCACCATGTGCTGTAATGTGCAGAATTGGCAGAGGCATTTGGGAAGCGGTAAAAACGCTTCCCAAACGCCTCTCTGCCGCCTGCACACAAGGCTAGTGTGAACGTAGCCTTAGAGAGTCAATAATTGTGAATAAAATATGGGTTTATGCGATCTGGAAATCATTGTATTCTGTTTTAATGTACATTTTACACACCCTTTTGGAATTGGGAATTTAGAGCTAGGATTATCTCATAAATAATACCTAGGTATACGAGAGTTAAATATAAGAGCTTTTAAAAAGGTACTTCAAATACAGACCCAGCACCGTAAATTTGTTCAGAGTTAGTGATTCAGAAAGCATTAGGGCCAAAATATCCGCATGACATGTAGTGAACGAAGATTCTAAAAAGGTGAGTTCTGCGATGGCAGCCTACATTATTTTCCTCATGGAGTCCATTTAAAGTGATACGTTAGTCAGAAAATTAAGTCCTGCTAGATCACGTCATGCTGGCCCCTTTTGCAGGTATAGCTATGTAAAACATAAAAAGAAGTGCCTATACTGTTTAAAATCCAGTAATCCACTGTCTCACCCTGCTCTGCACATGCTCAGTTGCCGTCTATTTTTTTGGCACTGTAAAAGCAGGAACAATGCTGAAGGCAATTTATAGCACAAACTAATTTTGGCAGCATAATTATAAACTTGAATAGTATGTTCTCTGCTAAAAACTTTTTTTTATCAAGCTGTTATGGGTAAAGTTTCACTTTTAGCACACCAGCAAGCATGGCTAGAAAAATGGTACACAAAAAGATATACAGCTTCAAATTCAGGATCTGAACATAACAAAAGATCTTGGCTTCAATGTAAGTGCATTTGAGTTAAATACATTTTAAGTATGTAGCAAATGCACAGCAAAAACCCAAATCTAACAAGCCATGCCCACTTCCCCATGCAAAAATCAGGAAGTGCAGTGCCCAAATCTGGAGCCCAGGGCTGCTGGCAGGTGAACTCATCCCAACATGTACTGACCCAACTTTACTGACCAAGAAAGAGGATTCACATGGATGCCTGTCCTGCATCACCAACTGGAGGACCAGTCCACCAAGGTGTGAAGTTGCCCTTAGAGGATTAAAGCCAAATGTCATGTTTCCTAAGCCAACCATCACCTACCTCCCCTTCCATTTATCTTTTATATTTCAATGCATTTATTAAGTTTTCCACAAATACAAAAGAAGATGACAACAATGCAGATGCATGCCCATGCAGATCAGTCACAAAAATGGTACACAAGCATATAACAGGTAACCACGATCTTTACATTGGTAAAGCTTAGAACAATTGTGACCAACCCTAAGCATCCGGTCCCAGTAATAAGAAAAAAAAAAACCCCTAAGTTAGGTCTACAGTCATACCAACTAATATAGGAAAACAAAGCAAAAAGAGCGTCATTAGCGTAGGGCACCAAAAATCTGCAACACCGTACTTGTTCAAGCTTTTTAGGGAAAAAAAAAAAAAAGAGGCGGAAGAAAGAGCAGAAAAATAAATGAAGGGTTGCCAGGGGTAGTGAGGAGGGCTTCTCCCAGACCTCATCAGGTTGGAGAAATATATTTGATCCAGGGGTTCCAGGTCCTGTTAAATCTTGTATTATTATTCTAAAGAGTACACCTCCACTTTTTTTTTTTTTTTACAATTCACCTTATACATAGCTGAAATCATCTGGCCAATCTGGTAAGGGTATGAATCCTCCCTTTTCTCCTCAGGTGATGGGCAGTCCTTACACCTACCCAGTGCAGCACACACTAAATAAGGTGGTGGGTGAGCACAAAATTTTCATGAGTATGGTGAGCCCAAGCTGGAGTGGTAACATACCCTCAGTGGTCCAGGATGGCCTGGGTTTGCAAGAAAATGGCTGGATGACAGTGGGTCTTCTCTCCCTACATTCATGGCACACTTGACCAAATTACTGCCCAGCTAAGCATAGTCTTATTGGGTAGTAATGCTGTTAAATATTTACATGACAAAAAATTAATTGCGCTTTAATTAATCAGTTGATCCAAGATGATCAATTCAGTTCCCTAGGCCTAGTGGAAAAACCAACAGAGAAGAGGAGGTCCGGGGACATTCTGTTCAATACCACTGCACAGAGCAGGTAAGTATAGCATGTTTGTTATTTTAATAATAAAAGAAATTGCCTTTAGTGAACCTTTAAGACACACTGTTTTTATCCCCACATCCCTCATCCTTCTGCCACAATCTATAGCAGTGTTTCTCAACCTTTTTCAGTTAAGGCACCCTTTAAAATTATGGACAGTCCCGAGGCACCCCCAGACTGTCCATAATTTTAAAAGGGCACCCCATTCTAAAATGTGAAAAACTATTCTAATAGTTTTATATAACGCAGCAACATCCACACACGTAGGACACCCAACATTAGAGGTGATGTATTCTTCCAAAGCAAAAATGCACTTTTGCACACTGATACTGAGTAGTATTCCAGTGTTTCTCTACTCCCTCAGGTCTTTCTCCATCACTGAGCTAATGTGACCCCAGCACTGAGTGAAAGGGGCATGGGAGGGTCAAACTAGGATGCAGTGCAAGCAACCGACATACTTCAACTGAGGATGTAATTGTTTGTCAGGACACAGGCGGCTAGAAGGATGTAATGATGTACAATGAAAATCTGTGCCTTTTTGTAACTAAAAGGCAGGCTTGTTCCACACACTGGCTTGTATACAAGTTTTGGGCAATTTTTAGACATTTTGCCAAGGCACCCTTGTTGAGAAATTCTGATCTATAACATCCCTTTTTGTTACCCTTCACTGCTTGTTCCTCTTTCACTCTGGTACCAGAACATCCCAGATCATCTTCCTATCGGCTTACACAGCCACACATTCTTCTGCATCTTGAACCTGAAAATCCCATCTTACCAGCCACTTTCCTCACACCAACACTGTTACTAACCCACACTTTCTCCTGCTCGCCCCTCTCACTCACCCCTTCTTCTGGCACCATTTCACCCCCCTTTACCCAGCATCTGCCAAACATACCTATCCACCTTGTCTCCATTGCTCCACGCCACCATCCAACTTTATACCAATATCCACACCATAGGACAAAAACATTTCTAATGACTGGATGTCAGTTTACACAGTCTAACAGTGACTAGACTTCAACTGAAGTTAGTATTAAAAGCAAAAATCACTAAATGCCATCTCCCAGTAGGTGTCACCAACATTTTTGCAGTGTGTTTTTAATAATTTAATTCTCAGTGTTATGCATCGATAGAATAGAAATAGAATTTGCATACCTATTAAAACAAAGTTTTTAACTTAATAAGACATCAATGATTTGGTATGTATTCTTGTTTTCCCTGACACCAATGATATGGTACTTATTTTACTTCCACTGACACCAATCATGCTATAAGCATTTCTTTTCCTAGTTTTATTACAATACATATAGCCACCAGCATCCTACACCCTTAGGTTCACTCTGCCATGCATGAGCCTTAAGCGCTTCGCCTGGATGGAATAGAACAAAGGTGTTGATTTAGATGCAGCCCTCCACTCATCTTGTGGATTCAAATAAGGTCCTTGGACCCTTTTAATTTGGAAACCAGTGATCTATACAATATTAAATAATATAAAATGTGTACATTTGATTGCTTGAACATCTGGCTCCAGGGTAGAATCTCTAAAAATACAGATCATTAAATGGGTTACAATTCTTTTAGGGTGGTGTTAAGTTTTCTATGTTGAGTGGAAAAGAAGATTGAATTATTACTTTAGATAGCAGAATACCAAAAGCCCTTCTTTTTTTATATGCATTCAAAGCGCAATTCTTCTGCTCAAAGCGATATCTTTATGATTGTGAACACCTTTTGCCTGTCAAGTCTCCCATCTTGAAGATGTGAGGCCACTAGGGGACCTGACAAATTATGAAAAAGTGGTTATTGTTTCTGTATTTGTCATTTGACAGCATTCTGAAAACAGAGGCTGCGAGTGATAAATGGTAAAATATTCACGTTAAACTGGTCCATCCTCCAATTCAACCCATCTAGCTGAGATAAAGAAGGTGTTTCTTTACAGAAACTGAGCAAATCACACTGCTTTGTAATATTTTTGTTGTATGGGTAGACAAAATCCCTCCTTCCGATTTAGATCTAACTATTCCAGTGGTTTTTCTATGCCACACAAAGCATGTGTGACTAAAGTTTGTTGAGTTCCTTAGGGGTAACAAGACTAGGAAAAGCATGAGTACAGTATCTTAGGAAGCATGTGCACTTGTCTGCATTTATCCTACACATTAGGAATATTTTATAAGTGTTCCTTTTCAAACTTCATGAACAGCTCCTAGAGTGGAAGACTTTTCATTTTCCTGGAGCTCAGCTTTAAAGGACAAGTATGGCCAAAGCTTTTTTTGCCATACTTCTCATTTGGGTCGCAGGAACACTCCTGTGAACCAAATTCAACTGACAGCAGGCTAAAGCCCACTATTGGGTGACATCACAGAGCTGTTCCAGGTTCTTTAAGGATCCTGACATATCGACAGGATCAACCCAGATACCGGATCTGCAGCTGGCTCAGTCTTTCAGCGCACCAATGAGAGCCTGAATCAGCCACTCTTGCCCCTTGCACAACCTGGCATGCCCATTAGCACTGGAGGGGCAGAGCAGAGAGCCAGAGATTTACAGTCATCACTCTCTGCTCAATGAAGACCGAGAACTAAGTGATCAAGGGTCAGGTGAGTATAGAGGTTTGTTGTTTTGTAATCCCACACTTCTCTTTTAAGTAAATCATTTTTAGTTTATCTGTTGTAAGATTTCTTACCTGGAGATCCTCTCAGTAACAAAAAAACTTCCTTTTCCAGGCTGACAACACTAGGCTGCTGCCTTGCAATTAGCACCAGCTTCGTTTACACAGGGCATACTACAGCATACACCTGTCCAAGGGCAGTCTTTACCCGAAAAAGGGATGCACAGGTATCACATGCATCCCTGTGCAGGCAGTCCCATTGATGTCCCACATAAACACTGCTCCCAATCTAACATCTGTGTGGGTGCACAGCCCCGAACACAGACAGTGTGAATGAGACCTTAGCATGCCTTGCGTGCTCTTTCACTAGGGTGTTGGGCTCCCTGAAAAACTGGATTGACAGCCACCATATTCCCATTGCACACCATATTTTAACACTTCTTGTTGACTGATCTTTGTCATTTATCAGCAAACTTCACAAAGATATGTTGTACTCACACCAAATTGTAGTTCAAGAAAGAATGTTTTTTATTACACCAAAACACACAGCAAAGCATGACAAAAAAACAAAAAAAAAAAAAAGAATAATGCTGATAATTGCAAGATAACAGATTAACAATGTCAGCTATCAACATGAAATGCTGTTATTGGCAGCCTTTCCAGGTAAGAAAATTAGCAAAAATGTATTTTATTTATTTTTTAATTGCTTACGAAAATCCTATAGAGTGAGGATTAATGCCAAACATACTGAAAAATAGATTTTAAATTTACTTTAACCAAGTACACGAATTTTCAAAAGGTGCCATCCTTGGGTTGGAGAGAACCAAAAAACAGCACTTACAAAATGTAATATAAAAATCATGCGAAATGATTGAAACTAGACAAAAATTTGGGGGGCAATGCCTTATTAGCAGTCAAATTTAAAAGTAAGACCTCATTAACACAGCCAATAGGAAAGATGGCCTCCACTCATCTCTATGCCCTTGGAGGAACAGAGCGATGTCACTTCTGGCCATTTTTATTTTAAGCACTAGATCAATGCTTTTTTTTGATCCAATGCTTTACATGGTAGAGGAGAGATGTGGGGTCTTATTGACACCATATCTCTCCATAAAGAGGACCTGTCACTAATTATTTCTATCACAAGGGATGCATGCATTTCTTGTGATAAGAATAAAAGTGATTACATTTTTTTTTTTAAAAAGGGACAGTGCAAAAACAAAAAAACATTAAATTAAATGTAAAAAAAAAAAAAAGTTTAAAGTGCCCCCGTCCTTGCAAGTAGTGGTGAACGCATACATAGGCCATGCCCACATGTGTAAATGGTGTTCAAACCACACACATGAGGTATCGCCACGAACGTCAGAGCAAGAGCAATAATTTTCACACTAGACCTCCTCCGTAACTTTACACTGCTAACCTCTAGAAATTTTTAAAGCATCACCCATGGAGATTTTTTAAGTACTGCAGTTTTACACCATTCCACGAGCAATTTTAAAGCGTGACATGTTGAGTATCTATTTATTCGCCGTAACATCCCCTTTCATATTTTACAAAAAAATTGGGTATTTTTTAATCAAAGTGTATTTTTTTTTTCAAATATTCATTTTTAAAAACTGCTCATTTTGGTTTTCGGCCAAGTGTATTTTGATTTTTTGGTTTCGGTACCAGAATTTTCATTTCGGTGCACCACTCTTGGATATGTCTCTACCAATACTACTCAATCATATCTGTAACATATTAATGTTACCCCCACAGTACAAGACCAAAGACAGTACAAGACCAAAAGATAACTTGTAAAGCTTATCACTGCCCTTGCAGTTGTGAAAACATGATAATCAGTCTCCACAGTGTTTGCGGTCTGTTACGGCAGAAGAGTGCAGTGTCCTGTCCAGACAACATTGCCAAAGATAAAAGCAGTTAATTTAGAATATATTTAAAGTATTAATTTTAAAGCAAAAAAGTCAATTGCTTAGATGTCTGCATATACAGTCATGGCCAAAAATATTGGCACCCCTGCATTTCTGTCAGATAATGCACCACTTTGCCCAGGAAATTGTTGCAATTACAAATGTTTAGGCATTCTCATGTTTATTTCTTTTGTTTGTATTGGTATGACACAAAAAAGTGGAGAAACAAAAAGTCAAATCTGACACATTACATGCAAAACCCCAAAAATGGAATGGACAAAATTATTGGCACCCTCAATTTAATATTTTATATAAATTAATTTAATATACGAGATCTGATGACTTGGGCGGTACCTTAATTTGCAGGGATTTCCTCTCACTTCCTGTTTTGCTATGGGGCAGGAAGTGAAGGCAAATCTCTGCAAATGGAACAGATGATGAAAATAAAAAAAAAACTGACAGGTGTATAAACGTCTCTTACTCTATCCAAAATGAAAGAAAAAAAATGTTGCCTATAGTTCTACTTTAAATACAAAACTCTTGTATTATCCACTAAGTGACCCAGGAATGTCACAGGCTTGACAAAGGACCAACCAGTTTAGAGATGGATGCATAGGCTCGATTCACATGAATTGGAGTTATGGAAAGGCCTAATATCTAAGCAATAACACATTCCTGTTTCCCTCAGTGGGCAATCAGTTTTTTTCCCTTTTCCCTAATCCTTTAACGTCCTAAAATAATCCTATATAGTTTTCTTTCATTAGTTTTTTTTTTTATTGTGTCATTCTATTCTAGAAATACTATAAATATTAATAGGTCACTAGCAACCATAGAGAGAGCGTCCAAATCTTTTTCACACAGCCCTCATATAAAACAAGGTGGGTTATGAACATTGTTTTTTTAAAAGGTGCCTTTCAAATGAACTTTCTAAACCACTCTCGTAGGATTATTTATTAATCCTGTTGGGGGACTTTGCTCCTAAATCTACTTCTCAAATTGCTATACAAATTGACTCGCATCCTAACCCTGTCCCCTGCAGCTTCTATTTAAACACAGTAGTATGAACTATAGAAAAAAACTCACTCAAAATGATCACAATCAATACAAAAATAGTATAAACAAAACAAAAAAAAAAAAGAAAAAAAAAAAAAACAAAAACATCTGCTTGAGTCAACCTGTCTTTGTGATCAGTAAAATTAACATATCAAATGAGACTTTACATAAGAATAGAAGTAGGCTCTAGTATAATTTAGAATTAAAATAAAATTTGTGTTACATACATGGTAAAATAGAATTCAGTTCTTGTATTGGAAATTTGCAAGTAAACTCCACATATTCGATCTTATTTAGGCAAATCACTTTTACCATGTAACCTTCTTAAAGGGTGAAGGTGTTCGCTGCTCACATCCTATTGAAAATTCAGGCAATGACCTGCGGGTTTCCCAGTCCCTGCAATGCTTTAACAGTTATCCAATCAGAGGCCTGTGACACTTCCTCTCCCAAAATGACCTATTAAATACTAATAAATAGTGTTGTACACAATAATGACGTGAAATAGACAAGAAAGGCTGAGTTCACCCTTAAAAAAAAAAAAAATATGAATTCAGATATTTTTGCAGGATAAAAAGGTGCATTAATTTTTCTTATGGCAAACTCATGCAAAATGCCAGCCTTCTGAGGACAATTTCTCTAGCTCTCTGCCCGTACTCTTGACCTCTGTACAAGCTTTCAGTTATAAAACTGGAATAAATGGCAATGGACAATGAGTGCACCAATTACAGCACTCACAGTCCATTAAGAACCAAAAGGTCTGTCTGAGACAGTGGCGGATGGCACTTGTAGTTTATTCACTCACAGATCTCTGTAAATGAATGAAGCGGCAGTGCATGTGGAGCCCAGCACAGCCATGCCATTTTTTAATATGACAGCAGATGTAGGGGAGATGATCCCCGCACATTGTTGGGTGGGGCTTCAGTCTGTATAAGAGCAGTGTCTACAGCAAGTTTTTCAAAGTGCCGTATTTTCAGAAATCTTTGTTGAAGCCTATAACCTTTCACTGACAGAGGAGTTTATTTTTAGCATACATGCTCAAACACATTTTTTAAATGGACCACTTAAAACCTCGCATTACATATTCTCTGAAAGGAAAGGACTCATAGAAAAAAAGAAAATATGGTAGTTAAATTTTTTTTATATTGCACAAAAATCTCCAAATTTCCTGTAAAAACATTAAAAGAGGAGACAGAGCTGAGTAAATAGATAGCAAATATGTCGAGACGAACGTTTATCAAGCCACTGCGACAAAACTACAATAATTTAAATTATCTATAGCCAACACTTTGGGGAGACTTACAGCTTTTTTGTTTTTTAATTTTACCCGTATTTTTTTTTTTTAAAACTTTAAAGGGGCTGATAAGGTTTTGAGCTTTATGATCTGGGAAAAAAAAGCAGGCAGAGGGCCTATCCCTTGGTCCCTCCTGTCCATTCTTGAGGCTCCAATGCAAGGCTCAGAAATACAGGCCGCGATACAACTTACATTCCCAACAAACGCCCCGAACCAGTTGGTTGCACGACGGCTTATGACAAGGAATTTATCAATATCCCGACACCTTATCTCACCCAAATTTTTAACTCTTTCCTCAAGGGAGGCAAAGTGGACTCTGACACCCCAACAGCAGGGATCTGTAAGATTCCAAAACCTAATTTGGACCATACCTCATGGGCCAGCTTCAGGCTCATTTCTTTACTGAACCTGGATGCCAAACTTTTTGGGAAGATATTGGCAACCAGACTTAACGAGAAAATTCCTGGGCTGGAAAGGAGTAGGCAAGTTTCATGCCACATTGTCAGGCCACGGACAACACACGATGAGTTCTTCACTCGATCCACCTGTATAGATTACAAAACCAATGGACCTTCTATTTAACTCTTGACATTCAAAAAGTGTGTCTTGGTCGTGCCTCATACCGCTGGGTCTGGGGCTTTGGCCCTCACTTGCTGGCTTGGATAGCCATTTATATGAGAAACCCAAAGTCTCATGGACCTGGAATCAGGTCTCCTCTCTCTATACAGAGGGGTACACAACAGGGGTGTCCGCTATCCCCTCTGCTATTCGCCTTAGCGATGGAGCCATTGGCCATCTCGGTCAGAGCCTCTGACGTGCAGGGAGTGGAAGTTGCAGGATACCACCACAAGATTAGCCTATTTGCTGATGACATTCAGTTGTCCTTTATCAACCCAGCGATATCTCTTCCTAACATGGTCAAGCTGCTTAAGGACTTCTCAACTCTGTCTGCGCTACACATTAATAACTCTTAAGTGCAAAGCCCTGAATATATCCAAGACCAACTACACTTCATTCAAGCAAACTACTCCTATTAGTCACTTCAAGGGTGCCTTCCATATCTTACCCCCACGCATTACTCTCTTTACGAGGTAACTTTTGGCCCGCTCCTATGTCAGTTATCCTCGACCCTGGAGTCATGGAAACTATATCAAATAGCTTGGTTGGGCAGGACTGCAGCCTTTAAAATGACACTCCTTCCAAAGATTCTATTCGGACCCTCCTGGTTAGTGTTCCTCCACACATTCTTGGATCCATTCAATAACTGCGTCTTAAGTTTAATCAGGTAGAACAATAAACCCATGATTTCCACAAAAGTCCTCTTTTGGGATAAATCTCAGGGGGGCTTGGCAATGCCCCTGATTCAACATTATTATAGGGAGGCACAACTCGCCCCTTTGGCAGCCTGTAATGCAACATCTAATATGCCGCTGTAGGTGAATATTGAAGCTTATCCTGTGGCTCCTATTGCGATACACAGACTCCTATGGATTCTTCCGGATTTGCATAAACACATCTCCAACCCCATATTAAGACACCTGCTAAAGATTTGAGATTCAAGTAGGTTTTTGGGGAAATTGATCTCTCCCTATTTTCCATTGGCTGCCTTACTTCACAACCCTTCCTTTAATCCCAGCATGTAGGAGCCTGGCCGCTTTTGGTTTCCACCACATTCAAGACCTCCTAACCCTGAAGGGGATCCTGACCTATAATGCGTTTGGCACTTCCCTCAAGATTCCCCCACCAGAGCGGTTTTCACTACCTCTAATTGCGCAACTTTGTTCACTCCCATTTGAAGCACACAGCCTCCATACTCACCCTCACTTCTTTTGAGAGCACCTGCCATACTGATCCTTTGGAAAAAGGTATTTTATCTTTGAACCACAAATCGTGGCTATCTGGGGACATGTCTGTTAAATAGGAGGTAGACTTTTAGGGACTGCACTGGAAGCTTATCAATGGTCTCAAATTTGGGACACGGTCGCACATGGGTCGATTGATTCAAATTTTTTGGAGGCTAATTATAAACTCATGCTGCGCTGGTGAAATTCAACCGAGGCGCCAGAGAGCGATGTTTCCACGGCGGTGGTTCAGCTGGTACATGTGTGGTAGGAGTGTCCCAGGATAAAAAGATTCTGGACCCGGATATACTAACTCATTTACATGGTTTTGGATGCCAGTATTTCTAAGAACCCTTATGCCTCCTCTAGTAAATATTGCTGACAGCACACCACAATTGTAATATTTTCATTGTACCTAGGGCTTTGCTTTCTTATGTCAGAGTCTCTAAAAAGGAGAACAGTGAGCAGCATAGTAGCAACATCACCGAATTGCATTGCAAATATTTTAAGACTAGCAATACCTTAGATCTCATGCTACAGATAAAGCTGCATACCGTTTGTAATAAAAGGCAGTGTAAAAAACGTTTTTTTCATCTGTTTCCCAGAAGTCACATGACCTCACAGCTTCATGTGCTGGGTGGCTACTGTTAATGCCAAGAACAGTGAAGAATTCCCAAAATAGCGATGTCACCCAAAGACCTAGGAATTGTTGAAATCCATTCAAAGCAGCCATCCAGGACTAAGGGTTGTGCAGCATTGGTAGAAGACTGGCAACATTTAAAGGTTACTTAATAGCTGGCCTATCCTTCTTTAACATTTTTAAATATTCCCTAAAACATAGCAAATCTTCACTTCTGAATTAATGGCCACTTTAAAAGCACAATTCAACTCCAGTTTGGGGAGGTCACACACACTGATCTTCATAGGGGCACAGATTCCCTCAATGACCTGTGGGTTTCCCAGGCCCTGCAATGCTTAGGTTACTGAGCTTTGAGAGGTAATAAATATTTTAAATGGTGAAGCCAGAAAAAAAAAAAAAAAATCAGCAGCAGGCCAGTGTGTTGCAACTGACCCGGATTTAGCATACAATGAGTGAATCATTTGGAGAAAGCCTGAAACACCTAATTATTGAGGCCAGCAGCAATAGAATAGCTGAGCTTTTAGGTATATGTAGGCTCAGCTATGTAAGTGACTTTAGAAAGTATTACCATAGAGTTTAATATATAAAACTATGTCAAATGCACTAAAAAAAAAAAAAAAGTACATGCAGTTTACATGTGCTCCCACTGAAGTCTAAAGGGCAAAAAAAAAACAAAAAACAAAACAAAAAACAAAAAAAACACGTTGCAACGGCACCAAAGAAGCACCTGCACCTTTTCAAAAATGTGCGGCACTGCATTGATGTGATTGGGCACCATAGAGACTAATGTAATTTCTACTGACATGCAGTGGAGTGCAACCGTACACACAGGAGAAAAGTACAAATGTTAACGAGGCCTAATATAAAGGAAAATGTCCTATCCCCATTTTGCCAATAGGTGAACAGAAAACAACAGAACAGAAAAAACAGAGGTGCAATGCTACGGTCAACCACTCCTCCCTCTCGTCCCATTCCCCCCCAACTCCACACAACCCTTACCCAGAACTGCTGTCTTCTGCTCCTCGTCTCCCATCCAACACTGCAGCCCCCCCACTTCTCAGCCCCTATTCTGTACCCAACTCAACTCCTTCGCTCTCCTGCTGCTCAACCCCTCACCTAGCGTTGTTGTCCCAACCCCTTCCCTTCATACAATGCTGCAATCCTCCACCCCTCACCCCCATCCTATGCTGGGGTCCCCTGCTCCAAACCCCCCCATCACACTGGAATCCCCCAATCCTCACCCCTCCACCCAACACTGTGGCCCCACCCCCTCAGCACTGCATCCTGCAATGAGGTCCCCCACGCCTCACACCCCCATCCAACATTGCTGTTCCCACTCTTCACCCCTCCCCCCATCTAATGCCTCAACTTGCCAATAAAAATACAACTAAGAGTGCAAAAATTAAAAAAAAAAAAAAAAAAAAAACACTATACATCTATGGCACATTATTGTTCAATCTCAGCTTTCTTATACTTGAAAACTGACACAAAAGATGAATTAAGAAGGTTTTGAATGAATAACTCCTGTAAAAAGGGTCTTATTTATAAAGTTGACAAATCACCAAACATTCACAAGTGGTTAAACCAGTATTAAACGTGCCTTTTTTTTCTTTTCTTTTTTTAATTAAAACATACTAAGCAGTCCGATAAACATGATCCATTACTTACTCTGAAAAATATGTGAGCCCAAATACAGACAATAGTTCCTATTTACAACCCTGGGTACAGCTTCCCTGAACTTCCGGTGGAGGAGAGCATGTACTGTGTTTCAGGTCACAAGGAGCAGCTTAGGTGCCAGAAGTAACCAAAACGTTGCTTGGACAAGGAGGGAATGATGGGGGAACAACTTGCCGTGTGTTTGTATTGACACACAACATATAGCACACAGCATCCAAGCAGCTCTAGTCCCAGCCGGAAGAGAACATGCAGGGATGGCTCCATAGGACCATGCAAGGGAAAGGAATCATCCTGAAACCAGAAGGTGGAGCAAGTGCTGAGAGGACCAGTGGAATTTGTGATCAACAAAGGGTTAAAAACGACCCTTGCCCAGCACTGCAAGGGTCAAATGTTCATTTAGTCTAAGGGTGAAGAGATAAGTGTATTACGTGTGATGGGTCCACCACAGCGTCATATATATATATATATATATATATAAAAATCAATAGATCAAAACAACTTGCTATGGGGCACCTAAGTAGGCTCACTCCAGAGATGCTGCTCTGCAACTCGGCCTCCCCCCCTGTGAGAGCCAAATGGTGCCAATTAGGGGAAAGAGAACCCACAGAGCATAGGCTCAGGTAAGTATTGGGGGGGGGGTGCTGCACACAGGAGGCTTTTTACCTTCATGAATAGAATGCATGAAGATAAAATACCTTGAAGCTTTAGAACTACAGTACTTTAATACTTAGTACAAGTAGCAAAGTGCAGCAACCAAAGGGATTTGCATTTATTGGATCCAGGGAACCCCATAAAAGTGTCTGTCAATTCTCTCCTTGCACCATTTTAACCCCTTTACACCCGCTGAAGCCTGCACTTGAAATGAGCTGATGCCTGAGGCCAATAGGAGGGGCGTCCAATCTTTCAGCTCTGTGATTGGTTGTACAGGGTTGTCATTGGGAGCCTGTCTTACCGGCACCTAATCATCTATATGTGACCATAAGCTGATGGTGACAGGTCAGGGTCAAAGTTCTGGGAGCACCGCAGCGTTAGTCACCACCAGTGGTGTCACATATGTCCCATCAACAATGTTTCTTCAGGATCAGTAAAATCACATCTTCGTCCTTGGAGCGTGCATACCTTTGACCATTACCAAAGTATTATGGGACATAATGACACCGTTAAGAATTTCAAGAAAATGGCACCATTGTCCCTGATAAAATATAGGATTAGTGAACCTTGGCATAATGCTGTAGTAAAGTGGTTTTTGAATGGAAGTGTATTAAGGAAGGGGAAAAAAAAAAAAGGATTATGTTAAACAGAAATTAAGGTGGCACTTTCCCAGGAGTATCTATTACACATTCTAGCCTGGTATAAACATTCCAAAGTGTCAGGAAGGCCTCTTGCACACGGCCGGTTGAGTCTGTAACTGCAAATGTACTTCGTCTTTGCAGCCAGGTAACCCAGATGCAGCTGCCATTGACATGAATGGCTATGCGCTGCTGTACTCATGTACACGTCTGCACACTGTACTTGTCAGGGACATCCCCAAGGTTGGTGTCACCCGGTGCGGTAACACTTGCTGTCACCCCTCCGACGATCTCCCGCAAGATGGATCGGATCTGCGGATTGAGCATAATGGATCGGAGTCCGATCCATTATGCTCCCCAATCCGTAGATCTGATCCATCTTGCGGGAGATCGTCAGCTTGCAACCTATACAGGGTTAACTGATCTTTCAACACAGGTCCGGTCTGCACATGCTCGAGAAGTGATGTCAGATGGAGGAGGTTCCTGCTATCGCGGCCGCATTTCCTGGTTACAAACAAGTCCCGGATCTTGCACAGCCTTACCTAGATCAGTTAACCCCATATAGGTTGCAAGCCGACGATCCCCGCTAGATGGATCGGATCTGCGGATTGGGGATCATAGTGGATCAGACTCGGATCCATTCAGCTCAATCCGCAGATCCGATTCATCTTGTGGGGATCGTCGGCTTGCTTTAAAACTTTCCTTTTCGTGGAGCTGGTGGAGAGGGTCCGGTGTCACCCCGTGTGATAGCTGTCACTCGACGCGGCCTGCACCCGCCTAGGGACGCTACTGGTACCTGTATAATATACAGGTTAAAATGACAGTGTATGGAAACACTAACAATAAACCACCCTTAGCTTTTCCCCTTATTTGCTCCCTTTTGGTATGTTAAAGCGGAACTTTAGCCTTTAGCAAGGAACATATATTTCACATTACAAATTATGCTACCAAAATGAGTGTGTGCTGTAAATTGCCTCCAGCATTACAACTGTGTCTTTTTGCTGCAGGCTGCAATTCTGCTAAAGCCCAAAGCCCCTGAGAAGCAGAAAATATTTAGGTTGTCAGCAGATCAGCTTCTAATGGCTCTGATTTTCAGCACAGTGTCAAAAATTAGAGAGCAACTGAGCATGTGCAGAGCAGGGTAAGGCAGTGTATTACTGGATTTTAAACAGTATAGGCACTTATTTATAATGTTTTACATAGCTAGACCTGCAAAAGGGGTCAGCCTGACGTGATCTAGCAGGACTTAAAGTGGTTCTAAGGCTAGGTTCACATCTGTGCAGGTGGTGCCGCTGTGGATCCGCACAAAAATCCATGCATCTGCACCACCCGAACAGAAGAATGTGGACCCGCGGGTGGGTGCCATTAATTCTAATGGCACGCCGCCTGCACTGGAAATTGCAACCGCACTGGGAACCGAGGTTCTTGTGAGGGCTGCGGGTTCCAAATAAATACAGGGACTTCTTCCCTCGTGCCCACGCAAAACGTGGCAGCATATATGTGAACCAGGGCTACAGGATCAATACTTTTTACCTCCACGCATTCTAAAAATTCTTCTGTATGTAGCAGCCCACACAGCCTCCCCCCCCCCCCCACGGCACTTACCTGAGCCCCGTCCAGATTCAGCAATGACAACAAGAGCCTCAGTTCCCTGTGGACTCTCACTCCTGATTGGTTGAGGCAGCAGCGGTAGCCAGTGAGTCCTGCTGCTGTCAATCACAGCCTGTATACCAATCAGGAGAGGGAGGGGGCGAGGCCAAGCTGAAGCTCTGTGTGAATGGACACGCAGAACCGCGGCTTGAGAGCACGCCTACTCAGGTAAACGAACGTTCCACTTCCAATATACTATTATATCTATTTGCCAAACAAAAAGGAAACAAAAAAACAAAAAAGCGCTTCATCTAGCTAGAAATAGTTAGAAAGTTATAAGCATTGTTCCGTGCTATTTTGCTGGACTACAAAACACATCCACCTGCTATGGAGAAGAGAGGGAGCTGTATAAGCTATAATACACCCCAAAAACAAATGTGTAATACATTGCAGCATACCAGTCCCAAAATATGGTAGCTGCATTAGTTTTCTTTTTTTTGTTTAGGCTTTTTTTCTCCATGACCAGCCAGTTACACATTTCCTGACTTAGGGTGTCCCCACACTGGATAAACGAACAATGGAGACACCCCTGGACAGCAGCTTTTTTCAGTCTGGGAAGAGTGTTGTGTTAAAGTAGCAGATTAAGATGGACATGACTAACAAATTAAAGCCAAATTCCAGCTTACAGATTGGTCTGTTAAGTTCCACTTTCAAAAAGTGTGAGCAGGCAAGCTCTTCATTGCAATGTTTCTTCTGCAATAAAAAAAAAAAAACCTACCTACTTGCTCACAGTCTTCCTTGAAAGGTACACTGAGCGCCTGGGAGTCAGGATGACTTTATTACTGTACATGTGAAGGAATTACATTATTCCATGCTAGCCAATGAGGATGGTCACAGCCCAGCAGCCGAAAGTAGCCAGGTAGAAGATGCCAGCACCAACGAGGGGCATCAAACCGTTGAAGCAGAGGTAAGAAACGCTCCCTTTAGTTCTGCTTTAACAGAAGCTGAAAAATAACTTACTGGCCAAAGCACAACAGAAATGAAAAGGAGAAAAAAGCCCCTGAAAACCAAAAACTGTATGATAATTTATTGCTGGTGGATTTAATATAGTTTTTAACTAATCCTAACACAATGTTATTTAGTTCTAGCACACTACCTTAGGTGACAACAAAGCTCAGTAGGAGGGTGTTAATGGCAGGATTACCAGGATCATTTTATTTGTTTTTGTGTTTAATACCATTCTAAGTAGTCCTAACACACTCCCTGTCCTAGGTTGATGCTGCTGTTCAATAAACATCCTGGGACAGGAAAAGTGCTAAGGGCAGGATTGCCAGGTGAAAATAAAAGGGAGAAAATGTGAAAAAAGAAAAACAAATGCAGCCACATCTAAAGATGAGCAAACTGCAATATTCTCAAGTTTTGTTTTTGAGTTTAGATATACTTTAAAGCAGTAGTCCTCATGCACACTGGATATTTTTACAGCGGCTGTTTTTGAAGTTTTTTCTACAGCCAGTAAACTCCGCAGCATGTTATCCTATGTGTGCATGCACACAGACTGTAATCAGCGTTTTTGGCAAGAAAACCCCCCCCCCCAAAAAAAAAAAAAACCCCAAAAACCCCCCCAAAAAAAAACCACCACAGGACTAGTGGGTTTCTAGAGGAGTTTTTTAGCTGTAAAAACGCTCTAATTCTGCAAAACGCGGTGAATCACTGCAAACAAGCATTTTTGGACTTTCGTGTGAGAAAAAAAAAAAAGTGCTAAAAACCACAAACGCGGAAAAAAAACGTGTCTAAACACTAATGCAAAAACGCTAAAAAAAAAACGCACATTTTTAACGTGACTTTACACGGCTAATTTTACCAGCATTATTAAAATGCCCTGTATGCATGGAGCCTTAAACCTAAACCCAAAAATTTAATATAATGCAGCTTACCAATCATTAGATTTCTTTTTTTGGCTCCCCCCCCCCTTTGTTTTCACCTGCTGATCTGGCCAATAACATACCTCCTGTATTAAGGTGCCTAAACTCTGGATGAAGGAGCAACCGAGACACCTTTGGGCAGCAGTATTGTCAGCCTGGGGGAAGTAGAATGTTAGATGTGCTAGCAGACTTATAAACTGAAGTCAAACTCCAGCTAACACTTTATATTTATCACTTTATCAGTAACATCAGTAACATCAAACAGTTTTGTTCCTTTTGGGATAAAAGGTTTTACTTAGATAAATAATTAAAAACGTAAGCACCCCAATCACTGGTAACTGGTTTGTCTGAATGGTTAGCACTTCTGCCGAGCAGCACTAGGGCCATCGGCTTGAATCTTAACCATGGCACAACCTGTATGGAGTTTGCATGTTCTCCCTGTACCTGCGTGGGTTTCCTCTGGGTACTCCGTTTTCCTCCCACACTCATGCTGGTAGGTTATTTGACTCCTGTCTAAGTTGACCCTAGTATGGGTATGTGTGAGAGTTAGGGATCATAGATTGTAAGATCCTCGAGGGCAGGGACTAATGTGAATGTATAGTATAGATTTAAAGTGCTGTGTAAATTGAGGGCATTATAAGTACCTGAAATAAATAAATAAAACCCTCTAACTGCTACACCTGCAGGACAGCTTGTTCTGTTGAAAAACTTGATGGAAGCATCATCAAGTGAAAATACAAGGACAGAAAGCCTAAAAAGAAAACAAATGCAGCCCTCACATCTAAGAACTGGCAAGCAGTGATATAATAAAATGTTAGCTCTTGGGTCTAATACCACTTAAAAGAATATGTAAACCCAGCATGTCCTATTCCTGATATGTCCCTGCTGTAGCATGTACTTGTTTGAAAAAGAATCCTTTTTGTATTGGTTCCTTTGTGTGAAATCCTTGGTGTTACTGTCGGTCTCTCTGCTTTCCTATTAAAAATTGACCACACTAGGCATGAGAGCACAGAGAGGTCAGTTTTCTGGCTGTGCTGGGGGCTAATCCAATGATCAGACTTGCACTCACAGGCCTGTCCCTCCCCTCTGCACAGCCATTCACTGGGATGACCTCTGACCTGCTGTTTCTACTCCCCCAGCTCTCTGAGCTCCTTATGCAGCTGAGAACAGAAGGTGATCACTTATGGAGAAAAAAAAAAAAGGGGGGAAAAGGGTATTTATAATATTTTTATAAGTATACATAAATGTTTTGCCTTTCATTTCTACTTAAAACTGTATGGGTTGTTTTACAAGTTGAGGGTTTTCATATACTTTAATGTTACCCGCAACAAAAAAATACCACATTCTGGGAGCATACTATTCATATGAAATCTACATACTACAGCCATAAATCAGTTAAATAAATAGCAGTGAGACGTATATTCACCTTGGAAAAGAGAAAAAGAAAAAAATCTGCACAGTAAATAACATTACTTAAATAATGTATGTTGAAAGAAACATATGGGGCCCAAAGAACTAATTTATTAAATGTGTTATGTCCAATCAATACACCAAGTTTTAAGGCAGATTTAGCTATGGGTTTCAAATCAATCAGCACAGAAAATAAATCACACTTTACGCTCTCTCTGTGCATACCAAATTATAGTAAAAGAACAAAAAAAAAAAAAAATGTAGGTATGTATACACACACACATATATATATATATATATATATATATATATATATATATATATATATATACACACACACACACAAACAGTATGTTTTCATTGTTTGTTTATATATTTGTCAGCTTGAGTATTCTAATTGCATTACCATTACATAACTATTACAACGCACCGACACATAGCCAGAGGTTGTATCATGGATGGCACACTGGAAGATACATTGTTTCATTTGCATTTCTATACTGAGATGGCTGGTGGGAGCCAAGCAGCTTGGATTCAGCACCACTACACAGGAACAGCTCCATGATAGGAATCAAGGGGGGGGGGGGAGATTGGTAGGGGAATTCCCAGAATACATTCTCTTTTCACCTGGATTTCATTTCACAAAAATAAGATCACAGCAAGAAAAACATAGTGGAGACGTGCTTATTTATTGCACTAGACGTATCATGAACAGATCATCTGTCAGCAAGGAATCTAGGCTGTCGCCAACAGAGGTAGAGCCCACCATAGGGGAAAGCATGGTCAGCTGCAACGTCTGCATTGTACTCCATAAAAAAAAAAAAAATCTGCATCTTAAAGCTGGAAATCTGCCTTGTACAATCATATCAGCGCCTGCAAATCCATTTCAGCTCGCCGCTTGCTCCGACAGATTTCCCCCCCCCCACCCCCTTTTCTCAGCAGCACACATAACAATAGCAAATTTTTTTTTTTTGTTTTGAATGGAATCCCCTTACATTGCAGATTTTCTGTCATCATCCTCTAAATAATATATCCAGATCACTCAATTCAGGGCTCTCACTGCCTTTTTTTGTACGTCACTGAGCTTGAAACTCCAATGCCTCCCCGTTTGGAGAGGGGGGGGGGGAATAAATAAATATATAAATCACGCTGACGGGAGAAAAAAAAAACGAGATCTAGAGGAAGAGAGATGGAGGATGGGAAGCTTTTGCTTCAGATCTATATTAAAATGGCAATCTGATAAAAAAAAAAGAAAAAACATTTACACACATACACATGTATGTGATGACAACAGATCTTGTATCAGATGTTGTACATAATAAGAAGAAAAAATATTCTACAGATGAGCATATCCAAAAGATATATTCATGTTCTAAGGATGATCGTGTGAGATCAGTCATAATCAATTAAAAATATTATTATTAGTGTTCTAAAGGAGTATTGGTATTAAAAAAATACACATACAACAGATATTGTACTGTAGTACAGAGCAAGAAAAAAAGATTGTACAGATACAATCATTCTAAAGATGATCATAGAAGATCAATAATAAAATATTATTAATTCAAAAGATTATTATTGGATATTATATATATATATATATATATATATATATATATATATATATATATACACACATATACATACACACACACACACACACACACACACATATATATACATACATGCATCTTGTACTGTACATAAGAAAAGAGATTCTACAGAGGATCATATCTAAAGATAAAATCATATTTCTAAAGTTGATGAGATAAATAATTTTTAAAAAAATAGGTTATAAAGATGATTATTGGTATTAAAAAAAAAAAGATCTAGAGGAAGAGATTAAAGACTGGGATGCCTTCAGATCTAAGAGTGGCAATCTGCTTGATTTAAAAAGAAAAAAAAATCCCCATACAGAGCGCCACCGGACTACTGTGCATGGGAAAGCACCGGATCTTGTACAACGAGAGAGATTCTAAAGATGATAGTTAATATATATTATAGGAAAAAAGGGGGGGGGGGGGGATCTGCATGAAAGAAGTGTCAGAGGAGCGTATTCTGCTGGCTGGGCCGCCGTGTTCCCTGTCCGGTGGTCAGAACAGCTTTGTTAGCACTGACAATAAAGATCTGCTACTGTATGTCCCCCACCACTGCAGCGTCCACGGTGGAGGAGAGGGGTCCTCTGTACATGACTGCAATCCTTGTGTGGTCTCCATGGGTGGATTTCCCCATCCTCCAGCAGGCAATGTATATACAGACGTGTGCCACATTCACACATCATGGAGCCTCCTTAGGAAGGGATCTCCATCGCCACCATTAAAATGAATTCATTAAACCCCCAAATCGGCCTAGAATGGGATGGGAATGAGCCGGCCGAGCCCGGTCCTGGGAACAGCATGGGATGGCAATGGCATCACCTAGACATGGAAGGTTCTAGGGGGGGGATGGATGGTCCAGATGTAGGACATACACGGATCTATGGGATCCATAGCCATCTGATGACAGCAAGGACATCCATCTTCCCCCTCCTATGGGCTGCACACTCCATGCAGCTGCCAATGATGGAGAGGTGTGCAAAATGGCCCCGAATGTACTGGGAGTAGGGGCGAGCGGAGCCAGGCCGCTGTGGGGAGGATGGCTCTGCCATATTGCCGGGTGCAGGGAGGAGGGCAGGAGGCGCACACACGCTCCGCACACACACTCACCACATACACACACACGGCGGTAACGGACGACACGGCCGGCTTTACCTGTCAGCACCCCGACGCGGATTTGGTGGTCGTGATTAGTGAGGATCATGCCCTCGGCCGCCATCTTCCTTCCGCCGGAGCTGCGGTCACCGGCCGTTCACCGAGTAGGAGGAAAAACCTGGGCTAGAAGAGCGGAGAGCCAAGGCGAGAGAGCCGAGCGACGAGCACATCCACCCCGGCCGAAGGGAAAGACGGAGAACTCTGAAGAAGGGGTGGAGGGGGGAGGAGGCAGCCAGGCGTGAGCAGCGCACGGCCGATAGTATGGAGCGAGGATACCTTCGCCGGCTTCACCCTGGAGACAGACAGTGTGCTGTGTGCGGATGTGTGTGCTGCTCCAGGTGTTCGGGCATCATGTGCGATCTGTCATCACACTGCACGCCAGGCGGGGGATAGGAAGTGCAGACTGTGGCCTCACCATGGAAGGTGGACTTCTCACATACCTCGCCGGGCACACGTCCTGCTTTACTCCCACCTTTATTTATATAAATTGGTAGAAATCATTATTTGTTCAAAATATTGTGGAATGACAAGAAAAAAATGTGCAATAAATCCAAGAAGAAGAGAGAGATCACACCGAACAGCCTGTGACAGATATACAGGCACATCCAAGAAGGAAATCGAGGGATTAGAACATAAATTGTAGCAGACATGGCACCACCGACTACATCCTTTATATTTTTATATTGTGCTTTGTTGTTATTTGATTTTTACTTTTTATGTTTACTTATTGATAATATTTTATTATTTTTATTTTATACTTATTTTTTTCACTTGTTTTATTTATACTTATTTTAGATTTCTATTTATTCTTTTATATTTCTATACTTTTTTTTACCTATTTTATTGCTAACATTTTATATTTATGTCTAATATTTTATTATATTATTATTATATAATTTTTTTTTACATATTTCATTTATACTTTTTATATTTTAGATCTTTTATATTATGCTTTTTTCTTTTTTTTATACTATTTTAGATTTTTATCTGATGATTTGTATAATATATATATATATATCTTTTATATTTTTTACTTATTTATTGTTACTATTTTATATTTACATTTTTATATTATACTTTTGTTTTTACATATTTTATTTACTTTTTTATATTTTAGATCTTTTATATCATGCTTTTTTCTTTATTTTATACTTTTGTATAGTTTAGATTTTTCATCTGATGATTTGTATATTTTATATATATCTTTTACTTACATTATTAGTACTATTTTATTTGTACATTTTAATATTATACTTACTATTTACATATTTTTATTTATTTTTTTATATTTTAGATCTTTTATATTATGCGGTTTTCTTTATTTTCTTTATACTTTTTTATCTTTTAGATGTTTAGATGTTGCTTTTTATACTTATATATATATATACATCTTCGATTGTAAGCAGGGCCCTCCTAACCCTCTTGTATTGAACTGTATTGTTGCTGTATTGTCTCCCGTTACATTGTAAAGCGCAAACTGTTGGTGCTATATAAATCTTGTATAATAATAATTATATATATATATATCTTTTATTTTTTACTTATTTTATTGGTACTATTTTATATTTACATTTTTATATTATACTTATTTTTTTTATTTACTTTTTTATATTTTAGGCCTTTTATATTATGCTTTTTCCTTTATTTTATACTTTTTTTATATTTTAGATTTTTATACTTTTTTTAATATATATATCTTTTGTATTTAATTTTTTACTTATGTTATTAGTACTATTTTATATTTACATTTTAATATTATACTTACTTTTTACATATTTTATTTATACGTTTTTTATATTTTAGGTTTTTTATATTATGCGTTTTTCCTTATTTTATATATATATATTTTAGATTTTTATAGGTTGCTTTCTATACTTATTTTATATATCTTTTCTATCTTATTTTTTACTTATTTTGTTGGTACTATTTTCTAATTACATTTTTATATTATACTTTCACTTAGTTACTTAGTTCATACTTTTTTTATATTTTTTTATATATATATATTTTTTTCTTATTTTATTTTTTTTATATCGTAGATTTTTTTATATGGTACTTTTTAAGTTTTTTTTTTATACTTATTTTATTTATACTTTTTATACTTTATTTTTACTTATCGTATTTTCCGGCGTATAAGACGACTTTTTACCCCTTGAAAATCTTCTCAAAAGTCGGGGGTCATCTTATACGCCGCTATACGGCATGCTGACACTTTTTAGGGGTGCCGCCGCCGCACCCCCCCCTCCAACGGAAGGGACACTAAGTACAGGGGTGGGCAGGGGCTACTGTTTCTTAACTGGCACCGGTCCCACGACGATCTAGGAAGCGCCGCTGCTCCTTCATTCAGTTCGGCCACTGGATGTTCACGCGGCTGCTGGGCTCCGCCTCCTCACCGGTGATTGGCCGCCAGAACTGTTGCTCAGGAAAGGCACACAGGCGGCCAATCACTGGTGGGGAGGCGGAGCCGAGCGGCCCCGCGAAAATCGAGTGAAGGAGCGGCTGGTAAGTGTGCCGTGCAGAGGTGCTGCTGCAACCACATATGCTGGCTGCAGCAGCACCATACTGCAACAGGGGTCAGCAAGTGTCATTGGTGTCAGTGGGAGGAATAGTGCCCCATCATTGGTGTCACTGATACCAATGATGGGGCATTATTCCTCCCACTGACACCAAGGATGGGGCATTATTCCTCCCACTGACACCAAGGATGGGGCATTATTCCTCCCACTGACACCAACGATGGGGCATTATTCCTCCCACTGACACCAACGATGGGGCACTTTTCCTCCCCCCCACTGACACCAACGATGGGGCACTATTCCACCCCCCACTGACACCAACGATGGGGCACTATTCCACCCCCCACTGACACCAATGGTGGAACACTATTCCTTCCCCCACTGACACCAACGATGGGACACTATTCCTCCCACTGACACCAACGTTGGGACACTATTCCTCCCACTGACACCAATGACGGGGCACGATTCCTCCCACTGACACCAAAGACGGGGCACGATTCCTCCCACTGATACTAATGATGGGGCGCTATTCCTCCCACTGACACCAATGAAGGGGTGCTATTCCTCCCACTGACATCAATGATGGGGCGCTATTCCTCCCACTGATACCAATGATGGGGTGCTATTCCTCCTACTGACACCAATGATGGGACACTATTCCTCCCACTAACACCAACGATGGGGCACTATTCCTCCCACTGACACCAATGATGGGGCACTATTCCTCCCACTGATACCAATGATGGGGCACTATTCCTCCCACTAATACCAATGATGGGGCACAATTCTTCCCACGAATACCAATGATGGGGCAGTATTCCTCCCACTGACACCGATGATGGGGCACTATTCCTCCCACTGACACCAATGATGGGGCACTATTCCTCCCACTGACACTAATGATGGGGCATTATTCCTCCCACTGACACCAACGATGGGACACTATTCCTCCCACTAACACCAACGATGGGGCACTATTCCTCCCACTGACACCAATGATGGGGCACTATTCCTCCCACTGATACCAATGATGGGGCACTATTCCTCCCACTAATACCAATGATGGGACACTATTCCTCCCACTGACACCAATGATGGGGCACTATTCCTCCCACTGATACCAATGATGGGGCACTATTCCTCCCACTAACACCAATGATGGGGCACTATTCCTCCCACTGACACCAATGATGGGGCACTATTCCTCCCACTGACACCAATGATGGGGCACTATTCCTTCCACTGATACCAATGATGGGGCACTATTCCTCCCACTGACACCAATGATGGGGCACTATTCCTCCCACTGATACCAATGATGGGGCACTATTCCTCCCACTGATACCAATGATGGGGCACTATTCCTCCCACTGATACCAATGATGGGACACTATTCCTCCCACTGACACCAATGATGGGGCACGATTCTTCCCACTGGTGTGCATTGGAAGAGGGGTAGTCTTATACGGCAAGTATAGCCCAAACACTACATTTTAACAAGTAGTGGGTCGTCTTATACGCCAGAAAATACGGTATTTTACTGATACGATTTTATATTAATTTTTTTTTTATATTATACTTTTTATTTATACTTTTTTATATCTATTATCTTTTTAGTTATACTTTTTATATTACTAATTATAAAAATATATAATTATATATATATTTTTTACTTATTGTAACTGAATTACCTATGGTCAAAATGTAAAATCATATATTAATTTCCACATTTCATTTCAATTATTTCTAGCCAAATCCTATTAAACACTTGCCGTCTAGGGTAATATTTTGCACAGATATAAAAATCTGAACTTTTTGTTAGAAATTACTGTAACACTCCCCCCCCCCCAAAAAAAAAAAAGGTATAGACTTTCTGAAGGCAGAGGCCCTGGAGAATTAACGGTGGCTGTTGCAATTTTTTTTGTCACATGATATTTTCACAACTGTTAATCAAGCGTATATTTGCAGGAAAAAAAAATACACTTAAATGGATTTTCATGCACACAAACACAATATAATACATCATTTTTGGTAAAATACAAGGCTCCATGCACATGAGTGTTTTTTTAATCTCCTAGATGCTTTTTCCAGCTCCTGCAAGAGTGTTATCATATGTGTCCATGCACACTACTTTAGGCTATTAGCATTTTTGAATCTTAAGCGTCTAGAGTTTTTTTGATTCTGGGTCACATGATCGCTGTGATAGCCTCTGATTGGCATTCACAGTGATCAGTCACTGTAAGCCCGCCCTCCTTGTTATTTTTTCTTTCTGAATGGAGGAGAGAAATACATTGTATCTATCTCCTTGCAGAGAGAAAAAAAAAGCTTAAAAAAAAAAAAAGATAAATAAAAATATTAAAAATATAAAGAAAAAATGCCTAGATCAAGGTTTGATCTAGTTCAGTGCCAGGGTTCATGTTTGGGTCAGGATTTTTACTTTTTTTTTTTTTTTTAATTGGTATCAGTGTCAGTGTATTTAGGTATTAAAAAAAAACCAAAAAAACAAAATGTGCGTTATTGTTTCTGGGCTGTAGTACAGGTACAAACAACAACATACACAGATGGTATTGTTGCGATTGTCAAGAGCTGGAAAATTTATTTTGGGTTGTTCTTTGGTGGTAGGTTATGGTAGTAACAAGAAACACACAGCTAAATTTAAATATATATTTCTTCTTACTATTTTGTGCCAGTTTTCCTTTGATAATAGAAAAAAAAATTCAGGAGATATCCATTACCATTTACCAACAAATGAAAGCCCAATTTGTCATGAAAAGCAAGGTACAGTCCACCTGGATGTACAAAGTAGTTGTGATGATATGGACGGTTTTACTAACACATGTCAAAGTTGTAAAATTTTACTTGGGCTTTAAGATTTGTTTTACCCTTAGGTGTGAAGGGGTTAAAAAAACCCGCTAGTGTGCATGGAGCCATGAATATCATATAAGAGCATTTGAATAGATACCAAACATGGCAAGATTTAACCACTTTAAGTCTGGACACTTTCACCCCCTTCCTGTCCAGGCCAATTTACAGCTTTCAGCGCTGTCACACTTTGAATAACCATAAATTATAATTTTTCAAACTTTTTTTACATTTTTATTTTTTTTATATTATTATGTACCGTATTTTTCGCTCCATAAGACACACCTGACCATAAGACGCACCTAGGTTTTAGAGGCAGAAAACAGGAAAAAAAAATTCTGAACTAATGGACTGCAGACATAGTACAGGAGATGACCAGAGACTGCACACACAGTACGGGAGATGACCAGAGACTGCACACACAGTACAGGAGATGACCAGAGACTGCACACACAGTACAGGGGATGACCAGAGACTGCGGACACAGTACAGGAGATGACCAGAGACTGCGGACACAGTACAGGGGATGACCAGAGACTGCGGACACAGTACAGGGGATGACCAGAGACTGCGGACACAGTACAGGGGATGACCAGAGACTGCGGACACAGTACAGGGGATGACCAGAGACTGCGGACACAGTACAGAGGATGACCAGAGACTGCGGACACAGTACAGGAGATGACCAGAGACTGCGGACACAGTACAGGGGATGACCAGAGACTGCGGACACAGTACAGGAGATGACCAGAGACTGCGGACACAGTACAGGAGATGACCAGAGACTGCGGACAGCACAGGGGATGACCAGAGACTGCGGACACAGTACATGAGATGACCAGAGACTGCAGACAGCACAGGGGATGACCAGAGACTGCGGACACAGTACAGGGGATGACCAGAGACTGCGGACAGTACAGGGGATGACCAGAGACTGTGAACAATACAGGAGATGACTGCTGACCTTTGGGGAGGGGGTACCTGAATTTGACAGGTACCCGCTCTTACTTCCGCGGAGTTGTTCTTTGATCTTACCTGTTCCTCTATCCAGCGCGCTGTCTAACCGGCTTCTGTAGTGTGGGCGCGCGGCTTGACAGCCGGATGCCCAGTGCACATGAGCGAGAAGCGCTGCGCTTCGTGATTGGTCCGGCGGCTTGTGGGATCTGTCATGTGTCCCAGGTACCGCCTTACCATTCACAAAGAGCACCGCTTCTTGCGCATGCGCACTTGGCACCCGGCTGTCAAGCACACTACAGAAGTCGGGAAGACAGCGCACCGCTGGATAGAGAAACAGGTAAGGTCCCGCTGCAGAGCTGAGCGGCCGGCCCGTTATTCTGACACGGCGGCGGTGGAAATACCGGACCGGCCTCTCCATATTCGCTCCATAAGACGCACTGACATTTTCCCCCCTTTTCTGGGGGGAAAAAAGTGCGTCTTATGGAGCGAAAAATATGGTATGTTTTGTTTTTAACATACTGTCACCCTTGCAGTAACCATACTGACACTGTACTACTTGTGGGGGTTATGAAGATTTTTTTTTTTTTGTACACTGATTGCTTTTGCACACATAAAGGCTGTAAAAGCAATAATGTCTCCTTCTCTCTGGCTGCATTCCTACAGCCATTGAGAAATACTGTGAGAGCTGTGATTGGTCACAACTTTAGTTCTACCTGCAATGCACAACAATGGAAATCACATTATTATCTATGGTGCCTGTTCACATCAATGCAACATGGTGCAGTTGAATTTTTGAAAAGGTGCATCATAGTAATTTTTTTGGCCCCATAGACTCCAATTAGAGTGTCTGAAAAATGCACATACATGCATTATTGGAAGGGGTGTGTGCTTAAAAACAGTCTGCGCCTGGGACTCTTTAATGACTGGCATAGTACCACTGGATTGGCGTAAGGCCAATGTGGTGCCAATATTTAAAAGGGGGTCAAAATCTTTACTAAGTAATTATAGACCTGTTAGTTTAACTTCTATAGTTAGGAAGATACTGGAGAGTTTAATAAAAGACCACATAGAGGAGTTCTTGCTGGAAAAAATATTTTAAGCAACATACAGCATGGATTCATAAAAGAAGTTGTCAAACAAATCTGATTTCTTTTTATGAGGAGGTGAGCAAAACCTAGTGGTTAATGATTCATACTCTGAATGGTCTAGGGTCATCAGTGGTGTACCCCAGGGTTCAGTGTTGGGACCCTAACTTTTTAATATATTTATAAACGATATAGGGTCTGGGATTAAAAATCCCATTTCAGTCTTTGCAGATGACACCAAGCTGTGCCGTGGAATAACGTCCTTACAGGATGTCTCCAACTTACAAGCCGACCTCAATGCACTGTTTAATTGGGCAACTATGTGGCAAATGAGGTTTAATGTTGATAAATGTAAGGTTATGCACTTGGAGTACAACTGGGGGAATCAATGGTGGAGAAGGATCTGGGGGTTCTGGTAGATCACCAGCTTAATAATGGCATGCAATGCCAAGCTGAGGTTTCTAAAGCGAGCAAAATCCTCTCTTGTATTAAAAGAGGTATAGACTCCAGAGAGAGAGATATCATATTACCCCGGTACAAATCATTAGTAAAACCTCATCTGAAATATGCAGTTCAGTTTTGGGCACCAATTCACAAAAAGAATATTGGGGAAATGGAGAAAGTACAGAGAAGGGCAACCAAACTGATAAGAGGCATGGAGGAGCTCAGCTATGAGGAAAGATTAGAGGAACTGAATTTATTCTCTCTTGAAAAGAGGAGATTAAGGGAGAATATGATCAACATGTATAAATACATCAGTGGTTCATATAGTGAACTCGGTGTAGAGATATTCACCTTGAGGTTATCACAGAGGACAAGGAGGCACTCTTTACATCTGGAGGAAAAGAAATGTAATCTCCAAACACGGAAAGGTTTCTTCACAGTGACAGCTGCGAAAATGTGGAATAGACTCCCTCAATAGTTGGTTCTGGCCAGCTCAGTGGATTGCTTCAAAAAAGGCCTGGATTCTTTCTTGGATACACAGAATATAACTGGATACTAACATTTATAGGTAACGTTGATCCAGGGAATATCTGATTGCCTCTCTGAGGATCAGGAAGGGATTTTTTTCCCAGCAGGAGCAAATTGGATCGGGTTTGCTGGGGTTGTTTTTGCTTTCCAGTGACAAGAGAGAGAGGGTGGTGCCGAGCCAAAGCTCCATGTGTGAATGGACACACAGAGTAGCAGGTGCCTCCATAGCAGGCTGCTAGTGCACTTGACAGGAGGGAAGGACCAGGAGAGCCTGCGGAGGACCCGAGAAGAGGAGGATCCGGGTTGCTCTGTGCAAAACCACTGCATACAGCAGGTAAGTATAGAAAATGTAAGCCTTTAGTATCGCTTCAAAAGTGAACAGTGCAGTCTTCAGTCAGTTAGTTTAACTTCTATAGTTAGGCTATGGGGCTGTGTGTTTCTATTGATGCATACAGTGTAGGGAGATGCATCTCTAGCCCCTGCATGCAAGGGCAGCTCCATTAGATGCTGCAAGAGAAACCTGGGGCAAGAAGCACCAGCTCATTCACTAGTCTACTGGGGCAATTTTTTTATTTTCGCAAATTGAAATCTGCATTTTTTTGCTAGAAATTACTTTTCTGGTTCAATCAATTTTATTCCATTAACCTCCCTAGAGGTATTCCCCAGTGTAACTCTGGGCAAAGTTTCAGCACCACAAGCAGTAGCCCTGAGCTACACTCGGGAATACTCTGCAGCGCTGCTCCAGGATCTCTTCTTCACTTACCTTGTCCTGTGCTCCTGCGATGTCCCTCCTGCAGTGTCCCCAGCAATGTCCTCCGACCGATGCTGGCATCTGTCTTCCGGGTTCCGTTCCCTGCGACGTCAGGATGTACAGGAATGGAACTGGTGGGAAATTTGAAAATTTTAAAAGTGACATTTACTAAATTCACTAAAATCACATAGTAAAACATTACTGTTTCAAACCATTTCACATACATTTTGTCCCGAGTGCTTTGCCCTGTGCCCTGTCTGCATTTTTACTGTTCTTTCTGCCTGGAAACTGAGAAAAGTCCATGGCATCCAAAAATTGTCCCTTTAGGTCAAAAGCAGTTTTAGAGAACAGCGATAGCAAATCAGAACCACTTGCAGAATTGAGTGATAATGATTTGTGGGGAAATTCGTCATCAAACACTGAAAACGATTTTGCAACTTTGCTCAGTGATGTGCGAACTTGGCGCTCTATTTCAGATTTCAGTGTTTTTGATTTCATTTCTATTAGGGAATTAAATGTATTATTATATTATTATTTTTATGATTATTTATTAATTTATGATTTCGTGTTTCAAATTTTAACATACCCGGAATGTTTACTAGACTCTTGTTCAAACAGATTTCAGTGAGTTATTCCTAAAAATGACAGGCCTACATTAAAAAAACTACATATTTCCATGCAAAAAAATGTACCGCTTTGAGCACAGAAATATGGACATAATCAGACCGCTAGGGAGGTTAAGAGGAATAACAAAAAGAGCACCAGGTATGCCCACGCAGAGGCTTGAAATGATTGTACAGGCGACTAAAAAACCAAATACACAGTGCAGAGAAATTAACAATAAGGACAATGGCTAAACAAATAGACATAAACAAATGAGTAAAGGGGTGCAGGTAGGATCCGTATGGATATTAGTGTCAAACCTGGACAAGTAAACTTCCTAACAGTGGCGCAGTATGGAAAATGCACCAGGAGAAAAGAAAAAAGGGTGGAAGAAACCCCACAGAAAAAGAAGCAGGAGAAAGAAAACGGGAAAGACGGGGGGGGGGGGGGGCAACAGAATAGGACCGTCAGGGGCATCAGGTACAGGCACCCAATGCTAGCAGGGGGATGTGAAGGGAAGGCATACGCAAGTCAAAGTTCCCAAATTTTGAGGAACTTGGCATGGGAGTCCTTGAGGATGCTGGACATTTGTTTGTTAAGCATCAAGGCCATCATGCCCTGGAAAAGAACTGAGGGTTTTTTTCCAAGCCTAAGCAATTGTTCTCTTGGCTAATAAAAATAGGATGCCAACTTTTCATATATGCCAGGGATAGGGCATTGCAATAAAGCAATTTTGGCATCCTTTCCGAATAATCAAATGAAACAGAGGGTGCAACAGGCCAAAGAATCGAGACCAAAAGCCTGTCAAGCGTGGGCATGTCCACTAAATACTCCCCCACGATGGCTACAACCCCAAATGCATAATTCCGGTAATTGGAATTAGGATTGGCTTGGGCAATTCAGGCTGGGGCCCATTACCACCACAGAAGAAATGTTTATGCTGCTTCCAACGTAGCGGTATTAAACAAACATTTTGCTACAGAGGACCAGGCCTTCCTCCAGTCTGCCAGGTCTATCTCAGATACCAAGTCTTGCTCCAACTGAGTCACATAGGAAAAGGAAGAATGGGACACTCAACAATTCAAAGATGCGTAAAGGGTGAAGATGACGCTTGGCGATCCCAGGGAGTCTTGGCAAATATACTATATTGCCAAAAGTATTGGGACACCCCTCCAAATCATTGAATTCAGGTGTTCCAATCACCTCCATGGCCACAGATGTATTAAATCAAGCACCTAGGAATGCAGACTGCTTCTACAAACATTTGTGAAGGAATGGGTCGCTCTCAGGAGCTCAGTGAATTCAACTGTGGTACCATGATAGGTTGTCACCTGTGCAATAAGTCTATCTGTGAAATTTCCTTGCTACTAAATATTCCACAGTCAACTGTTAGTGGTATTATAACAAAGTGGAAGCAACTGGGAACAACAGCAACCCGGCCACATAAAATGACAGAGCAGGGTCAGTGCATGCTGAAGCACACAGTGCGCAGAAGTTGCCAACTGTCTGCAGAGTCAATAACTAAAGAGCTCCAAACTTTGTGTGGCTTTCAGATTAGCACAACAGTGCATAGAGATCTTCATGGAATGGGTTTGCATGGCCGAGCAGGTGCATCCAAGCCTTACATCACCAAGTTGCACTGGAAAGTGTTCGTTGTAGTGGTTTAAAGCTCGCCGCCACTAGACTGTAGAGCAGTGGAGACATGTTCTCTGGAATGACTAATCACGCTTCTCTGTCTGGAAATCCGATGGACGTGTCTGGGTTTGGCAGTTGCAAGTAGAACAGTACTTGCCTGACTGCATTGTGCTAAGTGTAAACTTTGGTGGAGAGGTTATGGTGTTGGGTTGTTTTTTAGGGGTTGGGCTTGGCTCCTTATTTCCAGTGAAGGGTACTCTTAAGGTGTCAGCAAAGCAAGACATTTTGGCCAATTTCATGCTCCTAACTTTGTGGGAGTAGTTTGGGGATGGCCCCTCCTGTTCCAACATGACTGCACACCAGTGCACAAAGCAAGGTCCATAAAAACATGGATGAGTGAGTTTGGGGTGGAGGAACTTGACTGGCCTGCACAGAGTCCTGACTTCAACCCAACAGAACACCTTTGGGATGAAATAAAGTGGATATTGTGAGCCAGGCCTTCTCGTCTTCTGGAAGAATGGTCAAACATACCCATAGACACACTCCTAAACCTTGTGGACAGCCTTCCCAGAATAGTTGAAGCTGTTATAGCTGCAGAGGGTGGGCCAACTTAATATTGAACCCTACAGACCAAGACTATGATGCCGATAAAGTTCATGTGCGTGTAAAGGCAGGCATCCCAATACTTTTGGCAACATAGCGTATGTTCATATGTCGTATTATGGAAAGGATAGGTAGAAGTTCTGCAAAGAGAAAGTGTTCAGTGTCAGAGCTGGAGGTAAAAACTCAGACTGTGGTTACATTTCCCAGAGTGTGGCCCACATCAGAAAAGTTTTGAACTTGTGTGAAACTATAGGAGGCCCACCAGGACAATGCCTGGGGCTGGTCTAGGCCCGGAAGAAATAAATGATTTAGCAGTATAGGTAGGAGAGGTAAAACGAGTACATAAAGTTGCTAGATATCTGACAGAATTCCACGTTTTCATACTATGTTGCACGAGAGGGCTTAGGGTCGCAGGGCAAAATTTATGAGGAAGCCAAAGGAGTGCTTGCAGTGAGAGAGGTGTGCAATTAGGGAGCTCCAGGAGCACCCATAGGAGTATGTCTGAGGAAGCATGGAGCAGGGACAATTGAGAGATCTGGGCAGCTAAGTGATATTTAGAAATATTCACTTCCGGTCCTTCGTTTCACCCGGTTCTCCGTCATCAGGTTGCTGGAATGCACACCAGTGAGCTGTGTGTGTTTGTTCCCCCTTTGGCACCTATAATATGTGCGTGCATACAGTTTGTTCTATTTATTTTCACATCTGAATAAAGTCTACTGCACTATGAATATCTTTTTCGGGGGACATGTTTAGCAATGGAGGAGATATATTAGAATGGAAAAAATTGGACATCCTACCTGATACACAAGACCTGATCCTTTATGCTTGCTGGCTACTCTGTTGGCAACCTGGTGACTGCTCAGTCTAAACACGGTGGTGAAACATTTTTGAGTTTAAAAGAAGATTGGGTCACTCCATCTCCATGGTCACAAGAATATGGTGTTTGGGGACTTCCTATGAATCATTTGGACATTTTAATACATATTATCACATTATTGCTTATTCATATATGTGTTGTTGTATATATATATATTTTTTTTTTCCACTACACTGAGATGGAATTTTCATATTTACGGCTAGCGCCTACCTTCACTAGGGCAGCTGCCTAGACTTTTAGTTTGTTGTTCTTTTGATCATAAATTAATGGGATGGCGCTTTACTACTAATAATTTACCTTTACATAGGCTATACCCCCTTCAGTCCATCATGAATACCGCTGCCAGAATCATCCACCTTAGCAATCACTCAGTGTCTTCTACCCATCTCTGTGGATCCTTCCAATGGCTTCCGCTCACTCTATGAAAAAAATCATAATACTAACAACAACCATCCAAAGCTCTGCCCTAGCTACACAACTGTATTTCAAAATACCAACCAAACCATTCTCTTTGGTCCTCACAAGACATTCTGCTCTCTAACTCTCTCATCAGCTCCTTCAATGCTTACCTCCAGGACCGTTCCAGAGCCTCTCCCGTCCTCTAGAACACCTCACCCCACTCTGTCCAACTATCTCCTAATCTGCTGACCTTTAGACAATCCTGAAAATGCATCTCTTTAGAGAAGCCTATACTGCTTCTAACTAATAAACTGTCATTTTACTTTCACCATCAGCTCACCCCCCCCCCCCCAAAGTTATTACATTTTATATCACTTGCCACCCCCACTTTGGATTGTAAACTTTAACAACCAGAACCTCTGATTCCTCTTGTATTGCATTGTATTGTAACTATAACATACTATATATAACCCCAAGGTCAGGGGGGTAAAGCCAAACTTAGATGCCATAGTTCTTTGAGGCAGTTATAGTTGGCCAAGTATACAATACAAGTGGGGGGAGTGGCTCTGAAGGCAATTCTATCAGGATTATGTAAACTTTGGTATAAAATCTGCAATACATTGATCCAACATAGGAGAATCTAATGTGAGAAATATAGTTAACCAGATAAAATGATCATATGGGGCCATATACAAAGAGAGCTGCTGGAGGTTAACTTGAAGGCAGGATAGCTACAAATAAATCGAGGAAGCCCCAGGAGGGAACAAAGAACTGGAAAGCCTTTAAAAAACATAGGAGCACCTAACTTGGGAAACAGTTGAGTGAGACAAATTGAGTAAGAGTGGAACATGTTATCCTCCTCATATAAGCCCACTATGGGTTTTCTTAACCACACTGACTCCTCCAGGACCACCCCTAACTAGCTCATAAATTTAAGCCGTGCCCTCCCCCCCTTTTCCCCCCAGAATTGGGTCTCCTAATGGTTCATAAAGTTGTCTCAAGTGCTTGTCTAGAAAAAATGACTATTAAAAATATTGTATTTTACATGGATCCATATTACAAAAACAACTTTTCTCAGTAATAGAATTTACATTCCCCATTTTATTCCATATTTACATAGCTAATAAAAATAATTTAACCAGTACCCCATGAACATATCTGGCAATGCTTTCCACTGTTAGCTTGTGCAATGTTCTCCCCCCAACTACCATCAAGCCAGTGGGCACAATTCTGGTCTACAAAAGGACTGAAGGTTAGGAAATCACAGGGTTAGAATGCCTTAGGCATACACATGTAGTCTTTATTCCTTTTCTGTGAATGCTCCAGGCATTCTAATCCTATGGATTTATGTAAAATACGCTGTTTTTGTTCAATGTAATTTCTAGATAAGCACTTCTATGTCATTAACACGAGACAACCTTATTACGAAACATTATGAGACCTAAAGTTAATGCATAAGCATCTGTGTGAAACAACACATTTTTTTGGTCCTCAGGAAGCCGACAATTTCAGCAAAATTTATAGACCCTTGTGTTATGATCAACTATACCGTACAGTCTTTTAAAGCACTTATATTGTAATAGAATGCAAGTAGTCTCATGTAAACTAATGTGACCCCTCACAAACAATAATTCTAGGTCACTCATTTATAGTTAACTCTAAACCGATGAGTTATAAAGGAATTAAAAGCTTCGCCTATGGATCATTTTTGTACTGTAATTTTATACTATTTTGCAGGTGCACACACTTTTTGGGCTTGACATATTTGGTATCTATTTAATCCTCCAAATAATGGGGATTACATTGTTTTTGTGTGCACTAAAATACAGTGTTTTGTTCCCTGAATAAATTGATTTGATAAACAGTTAATATCATGTGACATGAAAATTGCAACTACCATATTTTTACTCTAAAGAGCCACTATGTTCAGAAAATATATAATATTCTGGCAGTTGTAAAGTGGTTGCATACCCTTACATATACCCACCGAAGTGACTAGCCTCAGCTGATGCACAGAGATGAAACAAATCATCCTAAATAGGTTGTACCAGTTTATCTGAGGCCCTCTCTTCTCTACAGCATCCTAAAACATTATAGGGAAACATGAACAGCTGAGGTTGTCAATCACCTTCTGTGTGGTGGAGTCAGGGTGGGGGCTGCCCCTCAAGGATTCTGTGGTGTCAACATAGACTGTCAGAGGTGAATCATGCATATAGCAAAGGGAGGAGAGATCAGATATAAGTCATACTAGGTGCTTTGGATTGAGGCTAGTACACACTATAGAGGCACCTGCTCTGTTCATTTTTCAATTTAGAGGTTTAGGACCACTCTAAGTAATTAGTGTATATAGTAAAAAATGCAGAGTTTAAGATGTGTGCAGAAAATGAAAAAGCTGTTCCACAGGAAAAGAGGTTACAAAAAAGGATTTGGGGTTACTACTTCTGCCTGTGTAGCACTACTTGATGAAAATGCATACATTGCTGCTTAAACTTCCAGTGGGAAAAAACTTTTTTTGGACAAAAAGGAATTAATAATTAAAGGTTCTCTTCTATAAAACTAAAGACCAAACTGAAAAAAAAAATATCAAAGCCAATAGCCAAATATGCACTGTGAAAGTATGCTGAGGCTGTCCCTCAAAACCATTGTAGGTTGGTAACACCAAGATGCATATTGAGGGAAACACTGGGATTTGACCACATGGGTCAAAAGGGCCAGATTTTATGTATCCTAAATTGTTTCCAGCCTCCTGACAACTTGTTGAACATAACTATCTGTTTTCTCATCAACAGTTGCTTCAGTCCCAGCCTCTCTTCTAGACTTGTTCTATCAGTCTCCACAATGGACTTAAAGTCTGCTCACATATACCTAATAAGCTCAGACTCACCAGTTTGTCCACATAGAGACCGTCTCTGTCCCTCAAAGTCTCCAACTGTCATTCATGTTAGACAGTAGCCTTGTACATGTACCCATCTGTTGAGGACAGACAGGCATGGGCATGCACTTCCATCATGCCCTAAAACACTGCCTCAATGGCAACATCTTTCACAGAAGAACCATGACTGAGTGCAGAGTGGCTCTTAACATTTGTGAACATGACTCTGCTGTCTCTATTCCAACTCCTCCACTGGGCTAGCTATTCCAAGCTCAAAGACCCTTTTACCTCCTAAAGCTACACTCTTCATGTCACTTACCATAGTTACACAGTAACATACAGTGCTTCTGTCCCATGAAACATAGTTGTTACGTGTGGACAAAGTGAGCTCCAAAAGAAAACTCTGCTCTTCATCCATGGTTACAGTGGAGGTAATGACAATCATAGGGTGGTGGCATGCATCTGTGTTTATCATGCACATTTGCCTTTTCCCAGTAAGGCACAACAGGGCAGGCACAGACTGATGTTAGTGGCTAGGAATGCCTGATAACAAGGGAGAAATTGTTTTTTAGACTGGTGCAGTCAAATTTGTGTATGTGCCCATTGCCCAAACGATTGACATATGGGCAATGTACTTCATAGCAAATAGCCTAAGTGATCTGTCAATTAAACATCATAAATATCCATTATGTGGCTCCAATTCACAGACCGTCTGTTATGTTATGGATAATTGGCAACCATAAAACCATTCATCCAAAGGGAAAGACCAAAAGAATCTCCTGACTCAGGCAGACTGCCCCAATCCCTGGGACTCATCCCCCACAGCCTCTCTAAGGCATTTTACGCTATGGTTGCATGCTTGCCCCATCATATACAATGCAAAGAATAAGAATGCGTCAAGGAGAGGGGAAGAGCACTGGAGCCAGCTGGAGTGAGGAGTCAAGTAATAATGCCTGCTTGTTTAGCTTGTTGTAGACTAGGGGTGTCAGGAAAGGGCTCATCACTGGTGGTGCTGTGGCTCACCTGCTCTATGAGCTGCAGTACCAGGACTTACCAGCGAGTGCCTTTCAGCAGCCAGGATCTCACCTCCTGCAATCAAGCCATCACCTGAGGCTGATTGCAGGAGGTGTACTTAAGCAGCAATTAGGCCTGTAATCAGCGCCTTGGTGTTTGTTCCCTTGAGCCTGTGATATCCTGTTTTCCTGAACCTGCTCCTGCTCCCTGTTACCTATTCCTGTGATCCGCTCCATGTCCTATCTGCCTCCCTGAGCCCCATGCTTGATCAACTGTGTATGACACTGGCTAGCCCTGACTACTCTTTTGTTCCGCACATGTATATATTGGGTGAAGGTTTTTGTTATTTGGTTTTTGTTTGCACTGTGCGTTTGTATACTGGTGTGTCTCACAAATAAATTATATTATTTACATTGCTCCTGAAGCCTGATATTCCCTGTGTCAGTTCACACATCTCTGGTCATATCCAGATTACTGACAAGGGGGCATACCCCAAGGATTGTATTTACTACATTGCTAGAGTGCAGCTTTATCCGTAGAAGTGAGGAGGAACAGGAATAGAGAGACACACTCATTTGGTAGCCCACTCCAGCCTTGTGTTGGTCTACAATCTTGTCCCTGACATCCTTGGACAGCTCTTTGGTCTTTGGCATGGTGGAGAATTTGGAATCTGATTGTTTGATTGCTCCTGTGGACAGGTATCTTTTATACAGGTAACAAAATGAGATTAGCAGCACTCCCTTTAAGAGACTGCTTCTAATCTCAGCTTGTTACCTGTATGAAAGACACCTGGTAGCCAGAAATCCTGCTGAATGATAGGGGATCAAATACTTATTTCCCTCATGAATGTGCAAATCAGTGCATAATTTGTTAGACATGCATTTCTTTAGAATTTTTTGTTGCTATTCTGTCTCTCAGTGTTACAATACACCGACCATTCGATTTTTAGACTGATCATTTCTTTGTGAGTGGGCAAACATTCAAAATCAGCAGGGGATCAAATACTTATTTCCTTCACTGTATATATATATATATATATATATATATATATATATATACACATATACACACACACACACCGGCCACTTTATTAGGTACACCTTGCTAGTGCCAAGAGAATATCCCCCAAACCATTACACCACCTCCACCAGCCTGAACCATTGATACAAGGCAGGTGGATTGCAGCAACCCATTTTCCACACAACTGCTGCTCACTGGATATTTTCTCTTTTTCGGACCATTCTCTGTAAACCCTAGTGATGGTTGTGCATGAAAATCCCTGTAGATCAGCAGTTTTTGAAATACTCAGACCAGCCCGTCTGGCACCAATAACCATGCCATGTTCAAAGTCACTTAAATCCCCTTTCTTCCCCACTCTGATGCTTGGTTCAAACTTCAGCAAGTCGTCTTTACCACGTCTACATGTCTAAATGCATTGAGTTGCTGCCGTGATTGGCTGATTAGCAATTTGTGTTACCAAGCAATTGAACAAGTGAATATATAGTGGCAGGTGAGTGTGTGTGTATATATATATATATATACACACACACACACACACACGCTATAACAGACACATGTAAATCCTGTCTGTCAATTGCCATCTTTTGTCATAATGATATCTTATTTTATAGCCTATATAAAATAGGTTTGGAAGAACTTGATATTTTTTGACCTTTATTATTTTATATTTATATTATTTTCTTTATTATTAGTGTTTGCTTTCCTATTGTCTATATGCAGGTCTTATTTATCCTCATGCGATGTACCTGGAAATTGCCTTTTTGCTCACAGCGGTAGATAAAAAAAAATATCACACTGGAAATAAAGGGTCAAAGGTAGAATTAAGAAAATTGATAAACACAATGGAAAAATTAGTCCTTGCTTGTGATTGACAATAGACAATAATATATTTTGGGGATTGGGAGATTTTGCAAAAGCGTTTGACACAGTTCCCCACACACGGCTAATTTGTAAGGTAAAGTCTACAGGCTTGGAAAAATCCATATGTAAATGGTTAGAAAACTGGCTAAAAGATCGTATTCAGAGAGTAGTGGTTAATGATTCATACTCTGGTTTGGGGTCATCAGTGGTGGACCCCAGCGTTCAGTGTTGGGACCCTTACTTTTTAATATATTTATAAACAATATAGGGTCTGGCATTAAAATTCCCATTTCAGTCTTTGCAGATGACACCAAGCTGTGCAGTGGAATAACGTCCTTACAGGATGTCTCCAACTTACAAGCCGACCTCAATGCACTGTTTAATTGGGCAACTATGTGGCAAATGAGGTTTAATGCTGATAAATGTAAGGCTATGCACTTGGGGGTTAAGAATATGCATGCATCATACATACTAGGGGGAATACAACTGGGGGAATCAATGGTGGAGAAGGATCTGGGAGTTCTGGTAGATCACGAGCTTAATAATGGCATGCAATGCTAAGCAACGGCTTCTAAAGCGAGCAAAATCCTCTCTTGTATTAAAAGAGGTATAGACTCCAGAGAGATATCATTTACCCCGGTACAAATCATTAGTAAGACCTCATCTAGAATATGCAGTTCAGTTTTGGGCACCAATTCACAAAAAGAACATTGGGGAACTTGAGAAAGTACAGAGAAGGGCAACTAAACTGATACGATTCATGGAGGAGCTCAGCTATGAGGAAAGATTAGAGGAACTAAATTTATTCTCTCTTGAGAAGAGGAGATTAAGGGGGGATATGATCAATATGTATAAATACATCAGTGGTTCATATAGTGAACTCGGTGTAGAGCTATTCACTCTGAGGTCAACACAGAGGACAAGGGGGCACTCTTTACGTCTGGAGGAAAAGAAATTTAATCTCCAAACACGTAAAGGTTTCTTCACAGCGAGAGCTGTGAAAATGTGGAATAGACTCCCTCAAGAGTTGGTTCTGGCCAGCTCAGTGGATTGCTTCAAAAAAGGCCTGGATTCTTTCTTAGATACACAGAATATAACTGGATACTAACATTTATAGGTAAACGTTGATCCAGGGAATATCCGATTGCCTCTCGGGGGATCAGGAAGGAATTTTTTCCCAGTAGGTGCAAATTGGCTGGGTTTTTTTGCCTTCCTCTGGATCAACTGTGGGTGTAGGATTATAACTTTTTTTTTTTCTATGGTTGAACTGGATGGACTTTTAAGCTTTAAGTTTTAAGCAAATTTGCTTCTGTCTTGCTAATATACCATGTCTAAAGCAAACATGTTAAATATATATAACTGTGACGAAGTCAACATAAAAATCATTGTAAACAGTTGCTTTAGTCATTAACCTCGTGCTTTCATATAGATCAAAAGACCATAAAATGAAGGAAATCATAAGACGATGCATCTGTCATGCCATTTGTCATTAAATTCAATTCAGTTGTGGTAGCATTGTGATTGTCACAAGATGTCTAAATGTCACTGGTAGTCACAACATTCTTGGGGATTTTTTAAGGGTGTTGATAGTATCACCCAGTTCATGCACATTTGTTGGCTGTGTATTCATACCGCAAGCCTCCTATTCCATCTCATCTTAATGGATTTAGTAGTTATAACAGTTTTTTATTTATCTTTTTTATCAAGATGTTAAGCAATAGTATCTATTTTATGCACAGTTTCTTCATACCACTTATACCATGACCAATATGACTTGTTACAGTTACAATTTAGCCAAAGAAGCCACTCTTGTTTTTCTTATCACATTCATTATACACAGAACATTGTGATATTACTTCTGTTTAACCTTTTGACTGCAAAGAGAGTATTACATACAGCATGGCTTTATGCAGGCAATTAATTTGATTCTACATCTTTGCGGAAATGATAGTTGGAACGTCACATGTTTAGTTCTAGCACTGTCAGATAGGAGTAACCCCCATCTTGTCTAGTGGTGTGTTGTAGAACACATACTTAAAAAATGTTTTGATGGATGTTTAACATATTATATATTGTAGATCCTCTGGACCCTATTCTTAGTTACCTTTGTTCTGTGAGACAAGTTGAATACAAATAAAAGCAACCATAACATCTTCTTTTCATGACCTGCACACAAAAAAAAAATTGTTAAAAGATGTCTTTTTTATAACTGTCATTTGATTTAATGTTGTCATACATGATTTTAAGCCCTGGTTCACACTGATGCAGCATTTTCAGTGCAAATTCTGCACTGCATCAGAATCGCACCCTGTTCATGCGAACCACTGCGGGTGTGTATGTTAAGTTAACAACACCCCGAAAGCGGTCCACAAAACGCAGTGTGATGTGCAGAGTTGGATTGCATAAGTGTGAATACCCATGTGATCCGATTCTAGTGCGGACAAAAAAAAAGGTCCTGCATGTTTTTGATGCGGGTGCGGTGTGATTAGAGCCACACAAAATGTATGGCTCCAATCGCACCGCACACAAATCGCATGTGATTTGCGCAGGAATGCGGTACGGTTCCTGTGAGAATCACATGGGATTTACCGCACAGTATATATGTGAACCCAGGCTAAAGAACCATTGAAAGATAAAATGACAGTAAGGGTCCTTTCACACGGGGTGGACCCATTTAGTGGATCCGCTTGCTCAGTGGGGGATCTCTCCACTAATCCCAGCTGAGCAAGTAGATGACAGCTCTGTGTCTGCTCCACTGCTGCAGAGCAGACACAGAGCAGCTTGCTGTCCTCAATGAGCGGTCGAATGAACATGGACCACCTGTCCGTTTTCATCCAATCTGATCCGATGGACGGAAGGGGAATTGGATCCCCATCCCTTTTTGGCAGATCGGATGTTGGCAGGTGTAAACTGACACATGTCCGTTTACACCCACCACTCCATAGAGGAGAATGGAGGTTCCGATCGGGTCCGCCTGAAAAACAGGCAGACGGACCCGATCGGAATGTTCGTGTGAAAGAGCCCTTATTGCTAGACTTTGCATGGTCAAATTAACCAGTGTATACTGCTACTACTAAACTTCGCTTGACCATCCAAGCTTCAATGACCTTGGTGCACTAAAGGGTTAAGAATAATTTTAGGGGCATAATGTAATTATAATCTAAAGAGACAATGTAGCCTATTTTTTATCATAAGTTGCTACCTGTTTGACATAGAATTTAACATTTGCATATAAATGTTATTTATTTACTCAGTACAGTTCCTTTTGTATATTTAGCAGAAATTTTGTTATGTAGTGTAATTGCATGTCAATAACAATTGCAGTTTAATTCTATTAAAAATTGTCTTTTGATATATACTTGTGCAACTATTACAGAATGTACCAAATCATTAGTACTCTCTTTTAATTGCATTGGCTTAATTCACAAAAATAACACATCAGGACAAAGAGCAATATTTTTCAAAGGGTAACAGTTCAGTCCAATGTAATTTGAAAATTACAGTCTCCTTACTAAAATAAAGATCCTTATTTTTTGTGTTAAAAATTTGTGAATTGGGCCTTTAATTTCAGAAGATGTATGAATTTGGTGAACCTATAGTATGCAAACAGCCTTTGGTTAAACATTTGTTATGTCTCAAACTGTCAAAAATGCTTAGACACATTTCTAAACATTTAGGCAGCCATCTAAAAATTATTTAGACTTTCATGGTGGACATTTGAAAAAAATGGGCTCAAGTGAGTAACCTTTGCATTGTTGCAGCATCAGTTCTGTAATGAGCTGTATTTATTACTCAAAAAGCAAAAACACTTAGGCCTTGTTCACACCAGTGTGCAGAGATGTCAGTTTCTGTACACGCATTCTGCTACAACACTAGTATCATGTGCAGATTTCTTTCTGTACAGGAACCTGCAATGCATATAAAACTCATTGAAAAGTGCAGGAAAACTGATGTATCTGCACATCAGCTTTCATTAATATTAATACAGGTACTTATATAGCGCTGTCAATTTATGTAGTGCTTTACATATATATATATTCACATCAGTCCCTAACCCTCAAAGGGTGTACTCCCTAACTCACATGCATACAGATATAAGGGCCAATTTAGACAGGAGCCAATTAACTTACCGGCATGTCTTTGGAGTGTTGGAGAAACTGGAGTACCTAGAGGAAACCCACGCAGGCACAGGGAGGACATGCAAACTCCAGGCAGGTGGTATCGTGGTTAGGATTCAAACCAACAACCCTAGCACTGCCAGGTGGAAGTGCTAACCATTTAGCCACTGTGCTGCCCACATGCACATATGATGTGAATAAGCCCTTCATGATAAATCTAAAATGGAGAATTAAAAGGAAAAAGGTATGAAGAAATTTTTAACATTAGAACTAAGCAGCCACAAAATTGTAAGTAATAAACTCACTGTATAGTACATCACTCATGATTTTCCTTGCATTTCGCTCCAACCTTTATTAAAAACAAAGTTATTACAAAACTCCAAAGCAACTGCTTTGCTTCTGGTAGTCAAGCCATACTCTCTCACATTTTATTTTTAAATGTTTAAAAGGTTTCAAATGATTAAAATCAGCATATGGTTACAAAGAATACTAAACTAAAAAATGTGTTAGCACACTTTTAAATAGATGACAACTGAAGATATTCTGAATATAAAAATGATGAGCAAAATACAGTTTAGGTAGTTGACTTGTTGAATATATTATTGGAGTAATTATTTATTATTTCTCCTGCATAGACATTTTAAAGCAATAAACAATATAACAAGTATAACTGCCGTTGTATTGCCGTAGCATGTTTCCTGCTTTATTGGATGTAGAGTTTTGGCATGTTAGAGCTTGCAAAGTAAGTTGTTAGAGAGTCTAGAGACCAGAGATCTTTTCTGGGTCTGCCCAAAGCCACTATCATTAAACACAGCAAGGCTAGGTAGGGGCATTGCGACCAAGCCAACTACAGGATATACTATCTGCCTGGTCGCCCACCAGCCATACATGTCCTCCAACTACAGGGAACAGGGACAAGTAAAACCTGTGCAGTCATGTGATCACCTTATACAGCATTAGAAAAAAGACATACTGTATTTTTTATGCAATTATTAATAGCAGTAGTTAGAAAATGCTTTGTACTGTACTAAAGTTGGCTAGTATATAAAAATATGGTAATGTCCTTCAAAGAAGCATGCATTCTTTAAATTTAGAGTTTTAGAGAGAAATCTTAAAGATTTTAAAATACTATTAAAAAGAAAGAAACAAAGTCCCCCTTTACATCAGTGTTCTCAGCCCCCCTTCATATCATAGCCACCTGTTTACATCACAGTTCATCCCCTTTACATCGTAGCCCCATCTTCCCATCACAGCCCTCCTTTTACATCAGTGTCCTCAGTCCCTCCCTTCACATCATAGAACCCCCTTTACATCACAGTACCCTCCTTTACATCACAGCCCCCCTGTTACATTACCGCCCCCCCCTACATCACAGCCTCTCTTCACATCACAGTCCTCTCCTTTAAATCATGTCCTCCCTTTCACATCACAGCCCTCTGTTTCATCACAGGCCCCCCCTTTACATCACAGCCCCCCAACACATCTCAGTCCAGCCTTTACATCACAGTTCTTGCTTTGCATCAGTGTGCTCAGTTCCCCTTTCGCATTACAGCCCCCTCACTTACATCACAGCTCTCCCATTACATCAATGCCCCCTCCTTTACATCACAACACCAGCTTTATATCACAGTCCCCCTTTTACATCAGTGTCCTCAGTCCCCCTCCACATCACAGCCCCCCTTACATCACAGCTCTCCTATTGCATCACTGCCCCCTCCTTTACATCACAGCACCAGCTTTATATCACAGTCCCCCTTTTACATCAGTGTCCTCAGTCCCCCTCCACATCACAGCCCCCCTTACATCACAGCTCTCCCATTACATCACTGCCCCCTCCTTTACATCACAGCACCAGCTTTATATCACAGTCCACCTTTTACATCAGTGTCCTCAGTCCCCTATTCACATCACAGCCCCCCTTACATCACAGCTCCCCTTTACTTCATATCCCCCCTCCTTGACATCATAATTCTCCCATTACATCACAGTCCCCCATCACATCACAACCTCCCCTTTACAACACAGTCCCCCTTCATATCACAGACCCCATCCCTTAATTCACAAATCCCATTTCACATCACAGCCCCCCATCACATTTTAATTCTTATTTCATAGCTTACCTCAGAGCCCCCTCATTCACATCAGAGTTCCCCCTTTACATCACAGTCCTCCCTTTACATCACATCAGTTTCTTTGCCCCCCCCCCATCACATCACATTTCTCATTTCATAGCTTCCTTCGAAGCCCCCCATTCACATCAGAGTTCCACCTTTACATCGGTTTCTTTGCCCCCCTTCACATCACAGCTCTCCTTCACATCACAATCCCCCCCTTACATCACACCCAGGGGCGGACTGACAACTCATGGGGCCCCAGGGCAATAGGGGATCATGGGGCCCCTGTGTCCTTGCTCAAAAACTTGCCCAAACTCAAAAAAGCCTATGAAAAAGGTACCAGGGGCATCTCATGGGACCCCCTACTGACTCCGAGCCCTCAGGCAGTGCCCGAGTTTCCAAATGGTCAGTCCGCCCCTGATGACACCCTGCCTTTATATCAAAGACCCTTCTTTAAATCAGTGTTTCCCCCTTTATATGACAGTCCCCCCTTCACATCCCCTACTTCTTTGTTTCACAGCTCCCCTTCACAACACAGTTCCCCCCTTTAAATCAATGTCCTTAGTGCCACTTCCCATCACAACCCCCATTTACATCACAGTCCTCCATCATAGCTGTCCCTCACTTTACATCACAGTCTGCCTGCACATAACAGAACCCACCCTTTAAAGTAGTATTGTGGGATATACCTAACTAACCTAAACTGGCATTGTCCTTCCTCCTAACACCTATACTAACTAACCTATGGGTGATGTCACCACTCCAAGGTATTCAAGCTGCTGTCGAATTCTCTCTCCCCTCTGCAGCCAGCACTGGCTGATACAGGGGAGATCACGTGTTTGGACTAGAACTGCCTGAAAATAACTAAGTATAAAGTTCTTTTTTCCACGGACTAGTTCAGCTTTTCTTAACTGCTGGCAGTTAAATAGAACCTCTTTTAACACTGGATCAACTCTTTTTATACTGCCAGTGCCAGTCTAGTCCATTTTAACCCCTCATTATATCCACACCTTGCCGTGTCTCCATGCCTTGCCGTGTTGGCCGGCCACATTCTACCGATCAATGATGTCATCGGTTGCTAAGGACATGTCAGGCACCCACACAGCATTCTGGTTTGCCAACAGGTGTAGTGAAAGCACTAGAGAGGAGGAGAGAGCTGGGAGGAGGTGCACTCTGTGCTCTCTCTCTCTCTCCTCCAGTCCCTCCCTCCTACCAAATTTGTGCTCCTGGACACAGAACGCTCTCATATCAGACTGCCCAGACTGCTTCTTTCCTGGCAGCAAAAATTGTTCATAGGGGGTGGTAATAAAACCCTGTACAGTCCTGATCTGAGAGCTTTCTGTGTCATCTCCTGTATACAGATAGGAGGGAGAGGAGCTGGAGGGGGGAGAGGGCACAGCCCGCACCTCCTCCTGGATCTCTCTGCTGCTGTCACTATTCATGTAGCCAATTCCCCTCCGTAAGTTTTCCTGGGGAGGGGGAATAATATTGGGGACACAGTGGGGTAAGGGTAACAAACATTTGTGTTGGGGATGTCTGTACTAGGATGAGGGAGGAGGATCAGAATTTGTGCTAGGAGCAGGAATTTAAGGGGGGGGGGGATTGTGCTAGCAGGGGGGATTTTGGGGGGGGGGGGATTTACAACCTACAGACCACTGACCTCTGCCTCACAAACTACATTTTAGGGCTTATCACACTTGATGCTGTAACCGCACAAAAATTAGTTGCCTTTTGCAGATGCGCAAGGGTGCCATTACTTCTTAATGGCACTCCCACACATATTCAAATGCACGTATGTTTGTGCTCGCTAAAAGACATGGTACCAATTTCAAAACCTGTGCTGGCACCTTTTTTTGCGTGCTTTATGAGCATAGAGCAGCTCATGGAAAAACATGACTCATGGGAATATGCAAAAAAGTGTGTCTTAACGGTTTAAGACCCCAGTGTTATTACTGCACATACTCTCCTTGATCATCCCCAACTGCTCCTGGAGATGTGAAAGATGATAGCACATTGCTACATATCTGGTGGTCTTGCCCAGAGCTCCAATACTTTTGGAAAGAAGTCCACTGTATCCTTTCCAAAGCCTCTACATACATGCTAAAATTCACTCTGGCCCAGTTTCTCCCCCACCACTGTTCCTCATCTAGAAACTCATATAGTAAGTCATTGGCTATGCATGTGGTCAGTACCACTAGATTGTGTATTTCTTCCCACTGACAACCTAAACAACCCTACTGTAAAAGAATGGTTCGTGAGAATTAATAAAATAAAGGGAATGGAAGTCTTGATTTACATAACACAAGAGAGACCTACCAAATTCAAAACAACCTGGTCCTGCTGGATCCACAACACCTCTTTATCAGATTCTTACCTTGGGCCACGATTGATTCGATGAGTTTAGTTGAGAAGTGAGCCCAGACTAACCCATGCCCCTCTACAAGCTTTTTGAGTTGCAGGCTGGGTGTTGGCTTCTTTCCCCGATTCTGATGGAAGATGGCCCCCTCCTTGCTCCAGAGTTGGAGACTGGGCAACAATTTACCACAGTCTCTTGTTTTTCTCTGTCTTAATTGTTTCCCCCAGTTCCCCTTCCTTTTTCACTCTGCTATATTTGTAAAATTTAAATAAAATATTAATGAAAAAAAGTGTTGCCAGAAATGTTAAACCCCCCCCCCCCCCCCCGTAAAAATCAAGCTCAGTCTAAATCAGCTATGCAATGGAAGTTTTATACTTATAGTATTTCTGTGGGACTATATATATTATTGTATCTAATGTGGACCCCAGAAAGATGACAGTCACTGTAGCACTTCAAATCCTGCCATGTATAGTGAAGTTAAAATGAAGTCGCATACCATTACAATTTCAATTAGAGTGTTACTAAACCCACAACAGTAAAATCAGTCTGTATATGCAGTAAAGCATGCTTGTTATACTCACTGTGGAACCTAAGCGGTTAATCATCTGCATTGTGTAAAAATGCGGTTTGATCCTGACTTCTCTGATCTTCCCCTTCTTCCAGTGTCCCCTTGGGAGAGTGTATGCGATCAGCACTGGGCCAATCAGCACTTTCCAGACAGAGGTCAGGGGTCCTGCATCTTCTTAGAGCAGAATGAAAACTCCTCCTACAAGCTTTATCATGTGCTCGGTTGGACATTGATAGAAGTCACAAGACTGCTCTAACTGCTGATGAAAAAAGGTATTCAGCAGTTTATATTTACTAAAATAATTGCATTTCCATGTTCTGTGAACTGTGGGAGACCAGATATAGTGAATTGCAGGGTCCTGGGCTTAGTAAACTTTAAGCATGTAAAAAGTGGGCATCCACACAGAAAGGCCACTTATCCGCATTTACAACCTTTTCTTCAATACCCAGTCTCCTCAAAGGTAGAGGCTAAATTTAATAGCAATATGGACAGCTGTGCTCAGATGCAAAAAAATGGATGCCTATATAGCTTTATTCAAACCAGACACTGACTGAAATTCATGAAGACTTAATGGAGTTACCCCAAACACACCCAACAACAGTGTAGCCACAACCAACATTTGGAGGAAGAATGAACACTAAATAATAAAAAAGAATTTGCATTAATACTACTTTTTGCACAGTGGACCTCCATATACAATATTGCAGTGGTATCTCCTTTCTGGTTTTGCTTACCCTTGTGTGGTGTGGGCATGTTTCTGATCAGCCTCCTTCTCTGCTCCATACCTTGGTCCCCTTCATGTATATTGGGGACAAAGGTAGAAATAAATAGTAAATAGAGTCCACCTGTGTGTAATTTAATTTCACTATAAATACAGCTGTTCTGTGAAGCCCTCAGAGGTTTGTTAGAGAACATTAATGAACAAACAGCATCATGAAGGCCAAGGAACACACCAGACAGGTCAGGGATACAGTTGTGGAGAAGTTCAAGACAGGGTTAGGTTATAAAAAAATATGCCAAGCTGTGAACATTTCTAGGAGCACTGTTTAATCCATCATCCAAAAATGGAAAGAGTATGACACAACTGCAAACCTACCAAGACATGGCCATCCACCTAAACTGACAGGCTAGGCAAGGAGAGCATTAATCAGAGAAGCAGGCAAGAGGTCCATGGTAACTCTGGAGGAGCTGCAGAGATCCACAGTTCAGGTGGGAGAATCTGTCCACAGGACAACTATTAGTAGTGCACTCCACAAATCTGGTCTTTATGGAAGAGAGGCAAGAAGAAAACCATTGTTGAAAGAAAGCCATAAGAAGTCTTGTTTGCAGTTTGCGAGAAGCCATGTGGAGGACACAGCAAACATGTGGAAGAAGGTGCTCTGGTCAGATGAGACCAAAATTGAATTTTTTGGCCTAAATGCAAATTGCTGTGTGCTGGAAAACTAGCACTGCACATCACACTGAACACACCATTCCCACCGTGAAACATGGTGGTGGCAGTATCATGTTATGGGGAAGCTTTTCTTCAGCAGGGACAGGGAAGCTGGTGAGAGTTGATGGTAAGATGGATAGAGCCAAATACAGGGAAATCTTAGAAGAAAACCTGTTAGAGTCTGCTAAAGACTTGAGACTGGGGCAGAGGTTCACCTTCCAGCAGGACAACGTCCCTAAACATCCAGCCAGAGCTAGAATGGAACAGTTTAGATCAAAGAACATTCATGTGTTAGACAGGCCCAGTCAAAGTCCAGACCTAAATCCAATTGAGAATCTATGGCAAGACTTAAAAATTGCTGTTCACAGATGCTGTCCATCCAATCTGACAGAGCTTGAGCTATTTTGCAAACAAGAATGGGCAAAAATGTCCCTCTCTAGATGTGCAAAGCTGGTAGAGACATACCCAAAAAGGTCTGCATCTGTAATTGCAGCAAAAGGTGGTTCTACAAAGTATTGACTCAGGGGGCTGAAAACAAACGCCACACTTTTCACATATTTATTTCTAAAAATTTTGAAAACCATTTATAGTTTTCCTTTCACAATTATGTGCCACTTTGTGTTGGTCTATCACATAAAGTCCCAATAAAATACATTAAGATTTTGGTTGTAGCATGACAAAATGTGGAAAACTTCAAGGGGTAGGAATACTTTTTCAAGGCACTGTATATGCTATAAATAGCAAATTGTGTGTGCTCTATTTTAGCTTTGGGATTCTGGCATCAACCATGAATTTAGCTGAAAAGAGCATGCTCTAATAGTCCCAGTACAATGTCTTGCCCCCAGCACATGCTTTAATAACTTCCCAGAATACACTATGTCAGCAGTTTATATAATGTATGTTTCAATGTACTGTATTTGTACTGTATATTATGATTTGTCCCTTTTGATTTTGCCCTAGGCTGTAACAATACATGTGTGAGACCAGAAAAAGTCCTGAAGAAGCAGATGTCTAACCACAAAAAGTGTAGATTTTGGTTCTCATATTTGTATTTACTCTGTATTTTATCTAAGGTCTTGTTGATGAACCCCATTCTTCAATTGATATTTGTATACTGACTTTGGTCTAACTTTTATAAAGGATTTTTAAAATAAAAAATAATATTTTATAGTATGGTGTCTGTGAACTACCTCTGGAGATATAGTTAAAGTCCCCATTGTTTTGCCTGTGAAATGGCATATTTACTTCTCACTCCACAGTTAAACTTTCCAGATTTTTAATTCTCAGCATGCACTTTCACTTGATCCTGCAGGGAAAAGCATGTCCCTCTATTTTCTATACAAACTGGCCCTGATAATATTGGGAATGCTTGGACATGGTGCATATCATAGACTTGCTTTTATTCACCTATGGTATATCCAATTTGCTGCATATTGGGTGGTTGAACCCAGGGTGGGCAAAGACAGTGGCCAATTCCTTCTTGTACACTTCATTTAATGAAAGTGAAATTCCAATTTTGTTGTGAATATAATCAATCCCAGTCAGTTATTATTATTATTATTATTATTATACAGTATTTATATAGCACCAAAGGTTTGCTCAGCGCTGTACATTATAGTGGGGGACTGTACATGAGACAGTACAGTAACAAAACAATACACGAGGGGTTCGAGGGCCCTGCTCTTTCGAGCTTACAATCTAGGAGGGAGGGGATAGTGGTACAAGAGGAAGTGGCTGTGGGGGATGGAGTGGCAGGAGGAGTGGAGGAGATCAGCAGTTAGGTGAGAGTGGGGTAGGCTTCCCTGAAGAGATGGGTTTTCAGGGTGCACCTAAAGGTGAGGAGGGTAGGTGACAGTCTGATGGATTGGGGTAGTGAGTTCCAGAAGATGGGGGAAGTCCTGGAGAAGTCCTGCAGTCGGGTGTGGGAGGTGGAGACAAGGGAGCTAGAAAGTATGTTGTGGGCTTTTGAATTATGTCTCAAAAATATGACTTTATCAAGACATAATATTATATGACAAACAGCTCAGTATAGCCGGATGCTAAGAGTTAATTTTGTCTTGGTTGAACCCTCAAGGATTCTAGTTGAGAAATGGATAGAATGGGGGAAGTGAGTCTTTTCCAAGACAATAAGACTGTTTGGACTGTCAACAAGGACTATTTGTATATTGAGGTTGAGAAGAATGCATATACAGAAAGTCAAACAGATGGCCAGATAGGACTTCGACTTTCAAACATTTTAACAATAATGAGACGGGAACTCAACTGGTTGAAAGCTTACCCAAAACTTGCAGAGTGTGATAAACCAACAGAACTCTCAAACTATCACAATATACTATTGTCCACCAAGGGTGAAAGCATTAACAGTTGTTTACCATGATTCCAATACAAGAGCCAGGCAAACAGAGAGTTTTTTTTCCTACACATAGAAAATGTTGGTTCTAAAACAAAGAAGTGAAATTCAGGACATTTAAGTCTAAGAATTGACTGTATATAATTACAAAGATATATTACAAAAACATATTATAAATAAGATGTTATAGATTTTACACACCACTAAATATTCAGCAATGGGAACTATGTATCACTAACTTGAGTATTGAGATGATGGAAAGTAAGATGTATTATAAACTAGCATTAGTTACATGTCTTATCAGGAAACAAACAGGATGGTATTTCAAGAAGGAATAACTGAATATACACCTATATTCCATGGTCCCTATTTAGAATATTATAGGTATGATCACTTCTATATCTGGAAAAAGCCGTATATTTAATTCCTGAAATTACCTTAAGATTCCACCCAAGGTGAGTCATCTCAAATACTCAAATTGTTCTATGATACATGACCGCCACCTGGCGGGCAGGTGAGAAATAGCTTATGTACACACATTTCTCAACTAGCCAATCAAGAAGCCTGGTGGGAAGGTATTTTAGAACAATGAATTAGTTGGTATAAAAGCCCTTGTACCTTTAAGAAAAAAAAAACCTCATCAAGAAAAACCTCATCAAAAAAAAAAACCTCATCAAGAAAAACTCATCAAAAGAAAAGACCTCAGCAGAAGAAAGACCTGATTCTGAATAACTACTCTTCCATACTTTCAAACTTCCTAAAACTTTACTAAATTTCTAAACCTCTATCCTTATAACTTCCTACATTCTCCCATACTGAATATCTATCACTTGCCCTATAATATCAGTCTAAAGGCGTTCCGCTGCCAGCTAAATCCACGGGAGAGTTGCCTAGTCTGAATGCCGGGTGCGGTGAGATTGTTTATTTGATTTTGTATTACCTATTTTCTCTGTTGTGTGGAATCATAAAATTACCTTAGTGTATCACAACAAATTTGGGTAGTTAGATATATGTAGAGAGATCCTGTTTTACTGTTAAAAAATTGTTTGTTGCCATATTATAATTTTTTTTCATATTTCATAATTTATTGAATATTAATAATCAGAGTATAAAATATCAAGGGCTAACTTCTTGCAATCCTATGGCCACGGTTTGTGAGAATATAACCTTTGAGATACTCGAAATTATTAATTATTAATAAATTTAATAAATAATCAGATCATTTAAAAATTGTGATATTGATGTAATTAGTTAGAGACCTTATTATTGTGTCTTACATTGGTAGGATATATTTTTGATTGTGTGTACCAATATTCATTTATCACCAGTCTTTTGCGTTTTGTGTTAATATATATATAATTTTTGTACATAAATAAATTTTTATATTTATCTATTATAAGGCAAATTTTGTGTGTATGGTACGAAATCATATTGGCTAAAAGAATTCAAGGTATAATAATAAGTGGTGATCAAATTATCAAGGTGTCCAAATTATTGGCTTACTAAATATTTGCCGTATTTTAACGGCTGGAGGCACTGTAATATTTCATCTAAGGGAAAGGGACACGCCCTTTATAAATAATATATATCCTTACATAAACCACCACAGCATAAATTTGGAGGCACTGCTGAGATCCATAGAAATCGTACCATAATACAAAACGCACTGGTGATTGTATATTTGTACACTTTATCAAACATATATTTTGTATCAAAATGGCATCCAGTAATCACGGATCCACCTCTTCCAAGCATAACGAGGAAAATATGGCGGCTCAAGGCATTGAGCAGGAAGCTCTGAAGCCAGCCCGGAAAGCTGCCGGTGCTTGGCAGAAGTATGTTGAATGTGAAGTAATAGATTACCTCCGCAAGAGATTAAGTTTGGGGGATAGCAATAATGAATTTGTGGATGAAGAGAAAAAGCAGGCTATGAGCACCTTTGAGGACCTGTTCAACCAAAAGGGTCAGGTTGTTGAGTTTTTAATGGCATTTGCTAGAGTAGAAAGTGATAGAAGCCGTGACAGACTTCTCCTAGAAGCTTGGCCCATGTTATGGTTCATGACCGCTGGAGCTGCCCAGCGAACCATGACTTTAAGGGAAGAGTTGTCAGAGGCCCGCCTCTTGTTAGAAAGCAAAAATCAGGACATTGAGTCTTTGAAAGGGAAGCTTGGTCATGCCGGTATTCGTTTAGACGAATCCCAGAAATATTATGATAGATTGGTCAGAGACTTTCGAAGTGCTCAGGACCTGTATGAGAGAAACTTTCAGGAATTAAAACAACTTCAAGAGAAGTATCAGGACTTAAAAGATGAGGTGGAGTACTTCAGATCAGAGAGGTTATCCCCTGTCAAAATTAAAGTTCACCCAGGGGATAAGCATGACCAGTCAGAACTTACATTGATAAAATCTGAGCAGAAAACTCTGGAGGAGTAGATTATGAGGTTGACGGCCCAAATAAATTCTGGGGTCCAAAACCGGACCAACCCAGGCAAGCAGGAAGCTGATGAGCGGAGATACCCGCATCACAGCGAAGTACCTGATAGTGAGGCAGGGTCAGAATATAGGTCACCTCCTAAGCTTTCAAGATACACTCCAGAGCGCTCAGAAGAAAAATATGAGGTTTCATATAGGCAGGAAGGGAAATCCCAGGGGTCATTCAGGAGATATGACACCCCTAAGGTCATTAAGTTCCTGAAGGACACTGTTCCTATGTTTTCTAAGAAAGGGTCCCTTGAAATCACCGAACACATGAAAACATATGAACAGACGTTAGAGATTCTGGGCATTAGAGATGACCACACCAAAATAGAATTGCTGCCATGGGTGTTTGAAGAGAAATACCGGCAATTCTTTGAGACCTTGAGGGCCTATTCCAATCAGTCCTGGAGAGAGGTTAAACATAAGTGCCACATGGAATTTGGGCCTTATAAAACTGTAACCTCTGCCAAGGCTGCGGCCTACAATTTAAAGTGTGGTCCTCACCAAAGCCCTGCAGAATTTCTGGCTGTCCTCAGAAATGCCTATTTCCTGGCTGAAAAGGATCCCAATCCTAACCAGCCAGAATTCAAGACACTATTCTATGAAGCATTACCTGCTTACATAAAATTGGGACTTGCAAAGGATTACAGAAAGGGATGCTCTCTTGATTGGTTGGTGAGAGAGAGTGACTATTTATTCTCGATCCAACAGTCCAGTGAGGGCGGGATAAAAAGAGAACCTAAAAATAGCCCCAAGATAGTAGCAACCACTACCGTTTCCCCTCCAAATCCAAATTTGCAGGCAGAGAAGAAATCATATGCGGAAGTAGTCCGTGGGGGTAAAACCAATGGTTCCCCTAGATTTGTACCTCAAACCCAGCAAGTGAAGGAGGTCCATAACTTTGCACCCCAAAACCAGTGGGTGAGAAAGGATAGACAAAAGCTAGGGAACTACGGTAGTGGAAGTGAGAAGAATAAAAAGTATGGTAAGGGTCAGTATAGTGATGAGAATCAAAGGGGGCAATGGTATCCTCGGAGGTTCTATTATCCTCGCCAAAACCAACATGGGAATTTTTATGGGAACCCCAATTTCAACAGGAACCATAATTACAATAAGAATCCCAATTTTAATAAGAACTCCGACTTCCAAAGATTTCCTCCACGCCAAGAACACCCTCAAGCTCAAAGGGGGGATACAGTACCCCAGGCTCCCGTTAATAACAGGGATACCCCAAAACCTCAGAGAGAACAATGGCGTCGGGACCAGAGCAGTAGTTCTGACTCTGAGTCTCATTACCAGTCCCGTCCAAAATACAAGCGTAAGTATAGGAAGAGGGAGAATCAACAGAATGACTCCTCTGAGCGTATTGGACAAATCGAGGCACAGGTCAGCAAAATGGCTGAACAAATGGACAGGCTTGTCACTCAATTTTCATCCAATCCTTTTTTAGGAGCAGCCCCTGTGACCAACCAAGGGTCACAGAATTAACAGGCAACCAAGCCTTAAACCAACAGGGGAGAACACTGAGTCAAATGACAGGAGATGTGTGCCCCGTCCCTGACACGCCTACTAATGGAGAAGCTAGTTCTCAGGCAAAGGGGGACCAGTTGTTGGGTATTAACGATTCTCCTGTTTTTCAGTGTCCATCTATTGCCCCTAATATAGTCGCGGCATCGGAAGTCGTCGGGATTGACAAGCCAGACGGAGCACCAACTTCTAGTTGTGCTTCTGTCTTGAGACAGTCCAAGAATCCCACCAGGGAGGATAAGGGTGATGTGTCCACCACATGCGGTGAGATAAGAGCTAGTCATATGTCATTGAAGGGCCCACAGATCTTCAACCACACCAATTTCATGTGTGAGCTGACTGAATCTGATGGGAGATATTATGCCACGGTGCAGGTGCAGGATGCCAGTGATCTTTCTATTGTCGGCCTAATAGACACTGGATCCCAAGCAACCATCATGTCACAAGAACATTTTGATAAAGTGGCGAATGTCATGCCCACCAAGCCGAGACTTAAAAGCTTTGACAGCTCATTAATTGGTGTAGGTGGAGACCCTTTACAAGTCATGGGTACCGCCTGGCTTAAATTGAAACTGGGTAATAAGGAACTGAGACACCCCATCATCATTGCTAGCATATCCCAGCACCACATGATAATTGGGATGGACTTCCTAAAAAGGCTGAACACGATAGTTGACTGTGTGAACCAAGTACTGTGGTCACAGGTAAATACCCCAATTAAATATGGGAAACTTAAAACTCCCCATTCCCGACAACACTGCCACCTGGTGGAAGAAAGGCCTGGATCATTAGAAATCCATTTCAGGAACAGCCAACTTCCTGATGTAACGGTTATCAAACCTGATGACCATAACACTATCAGAAGAGATGAGGAACACATTTTTAGAATTCCCCAAGATAAAATAAAAGATATTTCCCTCCAAGATGACATCCTTACGATATCTTTTCATCAGGAGGATAAACCAAGAAAAGGGGGAGATCACACCCAATTCTTGACAGGTATTGAAAGGGTTAACAGCGACTTGTTTATCCCCATCCGGATAAATGGTCTTAATAGGTCAAAATATGCCAAACTAGATTTGAGACAGGAACACAGCTTTGTAAGCCATGGGCTGATAAAACACCTGACCGAAATGGAAATGATCCGTTTCTCCACACCTCAGCGTCATTGGATTTCAGACTCCCTTGATGACTCTGATGATCACAATTCAATGGCTAGGTGTCTCTTAAACGTCACTGTAGGGAACAAAACAGCCACCCATGTGTTCCTAGTCTTGGATAATCCCCAAACTAAAATTTATTTTGGCAACGATGTATTACATCGCTTTGCAATGCAAGTCGATCTAATTAATGACTGTTTATGGAGTCGACTAAAGGGGGACCCCGAAAAATACCAAAATCTGGACTTAGCTTTAAAATCCCAGCAACAGATGCCTTATGCTGTTGAAGTCCAGGTAGCCCAAAAGATTACAATTCCTAAGGGCATAAATAATTTCATACTCCCCATCCAAGTTAAAAAGGGACATAGACTGAAGGGGTCAGATGCATTAGTATGCCTCTCCCATAGAATGCAGGGGGAGGGACTGAACATTACACACACGCCCCTAGTCAACACACATCAATCCCCGATGTACATTTACATACATAATCTGTCCAATCAGGACATCGTCTTACCCAAAGAGACCCTTATTGGTCTAGCGGTAGAGACTGAATATTACACCTTTGGGGTCACTAACCAGGTGATTGGACTCATCCCCGATGAATATTTGTCGGAGGAACAATTAATTGATCAAACATTCCATTCATTACCAGAGGGTATTTTCACCATAGAGTCCATTTATCCATTCGATTCTAAAGATGGCACCTGTCGAATCGAAGAGACATCAATTGTCTTTGATCACCCAATCAAAGAACAAGAGTACCCCAAAGAACCTGGATGGCAGGAGAACACACACACACATCACATACCCAATGACCTCACCACGAAACTTGAGGAGGCATATGAGATAGGTCAGCCGGAAAGCTTTCCTGGATTCAAGGAGTTAGTGGAAGAGATGGTGGCCCTCGCCGATGCATGTGCCAGTGATCTCGACCGACAATTGCTCCGAGAGCTTCTCCTTGAATTCCAAGAGATCTTTGCCAAGGATTCTTACGATTGTGGGACTACTGACCTACACATCGCTAGGATCCAAACAGATCCAGATGCCCCACCAGTATTCGTAAGACAGTATAGGTTACCATTAGCTTCCTATGAATCTCTAGCTGAGATTATTAGGAAGTTACATGAAAGGGGTATAATTAGGCCCATCCACAGCTCCTACAACCACCCGATCCTGGGTATTTTAAAACCCAATGGACAATGGCGTTTGTGCGCTGACCTCCGTCAGCTAAACAAACGTGTGTACATGTCAGGATGGCCTGTCCCATACATAGACCAATGTCTAGCCCAGCTCCAAGGATCCCAGGTTTTTACAGCCTTGGATTGTGCACAGGGGTATTGGACCATAAAGGTGAGTGAGGAAGACCAATACAAACTGGCTTTCAGTTTTGGGAATCGACAATATTGTTGGGTGAGAATGCCTTTCGGATTCATAAATTCCGGACATGAATTTGCTGTGTTCATGCACAAGGCCATGCCAGACGCCTTCGAAAGGGGGACGTTGGCATATGTGGACGATATCCTGATCAAAAGTACTGATATGGCCAAACACATTACAGAACTTCGGCATGTCCTGGGCCAATTAAAAGCAGCAGGAGTTAAACTGTCCTTACAGAAAGCCCAGTGGTGTCGCACGAAGGTAAACTTCCTAGGCCATGAAGTTACTGCTGAAGGTTTGAACCCACAAAAGAAGAAGGTTGAGGCGGTTCTGAACTGTAAAGTCCCTACTAACCTTAAAGAATTGAGATCATTCCTAGGTATGGTAAACTACTCGCGTAAGTTTATTGATAATTACGCCGAGATAAGCAAGCCGTTGCTTCACCTACTGAAGAAAGATGTCGGATGGTCGTGGGGTAAGAAACAGGAGGACGCCATGAAGGAATTAAAGGAACGTCTCACACAAGCCCCATGTCTCGGATATCCCGAAGGGGGTAAAAATTTCTATCTAGAGACAGGGTTTACGCAGGTAAGTATGAGTTCTGTTCTTTACCAGAAACGTGATAATGTCAGTAAGGTGATTGCCTATGCCAGTAAAACTTTGTCCCCGGTTGAAGTAAAGTTCAGTGACTGTGAAAAAGCTCTATTGTCCACCGTGTGGGCATTACAGAATTTCCGCAGTTACATTCAGGGAGAGAGAATCATCGTTGAAACGGCACACCAGCCTTTACAGTATTTAAAGAGTGAACGTATCAAGGGAGGAAATGTGTCTAATAGCCGCATCACTGCTTGGACTTTGTCTTTGCAAGGGTGGCCGCTTGAAATTCGGTACAAACAGAACAAGGAAAGTCCAGTAGCCCAGGGCCTAGCCGAGCTCCATGATTGTTCCGCAACTACGCCTGCTATGGAGGCCCCGGACACTGACTTTCTGGAAGAACAACTGTTCTCTCCCTACAAGGTTTACGATGAAGAATACTGTAAACAGCTGCCGTGTGTATATGTGGATGGTTGTGCTTTTCATCACAAGGATGGGGAACAGCTCCAACTAGTGGCAGGTATTGGAATCGTTTGGACCCAAGGTGTCACCCCAATTTCTGTGGGATACAAACTTGGACCAAAAAGCAGTCAGGTTGCTGAACTTACTGCAATTCTTAGAGCAGTTGAGATGGCTATAGAGTTCAACATTAAAGAGTGTGCCATCATAACCGATTCCAATTATGTCAGGAATAGTTTTGTGGAGTATTTCCCTAGGTGGAAGCGAAACAACATGAACAAGAGTAATCACAAACCCGTGAAACATGGTAAGCTCTTTTGTCACATCGATGAACTGGTAAGGTCCAATGATATCACCCTGCACTTCAAGAAGACCAAAGGCCACTCCAAGGTTCTAGGTGCCGAGAAAGAAGGGAACGATCTGGCCGATTCTCTAGCCAAGGAAGGGGCAATCACCGGTGAACAGTTAGACATTGATCAATTTTTAGGTACCGTACAGGTTGAAGCTGTCACCAGGCAACAGGCCAGAACAGCTGGTGATCCGAATGCATTACAGTGGAGTCACGATTCTCCTAGTGAGGATTTAATTACTGCCCAAAAAGAAGACCCAATAATTGGCTTGTTTTATAGTCATATAGAAGATCCCAACCAAAATCCCATAAATAAGGAAGTATGTAGTGGGAAGGAGGATTTACGTATCTTAATGAAATCCAAATCCCAATTCTCTTTATACCAGGGATTGTTGATACGAACCTCAAAGGGTGGCGTACAACAATGGGTCGTCCCACTTAAATTTAGAGGTTTGATGCTACAGCATGCCCATGATGCTCCCACTTCCGGTCATCGTGGAGAGAAGATCACGTATGAGATCCTGCGGGATTATGCCTACTGGCCTCATATGTTACGTGATGTGAAGGAGTACTGCCAAGGTTGCCTAATATGTCCCCAATTTCAACCTACCAAGCCAACTCACAGAGCACCTCTCCAGAAGAGGGGGATATGTATGCCTTGGTCAGACCTTCAAATGGATTTTATTGGGCCCGTAACAAAATCTTCACGAGGAAATCGGTATATGTTAACAGTTACATGTTTATTCACCAAGTATGTCGAGTGTATACCAGCACCAAATAATAGCTCCGAGACATGTGCTGCATTGCTAATAAATCATGTATTTTCACGTTTTGGTCTGCCACAGAGGATAGAGTCTGATAGAGGATCGCACTTCACTAGCGAAGTGATGGCCAAATTGTGGAAAATTTTGGGGGTTAAAAGGAAATTGCATATCGCCTATCGGCCAGCCTCTAGTGGTGGTGTAGAACGATACAATCAGACCATTGTTAACATCCTTAAGAAATTTGTTAAGGAAACAGGCAAAGATTGGGATGTCAAACTCCCGCTGGTCCTGATGGCGTTGAGGGCTACTCCGAATACAGTTACAAAAATGTCATCTTTTGAACTGATGACAGGTAGACGGATGGTACTGCCCCAGCACTTATTGTATCGCACTACAGATCAAAATTTGATCAATGCTACCACCACACACCATTACATAGAGGATTTACGTAAACATCTGCAATATGCTTTTGCCTTTGCCCAGCGAAATTTGGAAAGAGCTGCAACTAGTGCTAAGACATACTATGATCTCAAAACCTCCAAGAAGGAATATGAGATTGGTGACAAGGTCTATCTATACAACTTTGCAAGAGACCAGATCAAGGAACGGAAATTCCTTCCATCTTGGAAAGGTCCGTTCTCTATCATTGATAAAATCTCTCCGGTCGCATATAAATTGCAGGTTACCCGGTATGGTGAAATCAGTGATAGATGGGTGCACATCAATCAATTACGTGCTTGCCATCCAAAGTCTCAATTGCAGTTGTTGGAAGAATAACCCACCAGTTCCTATCTGGAGATATTGAGATCATTATTAAATTTCCTTTGAACATATAATTCATCTTTTTCCTTACAGGATCCAGTAATATAATTTTATGTATATCCAATACTTAAACTGTTCATTTTAATAATTTAGAAAGGAAGGCCCAGACAATGACCAGACCGGCGATCGGAGGTGTCAATGACCAGACCCTAGAAGGAAGCTGTAATGTCCTGTGGGAAAGACCAGATGCCAGAGATCGATCCGGAGACGATAACCTGATGTCCCAGGCCACCAAGGGCCAGTCCAGAGGAAAAGACCCGCCTAGGAGACCGTCTAAGAGACCTGTCGTGCGGAGGACCCATGGACCCCAAGGTGGATGTGCCAGGCCAGGCCGGCCTCATCACAAGACCAGGATCGTCATCAGAAGTGTCCATCTAAAGACGCCGGGTCAAGTTGAGGACCAACCAGCATTACCGCTGCCATTTTATTATAAAAAAAAAAAAAAAAAAAAAAATTTTTATTATTTCATTCACTTCACCGGAGAAGACGAACAATCACTCTAGCCAAAAGCCCCACTCATGTTTTGCGACACAGACACCCCTATACACGTGCCTGTACCCCAAACAAAGGGGGATTTGTTGTGGGCTTTTGAATTATGTCTCAAAAATATGACTTTATCAAGACATAATATTATATGACAAACAGCTCAGTATAGCCGGATGCTAAGAGTTAATTTTGTCTTGGTTGAACCCTCAAGGATTCTAGTTGAGAAATGGATAGAATGGGGGAAGTGAGTCTTTTCCAAGACAATAAGACTGTTTGGACTGTCAACAAGGACTATTTGTATATTGAGGTTGAGAAGAATGCATATACAGAAAGTCAAACAGATGGCCAGATAGGACTTCGACTTTCAAACATTTTAACAATAATGAGACGGGAACTCAACTGGTTGAAAGCTTACCCAAAACTTGCAGAGTGTGATAAACCAACAGAACTCTCAAACTATCACAATATACTATTGTCCACCAAGGGTGAAAGCATTAACAGTTGTTTACCATGATTCCAATACAAGAGCCAGGCAAACAGAGAGTTTTTTTTCCTACACATAGAAAATGTTGGTTCTAAAACAAAGAAGTGAAATTCAGGACATTTAAGTCTAAGAATTGACTGTATATAATTACAAAGATATATTACAAAAACATATTATAAATAAGATGTTATAGATTTTACACACCACTAAATATTCAGCAATGGGAACTATATATCACTAACTTGAGTATTGAGATGATGGAAAGTAAGATGTATTATAAACTAGCATTAGTTACATGTCTTATCAGGAAACAAACAGGATGGTATTTCAAGAAGGAATAACTGAATATACACCTATATTCCATGGTCCCTATTTAGAATATTATAGGTATGATCACTTCTATATCTGGAAAAAGCCGTATATTTAATTCCTGAAATTACCTTAAGATTCCACCCAAGGTGAGTCATCTCAAATACTCAAATTGTTCTATGATACATGACCGCCACCTGGCGGGCAGGTGAGAAATAGCTTATGTACACACATTTCTCAACTAGCCAATCAAGAAGCCTGGTGGGAAGGTATTTTAGAACAATGAATTAGTTGGTATAAAAGCCCTTGTACCTTTAAGAAAAAAAAAACCTCATCAAGAAAAACCTCATCAAAAAAAAAAACCTCATCAAGAAAAACTCATCAAAAGAAAAGACCTCAGCAGAAGAAAGACCTGATTCTGAATAACTACTCTTCCATACTTTCAAACTTCCTAAAACTTTACTAAATTTCTAAACCTCTATCCTTATAACTTCCTACATTCTCCCATACTGAATATCTATCACTTGCCCTATAATATCAGTCTAAAGGCGTTCCGCTGCCAGCTAAATCCACGGGAGAGTTGCCTAGTCTGAATGCCGGGTGCGGTGAGATTGTTTATTTGATTTTGTATTACCTATTTTCTCTGTTGTGTGGAATCATAAAATTACCTTAGTGTATCACAACAAATTTGGGTAGTTAGATATATGTAGAGAGATCCTGTTTTACTGTTAAAAAATTGTTTGTTGCCATATTATAATTTTTTTTCATATTTCATAATTTATTGAATATTAATAATCAGAGTATAAAATATCAAGGGCTAACTTCTTGCAATCCTATGGCCACGGCTTGTGAGAATATAACCTTTGAGATACTCGAAATTATTAATTATTAATAAATTTAATAAATAATCAGATCATTTAAAAATTGTGATATTGATGTAATTAGTTAGAGACCTTATTATTGTGTCTTACATTGGTAGGATATATTTTTGATTGTGTGTACCAATATTCATTTATCACCAGTCTTTTGCGTTTTGTGTTAATATATATATAATTTTTGTACATAAATAAATTTTTATATTTATCTATTATAAGGCAAATTTTGTGTGTATGGTACGAAATCATATTGGCTAAAAGAATTCAAGGTATAATAATAAGTGGTGATCAAATTATCAAGGTGTCCAAATTATTGGCTTACTAAATATTTGCCGTATTTTAACGGCTGGAGGCACTGTAATATTTCATCTAAGGGAAAGGGACACGCCCTTTATAAATAATATATATCCTTACATAAACCACCACAGCAAGTAGGAGGTCTTGTGAGCAGCAAAGATTATGGGTGGGGGGTGGTATTTGGGTATCAGGTCGGTGAGGTAGTTTGGGGCAGCGTTATGAATGGCTTTGTATGTCTGTGTTAGTAGTTTGAATTTGATGCGTTGGGCAATCGGGAGCCAGTGGAGGGAATGACAGAGGGGCGTGGCAGAAGAGGAGCGGTTGGTAAGGTGGATGAGTCTGGCCGCTGAGTTCAGGATTGACTGAAGCGGGGATAGTCTGTGATGAGGTAGGCCGGTGAGGAGGGAGTTGCAGTAGTCCAGGCGTGAGATAATGAGGGAGTGAACGAGTTGTTTAGTAGTGCCTGGGGTTAGGAACGCACGTATTTTGGAGATGTTACGGGGGTGGAGCCTGCATGAGCTTACTAGAGATTGGACATGGGGTTGGACGGACATGTTTGAATCTAGAGTGACACCTAGGACTTTGTCTTGCGGGGTGGGACTGATGGTGGCGTTGTTGGTCATGATGGAGAGGGTGGGTGGGGGGGCGCGGGCTGGGGGGAAAATTAGGAGCTCAGTTTTTGAAAGGTTCAGTTTGAGGAAGTGGAGCGACATCTAGTCTGATATGTCGTTAAGCAGGTGGGTGATACGGGCAGAGACTGAAGGGGTGAGTTGAGGGGTGGAGAGGTAAATTTGCATGTCATCGGCGTAGAGGTGATAGTTGAAGCCGTGGGAGTGTATCAGTTTGCCAAGGGAGGAGGTATAGATGGAGAAGAGAAGGGGCCTGAGGACAGAGCCTCGGGGGACCCCAAAAGAGAGGGGGAGGTGGTACCATTATAGGTATCGCTGAAGGAGCGTTGGGAGAGATAGGAGGAGAGCCAGGAGAGAGCGGAGTCTCTGATGCCGAGGGAGTGCAGTTTATCGAGGAGGAGGGGTGGTCAACTGTGTCGAAGGCCGCGGAGAGGTTGAGGAGTAAGAGGACTGAGTAGTGGCCATTAGCTTTGGCGGTTAGAAGGTCATTAGTGATTTTGAGTAGGGCGGTTTCGGTGGAGTGTAGGGGACGGAATCCAGACTGTAGTGGATCGAGGAGGTTGTTGTCAGTGAGGTGGGAGCTTAAGTGATTGTAGATTAAGTGCTCAAGGAGCTAGAAAGTGAATGGCAGCAGGGAGATGGGTCTAAGGTTTTTCAGGTCAGTGGGGTCCAAGGAGGGTTTTTTGAGCATGGGGGTGATGTGCGCATGCTTTAGGGGGGAGGGGAATGCGCCAGTAGAGAGGGAGAGATTGAAGATGTGGGTGAGGGAGCGTAGGATGGAGGGGGAGTGTGCCCGGAGGAGATGTGTGGGGACAGGGTCAAGGGGGCAAGTGGTGAGGCGGGCTTCTGAGAAGACCTTGGTGACCTCCTCAGTAGTGGCAAGGCTGAAGTAGCGGAGTGTTGGGGGGGGTTATGGTGTGCTGGATGTTAAGGGTGGTGGGGGGCAGGGCGATTGCGAGGTCAGAGGAGGGGAGAGTTGGAGGGGTTGTAGTGGGAGGGAGGCTAGGTGGGGAGGTAGGTGGAGCATTGGCAATGTTCTTACAGATTGCGTCGATCTTATTTTGGAAGTGAATGGCAATCTCATGGGCGGTGAGTGAGGTACTGGGTGGGGGTGGGGGGAAGTTGAACAATATGTGTTACAAGGATGTTATGAAACATTGTCACAGATTTATCTTTTTTGTTTTGGAGATTGTGCCATAATGAGCGTACAGCTCAGGCTCATAATGATTAACTTCAATGTCCCATAAATACAATCCATGCCCTTTATTACTCAGTTTAGGCTTACTAAGGAAACTACATTTAGTTTGTTAATAGGTAATGGTTAGCCTTAATGCTCACTAGGGGCTAATTGAGCCATCATGACGTAAGGTCATATCTCAGCAAACAGAGATCTAAACAGTTCTAAGGCAGATCTAAGGCAGTATATGAGTGGTCTGGGAAAGAGGAGTAATTGCCAGTCATTATGAAACAAATTCAGCCTGACTTATCTGATGTATCTGTACAATTCCTTTTGTTAGAAGAAATAGAGGTCTCTCTATTTACCATACCTTCACATGATGAAACCACTTCTTGATTACTTGGGTTGTTACTGTGGTTTTTTTTTAGTAATAATAGGAACTTAGATATAAATGTTTGGTCCCTGAACCAGGAATATAGCTTAAAAATTTTAAAAACATTTCAGTTCAATATCATGTACACATGAGCAATTAGGTTATGTTGCTAGTTTGCATCTGCTCAGAGAAATTAGGTTGGAAAATAAATTATCCCGCTTAACTCTGATTGGAGAGAGATGGAGCCTGCTCCACAGCTCCCTCTGAGCTTATATTTAACTCCTCACCCAACCTAGCACAATTTTATATAACTCTCTGGTCTAACCAAAACCAGGCACTATATTATATAGTCTTCATGTCATGATTCGGGGTTAGACTCTGAGACCAGTTGCTATAGCAGGCAAGATTCCCTCTGACCAGCAGGATAAATACATGAGCAGATCCCCCTGGCAGATGATGCAGGCTCACCTGGGGTGTGGGGTCTAAACACTAGTCAGTCATTCACCAGAGCTGCTGATGGTGGAGATGGGTTTTGCTACATACTAGTGGTAGGTCACAGCCCTCAGGATTGTTCCACCAGGAGGTGAGCAAGCTGGGGTCTGGCTGCAGGTGTAGCTGGTAGAGATGAAGCAGAAGCGTAGTCAATGGTCAATAACAAATGGTTGCAGGTTGGAATCAAGCAGAAGCATAGTCGAGGAACAAGCTAAAGACAGTAATCAGTGGTAGTGAAGATATGGATGACAGCAGGAGCGAAAGCAGCAAGATATTGGCTGGGGAAGAGCACAATAATCTGACAAATAGGAAGTGCAAAGGCATGGCATATGAAGTTAATAGGAGAAGCAAAAGGTTCAAGGTTCAAGAGAAACAAGACAAAAGGCAAGGTTGTCTAAGCAATCAGATAGGAAGCTGTCCAGCATCTCAGGTGGCAAGAAGAGTTACAGCCAGACGCAATTGAGGTTCTGGGTTCAGATCCAGGCCCTGGCACCTCAATTCCTCCAGGAAGAAAACTTTATTAATCTCTGTAGGGATGTATTAAGAATTTGTATTATGTACTTTTAATTTAGCTAGCACAAATGTGTTCATTGCAGAATAGACAATGTTGGTGATATTACAAAAAATACAATAGGTACAGGAGAGGAGCACAGACGGTAAGAGAATGAGCATTACATGCAAGGAGCAGTGCAGAGGGTATGATAGTAGGCAGTATGTGCAGGAAAGGAGTGCTGATGTTTTGACAGTGAGCAGTATGAACATGGTAGGAGTGCAGAGGGTATGACTGAGGCTATTATGATGGGCAGTAGGTTTGGAAGAGTATAAATGGTGAGCAGTATGGGCAGTGAAGTTGTGCAGAGGGTATAAATTGGGGGTATTATGTCAAGCAGTTTGTGCAGTTGAAAAGTGGGTAATTGTGTGACTGGGTGGCAGTATGTTCAGAAGAGAACTGCAGAGCAGTATGTATAGGGGAGGACTGTACAAGGAATGGAGACAGGGCATACAGTTTACAGAATGTGCAAGATATAGTATCAGGAAAGCCATGCTCAAGACCGTGCTCAAAGGAATGCTGGTGTTCAAAGGAATGCCCATGCTCAAAGGAAAGCTCATGCATACAGAAGGGTCCATAGAACTATGCACAACATTAGGACCCTGAGCGCATCTACATGAGCATGTGTACATGCACATGCATGCGAGCATTATCATTCTGCATGAAAATATATGCGTGAGCATGCTTGTTTGATGGATTTTAAGCCTTACAGGTTCCAGGTTCATTGCTGTGTGATCATTGCCTCTTTCTGCTTGTGACCTGATCTTGAGTTTATCCATATCTCGACCCGGCTTGCTGATCCTGCTTGTTCATAAACCTCTGTTGCTGACTCTGGCGTGTGACCCGACCCTACTTCCTGCCTGCTGTTCTTGTACTTCTTCTGCTCACCTGAAGCTGATCTTGGCCTGGCTCTGACTCTGCTTCTGGTTCCTGACTCTATACTCCCACTTCCCTGTTGTTGCTGACCGCTGCCTATCTGACTACGTATCCAAGATCCATGATCTGTCTGTTGCCAGCTAATCTGCTTCAGCTTTGTATCTACTATCAAGTTATTCCGGACCAGATCTCCCACAGTCACCCGTTCCACTCTGTGCCCTGTTATATCCTGTCATCATCTCCAGAGGAACCAGGACAAGAGGTGTATTGGCAGCCCTCTTGTCAACTCGGCCTAGACTAGGTAAGTGACAAAAAGAGTAAAAGAGTGGTGTGGGAGAATAGGTCTTTTTACTGAGAGAACAGGGTTACTTAATTGAGACATCAGAGGTCTATGGGTCTATTACAGGGGTCTCCAAAATTAGGGAGGCCAGACTATGGCCAGCGGGAGTGGAAATTTTCCTGGCATTAGTGGGAGTAAACATCACCACATTTGATATTAGGGTGAGGAATAGTGTCCCATTGCTGGCATCATTGGGGGGAATAGTACCCCATTCTTGGTGTCAGTGGGAGGAATATTATTATTATTATTATTATACAGTATTTATAAAGCGCCAATAGTTCGCTCAGCGCTGCCCCATTGATGGTGTCAGTGGGAGAAATGGTCCCCCATTGTTGGTGTCAGTTGGCAGAATAGTGTTTCGTATCAGTGGGAGGAATAGTGCCTCAAGGGCCAGATAAAGGCAAGCAAAGGGCTGCAGTTTGGAGACCACTGGTCTATTAGAACCCTGATGCATGCTCTTTGTCCTTTAGATTAAGATCAGGGACAGAAAGTGCATGCTCAGGCTGTTACTCTCATGAGCCATGAGAATGTAAAGTTGCCTATGTGCAAGGAGCTTACAGTACTTGTGGCAGGGAACAAGACGTTCTTCTGCAAAGAAGAGATGGGAGCAGACCACTGGGTGGAAGTGAGACAGTGAGATGGGAATATACACACTGAAAGTGTAAAGTTGATTAGGTACTTAATATCTCCATCACTATTTTATTTTTTATACAATACAGGATAAATTATAGAAAAGTTAGATCTGTGTACTGGATGATTCATGTCACTGCTGACATAGTGGTATTCTGGGAAGTTATTAAAGCATGTGCTGGGGGCAAGACATAGCAGAAAGACCAATAGGTTTACTGGGACTACTAGAGCATGTTCTTTTCAGCTAAATTCAAGGCTGATGCCGGAATCCCAAAATTAAAACAGAGCACACACAATCTACATTTATAGAATATACAGTGCCTTGAAAAAGTATTCATAACCCTTGAAAATTTTCCACATTTTGTCATGTTACAACCAAAAATGTAAATGTATTTTATTGGGATTTTATGTTTTATGGAAAACAGAAAAGTGGAACCATAATGCTGGTGTTTTCTGTTTCCCATAATACATATTATATGAGAGCGTCAGCTGGAGGAGTATATACTGTGGCAGTTCCGGGAGAGGAGCTGGAGGAAGACCACACAAGGGTGTACACAAGTCTGCCCACATATTGAGCGCATAATGACCTATTGATGAGGTCATAAAGTGAGGTGAGCAGCAGGGGCCATTCTGAACATTTGGAAATATGGGCACTGCCCAAGGGCCCGGGGTCAGTAGGGGGCCCCATGAGATGTCCCTAATACCTTTTTCATAGGCTTTTTTGAGTTTGGGCAAGGACACAGGGGCCCCATGATCCCCTATTGCCCGGAGGCCCCATGAGTTGTCAGTCGGCCCCTGGTGAGCAGGTTTTTCACCTAATGGTGGTGGCACGGTTTGGAACTGAAGAAGAGAGATTTTTCTTATACACATTGCACAGTGTATTAAATAAGAGACTTTTTCAAGGGACTTTAATTATTATTTAATATTTATTTTTATATGAGATATTAGTCTATTGCACTGCACTTTATTATTATTCATTTTGGAACAGGTGTTGTGAAGTCACTAACAATGTTTTAGCAGCAACTACTTACATAGTTACATAGTTAGTCTGGCTGAAAAAAGACAAAAGTCCATCCAGTTCAACCATTAAAAAAAAAGAAAGTTATAATCCTACACCCACAGTTGATCCAGAGGAAGGCAAAAAAAACCCCCCAGCAAAGCATGATCTAATTTGCTCCTGCAAGGGAAAAAATTCCTTCCTGATCCCCCGAGAGGCAATCGGATATTCACTGGATCAACTTTACCTATAAATGTTTGTATCCAGTTATATTCTGTGTATCCAAGAAAGAATCTAGGCCTTTTTTGAAGTAATCCACTGAGCTGGCCAGAACCAACTTGAGGGAGTCTATTCCACATTTTCACAGCTCTCACTGTGAAGAAACCTTTCCGTGTTTGGAGATTAAATTTCTTTTCCTCCAGACGTAAACAGTTCCCCCTTGTCCTCTGTGATGACCTCAGGGTGAATAGTGCTACACCGAGTTCACTATATGAATCACTGATGTATTTATATATGTTGATCATATCCCCCCTTAATCTCCTCTTCTCAAGAGAGGATACATTTTGTTCCTCTAATCTTTCCTCATAGCTGAGCTCCTCCATGCCTCTTATCAGTTTGGTTGTCCTTCTCTGTACTTTCTCCAGTTCCCCAATGTTCTTTTTTTGAATTGGTGTCATGGTCAATTACATCATCTGGTAGGCCCTGCCCCTTTGTTTATATCAGCTCTCATCTGACCTGACCAGACATGTTGGCGGTCAGCTGTTTCTTTTTTTCTTTCAGAGGGACAGCAGGCGCTGCAGAGATTTGTGGTAATGTTTACTAAATAAAGGTGTCAGATTTAAGAGCACCATTTTTGAAATGCCCGAGGTGGGCCATTTGCCTGTTACATGACACCATTGTCAATCACTCCACAGATAAAACTTGTACAACATGGCAGGTGACACACACTGGAACAAAAGCTGTTTTCTCAGTATTTATCCTGCAGTTCACAGTTTTTTTTAATCTTTGCTGACAAGATATTTGTCAATAACCAGGCAAACCTTTGTTATGTAGGGAAATTACCATAGCGAATGCATCTTTTGGGAAAGAATGTTATCTTAAACCCAGCTTAGGCACTTTGTTCTTACAAAATCCTAAGAGAGATTATGCTGTTTATGTTGGTTTACACCAACATGACATTTAGGTTGTTACATTGCTCTAATTTAATTAACTAAATAGGTCACTTGTCACCTGGTTCTTCTGCAAGCACTTTCCTTTCCAAGCTGATTGTTAGATGCTTTATGAGCAATGCTTGCGCCACATGACAAGTGACACACTCGGGAACAACAGTTGCACTGGTCGGTGATGGGACTTGTGAATATGGGACTCAAAAATACATTGTTGGGAGATGTAGTGCTATGTGCTGCCTCAAAGGCTGGAAGGTGATTATTTTATCAAGTTATTATGTGATGCTGGTTACAATGTCTTAAGTGGGTCACTTGTCACTAGGGTTGCCACCTCATTCCTTTAAAAGTGAACACATATTAATTACACAGGTTCTGTGGCTGAATAAGGTGGTAATTAAACTCACTTGTTGCCTTATCTGCATTAAATTAGCCTCAGCACCTGTGTAATTAATATGTGTTCGGGTTGAAAGGGATAAAGTGGCAATTCTACTTGTCACCTTATGCTTTAGAGCAGGGTTCCTCAAACTTTTTAAACAGGCGGCCAGTTCACTGTCCTTCAGACCGTTGGAGGGCCGGACTATAGTTTAAAAAAAGAAAAACGGAACAAATGTGGACACAGTACATGAGATGACCAGAGACTGCGGACATAGTACAGGAGATGACCAGAGACTGCTGACATAGAACATGATATGACCAGAGACTGCAGACATAGTACATGAGATGACCAGAGACTGCTGACATACTACAGGAGATGACCAGAGACAACGGACATAGTACAGGAGATGACCAGAGACTGCTGACACAGTACATGAGATGACCAGAGACTGCGGACACAGTATAGGAGATGGCCAGAGACTGCTGACACAGTACAGGAGATGACCAGAGACTGCGGACACAGTATAGGAGATGGCCAGAGACTGCTGACACAGTACAGGAGATGACCAGAGACTGCGGACACAGTACATGAGATGACCAGAGACTGCGGACACAGCACAGGAGATGACCAGAGACTGCTGACACAGTACAGGAGATGACCAGAGACTGCGGACACAGTACATGAGATGACCAGAGACTGCGGACATAGTACAGGAGATGACCAGAGACTGCTGACATAGTACAGGAAATGACCAGAGACTGCAGACAGTACAGGAGATGACCAGAGACTGCGGACATAGTACATGAGATGACCAGAGACTGTTGACATAGTACAGGAGATGACCAGAGACTGCGGACATAGTACATGAGATGACCAGAGACTGCGGACATAGTACATGAGATGACCAGAGACTGCAGGCATAGTACATGAGATGACCAGAGACTGTTGACATAGTACAGGAGATGACCAGAGACTGCAGACATAGTACATGAGATGACCAGAGACTGCGGACATAGTACAGGAGATGGTGCCCCATCATTGGTGTCAGGGGGAGGAATAGTGCCCCATCATTGCTATCAGTAGGATGAAGTGCCCCATCATTGGTGTCAGTGGGAGGAATCGTGCCCCATTATTGTTGTCAGTGGGACGAATCGTGCCCCATCATTGGTGTCAGTGGGAGGAATCGTGCCCCATCATTGGTGTCAGTGGGAGGAATCGTGCCCCATCATTGGTGTCAGGGGGAGGAATCGTGTCCCATCATTGGTGTCAGGGGGAGGAATAGTACCCCATCATTGGTGTCAGGGGGAGGAATAGTGCCCCATCATTGGTATCAGTGGGAGGAATAGTGCCCCATCATTGGTATCAGTGGGAGGAATAGTGTCCCATCATTGGTGTCAGTGGGAGGAATAGTGCCCCATCATTGGTGTCAGTGGGAGGCCTGGAGGCATAGTGCCCCATCATTGGTGTCAGTGGGAGGAAAAGTGCCCCCTCATTGGTGTCAGTGACACCAATGAGGAGGCACTATTCCTCCCACACTGACACTAATGATGGGGCACTATTACTCCCACTGACACCAATTATACTTACATGCCGTGCCACCCCCCTGAAAAGTGCCGTCTTAGGAAAATGCCTTGTTTGCCTTGTGGCAAATATGCCCCTGGGACAAGTAAGGGGCAGTGGGAAAGGAGGAGCGCAGTGGGACAAGTGAGGGGCAGTGGAACAGGGGGCATGGGACAGTATCGGGGCAGCTGGACAGGAGGAGCGCAGAGGGACAGGTGAGGGGCAGATGGACAGGAGGAGCACAGAGGGACAGGTGAGGGGCAGATGGACAGGAGGAGCACAGAGGGACAGGTGAAGGGCAGATCGACAGGAGGAGCACAGAGGGACAGGTGGGGGGCAGTGGGGACAGATGGGTGGTAGTGGGATAATGTGGAGGACAGGAGGGGGAAGTGGAACAGGTGTGGGGCAGGGTGACATGTGGGGGCAGGGGGCAGTGTGATGGATGGGGGGCAATAGGACGGGGGAGGGAAGTAGAACAGGTGGGGGGCAGTGTATTAGGGGACAGTGAGACAGGACCAAGGGAGCACCAGTCCTCCAAGCACTTACCTGTCCAGCAGCTGCTCCTCCAGATGGTGTCAGGTTCATTCCAGGATGGGTGCCTGTGTCCCTTCTCCCCCTCGATCTCTGGCGGTGGCTCCACAGGAGCGGGCCGGGTCCGCCCCCCTGACCTCATCCTCTTCTGCTTCCTCCTTCTGGCCTTCACCTGGATACTGGCACACTGACAGCGGGCCCTGCCCCTCATGCACTCCGGGGATCCGCCCACCACTCCGCTCTCCTGTGCAGCCGGTCCCTCAGCCATGGCGGCCCTGCCCCTGTATCTTTCCCACGGAAGTGCCCCTTTCCGTGGAAAAAGGGGGGGCGGCAAAAACGCCCCTGTTACCTTGCCTCACGGCGGGCCAGATAAATGTCCTCGGCGGCCCGCATGTGGCCTGTGGGCCGTAGTTTGAGGACCCCTACTTTAGAGGCTATGATCAAATCTCTCCATTTATACTAACATGCATTATTTAGTTTTCTTTTTTGTGCATTTTACATGCATTTTCATTCACTGTGCATTTTTGTTGTTAACCAATGAAGATGATTTTCCTGTAGTGACATCATAAGGGAAAGTGCTTCTTGGTTTTCAGTGTATATACAGTAGTTGAAGCATGGCTGATTTTACACCCTTGTTTGCAACTGCACCAGCAACTGTCACAGTGCAGTAGATTTACTAAAACTGGTACACTCAGAACCTGGTGCAGCTGTGCTTGGTAGCCTATCAGCCTCTTATTTCAACTTGTTCAATTAAGCTTTTGGCAATAAAACCTGGAAGCTGATTGGTTTCTATGCAGACCTGCACCAGATTTTGCACTCTCCAGTTTTAGTAAAAGCCCCCAGTCTTCTTTTTGTCTGAGCACCTGGCAGATGAATTGCAGCTTAGCACATACCAGGTATCCAGGGAAGGTGCTTGTAACCATGGGATGACAAGCTGCCATGTACTCACCCACAACAAGCTGAAAATGCACAAAAAACACACAAAAATGCACAGTAGAGAGCCATAATCCACAGAGTAAACAGATTTTTTTTTTCATTGGGTGCTGTAGTTACTAAAAACAATGGCGTTGTTTCATAGGTAAGAGACACAAAAGGGTTAATTTGCTAAAGTAAAATAGGCTGTTTACTTTGCAAGGGAATTTTTCCTTTGCTTAGTGAATGTGGTAAAAACTCAGTTTACAATGAAAACCCAATCACATACAAGGAAAAAAAAAATAGTATATTTACTTGCATATGATTGCATGATAGATGTCAGTACTGCGTCACTACATTTAATAAATTAAAGGAACACTTCCTTATAACATTTTAGTTGACATTAGTAAATCATCCCCAAAGTGTCACTATGTCCTGGTCAAATGTTCAGGCTCGGAGACCAGTAGCTATAGCAGTAGAGAGGCTCCCACCAACCAGTAGGGTAGGCATACACACAGGTCACCCTGGAGGATGATGCGGGCTCAGTTGAGGTGCAGGACCTAAGGACTAACTGGCGTTCACCAGAGCTCTTGATGGTGGAGCCAAAGGTTGGTAACAAGTGGTTGAGGTTGGAAACAAGCAGAAGGGTAGTCAATGAACAAACCAAAGGTCAGTAACAGGTGGTAGTGAAGATAAAGACATCTGCAGGTATGCAAAGGAGCAAGATATTGTCTGGAGAGAGCACAATAATCTGGCAACGGGAAGTGCAAAGACAGGGCTTACACCAAGAAGTGTATGGGAGGAACACAGAGTTCAAGTCTCACAAGAAACAAAATACAAGGCAAGATTGTTCTAAGACATCATAGAGCTATACAGCATGCCAGGTGGCACAGCAAGAAGAGCTACAACCAGACACCACAGAGCTCACTGGTTCAAATCCAGACCCTGACACACTAGCACACCGAGGGTTTGCATAATAGGAGTTTTTATTTAATCATATAGAAAGGCACATGTGTTCAAAGTTCAATTCAATGGCTCACTTATTCGCAAGGTACACATTATAAATATGTTAATGTAACTGTAAAATATGCAAGTATTTTTGTTTATACAACATATGTATATCTTCCTTTTTGTCTATTTATTAAAAAATAAACTTGGGCCGCATTCCCACCAGTGAGTTTTAATGCATTTATAGTAAGTCTAAAAGAAATATAAGTATTGCGTTACAAAAAAAAATAACATTTTACATTTTTTTAGTCTGGAAAATTTGAATATTTATTATTTTCGGACAGCAGATAGGATGTTAGGCTAAATTTCACATGTTTATTAGACAAATGTTAACTGCTTTTCTGAAAAAAAAAGTCTGTTCTTACAGAGCTCAGTAGCTGAAGCTTTGTTTACACACATAGCCGAATAAGGGCCTTTGCCGATTGGTTTTGGGCCTGTGTTGAAGGCATCCATTTGCCATCGGTTTCAAATGCTTTTGAGATAATTATGTATCAGTTGACAAGTGCATTTGACCTGCGGTTGACCTCCTTCTACCTGCATTTGTCCTGCTTCAAGTTGGTTTTGCATTCCCATGAACATTTATGCAAATGTAAAACATGTACAAAAGCTCATCAACATAACTCCTAAGTAATAGGGTGGAATCATCTCTCTCTTGCCTCCTTCTGCTCCGTACACCTCTGAGCTTTAGAGAGACAATTTTAAAAGAACTATTGCTGAGGTTTCTATTGAGGAAACCTATAAAGCACTATGAAAATCAGTGCCATGGGTGCACAAAATAAAGTATAGATATAAAAATAGCAAAAAAAAAATATAAAAATAGTTTAACAATATATAAAAACTTAAGAAAAACAGAAATGCAGTTGCTCCTGAAGATGTCTTTCTTTTGCTTTCCTTTTTAGCTAATTTTAACAATTATGTCATAAATGAGCACTTTTCTTAATTACTGCTTTATAGACCTAGATATATGTTAACATTTTAGTCATGAGGAAATGAGGTACTTGTTTAAGTATGTATTATAAGTGGTTAGAACCATATGAAATATGCATTAAATGTAATAGGTGACAGGAATAAGCTGATTGCAACTAATTACTGAGAATAAATGAATGAATGCTGCTAGTGAACATCCTAACCAGGGGAAATTAAAACTATAAACACATTTCTTGGCTTTATTTGGTAACAAGAGAACTATTATATCTTAATATAAATTAACACATGAAGGCACATCTCCACAATAAAGACATAATAGCAACTATTTTTTTGCTTTTGCTTCTTCCAGTTAAAATGTTTAACTCTAGCATTTAATGATTTATCACTAGTAATGTGTAGCAGTTTGCTTTTTCGATCACGTATTGCATTTAAATTACTCTGTCCTAAAAAAAAAAACAAAATCTGTTGCAGGTATAAAATACAGGCAATTGATGCAGCCTCCTGAATCCATCTGTCACTGCCGAATCCTGGACAAAGCTTTAGCATGACTTACATGTGTTACAGTTGGCCCGCCTCTTCCTGCTTCCTGCAAATTCCTATGGGCCAGTGAGGCCGCCCATCATAACAAAGGAGAAATTGAAATGTGTGGGGGCAGGGCAAACTCCAAAACTGGAAGTATTAGAGCAGGGGTCTCCAAACTTTTTAAATAAGGGGCCAGTTTATTGTCCTTCAGACTCTAAGAGGGCAGGAATGTGGCCAGCGTGAGTGTAAATTTTCCTGGCATCAGTAAACATCGCCACATATGCACCACATGGTATAATTGGGAGGAATAGTGCCCCATTGTTGGCGTCAGTTGGAGAAATGGTGCCCCATTGTTGTCAGTAGGAAGAATAGTGATTCGTATCAGTGGAAGGAAGGGCCAGATAAAGGCATGCAAATGGCCGCATCTGGCCCCTGGGCCACAGTTTGAGGACCACTGTATTAGAGCATGCCTGAAGTTCAGCTGTGACAGTAAGGTGTCTGCACTTTATATCTACAGCTTTTTTCCCATTACAGAATCTATTTAATGCATAATTCACATATTTCTAACTGTTAAATACTTTCCAAAAAATGTTTTTATTGTTTCAAATACTAAAATGCATCTAAAAAGTAGTAATGTTTAACATTTAGTTACAGTAAGCTCCATAAATATTGGGACATCGACACAATTCTAACATTTTTGGCTCTATACACCACCACAATGGATTTGAAATGAAACGAACAAGATGTGCTTTAACTGCAGACTGTCAGCTTTAATTTCTGGGTATTTACATCCAAATCAGGTGAACGGTGTAGGAATTACAACAGTTTGCATATGTGCCTCCCACTTGTTAAGGGACCAAAAGTAATGGGACAGAATAATAATCATAAATCAAACTTTCACTTTTTAATACTTGGTTGCAAATCCTTTGCAGTCAATTACAGCCTGAAGTCTGGAACGCATAGACATCACCAGATGCTGGGTTTCATCCCTGGTGATGCTCTGCCAGGCCTCTACTGCAACTGTCTTCAGTTCCTGCTTGTTCTTGGGGCATTTTCCCTTTAGTTTTGTCTTCAGCAAGTGAAATGCATGCTCAATCAGATTCAGGTCAGGTGATTGACTTGGCCATTGCATAACATTCCACTTCTTTCCCTTAAAAAACTCTTTGGTTGCTTTTGCAGTATGCTTTGGGTCATTGTCTATCTGCACTGTGAAGCGGCGTCCAATGAGTTCTGAAGCATTTGGCTGAATATGGGCAGATAATATTGCCCGAAACACTTCAGAATTCATCCTGCTGCTTTTTTCAGCAGTCACATTATCAATAAATACAAGAGAACCAGTTCCATTGGCAGCCATACATGCCCACGCCATGACACTACCACCACCATGCTTCACTGATGAGGTGGTATGCTTAGGATCATGAGCAGTTCCTTTCCTTCTCCATACTCTTCTCTTCCCATCACTCTGGTACAAGTTGATCTTGGTCTCATCTGTCCATAGGATGTTGTTCCAGAACTGTGAAGGCTTTTTTAGATGTCATTTGGCAAACTCTAATCTGGCCTTCCTGTTTTTGAGGCTCACCAATGGTTTACATCTCGTGGTGAACCCTCTGTATTCACTCTGGTGAAGTCTTCTCTTGATTGTTGACTTTGACACACATACACCTACCTCCTGGAGAGTGTTCTTGATCTGGCCAACTGTTGTGAAGGGTGTTTTCTTCACCAGGGAAAGAATTCTTTGGTCATCCACCACAGTTGTTTTCCGTGGTGTTCCAGGTCTTTTGGTGTTGCTGACCTCACCGGAGCGTTCCTTCTTTTTAAGAATGTTCAAAAAAGTGGTTTTGGCCATGCCTAATGTTTTTGCTATCTCTATGATGGGTTTGTTTGTTTTTTCAGCCTAATGACGGCTTGCTTCACTGATAGTGACAGCTCTTTGGATCTCATCTTGAGAGTTGACAGCAACAGATTCCAAATGCAAATAGCACACTTGAAATGAACTCTGGACCTTTAATCTGCTCATTGTAATTGGGATAATGAGGGAATAACACACACCTGGCCATAGAACAGCTGAGAAGCCAATTGTCCCATTACTTTTGGTCCCTTAACAAGTGGGAGGCACATATGCAAACTGTTGTAATTCCTACACCGTTCACCTGATATGGATGTAAATACCCTGAAACTAAAGCTGACAGTCTGCAGTTAAAGTACATCTTGTTCGTTTCATTTCAAATCCATTGTGGTGGTGTATAGAGCCAAAAATGTTAGAATTGTGTTGATGTCCCAATATTTATGGGCCTGACTGTATATAATAAGCAGGGCTTTTTTTCCTCAGAGAACGGGTGCAAGAACTCTCCATTTTGAGTCACCCCTTGTCTCCACCCCTTACCCTCCAAGCACTGTTCCTTGGTTCCATCCCCTACCAGTAATGCCCCTTTTAGAGAAAACAGAACCAGGTATCATTTTGTGGTACAAAGTAATATGGAATTTGTCAATGATAATAGATATATCCTGCAGCAAGCAACAATACACCCCCCCTTTCAACAACAGTTTCCCCCAGAAACATTAGACCCTCTCTGCAACAAAATACCCCCAGCAACAATAGACCACGCCAGCAACAATAGATCTCCCAGCAGCCATCATCAATAGACCCCCTCCCTCAACTAAACACCCCACGAGCAAAAAAAGACCATGCCAGCAACAATAGATCTCCCAGTAGCCAGCATCAATAGACCCCCTCCCTCAACAATAGAACCCTCCCAGCAACAATTGACCCCCCAGCAACAACAGAATATCCAGCACACATCAGCACCCCTTGCCATTACATAATGAGTACCCCCACGTTCCCACAGAAAAAAAAGCTCTGATAATAATTGAACAAGTGTTTTAAGTAGACATGTGCATTTCATTTTGATTCATTTTCCAGACAAAAATGTTATTTTCGGAGATTCGGATGTATACAAATTTTCAAATGGACATAGTAATAAATGTCAACAAACCTGAAAAAATTACAATGAAATTAATGAATGTATTTGTTTCAGTCGGATGAAGTCACATGATGCGGTAGTAGTTTTGGCCACGGGAAAATTCATAAAATTTTTGAATCTGTTTGATAATTTGGATTTGCATAATGAATAGATCTGAATTTTGTTCCATTCATTAATTTGGATTCACATGATGCCAGTCGATACTGGCCAATCAGCTCATGCCATTTCTCTCGGTGGGGTTGACTAAAGTCCGAAAAGATCAAATCCTTCCAATTCAAATCCATCCAATAATATATTGAATATATAGCAATCTTCTGTAAAAACTACAACATTTTTCGAATCCACCCAAAACAACAAATATATGAAATGAATGCCGAAAATACAGAGCAAAATCTGAAAACAAATCTGCTTAACATAACGAATATGACGAAACAAAATTCTTCAATTACAAATGCATCCAAAATGAAGTGAAAATTAAGGTTTTCTTTTAATTGTCACTACATACAATCTTTTGGATAATTCTCATATTTATTATATTTGTTTGTGACAACAATTGATATTCTGTTTGTCTTGGATATAGTTCATCATTTAGGTATAAGCAATCTATGACACTTCATAAAATCATTTATATGCTTGCCAACTGTTTATTACATAATGATTTTATTTATTTTATGTTAATTCTTGTTATTCTTCCAGCTATTTGACTATGATGTGTATGGTTTTAAATTAATCTAGTTAGCAGCACATTTTAACACTTCTCTGTACGTCTTTGTTTCTTTACTGTTTAGATTTGTTGTTCTATTCTATTTACTTCAGTGATTATTTTTTGTATACTCATCTTTGTCATCAGAGTGGAAATTAAAACTAAACTTTTTTTGCTTTGGATAGTGTGGGAAGTGGTTAGAACATCTGCAAACGAGAGTCACTGTGACAATAAAGAGATTGGTTTCACCACTTTCTATAGGGGTTCTTTTAAGCTGAATTTTATGATGTAGTCTACCAATCGGTTTCTCTCAATATTAAATTTACAAAAGATACATTGATGATCTCATCTTGATTTGGAATACCTTCTGGTATTTTGACATTCATCCAGTATCTCAACGATAACACTCGGGGATTATCATTTACCTGTAACGCAGGGTACACACGTATCAAAATTCAGCCGGTTCAGCAGTGTGTGTTCCCCTGTCTGTTTAACTAATGACTGACTTCTCTTGAAAGGTCCTGCTGGAAAACCATAATTCGATCAGCCCTGCAGACGTGTCTGCATCATAATCTACCTGTGGGGGGAGTGTCACTTGTGCATAGGAAAAGTTATGAGCCAAAATATGAACTATACGAGATTTTGGCTCTAGTTTAGGTCCACGCCCAGACCTCCACACCCTAAACGGGGTATTGGTCCTTAACTTCAAAGACACCCCGTGCTGGGGAACTACAAATTAGGCTGTCAGGTCTAAGAAAAGTGAAGTTGAAGACGTCTCCCATTTTAATATCAATACCACCTGGGGAGACCCGTGCCCTTTTGCTCTGAAACTTGGATCTGCTAACCCAGGACTTTGGCAAGTACCTTAACCCTTTCACCTCTCTGATATCTCTTTGCTGTACTGTTGGTCTCTGTATGTTTATATATATATATATATATATCTTAGTTACATCTTTTTCTGTAAATATTTTTATTGCACCCGTTTGACCTTTTAGTAATAAATCTTTCCTTCTGAAAGTGTTGAACTGTTACTATAGCGCTTTATTGTAATTTACGAATTCCTGCCTCTAAAGAGAATGCTACTGTGTTTGTTTAACTCTCTGCATAATCAGCCTGCGGTGTCCGTATTATGCAGACGATTATCTCAACCATTATAGTGTTTTAGCTGATATTGCCGAGTTTCCTCTTTCTCTGTACAAAAAGGAAGTGGTGGCAGTGTGAAGGGTTAAGTGCGTAATTAACCTGACCCAGTAACAATCGCTCAGGCTGCCGGTACATCGATTGTGGTCCAATTAGCTGGAAAATCGTTGTGCAGGGTGCAGCTGGGTGTGGCATTGTTACGCACGTGACATCGCAGTTTTAGATCAGCTAGTCCTTTGGTCACGAGTTTGGTGAGAAGGGCTGGAGTCTGACGCCGCGATCGTGACAGTCCCTGCTGACAGAATACAATAGCAAGCAATGTGGATGTAGGGATCTGTTTTTTTCCGCTCAACCCACTGGTGTATACCCAGCTTTTACACTAACTCTTTAACAATTGAATACTGTATCTAGATCAAAGCTTTTTACAAAAGTGTTGAGAGCAACACGTTTTCAAAGTTCAAAACCATGGCTGAGAAACATTTCAAAGAGTCAATTCAGGTGATTAAGAAGAAATTGCTCATAACATATATTTGGACCAGAATAATACATTCAAAAGATGATTGTCGTGCAGCCATGAAGAGAGCATGTCTTTAACCTAAGCAAGGGGTCTTCAACTAACTTCAAAACGACCAACAATTGGAGCCGTTCTAGACTCAAGTTTCACCACCAAATACAACGGACAATATAAGAAGACTACAGTTATTTTATTCAGACACTGGAACGTACTTACCGCCGATCCCATTTAAAAAATAATTTAAGAGGAAAATTCCATAATCTTATTCTGCAGTGTCAATAATCTGAAGAACACTTTAGCACCCAACACAAATACAAAAATGGAACCCAAAGTAACACCCACCTTTGTATGGTATTGTAATATTCCCAAATGTCTCAATTGTCAAACTGTTGACTATGACCAACAGCTCTACTAGTAGAGGGTCCTGCTAGCCCATCAAACAATTCTTTCATTGTTAAATTCAGTACATTATACTGTAAAGGTTTTAACCTACACTCATTATCTACAATACAGTAAATAGAACTATACAAATATTGCATGAAAGGCTCAACAAACACTGGTCCAATATTAGACTAGGATTGTAAGACCATAGTGTTTTAGGGCACTTCCTAGCATTTCATAATAAGAGCTACAATCTCCTTAGAGACACCATCACTGATCAAATATCTGAATACAAGCTTCTAACAGATTCAGCAAACTGTATAAAGTAGATTCTCTTTTGATCTAAGGTTGAATACCGTTATTCTAGGTAACCTCAAGGATGCCATTCCTATGTTTTAAACCTTTCTCAGCCTAAGCAAAGGTTCACCCCTTTTTTCATAGTTACATAGTTAGTCTGGCTGAAAAAAAGAGAGGCAGTCAGATATTTCCTGGATCAACTTTACCTATAAATGTTAGTTACCAGTTATATTATGTTTTCCAAGAAAGAATCCAGGCCTTTTTTAAAGCAATCCACTGAGCTGGCCAGAACCAACTCTTGAGAGAGTCTATTCCACAATTTAACAGCTCTTACTGTGAAGAAACCTTCCAGTGTTTGGAGATTAAATGTATTTTCTCCAGACATAAAGAGTGCCCCCTTGTCCTCTGTGATGACCTCAGGTTGAATAACATCTAATCTTTCCTCATAGCTGAGCTCCTCCATGTCTCTTATCAGTTTGGTTGCCCTTCTCTGTACTTTCTCAAGTTCCCCAATGTTATTTTGTGAATTTGTACCCAAAATTGAACTGTATATTCCAGATGAGGTGTTACTAATAATTTATACAGGGGTAGAATGAGGTCTCTTTTTTTGGAGTTTATACCTCTTTTAATACAAGAGAGGATTTTGCTCGCTCTAGACACTGCAGCTTGGCATTGCATGCCATTATTAAGCTTGTGATCTACCAGAACTCCCAGATCCTTCTCCACCATTGATTCCCCCAGTTGTACTCCCCCCTAGTATGTATGATGCATGCATATTCTTAACCCCCAAGTGCATAGCCTTACATTTATTAACATTAAACCTCATTTGCCACATAGTTGCCCAATTAAACAGTGCATTGAGGTCGGCTTGTAAGTTGAAGACATCCTGTGAGGACGTTATTTCTCTGCACAGCTTGGTGTCATCTGCAAAGACATATATATAAATGGTATTTATAATCCCAGACCCTACATTGTTTATAAAAATATTAAAAAGTAAGGGTCCCAACACTGAACCTTGGGGTACACCTTTGACAACCCGAGACCATTCAGAGTATGAATCATTAACCAGTACTCTCAGAATACGATCCTTTAGCCAGTTTTCTATCCATTTACATACGGATTTTTCCAAGCCTGTAGACTTTACCTTACACATTAGCCATGTGTGGGGAACTGTGTCAAATGCTTTTGCAAAATCCAAGTATACCACGTCCACCGCCACCTTCCAAGGTTTTGCTCACCTAAAAAGAAATCAGATTTGTTTGACAACTTCTGTCTTTCATGAATCCATGCTGTCTGTTGCTTAAAATATTTTTTTTCATGCAAGAACTCATCTATGTGGTCTTTTATTAAACGCTACAGTATCTTCCCAACTGTAGAAGTTAAACCAACAGGTCTATAATTACTTGCTAAAGATTTTGACCCCTTTTTAAATATTGGCACCACATTGGCCTTACGCCAATCCAGTGGTACTATGCCAATTATTAAAAAGAGTCCATAAAAATTAGAAACAATGGCTTTGAAATGACAGAGCTCAATTCTTTAAGGACCCGTGGGTGTATGCCACCCGGGCCCGGTGCTTTATTCACCTTTATTCTGTCTAAATATTTCTGGATATCAATTGTGAGCTAATGTGGATCAGCTGGAGCTGTGTCATTACCATGTCCATTATGGACAAGAGCTTCCCCCCGCTCCTTTGTATAAACAGAGCTGAAGAAGGTATTTAATAAATTTGCCTTCTCTTTGTCCCCAGTCACCCACTCTAGATTATTTTGTAAAGGGCCTACATGCTCAGACCGGACCTTTTTACTATTAATATATTTGAAGAATTTTTGGAGATTTGTCCTGCTATCTTTTGCAATCTGTCATTCGTTTTCAATTTTAGCTGCCTTTATATCCTCCTTTTTGCATATTCTGTTATATTCTTTGTAATGTTTAAACAATGATAGCATTCCTTCATTTTTGTATTTAATAAAAGCTCTTTTCTTATTATCTATAGCTTTTTTAACTTTGGCCGTAAGCCACATAGGTTTGATTTTTAGACTTTTAAACTTGTTGCCCATGGGAATATATTTTGCATTGTGTTCACATACAGTGTTTTTGAAGAACTCCCATTTCTGTGTTGTGTTCATCAATGGCAATATTCCCTCCCAATCTAAGTCTTGGAGAGCAGCTCTCAGTCTTGGAAAATTAGCTCTCTTAAAGTTGAGCGTTTTCATTTTTCCTGTATGTGCTTGCTGTTTACAGCTAACAATAAATGAAATCATGTTATGGTCACTGCTACCCAGATGTTGTTTTAGAAACTCTGCATGGTTTGAGATTACCAGGTCCAGCAGAGCATCATTCCTGGTTGGGGCCTCTGGTGGCATGATTTAGACAAGGATTGGATGTGGGCATGAAAGGTCAGTTCAGAATCCAGGGTTACCCCTAGCACTCTGGTATGCCGGGATGCGTTAATAGTGGTGCTATTGATCCTGACTGAGAAATCAGGGGAAGAGGCACATGGGGGAGGAAATACTATGAGTTTTGGACAGATTGAATTTTAGGAAATGGTGTGACATCCAGTCTGATATGTCTGTTAGTAAGTTGGTGATACGTGAGAGATTTGTGTGTCATCAGAAAAATGGTATTGGAAACCATGGGAAGCTATCAGCCGACCCAAGGAAGAAGTGTAGATTGAGAATAGGAGAGGCTCAAGAACAGAACCTTGGGGGACCCTGACAGTGAGAAGAGTAGGAGAGGAGGTAGTAGAGTTGTAAGTGACACTGAAGGTGCGATGAGGTAGGTAAGATTCGAACCAGCGGAGAGTACAGTCAAAGACCAAGTAAATAGAGTATAGAATAGTGACCATTGGTTTTAGCGGCTAGTAAGTCGCTTGTGAGTTTTAGGAGAGCAGTTTCTGTGGAGTGTTGTGAGCGAAATCCAGACTGAAAGGGATCAAGAAGGTTATTCTCACTAAGGTGGCAGCTCAGCCGGCTGTAGACTAGACATTCACGGAATTTGGAGGCAAAAGGGAGTAAGGAGATGGGTCTAAGGTTGCGAAGATTGGTGGGGTCCAGTGAGGCCTTTTTAAGTATGGGGGTGACTTACGCAATTTTAGAGATTTGGGGAAGATGCCAGTAGAAAGGTAGAGACTGAAGATATCAGTTAAAGAATGAAGGATAGAGCCAGAGGGTGACCTTAGTATTTGCGAGGGAACAGAGTCCAGGGGACAGGTGGTTAGGTGGGCTTTAGAAAAAAGTTTACCAACTTCCTCTATAGTATCTGGGTTAAACAAGGGAAGTATAGATTGTGCAGGTGGACAAGCAGTGCAGGGTGAGGGAGATATCTGTACAGTGGAGATCTCGTCTCAAATTGTATCAATCTTATTTTATCAATCTTTTGAAGTGATTAGCGAGCTCCTGTGCAGTGAGTGAGTTAGCGGGTGGAGGTAAAGAAGGATGAAGCAGAGAGTTAAAGGTAGAAAAGAGTTGATGGGGATTGCGTGAGAGGGTGTTCACTTCCAATTCCTCCCAAAATAAGAGCTACGCATATGTGCAGCTCAGTGTACATTCTAAGGAAGTTTGCAAGTGGGCAAGTAAGAATTTAATAGCATAGTTCTGCAATAAAATAACATAGTGATAGCAATTTTTTTTTAAGGTTAAGTTCCAATTTTATTAGACACGTGAATCTGGGTGCCCCAGTATTCATTTTCTGAGATCTTCTACTACTCCCAGCAGTGGTGTATTTTGGTTTTCTGCTGCCCTAGGCAAGACTAAAATCAGGCGCCCCCACCTAAATTTGTCTTACCTCTTCCTGTTTTAGATCCTCCCCTTCAGAACAGAAGGGGTCAGTGTGACAGGAGGGGGGCAGCATGACAAGGGGGGCGCGGGAAAGGTGGGGGGCAGCAGGACAAGGGGGGCGCGGGAAAGGTGGGGGGCAGCAGGACAGGAGAGTGGCAATGGAACAGGTGGGGGGCAGCAGGATGGGTGGGGGACAGCAGGACAGGTAGTGTAGTAGCAACTTTGGGAAAACCAGGTAAAACTCCGGACATGAACTTGAGGAAAACAAACTTTAATTCACCAGCTGGTTTGACCTAGCCAGACTCATGTCTGCAAAGTTCAGTGCCTTCAAAAGCCTCTTACATGGTGTATATTCCAACAATTACATCACAATGCATATACTTACTCTTTCACTTTCTGTACATTCGAAAGACTTTCTGAACTGTGCAGTATATGGCCTTGAGTATCAGCTACAGATAAGAATACCAGCTACAGACTGGGACACATTACTTCATAGGAAATAAGGGAGAGGGGAAGCGAGCAGATAACTTTGCTTTTGCAAACAGAGGCTGTTAGAAATGTTAAAGGGAAACTCTGCAATATCTGGGTGCTGCCACAGTAGGGGGCAGTGTGAGGGGGGCAGCGTGACAGAAGTGGGTAAGCACCAGTCCTCCGAGCTTTTACCTGTCCATCAGCAGATCCTCTAGATGGTGCCAGGAGCAGTAGCTGAGCCTGTGCCCCATCTCCACCAGGATCTCCGATGGCAGCTGCAACAAAGAGTGTGTGTGGTGGGGGGGGACTCTTTGTCCTGACCTCATCCTCTTCAAGCTCCACCCTCCGCTGGCACCTCCTGACCTCACCCACCCTGGCACACACTGACAGCGGGCCCTGACCCTCCATTGCACACCGGGTATCTGCCAACCACTCTGCCCTTCTCTGCAGCCAGTCCCCTGACCCCTACTTGTGTGTCAGCTCAGCTGTCCATCCCCCCGGTGGTGTCCTGCCACTCGCACCCTCAGTGTCCCTTCTGCCTGGGGGTGTCACCACCCCCCTGTAAAATGCCACCTAAGGCAAATGCCTTGTTTGCCTTGTGGCAGATACGCCCCTGATTCCCACTAGTTACACTAATGTGGCACCATACCTTCCTATCTTCCTGAGTTTTCTCTCCCCCTTTACATAGTAACTCTGAACATGAGATTTCTCTCAAAGTTGCCTGTTTCCCCAATTGTTCTGTTGAGATCCCTAAAGTGGTGTATTCAGGGGGGGCAAAGTGATTGCTTTTGCTGCATATCATCGGATCAAAACTGGTGCATTAGTCTTGCATAAATATAGCAAACAGTTTACTGAACAATTTTTTTTACCAAACATTTTCCGAATTGCAAACTGTAATGGAATAAAGTGCCTATGTGCCTTTGTATATACAGTACAGTACTTTCTATTTACTCTACAAGGAATATAGAGACTCTCGCACAAATTACACAAATATCCTGTAGGTGGCGACATATAGCAAGCTATTGTCACAAAATTATAGTGAAATTTAATTTAAAAATAATACATTTCTCTTTCTATCTGGACAATTGTAGTCTGCAAGTGAGATATTACTTAAAGTTAAAACATAGTTCAAAGCATAAATCTAAAATATCTAATTTTCAACAGGACAACATCTACAAAGGTAATGCAAAGATAAAATACCAAATGTTGTAACACATAACTATTAAATGACATAAGTGCTATACCAAGAAACCCGTTTTCTTTCACCTACTGGTCAAATGACTGCAAATTTATTTTTGCTGGCAGGAGCATTTATCAGGTTTTATTTTGCTCAGAGATCCATTTGTGTATGGTGCCTTTCACTAAGCACAGACCACTACAGGATACTCTGTTTTACTTCTGCAGTGGTAACTGGTTGTAAATGGCAGTGTTTAGTACTATAGCTGGTTACTATGGCGAGAGGTAAATAAGTGCCAAGGCTAAATGAGGAGGAGGATGAGGTGTGATGTCAATATAAACAACTAGAGAATGTCTCCTAGCACTCCTGATAAAGTCACTTGATATGGGACGATACGCGTGGGGAGGAGCCAGGTGACGACAGAGCCAGTATTCTGGAAGTACTGCAGAACGCTGAGTGTTTGCCATCTAGAAATGTATTATTTTAATAAAAGGAATAGCGGTTTTTAACACACTACACTATGGTGGCTCTTATGTGGCTGTGAGTTTAATCTACGGAGTTAATACAGTGAAGGTATAAGGACACAGATACCCCTAATAAGCAGTGGAAATGAGAGGAGAGCCAGGACCAATGAGAGGACTTCGCTAAAAAGAAGGGGAGACATGCTGTTTGACCTATTATAACCTATAGGTCAATATATGAAGGTAAGGGTCCACCTAGAATCATGGCCTTGTATCGTCCACCATACAGTTCCGCGGTCTGTGCAGCAGAGTGATAATATGGCCACTATATTTATAAGGTAATACCTGGGTTTGCAAAGGCTTTAGGTGCACACAAGATAGATTCATATATTTTTTTAATTGAGGAATATACATTTAAATGAAAGTTCTTGTGCCTGGAAATCAGTATGTGGTGTTATGGAAAAACACTGTTACGGAATCCGCTCCCAATAAGGGTTGAACTGGGCGAACAAAAGTTGGTAGCAGCAGCTGAAACTAGGCAGTAGCATTGACCATGGAGGAGATACAGGTGGGCATGAGGAATTTTGAATGGGCTGGACGCTTGAAGATCTTGAAGGAAAGAACCAGGTGTGCCCACTTGGCTGTGGAAGTGAGAGCCCTTCGAATGTCCAAGAAGCAGAGTCTAAGGCGCTGCCTTGTCCTCACCAGAGTTGCTGATGGTGGAGAGGGGTTTGACTGCAGATCGCAGCCCCCTCACTCATCTGAGCAGGCAGCTTCTGGGAACTGAGAGTAAATTGCTGGAGACAGTCCTTAGCAGTGCTAGGGCACAGGTCTCTATGGTCACTGGGTAACACAGGCCACCAAGCAGGAGTGCACAAACACACAGGGGCATTGGGATGGGTAGAGGAGCAGAGAATCACAGGGGGGGTCACAGGATGCTTTTTGCAGGTGAAGGAGTTTAGGATCACAGAAGCAGGATGTGGACAACACTGAAGCACTCAAGGACACATACAGGAGCTGATGAGCAGGTACTGGAATCTTACGCTGTAAGTACAAAAGAAAAGAACAAGTATCTTGCAGCACTAGGATGCTGGACACACTAGGCTGTAGATAAACAGCAGGAGGGCATGGAAACAGAAAGGAGGAACACAGGCTGAGAGTTCACAAGTGCTGATAACGAGGAGATGATTGACACAGCCTGGGTTCACATATATGTGGTGCGGTATATGGCATGTGATTCGCACAGGAACTGCATCACATTCCTGTGCAAATCACATGCGATTTATGTGTGGTGCGATTGGAGCCATACATTTTGTATGGCTCTAATCGCACCGCACCAGCACCAAAAAGGTGCAGGACTCTTTTTTGGGCCCGCACTAGAATCGGATCACATGGGTATTCACAACTCTGCACATCCCACCGCGTTTTGCGGACCACTTTCGGGGTGTTGGTAACATATACACCCGAAGCAGTTTTGCATGAACAGGGTGCAAATCTGATGTGGTACAGAATTTGCACAGAAAACGCTGCGAATTCCGCACCGCATCAGTGGGAACCAGGGCTTACAGGGAAATACACTGGTGCAGACAAGCAGAAAATGATGGAAGTGCAGAAGATGAAGGAAGGTGGGATGCTGGCAGTAGTCATGTGCAATTTATTATGGTCTGAATCTAAATTCAGATTAATTTTTGGCTATTCAGATGTATCGGAATTCCTGAAAACAATAATAACGTGCAGGGGCGGACTGACCATTTGGAAACTCGGTCACTGCCCGAGGGCCCGGGGTCAGTAGGGGGCCCCATGAGATACCTTTTTCATAAGCTTTTTTGAGTTTGGGAAAGGACACAGGGGCCCATGATCCCCCATGAGTTGTCAGTCCACCCTTGGTAACGTATTTAGTTAAAACTCATTATGTTTATTCGTTTTCTAGTGAATTAAAAATTTCCTAATGATTTGAATTTGTAATGGTCAAAATATTTTTCGATTGCTGAGAATTCTATCTGAAGAATAGCTGGCTGTTAAGGAGAGGGCCGGGAAGCTGGCCGCCGTGTCCTTCACAAATAATGACTCATCTGCTGTCAGTGGGTTTCCCCACTGGCAGCTGAATGTAAACAAAAGAATGACAGCAATAAAAAAAATAAAGAAATTAGTGTGGGGGTCCCCCTTCCCTATCTATACCAGGCCCTTCAGGTCTGGTACAGATTTTAAAGAGAACCCCACACCAAAATGTTTTTAAAAACATGTACAAAGTGACCAGTGCAGCGCTACAAAATTAAGTGAAAAACAACATAAATTAAAATATTGAATAAAAGTATTGAATGAAAAAGTCCAATAACCTTCATTAAAGTGCTTCAAAACATAAAAGTGCAAGATTCCACCACCAGATGTCTGCTCACCTCCAGCAGTGTGACCTCACATAATATTATGTTTGGTCTAACTGTGCTTTTGGTCCCAGTACGGACACTGAAGATCAACTTGATGGATTTCAACTGTGGTTCACACCTTGTTTGGAATACAACTCCCAACATCACCTCATAAACAAAAGACTCCACATAGTGCATAAACTTCAAAACATTTTATTATCCAAATAAAATAAAAAATGCGCACTCACATGTATAAGGTGCCCAACTGCCCCAAGTATAATAAACCTTGATATAAATTGCTCCGCAATCTAGAGAAACTGTGCCATGAGGAGTCAGCAGTAATAAGGCTTAAGCAGTGTATACTCCGATATTATCGTATTGCCCTATAATAGATTTTTTTGGATTAAGGGGAAACAAAGAAAGGTACATAAAATTGAACTACTACTGAAAGAACTCAAACAGAAGATTGAACCACCTAAGGATAACATAAGACGTTTTCTAGAGATTTGTCGGATTATCAGAATAAACGAGTATTTAAATGGCAATCACAGATGAATACGGAAATATAGGGAATAGGTTGAATTGTGAAAACAACTCCAGAACTTTGTTAAGTACTAATAAGAATACTTCCCAAAAGGGAAGCAAGAAACCGGGATTGAATGGTCCCAGAAATTATCATATGTATGGAGGTTCTCAGGCTCATATTCAATCTCAACCCTATCCACAGCACAATGGTTATGAGCAAGGTTGGGAAGATAGATTGTATAGTTCCATATGGGAACCCTTATTTCGATAATAGGAGACCCCAATATCAAAATATTCATACTAATAGCCAGCAGGGTCCTTAGGGTGATAATATAAAGACCAAATACAGACCATTACTGTAGCAATCGTGAACACAGGGATGAACGCGGCCCTCCATTTTGTTAAGAATTTTCCATGTGGTACCAACTCTAACTCCCAAAGCAGGCTGCCTCCTCCAATCATTCCCCTCCCTCTCTTTTGAGTGACATGTGGTCTGAGTGTGTTTTCAGAGGTCACAGGCAGCCAAAGCACAGCAGGAGAGCTCCAGAGCTATAGAACTCCCAACGGAGCTGGGGCCTAGCTGTCTGTCCGCTGTGCAATTTGGGACATCGTAAAAGCATAAACCAAGCCCCTCACTGAGTTCAAAGACATTCCAGAGAAGTAATAAACTAGACACCACATTCAAAATCCATTTTCCCCCTATGATTTCATATCTTGAAATATGAGAGACTTACATAAAAACCAGGCATATCGTCAGATTGGTTAAGTTAATACAAACCATTTGATATATTATATTCCTTAGCTGAAATATATAGGAGGATAGGAAAGTAGATCCCCTGAACCATTCAAGTGTATATAACATGTTTCATCTCTAACCATTCCGCAGATGTGGCTGAGTATTAATATACTAGTGACCAGGCCAGCAAATGCCCCTAGAATAAGTTATGAATCCTAATATAAGCTAGGAGGAATTTTTGTTCTAGCTTGGGTCTCCACCTACACCTCCCTCCCCAAAAGGAGACCATTGGTTCTCTGATGTAAGGAGACACCATCCTAGAAAAGCTGTTATGCTTGGAGTGTGGGTGAGAGAAAGAAGAGTCTCCCGTTTAACATCGAAACTGACAGTGCGAGACAAGAAATCCTTTTTGAGCTAATAAGATTTGAAACTGCTTAAACCAAGGCTGATTGGCAAGTGCTTTAACCCTTTAAACTCCTTCTCTGTATATTTATATATATATTGGTTACATATTGGTTTTTCTGTAAATATTTTTATTGCACCCTTTTGACCTTTTAGTAATAAATCTTACTTTCTGAAAGCGTTGAACTGTTTCTAACGCCTTTAATGCAAACTACGAATTCCTGCCTCTAAAGAGCGCTACTGTGTGTGTTTAACCCTCTGTATAAACAGTGTGCGGTGACAGTGGTATACAGATAATTATTTCAACCATCATAGTGTTATTGCTGATATTGCCGAGTTTCCTCTTTCTCTGTACAAAAAGTAGGTGGTGGCAGTGTGAAGGGTTAATTGCGTAATTAACCTGACCCAGTAACAATCGCTTCCAGGCTGCCAGTACACAGATTGTGGTCCATTAGCTGGAAAATATGTGTGCAGGGTGCAGCTGGGCATGGCATTGTTACGCACGCGACAGCGCGGTTTTAGATTGGCTAGTCCTTCGGTCACGGGTTTGGTGAGAAGGGCAGGAGTCTGCCGCCGCGATCGTCACAATTACCACAAAGACCAAGATTTAAAAGACCTCCTTATCCCCAGTATCAGGTACCCATAAATAACAGATTTATACCTCTTGCAAATGAGGAATCGGAGCCCTATTCCCCTGCCCCTTTTTTAGAAAGGAACCATCCCAGTGGGAGGTCCAATTGGCAGGGTGGAAAAAAGGTAAAGGGTATGTAGAGCAGGAAGGAGGACTCAAAAAAAAAAAAGAAGGGACTGATGGGACAGGGAACTTTTAATTTGAATGGGACTGAGTTATCAAGACAAGAAATGAAGTTGTCATGCTCTGGGTCAGGTTCAGAGACCAGTTGCTACAGCAGTGTAAGGCTTACCTGAAACCAGCAGGATAGGTACACCAGCGGGTCCCCCTGGGAATGACGCAGGCTCACCTGAGGTGCGGGGTCTAAGTATTAACCGGTTTTCACCAGAGCTCCTAATGATGGAGATGGATTTGGCTGCGTGTTAATACCAGGTCGCAGATCTCAGGATCACCCTACCAGGGAATGAGCAAGCTGGAAACCAATAGCGGATCAAACAGTTTAGGGATCAAAGGGAAGCAGAGTCAGTCACAAGCCAAGGGTCGGTCACAAATGGTAGTAGATTAGGATGAGGCAAAATCATAGTCAGTAGCAAGCCAAAGGTCAATAACGAAGATGTAGACAGCAGCAGGAACGATAAGCGGGATATTGGCTGGAAAGGCACAATTATCTGGCAAGGAGGAAGTGCATGGACATGGCTTTTATATGAAGTTCATGGGAGGAGCAAGGAGTTCAAGGTTCAAGACAAACAGGGCCAAGGCAGGATCATCCAAAGAATTGTCAAGGGAGCTGTCCAGCATTCCAGGTGGCTCAGTGAGAAGAAACATTACCTCTCACCGTAGAAGGCCCAGGTTCAATCCCAGGCTCTAACAGAAGGTTTTACAGCGAAGGAAATAAGTATTTGATCCCCTGCTGATTTTGAATGTTTGCCCACTCACAAAGAAATCATCAGTCTAAAAATCGAATGGTAGGTGTATTGTAACACTGAGAGACAGAATAGCAACAAAAAATTCAAAAGAAATGCATGTCTAACAAATGATGCAGTGATTTGCATGTTCATGAGGGAAATAAGTATTTGATCCCCTTTACAAAACATGACTTAGTACTTGGTGGGAAATCCCTTGTTGGCAATCACAGAGGTCAGACGTTTCCTGTAGTTGGCCACCAGGTTTGCACACATCTCAGGAGGGAGTTTGGCCCACTCCTCTTGGCAGATCCTCTCCAAGTCATTAAGGTTTGGTGGCTGACGTTTGGCAACTCAAACTTTCAGCTCCCTCCACAGATTTTCAATTGGATTAAGGTCTGGAGACTGTTTAGGCGACTCCAGGACCTTAATGTGCTTCTTCTTGAGCCAATCCTTTGTAGCTTTGGCTGTGTGTTTTGGGCTATTGTCATGTTGGAACACCCATCCACGACCCATTTTCAATGCCCTGGCTGAGGGAAGAAGGTTCTCACCCAAGATTTCACGGTACATTGCCCAGCCCATCGTCCCTTTAATGCTGTGTAGTTGTCCTGTCCCCTTAGCAGAAAAAACACCCCCAAAGCAGAGTGTTTCCACCACCATGTTTGACAGTTTGGATGGAGTTCTTGGGGTCATAGACAGCATTCCTCCTCCTCCAAACACAGCAAGTTCAGTTGATGCCAAAGAGCTCAAATTTGGTTTCATCTGACCACTACACTTTCAACCAGTCCTCCTCTGCATCATACAGATGTTCAGTGGCAAACTTCAGATGAGCCTGGACATGTGCTTTCTTTACAAGAGGGATTGTCAGGGTCCTGTCCACGGCAGAAGTTTTGGAAGATCTGGCATTTCTGCCTGTACCCTGCATGGCCGCAGAAGCACGCATCAGCCTTAGTTTGGTGCCAGATGGCCTTTATGAGGAGACTCATTACTGCCTCAAGTTGCTGGATGATCTCTAGCTCCCCGTGCTTTGTTCCTGTTTCCTGCGATTGTGACCTGTGATTTTCTGTTACCGACTCGGCTTGCTCCTGGACCTGTCTACTCTGATTTACCCCTGATCTGACCTTGGCTTATGGATACTCTCTCTCTCGCTCCTCTGTGTATGACCTCGGCTATCCCATTTGACTATGTCTGCTCTGATTCCCACCTGGTACTTGACCTTGGCTTGAACCGATTACCCAGTAAACATATAAATCCCGGAAGGGCTTGCATACCACACACAGGCACCTCCTGTTTGCAGACCTATCTCTGTGCACCAGCTGTGTTTCTGAGTGGACCACCAACCAGCACTCCTACAGGTGACCTGTGCAACTTTGGGCCTGACTCCCGCTGTCCCACTCTCAGGGGAGTCCCGAACTTAGCCGCAAGGGAAGCCTCCATCACCAGGTACGTGATAGGGACCTTGCGGGCACTGCAGGATTTCACTCCTTGTCGGTGTAGTGTGTTACCAATTGTTTTCTTGGTGACTGTGGTCCCAGCTACCTGGAGATCGCTGACAGGATCCTCACGTGCAGTTCTGGGATGATTCCTCACAGTTCTCGTGATCATTGACACTCCACGAGGTGAGATCTTGCATGGTGCACTAGACCTAGGGAGACTGACTGTTGTTTTGTGTTTCTTCCATATGTGAATGATTGCACCAACTGTTGTCACCTTCTCACCAAGCTGCTTGGTGATAGTTTGGTAACCCAGACCAGCCTTGTGTAGGTCTACAATCTTGTCCCTGACATCCTTGGACAGCTCTTTGGTCTTTGCTATGGTGGAGAGTTTGGAATCTGGTTATTTGATTGCTCCTGTGGACAGGTGTCTTTTATACAGGTAACAAAATGAGATTAGCAGAACTCCCTTTAAGAGACTACTTCTAATCTCAGCTTGTTACCTGTATGAAAGACACCTGGTAGCCAAAAATCCTGCTGAATGATAGGGGATCAAATACTTATTTCCCTCATGAACATGCAAATCACTGAATAATTTGTTAGACATGCATTTCTTTTGAATTTGTTGTTGCTATTCTGTCTCTCAGTGTTACAATATACCTCCCATTTGATTTTTAGACTGATCACTTCTTTGTGAGTGGGCAAACATTCAAAATCAGCAGGGGATCAAATACTTATTTCCTTCACTGTAGATCAGGGACTCAAGTTTGCCCCCAAAAAGGGTCTTAATAAGTTTGATACCTATGTGAGTATACAGAAACACATTCGCAATCTTAATATTAAAAAATTATATGCTGTGAACCCCAACCCATTAGATGAATGACAGGAGGATAGGTCGGTCACTAATTTAAGAATTAAGTCTTTATTTAACCCCCAAATTAGTGATAATAGACATATGGAGATGTTTAAAAAAATTAGTGATAGAGGTTTTGGAAAATATCCCCCTGAAAAAAGTGTGTGAATTGCAAGACTTATAAGAAATTGTTGAATAATCCTACCAATATGTATAAGAAAGAGTTGGAAAAGTTGATAAAATATGGGGTTGATAAAAATATGTTAACCAAAAGGGAAGGAAAGTATCTTATTCCCTCCACTTGTAGACTACCAGTAATATATTGTATTCCTAAAATCCATAAGGATAGCATGAATCCACTGGGATGCCCTATCATAAATGGCATAAATTCACTCACCGCCAGACTGGGGGAGTATATAGATCATTTTTTATAACCCCTAGTAAAACAAACTACATCATATTTCAGGGACACTAAACATGTCCTTCAATTGCTTCAAGAGAGCAATATAAAGCTCAACACTTTGATGCTAACGGCTGATGTGCCATCGCTCTACACCAGTATTAATCATGAGGGGGCAATGAGAGCTGCTAAATGGGCCCTTAACAAAAGTAATATTCTGTCTAGTATACATAAGAAATTTCTCCTTAAGCGACTAGATTTTTGTTTGCAGCATAATTATTTTTGGTATAAGAATGAATATTATTTACAAATATCCAGAGTTGCGATGGGTGCTAAATTTGCACCTAGCATAGCCAATATTTACATGGCCCAGTAGGAGGAGGTTGTTCTTAAGGAGAATGTCCCACAGTTAAATTTATATTGCAGGTTTATTGATGACCTGATCATTTTGTGGAACAGGAGCTCACAGGATTTAGAGGAAATGTTAGCTAAAATTAATGATAATAATAGGAATATTAGGTTTACATGGGAGTTCAGTAAGAATCTGATACATATTTTGGATCTGGAGCTTATTAAAGATGAGGAAGGTTTAAGAACAAAAACTTTTTTTAAAAATACAGATAGGAATTCATATATACCAATAAATAGTTGCCATTATAAGCCTTGGTTTGTTAATGTTCCAACTGGCCAATTTATGAGGATCAAAAGGAATTGCAATAATGAGGAGGATTATATACATCAATCAAATATGTTGGCCCTTAGGTTTAAGGAGAAGGGATATGATGACCAATTTGTAAAGACAGAAAGGGAGAAAGTTAGGGGTCTTGATAGGAATTCATTGTTGACAGATAAAGATAATAAGGTGGATAAGTGAACACAGAGAGTATCAGTTATTTTGGACTGTAACTGTCAGGGCTCCCAGGTATGACCAGAGGTGTGTGACTGATGCAGGGAAACGCAGACTTCAGATATGTGATAAACAATACAATTTATTAACACTAACCATACAAACATAAACGCAGTGCAATACTAAACATAATACAGTGCAAACAAACCAAACCAAACCACCCACAGATAACAGTACATACAAGCAAGCGTCGTCAGGCAGGCCGGGTCAATATCAATTGGGCAGGTAGGTACAGGGGGAGCAAGCAGAGAATGGTCGGGGTCACAGGCCAGGTTCAGCAGGTAGCAAGCAGCGTAGTACAGAGGGTCAAGCAGAGGGATGGTCAGGGTCACAAGCCAGGGATCAGGACAGGTAGCAGAGAATCAGACAGGAACAGAGAGCAGGAACAGGATACAGGGCCCAAGAGAAACACAACACCAAGGCAGAGTCTGTGGGTCTGGCCATCCCTTAAATACCCCAGCATCATCAGTTCCAGGTGTTAGCTGGCTGAAAGGTTGAGTCTCTGATTGCTGGGAGCACCCGCTGGCCAGCCCTGGTACTGCAGATCAAAAGGCAGGTGAGTCCCACCATTGCTGGCCAGTCCATTCCTAACAGTACCCCCCCCCCCCAAGGAGCGGCCTCAGGACGCTCCAAACAGTCCTAGCTGGGCAAAATGTTCCACTGCCCGGGTCTGGTAACTGGCGGGATATCAAAGACTGGCACACCGGGCAGGACTCCGGGCAGCGGCACACCGGGCTGGACTCCGGGCAGAGGCACATCGAGCAGAGGCACACCGGGCAGAGGCACATCGGGCAGAGGCACATCGGGCAGGACTCCGGGCAGAGGCACATCGGGCAGAGGCACACCGGGCAGAGGCACATCGAGCAGAGGCACATCGAGCAGAGGCACATCGGGCAGAGGCACATCGGGCAGGACTCCGGGCAGAGGCACATCGGGCAGGACTCCGGGCAGAGGCACATCGGGCAGCACTCCGGGCAGAGGCACATCGGGCAGGACTCCGGGCAGAGGCACATCGGTTTACCAGGCGAAGCAGCAGGCAGCGGGCCACCAGGCGGAGCAGCAGGCACTGGGCCCCCGGGCGGAGCAGCAGGCACCGGGCCCCCGGGCGGAGCAGCAGGCACCGGGCCCCCGGGCGGGGCGACATGCATCGGGCCCCCGGGCGGAGCAGCAGGCACCGGGCCCCCGGGCGGAGCAGCAGGCACCGGGCCCCCGGGCGGAGCAGCAGGCACCGGGCCCCCGGGCGGAGCAGCAGGCACCGGGCCCCCGGGCGGAGCAGCAGGGCGGAGACCGGGCCCCCGGGCGGAGCAGCAGGCACCGGGCCCCCGGGCGGAGCAGCAGGCACCGGGCCCCCGGGCGGAGCAGCAGGCGTCGGGCCCCCAGGCGGGGCGACCGGCGTCGGGCCCCCAGGCGGGGCGACCAGCGTCGGGCCCCCAGGCGGGGCGACCGGCGTCGGGCCCCCAGGCGGGGCGGCGGGCGCCGGGCCCCCAGGAGGGGCGACAGGCATCGGGCCCCCAGGCGGGGCGACAGGCATCGGGCCCCCAGGCGGGGCGACAGGCATCGGGCCCCCAGGCGGGGCGACAGGCATCGGGGCGACAGGCATCGTGCCCCCAGGCAGGGCGACAGGCATCGTGCCCCCAGGCGGGGCGACAGGCATCGGGCCCCCAGGCGGGGCGACAGGCATCGGGGCGACAGGCATCGTGCCCCCAGGCAGGGCGACAGGCATCGTGCCCCCAGGCGGGGCGACAGGCATCGTGCCCCCAGGCGGGGCGACAGGCATCGGGGCGACAGGCATCGTGCCCCCAGGCGGGGCGACAGGCATCGTGCCCCCAGGCGGGGCGACGGGCATCGTGCCCCCAGGCGGGGCGACGGGCATCGTGCCCCCAGGCGGGGCGGCGGGCGCCGGACCCCCAGGAGGAGCGACAGGTCTCGGGCCCTCAGGCGGAGCGGCGGGCGCCGGACCCCCAGATGGAGCGACAGGTCTCGGGCCCTCAGGCGGAGCGGCGGGCGCCGGACCCCCAGGCGGAGCGACAGGTCTCGGGCCCTCAGGCGGAGCGGCGGGCGCCGGACCCCCAGGAGGAGCGACAGGTCTCGGGCCCTCAGGCGGAGCGGCGGGCGCCGGACCCCCAGATGGAGCGACAGGTCTCGGGCCCTCAGGCGGAGCGGCGGGCGCCGGACCCCCAGGTGGAGCGACAGGTCTCGGGCCCTCAGGCGGAGCGGCGGGCGCCGGACCCCCAGGCGGAGCGACAGGTCTCGGGCCCTCAGGCGGAGTGGCGGGCGCCGGACCCCCAGGAGGAGCGACAGGTCTCGGGCCCTCAGGCGGAGCGGCGGGCGCCGGACCCCCAGACGGAGCGACAGGTCTCGGACCCTCAGGCGGAGCGGCGGGCGCCGGACCCCCAGATGGAGCGACAGGTCTCGGGCCCTCAAGCGGAGCGGCGGGTGCCGGACCCCCAGGCGGAGCGACAGGTCTCGGGCCCTCAGGCGGAGCGGCGGGCGCCGGACCCCCAGGAGGAGCGACAGGTCTCGGGCCCTCAAGCGGAGCGGCGGGCGCCGGACCCCCAGGCGGAGCGACAGGTCTCGGACCCTCAGGCGGAGTGGCGGGTGCCGGACCCCCAGGCGGAACGACAGGTCTCAGGCCCCCAGGCGGGGCGGCGGGCACCGAGTCACCAGGCACAACCGTGGGCTCCGAGTCAACTGGGATGACCGCTGGCACTGGGTCAGACATTGGATCGTCTGGCTGGACAGCGGGCATCGGGTCACCAGGCATCAGGTCATTTGGCTCGACAGCGGGCACCGCGTCATCTGGCAAGGCAGTGGGCTCCGAGTCAACTGGTATGACCGCGGGCACTGGGTCAGACATTGGATCGTCTGGCTGGACAGCGGGCACTGGGTCACCAGGCATCAGGTCATTTGGCTTGACAGCGGGCACTGCGTCATCTGGCAAGGCAGTGGGCTCCGAGTCAACAGGCACGACAGTGAGCACCGGGTCATCAGGTACCGGATTGTCTGGCTCGACAGCGGGCATCGGGTCACCAGGTATGACAGCGGGCACTGGGTCACCAGGCATCAGGTCATTTGGCTCGACAGCGGGCACCGGATCAGGTACCGGATCATCTGGATCAACAGCGGGCATCGAGTCAACTGGCCTAATAGGATCGTCAGGCTGGATCAGTTCATCATGCTGGGTAGAGGCATCAGGCCGAGTAGAGGCTTCAGGCCGAGTAGAGGCATCAGGCCGAGTAGAGGCATCAGGCCGAGTAGAGGCATAAGGCCGAGTAGAGGCTTCAGGCCGAGTAGAGGCTTCAGGCCGAGTAGAGGCATCAGGCCGAGTAGAGGCATCAGGCCGAGTAGAGGCATCAGGCCGAGTAGAGGCTTCAGGCCGAGTAGAGGCTTCAGGCCGAGTAGAGGCATCAGGCCGAGTAGAGGCTTCAGGCCGAGTAGAGGCATCAGGCCGAGTAGAGGCATCAGGCCGAGTAGAGGCTTCAGGCCGAGTAGAGGCATCAGGCTGAAGAGAGGCATCAGGCTGCGTACAGGCATCAGGCTGAAGAGAGGCATCAGGCTGCGTACCGGCATCAGGCTGAGTAGAGGCATCAGGCTGAGTAGAGGCTTCAGGCTGAGTAGAGGCTTCAGGCTGAGTAGAGGCATCAGGCTGAGTAGAGGCTTCAGGCTGAGTAGAGGCTTCAGGCTGAGTAGAGGCTTCAGGCTGAGTAGAGGCTTCAGGCTGAACCACGGAAGGCAGGCTCACCGGTTTGGATACTGGCAGGATGGTATTGGTTGGAAAGAATTTTCGCTTTTTTCTGGTTTTAACTACTGGAGCACTGCAAGTAAACGCAGGTCTGCAAACGAATGGAGCAGCTGGAGACAGAGAAGAACTGGAGGATGGAACAGGAGAGGGAGCGGTTGCTACAGAGGGCTCTTTTACAGGGTTAAAGGCAGGATAGGTGCAGCGAGTGGGAACAGGGTACTAACATGCGGTAGATAGCAGGGCAGGAGGAGCTGTTGGGAATGCAGGAATATGAAGCATATGAAGGACAGAGACTATACGTTTTACTCCCACGCACATGAGATGGATTCAAGATTGTATTATATATTGCTGGAACATTGACTTATTGAGGCTTTGGTCAAAGTAAAAATAGAAGTGATGTCAATATCGGACCATGCTCCTATCACAATGCAAGTATTATGGAGAAAGGAGCTGAATAGGGGAAAAGTATGGAGGTTAAATGAGACACTTCTGGATCAAGAGACGGATCAAAAAATTAAAAAAGAAATAGAGCAATTTTTTGAAGAAAATGATACAGGGGATGTGTCTGTTGCAATGGTATGGGAGGCTCATAAGGCCTATATTAGAGGAATCCTATTTGCGATTGGAGCACAGAAGAAGAGGGAAAGAAGAAAAAAAAATGAATGCGCTTTGCAGGGAACTCTGTGAGCTAGAACAGACATAAAAATAGAGTAACAAAAGAGATTATGCAGAGGGTAATAAAAAAAGAGAAGAATTAAATAATTTTCTAGAAGAAGACAAGAGAAGAATATTTAATAAAATGATAAATGAGAGATACAGATGGGGAGACAGGCCAGGAAAGTATTTAATGAGGGCTCAGAAAAAAAAAAATCCAGGAACTATATAGAGAAAATAAGAGACCCCAAAGGAGAATTGGTGTATTCAACTAAAGATATTGCTGGAGTGTTTAAAGAATACTATAGCAACCTATATAATATTACTCCCCATAGTTCTACAAATAAAGATGGAGTAGGAAAAATAGAAAAAAGACGGACATATTTAAAAAATGCAGGATTACTGAAAATAAGCGAGGAACAATTAAAATCCCTAGAACTAGAAATAACGCAGGAAGAAATACAACTAGCACTAAAAATTACTATAGCCGGGAAAAGCCCAGGTCCAGATGGATATACGGTGAGGTATTATAAAAAATATAAATAACTATTAGTACCTATATTGAAGATATATATGCATTGGGGAGAGAGATGGAAATGAGGGAATCCCTACAAGCACATATAGTTTTCATTCATAAAGAAAGGATGTTACTCAATGCTCAAGTTATAGACCGATTTCTTTATTGAACACAGATACTAAATTATATGATAAAGTTCTGGCAAACAGTTTGAAAGACCTGATGCCAGAATGGATACATATAGATCAGGTGGGCTTTGTCCCAGGGAGAGAGGCTAGAGATAACGGACTGAGATCTCTGTTTCTCATAAAAAAAAGCAGAAAAGAGAAAACCCCTGCGGTGGTGCTCTCGATTGATGCTGAAAAGGCATTTGATAGAGTATATTGGGGATATATGATGAATACACTGGAAGTATTGGGGATAGGAGATAGAATGAGAGAATAGATAAGCAAGTTATATAGTCTACCCTCTGCAGCAATCATGGTCAATTGGGATTTATCAGAGTATTTTGGGATGCTAAATGGAACAAGACAGGGATGCCCTCTGTCTCCACTTCTATATGTTTTGTCATTAGAATCTCTATTGTCTACAATAAGGAATAATATGGATATAAAGGGAATATGGATAGGAGACACAGAGCATAAGGTGGCAGCTTATGCAGATGATATGTTGTTTTATGTGGGTAACCCAAGGATAACAAGAGTATGGGGAGATATCAAATTTAAAAATGAATCCAACAAAAACAGAGATTTTAAATGTAAACCTTCCAAATAGAGAGAAAAATAGGATACAAGAGCAATTTCCCTTTGTTTGGAGAGAAAAAGAATTAAAATATCTAGGAATAAAATTAACTGTTTCCTCCAAGAACTTATATAAATTAAACTATATCCCATTGTTAAATGAGATCAAGGATGAACTAAGGAAATTAGGAGGGGGAACCCCGTCATGGATAGGTCGTTTAAATCTGATAAAAATGGTGATTGTTCCAAAAATGTTATATAAATTTCAAATGATAACAATTAAACTACCAGAAATATACTTTAGAACAGTTAAAAAAATGTTAACAAGATATATTTGGAGGAATAAAAAAACAAAAATAAGCCATGAAATCGTATGTAGAAATAAAGAGAAAGGTGGACTGGGAGTACCTGATTTGAAAAGATATTATAACTCAGTAATAATGGCGAGAATTTATGACTGGACATATAATGCAAAGGGGAAAAGCTGGGTGAAAATAGAAAATATACTAAGTAATACCAATTTAAGTAGAATCGTATGGTTACCTTCACAATACCAAGGATTAGCAGATAGCACAAGTTTGTTCACATTAAATGTTTTAAGAGTCTGGGATGTTTTACACAAACAGATGATATGGGAATTTAATTCATTGTTAATGCCCTTAGGGTCCACAGAGTTTTTCCCCCCAGGTAAAGAAGGTATCACAGGGAAGTAGATTAAGAAGGAAGATGCACAATTAAGGGATATAATGGTGGGGGAGGAAACGGGGTCACTTAAAGAATTGAGAAAAAAGGGAGAAGTTTTCACGAGAATGGATGAGTGGCGTTACTTTCAATTGAAACACTTTATAGGGAAGCTCCCAAAGTCTCTGAGAACAAGGGAGGATTGGAACCCCTTTGAGCGTTTATCAGACACACTGGGAAATGGGAAACACGGAACTTCTAAAATATATAAGATTCTCACTGAAATAAACACAGATATAAGGCCTCCATATATAGAAAAATGGGAAAGGGATATAGGAGTAATAATAGATGTGAAAAAACAGAGAGTATAGATTAATCCATGAAAATATAAATATGCAGGAGGTAGAAATTAACTATAAATGTATGGCAAGATGGTATATTACACCAAGTGTGGCACATAGATTGAGTGGAGATAATTCACCTTTATGTTGGCGGGGATGTGGAGGTAGAGGCACTATGTATCACATATGGTGGGAGTGTCCTAAAATACAAGAGTATTGGGAGAAAATAGTAAGCTTGATTAAGAAAATTACAGAGGTTGATATTCTATTAGACCCGGAGACTTGCCTTTTTCATAGTACCAAGCTTTCAGTCAAAAAATATAAAAAATCTGGTGTACTGTATTATCTGAATGCAGCAAAGGGTTTGATACCCAAGTTCTGGAGGAGACAGGAGGTGCCAAAAATAAAAGATTGGGTTTACAGGGTGGAACAAATATGTAAATTGGAGGAACTTTACCACATGAATGAAGATAAGATGGAGAGTTATCATATAAGATGGAACAAATGGGAGGAATTTAAAAAGCCAAAGTTAAATATAGAGTTTTTGGGGGACTAACATAGAATAAAATGGTTACACTTTCTTCTTTTGTTATGGGGATTAGGATCTCCAGAAAGGAATAGGAAAATGCAGAGCAGAGGGGGCGGGGGGTTGGATGGTGGGGGGGAGATGGGTGGTATATAGGGTAGAGGGGGGGGAAAAGATTAAATGATAAATGTATTGAAAGCATGTTAATGTTTCAAAGAGTATGTTTGTACAACTTGTTTACCTGAAAAATCAATAAATATTTTAATAATAAAAAAAAAGAGAAAGGGTAAAGGAACATGTTTATATTATAGTAAGGGGTTGCCCTAAACATTTTGTATCAAGACATTTTTTGAATGTACATATTTTATTTATTTATTTTAAGGAACTTTTATAGCGCTATCAATTTATGCAGCGCTTTACATATATATTATACATTCACATCAGTCCCTAACCCTCAAGGGGTGTACAATCTAAGGTCCCTAACTTACATTCATACATACACATACTAGGGCCAATTTAGACAGGATCCAATTAACCTACCAACATGTCTTTGGAGTGTGGGAGGAAACCGGAGTACCCGGAGGAAACCCACGCAAGCACAGGGAGAACATGCAAACTCCAGGCAGGTGGTGCTGTGGCTGGGATTCAAACCAACGACCATAGTGCGGCCAGGCGGAAGTGCTAACCATTTAGCCACTGTGCTGCCCGTTACAATAAGGATTGTTCAGGTTTGCAATTCTGGGGGATCGAATCCTATAAACGTAACTGGAGGGGTGGTAATAAGACTAGAGAGTTGCGTAAAAGGGAGTCCTTTTGGACGCATGAGTTGAAGAACCTGTCTCCAAAAGAAATGAACAAAGATTTTGATTTAAATTGTTTTTTGAGTGATTATGAAAGGGGAATAGGTTTTATTTTTATTATTATGTTATATTATTATTTTATGTATATCCTATATTTGCAATTTTATTATTATACTACCTCTTTAAGCTCATAACAGTGACCTGGGTTTTTGATGTCTAGTTTCATCGAAGCCCTAGGTCACTGTGGAGATTATTACTACAATTAAAATATTTTTCTCATAGATGTTGCATATGATGAGCATCATGTTTAATTACAGGGGGAAGATAGGTTATGTATTTCATATATAAGATTTTGAAATTATTTAGTGTTTGTTCGCTTCGGCTATCTGAGTTTCTGTGTTGTGCAGTGACGGCTCATTCCGTTTTGAGTAATATTATAGTTGCAGTCTTGCTGAGATTGGATAAACTATTTATTTCAGTTTAAGTCCTATTAGGATAGAATATGAAAAAAACAAACAAAATAAAACAGCGCAAATAATACCTAAACTAATTAAATATTCCAAACTGGATACATAAATGTGCAAAAAAATATGTGTATGTAAGTGTGACACACTCAAATCAGAAAAATAAATAAATAATAAATGAATAAATGTGCCCAAAACAACTCAATTCATTGAAAAAAATAAAATATATATAAAAATAAGTCCAAAATCCTTTTTCCCAGCCTTCAAAGTGCTTAGACAAAAGAAATGATCTTCTGTAAATGTGTGCTTCCACCTTCCACCAGTGCAAACCAACATAAACCGCACTCACCAGATACTGGTGAATAATAGCCTTTTAGGATTTTCAGGGATCCTACACCCCCTCTATAGCCTCCAGACCTCCATTCCACCATACAGGGCTAGCGTAGTCCTTCCACTCCCTCCTAGATCAGGACCTCCAAACCAGCTCCACCGTTGTGTCAAAGAAAAAATATCATATAGTGTAATATTGCCAATGACCATCAAAACATATAGATATATACCAGGCCACTCACATTTTCCAAATTTAATAAAAGCATGTTTTATTATCCTCCATCGATCAATAAAGACCATCACCATCCAGAAATAGCTCTCAGAAACCTCACAGCTCGGCTAGCAGAGGATGACAATGTATGATACAGACAGATCCCAATATGGCCGCTTGGAACGCACCACTCGGCGTGCATTCCACTAACCGGAAGTTGCGCAGGACGTTCAGATAGTAGACCGGAAGTGCGTCAACACATTTCGGCCCTCCCACTGGGCGACACTCAAGACGCGAACCGCGTCGACGCATTTCCGGTCTACTATCTGAACGTCCTGCGCAACTTCCGTATAGGGCAATACGGTAATATCGAAGGATACACTACTTAAGCCCTATTGCTACTGACTCCACATTGCAGAGCAATTTATATCAGAGGCTTATTATACTTGGGGCAGTTGGGCACCTTATACATGTGAGTGCGCATTTTGTTTTTTATTTGGATATTAAAATGTTTTAAAGTTTATGTGGAGTCTTTTGTATATGAGGTGATGTGATGGTGGGAGTTGTATTCCAAACAAGGTGTGAACCACAGTTGAAATCCATCAAGTTGATCTTCAGTGTCCATATTGGGACCAAATGCGCAGTTAGCCCATACATAATATTACGCGAGGTCACACTGCTGGAGGTGAGCAGACATCTGGTGGTGGAAGCTTGCACTATTATGTTTTGAAGCACTTGGTGATTGCAGAAGGATGGAAGCACTTTAATGAAGATTAATGGACTTTATCATTCAATATTTTTGTTCAATATTTTAATTTACCGTATTTTTCGCCGTATAAGACGCACCTGACCATAAGACGCACCTAGGTTTTAGAGGCAGAAAACAGGAAAAAAAAAATTCTGAACTAATGGACTGCAGACACAGTACAGGAGATGACCAGAGACTGCGGACAGCACAGGGATGACCAGAGACTGCGGACAGCACAGGGATGACCAGAGACTGCGGACAGCACAGGGATGACCAGAGACTGCGGGCAGCACAGGGATGACCAGAGACTGCGGACAGTACAGATGACTGCTGACCTTTGGGGAGCAGGTACCTGAATTTGACAGGTACCCGCTCTTACTTCTGCGGAGTTGTTCTTTCATCTTACCTGTTCCTCGATCCAGCCGCGCGGTCTTCCCGGCTTCTGTAATGGCGCTCGGCATGACAGCCGGGTGCCCAGTGTGCATGAGCGAGAAGCACTTGCGCTTTGTGATTGGTCCGGCGGGTTCTGAGATCTGTCATGTGTCCCAGGTACCCCCTTACCATTCACAAAAAGCACCGCTTCTTGCGCATGCGCACTTGGCACCCGGCTGTCACGCACACTACAGAAGCCGGGAAGACAGTACGCCGCTGGATAGAGGAACAGGTAAGGTCCCGCTGCAGAGCTGAGCGGCTGGCCCGGTATTCTGACACGGCCACAGTGGAAATACCGGACCGGCCGCTCCATATTCGCCTTATAAGACGCACTGACATTTCCCCCCCAGTTTTGGGGAAGAAAAAGTACGTCTTATACGGCGAAAAATACGGTATGTTGTTTTTCACTTAATTTTGTAAAGGTAGCAGATCTGCCAGACGGAGATCTGTGTATGTGTGGTGTCCCAACAAACTGTTGGGTGGTGGCAAGCTACCGTTTGTGGTGTGTCTGGTGTGGGGGTGTGTGGACAGTTGAAGAGTGATTAACTCCGGGGTTCTGGCTTGTAGGATAGCTTGAGGAATCCTAGAAAGGTGTGTGATTGCTAGGCTGCTCCTCAACCCTAATTAGTGCACCAGATTGTATGTAAGATCGTATCTGTCAGTGTGTGGTCAACCGGCTGGATTGGAGTGGAGTCTCCCTCCAGTGGTGGCCAAGATGTTGTGCGGGCTGTGAAAGTATATCACGGCCGGTATTATATATTAGAAGTTAAGTCGCCCTTATTCCCTCTTACCCCAAGTCACGGCCGCACGTGCGCGCCTTGGTTTGCTAGTCGCTGTGGGTGTATGCGTGTGGGTGAACCATGACAGACCCGTCTGGCTTGTTCCCAGAATGGTTTGTGCTTGCTAAGACTAATTCGACGCTAGGCACTCTTGGCGCACCCAACATCATAATCATTCTTATAGAACATGTTCTGCCAACTTGTCAGTCTATCTCTTGCCCTCCGTTTCCACTCCTCCAGCAGAGAGGAATCCTGAAGGCCGAATAATCCTCTGATTAGGTCATCAGGTGACTCAGGGGCACTGATTGGCGTGGCTACGTTCACTTGCCCCATCAGGGCTCTGAACTTGAGGATGATGGGGGTCTGCAGTGTTGTTGCAGACCCTGACAAAGACATTATCCCTGTTACCAGGTTGGCATTGGTCTTGATGAGCAGTGAGTACTGTTCTATCCCAGGCGGCCGGGGGCAATCGACTGCCAGAGTGTCAAAGGTCTCGGCTCTCCCTTTGAAGGTTGGGCTGAAGACTAGACGAACAGGTATGTAGCCATCATATGGACACTTCTAGCTCTTCTAGCTTCTGTAGATTATGTGTTTCAAGTGTTTTTCATAAAAGTCCCTATATAGTAGGGTCACCTGGGCTCCATATCCAGCAAAGATTTGGTTTACATTCCCTCCACTTGAATGAGACCACAGGTGATGGGCCTATTAGTTCATCTGGGAGTCTTTCTGGCTGAGGCTTTGCACTTGTTGGATGGAGTTGTTCATTTCTTGGGCCCTTTCACCCTATTAACCTCTATCCCCAATTACTCCCAACATTTTCAAAATATAGACTTCAGGTACAGTATGTGTGAGGTAGAAAATGGCTAGTGTCAGGACAGTATGCAAGTAATTTAAAAGTTTGTGTCTTGCAATAAAATAAGTGTATTATCTGAAGGGCAATAGTCACAAATATTGCTCTGTGGCTGGACAGTATACACACAGCTTGGTTAGGCTGCAACAAGAAAGGGAGTGATAATTTTATCTTAAAATAAGCATTTAATTGTACTTTCTGAGAAACAATAGCCACAAATGCCTGGACAGTATACTTTCTTGTATTAAAAAAGATGTATAGACTCCAGAGAGAGTGGGGGGCAAGGCCAACCAGCTTAGCAGGAAGCAATATTGAACCCAGGGCCCGTTCACCCTCTTATCCCTCTCTCCCCAAATTTTCAAAATATAGCTTTTTGCAGTATCTAAAGCAAGAAAAACACTTTCTTGTATTCAAAAAGATGTATAGGAGAGAGAGAGAGAGAGAGAGAGAGAGAGAGAATTTTGCTCCTGTACAGAGGATTAGCAAAACCTCATCTGGAATATACAGTTCAGTTTCTGGCACCAATTTAAAAAAAGGATATCAGAGAATTGGAGAAAGTGCAGAGAGGGGCAATTGAACTAATAAGAGGAATGGAGGAGTTCAGATATGAAGAAAGCTTAGCTGAATTGAATTTATTCAATCTTGAGAAGAGTCAATTAGGGGAAATAAGAGCACCATGTATAAATATATAGGTGATCCATATAGTGAACTTGGTGTAGAGGTATTTTCATTCCGGTCAATATAGAGGACAAGTGGGCAATCTTTATGTCTGGAAGAAAAGAGAGTTAATCTCCAAATATGGAAAGGGTTCTTCACAGTAAGAGCTGTGAAAATGTGGAATAGACTACCCCAATAACTAGCTTTGGCCAGCTCAGTAGATTGTTTTAAAAAGAGCTGGATACATTTCTAATTGCACTAAATATAACTGGATATTAACATTTATAGGTAATAACACAAGTGGGAGTTGATGCAGGGATTATCAGATTGCCTCCTAAAAGGTCAGAAATACATTTTTCCCCACTGGAGCAAATTGAATAATGCTTTATTGGTTTTTTTTTGCCTTCCTAGAGATCAACTGTGGGTATAGGATTCTGTATACAGTATGGAGATTTCCTATTGTTTTTTTTTCTACTGGTTATATTAGATGGAATTGTGTCTTTCTTCAACCTGACTGTGCAGCTGTATTATGTATGCTATCTATCTAATCTAATCTATCTATCTATCTATCTATCCATTCAGTCGTATCTGACCCTTGGCAATTGCATGGACTGTCACTCGTAAGCAACTTTTTCCATGAATTCTCTTAGCAATTATTTTACAGGGTAGGTTGCCAGGTCTTTCCCCAACCCCTACCATGCAGGAGATCCCACATGGCCAGGGATGAAACTAGGACAATTTAAACAGGAGCCAATTAACCTACCAGCATGTCTTTGGAGTGTGTGAGGAAACCAGAGTACCCAGAGGAAACCCACACAAGCACAAGGAGAACATTCAAACTCCACGCAGGAGGCGCCATGGTTGGGAATTGAACCCATGACCCATTTACTGCACAGCAGATGTGCTAACCATTAAGCCACTGTGCTGCCCATATGTATGTCATACACATCTGCTTTCCCCCAAAAAACTGTTAAAACTAGAATGCTTTTTTTTTTAAAACAGAAATATTTCTTTTTATTTACACCCAATTAGCACGTGTTTTACCATAAATATTCACTTTTTAGCATGAAAATAACCAAAAAATCACTACAATAAATAAGGAATTCTTAAAATATATTTCTACGGGGCATGGCTTGGACATGGAGGAGCTCCACTGAGATAGCAGCCTTTCCAACTCTTATCAGGGACAACAGCAGCGTTTTCGGCCCACCCTGTCATGTTCCAACACGGCAAATTGGATCATGCTTTGCTGGGTTTTTTTTGCCTTCCTCTGGATCAACTGTGAGTGTAGGATTATAACTTTTTTTTTATGGTTGAACTGGATGGACTTTTGTCTTTTTTCAGCCAGACTAACTATGTAACTATGTAAGGATGGCACATCAATACTTGCTATTGCCAAAAGGTTTGCTGTCTCCCAACACAGTCTCAAGAGCATAGAGGAGATTCCAAGAGACAGGCAGTTACTCTAGGAGAGCTGGACAGGGCCGTAGAGGGCCCATCAGCAGGGCCGGTATCTCCTCCTTTGAACAAGGAGGAACAGGATGAGCACTGCCAGAGTCCTACCAAATGACCTCCAGCAGGCCACTGGTGTGAATGTGTCAGGGATCCTGTCGCCGGGCAGTGGTGCGATAGCGACGGATCCCCTCGAGTCGCGGCGGTGCGAGTGCGCAGGCGTGGGAGTGTGCGGCCGTGCATACGCAGTAGCGTGGAAAACACACGCATGCGCAGTAAGCGCACACGTCATGTCAGACGGGCTATTTAAACCTGCTTAGTAGTAAAATCACTGCCTTCTGGTCTACTACGTTCCTGCATACATTCCTGATACCTGTATTCTGCATTACCCGACTAAGAAAAAACTCTGCCTGCACTGACCCCGGCTATCCCTGACCATTCTCTTGCCTGCTCCTTTTGTACTTATCTGCCCACTTGATACTGACCCGGCTTGCCTGTCTCTGCTATATTATCCTGCCTGCACCTGCCCTGCATCTTGTCGGCTACCATATTCACCTACCGCTGCACCCATGGCTCTGCATCTGGCCTGCATCCGGATCATCTGGAGTTATAAGAGGACGCCCTCTCTCCACTTCAGGCTCCCCAACCAGGCACGTGATAGTACCAGAAGGCCATGTCGGAGCCTGTCATGTCTGGAAGAATTTTGCCAACACATTGTGGCACTAACACAAGCCGTGAAGGGCCTGCAAGAGGGGTACAACCTCTTGGAGGATCATTTTCAGGCCCTATCTCCACCGGCACCCGCTGCTAACATCTCAGCTCCACCCCCTCCAACTGCTGCTCCAGGAGCCATGGCAAGTCCCACTGTGATGATGTTGCCTCCTGAGCCTAGGGTATCTACGCCCGAGAGATTTTCTGGCGACTGCCACAAATTCAGAGCCTTCCGAAACGCATGTGAGTTATATTTTGCACTCGCACCTTCTCGCTAGAAGCAATTAAAGTGGGATTTGTGATCTCCCTTCTCCAGAGTGAGCCACAAGCATGGGCCCATCATTTAATGGAGAAGGCATATGCCAAACTGTCTTCCCTAGACAGTTTCTTTGAAGCTACGGCACAACTTTACGATGACCCCCAACGATCTGCGTCTGCGGAAGCTGCGCTACGCTCTCTAGAGCAAGGTCGTAGGGCAGCTGAGGACTATGTAACCGAGTTCAGGCGCTGGAGCGCTGATACCAGTTGGAATGACGCTGCCCTACGTTATCAATTTCGCTTAGGTCTGGCCGAACCCCTGAAAGACGAGTTAGCTCGAGTTGGAGTACCGAATACCTTGGAGGAACTTATTAAGCTGACTATTCAGATTGACCGCTGACTCAGGGAACGAAGGCTGGAGAGATCCACAGGTCAAGTTCGCCCCACATGGATGCTGCCCAGAGTACCACCTCCAACAAGCATGGCATCAACCAGTTCTGCCACACCCAGTTCTGACGGGTCCAAACCCATGCAAATTGGGTTACTACGAACCACCCTCACTCCGGAAGAACGGCAAGGCCGTCGACAGGGCAACTTATGCCTCTACTGTGGAGAACCAGGGCACTATGTGTGAAACTGCCCTGCAAAATCAAGTAAGTCTCTGATGACCCTGCCTGCTAAAATGCCTGCTGTCAACCCTGCTCAGCTCACCATCTCCGTTTCATTTCAGCTTTCGGGAAGAACTCTACCAGTAACCACTATTATTGACTCTGGAGCCTGCAGTTGCTTCATTGACACAACTTTTGTTCAGCAACATCAGATACCCTTAAGGGCCAAAACGCAGAGACTGACAGTATTTCTGGCGGACGGATCCAACATTAAATCTGGGGCAGTCACACAGGAAACGATTCCACTTCCCGTGATTATATTTCCATCTGGGCAGATTGAATAAGGAATAGGTAAAACCACTCATTGGTTTTAACTGGGGAGATTAATTTTCACTTTCTAACTCAAGACAGGAAGTGAAGTGAAAGTAAACATTTCCCTTTTTAGGCAGTTGTTACCAGAACAAATGTCCCTATCAGAAGATCCCCTATTCCTGTTTTGGTCAGCAGCAGGGAGGACAAATCTACTCAGCAAGGACAAAGACATCAGCAAAAACCTGACAAACCTGACAAGCACTTCCCTACTCTATCCAAAATATAAAAGAATTTTGTTTGAATTTAGATACACTTCAACTGATGGTGCCATAGCTGCTTGGTCTTTATACCAATACAAATGCAGAAAGTATCATTGAAAATACTGAACACATTGTTCAAAGAATTGTAATTGTTCATACCTTGAAAATGACTCCTAACATTTATAAGAGGAACTGTAAATTTTAGCAAGCACTTTGTTAACTGAACTACAAACCTCCTATTACGCATGCAAAGCATTGGCTTAAAACTGTTCATTTGTAGTCTTAATTACTAGGCTTTGTTTTCGACATACATTTTAAATTAACACAAAAATAAAGACAATGAATGGAAATTAACTTGGTTTTTAATGATTATGGAAATATTTTAAAGTGTTTGAATATGCTTAGAAGACACCAGCACTGGGTGAGGTCAGAGCATTTCAAAATTAGCATTAAATCTAATGAACATGCACAAAAACATTATCAACTGCTAACTTATCTATAATTATATTGTACTTGTCTTTGAAACAATATTCTGGGAATGCTAGATGTTATGTCTTGGCAATTACAAAAAATTTGATGACCTCCATCCACTCTGTATTCATGCTCAATCTAATGTAACTAGGATTTACAAAACACTACGGCTTCAATGGGGAATTATAAAACTCTTTACAATGAACCTTTCAAAAACTAATAAAAAGAGTACAGAATTTCTCTATATATGCATTTACAATCCTAAATTTCTTCTCCATTGTTTTCAATCCCTTGATGCATCTTATCTTGGCATCCTGTTCTGCCTGTTTACTGCCCCCTGCTCTTGAAAGAAGCTTACTAGCTTGCTTTGTTTGGACTGTCAGTCATTGGCGTATTATTGTGCCTGTTGTCAGTTTGCTTGACCAAAGTATCTTGCAGGTCATTCTGAGAAAAAGAAGAATATTTGAGGAGGTCGGAGGAGAAAGAGAACCAGGTGTCGCTTCTGGGCACATCTGTTGGTGTCACAGCATCTAGAACATGGATTTCTCGCCAGTAGGAATGGAGACCTTTGGTAGTTTCCTGAGAATTTCTTCAATTTTACAATCAAGTTGATCTCCACCTTAAACACACTGCTGCCACAGCGAACCTGGATGGATACAAACATGCAGAGGAGTGTGTTAGCAGAGGAGAGAGTACAGGTCACACGAGGAAGGGTTGCCAACTGTCAGTAAATTTACAGACAGTTTGTAAAAATCAGTGATTTTTACAACTGTCTGTAAATATCAGGGTCTGAAAATTTGTCATGTTACGTTGAATTTTGTAAGTGTAAACCAAATAACTTGTTATAGGTATTGTCAGCGAGTGCTTCCAGATTGTGTTCATACTGTTTAAATATTGATTGTCTTAGTTTTTAATGTCAGGAGGTTGGCAACACTACACGTAGGTGTTAGTATGTTGTAAAATAAATATAACCTTTATTTCTCTGTCATCTCTTAATAGCATATAGTGCACTATATTGTAGAAGTGCAGTCAAGTGATAGGGACTGCTGTAGCTCAAAGGACAGTATTGTCTATGAACAAAGTGTGCAATGAAAGAGTACACAGAGGGCCTTATCACCCTTGAGGCCCATATGCCCTGAACACACTGCACACATTAAACGATACGTCACTGCTGCATAGTATAAAGATACGGGGGGGGGGGACTAAGTATATTTAGAAAATAAATCTTCCTGTTGCCTATGCTATGTGATCAACTCATAGCTTAATTCTCTAGGCTGCAATAGAAAAAGAAAAAGTAATTGTTAGGAGTGTGTACCATGCTCTTTTGCCTGTCCCAGCTGCTCCTATGTAACTCCCGGCTGTCTCTGCCTCCTTGCATCCTGTTGCTCCGAAAAAGGACTCCCTGCTTCTCTTCAGTGGTTACTGGCTCTCTGACCTTTTTGTCAGCTGTGGGCTAACAAGTCTTTTCACACTCCTTTCCCCTGAATCCTTTTTAGATCTCTTTGTCAGCTGCAGGCTAACATATCTGGCCACACACTCCACAGCTTTGGGATTGTCTGATGGTGCATTCAAGGCTGGTGCTTCCACTAGGCAAACTAGACAGCCGCCTAGGGTGCACTGCCACCTAGGGGTGCCTGGGCGCAGCAAAGGTTGGTACTCTCCCTGTGTGGAACACCGCCACGTCATGAATGATCCTTCAGCTGAGGGGAGGTGTGGAAGAGGGGAGGAAGAAAGGACAGAGGAAGATTTCAGGTATCTGGGGCCAGTGTAGCAGCTGAGCTGTTGCTCCTTCCAGTGATCCTCTCAGACTCAGTCCCTTGCTGCAAGCCAGCTGGTGGCTGCTGATCACTGTGGAGTCCCAGCCCTTCTCTTCCCATTCATCAGTGGAGGTGGAGCTGTGCTGGTGGAGGAAGGTAATGTCTGATTCTGATGTATCGTGTATTCATCACAATGTACAATGTATCAGCGGGTGATGACATCATCACGATCCCGCAGCCTCCTCTTCTAGTGCCTGCTGATCTGTGTCAGTGTTGGTGATGGTGTGTTGTGTCGGATCTGCGACTGTGTGGGATCACTCAATTCAGGTGTTGTGTGTGGGCTGGGCTGCCTGCTGTCATGGCATTTTATCTCTCCTGGGGAATTCCAGCCTGGAACCTGTCAGAGTGTGGAGCCATCATCCTCCATTCACTGCAAATGTCACCCTGCCACTGCCAGTCACAGATGGAAGGAACTTGACTGTCCTGACCTCAACCCAATAGAATACCCTTGGGGTGAATTAAGAGTGGAGACTGTGAGCCAGGCCTTCTCATCCGACATCAGTCCCTGACCTCACAAAAGTGCTTCTGGAAGAATGGTCAAACATTCCCATAGACACACTCCTAACCCTTGTGGACAGCCTTCCCAGAAGAGTTGAAGCTGTTACATCTGCAAAAGGTGGGCCAACTCAATATTGAACCCTATGGACTAAGTTCATGTGTGTGTAAAGGCAGGCGTCTCAAAACTTTTGGCAATATAGTGTACTTTTGCAAACTAAAATAAATGTAGCAGTTTCATGTTTTGTTGATCTAATATTTTCTACTGTTTTTAAAAATGTGGGGTTTTTTTGGGGGGGGGGGGCGCAAGTAGTTAGTCTTACCTAGGGCCCAAAACAGTCTAGCACCGGACCTGGGTGCATTGGCACTTTATTTTAAAATCACAATCCCAGGGCTCAGATAGAGTTGTTACCTCATTCCTTTAAACCCGAACACATATTATTACACAGGTTCTATGGCTGATTAAGGTGGTAATTGAGTGCACTTAGTGCCTTATCTGCAATAAATTAGCCCCAGAACCTGCGTAATTAATATGTTCAGTTTTAAATGGATGAGGTGGCAACCCCAGGCTGAGGGCTCAGGATGACATTTGTTACCCGGCTTGTTTATAGTTGCCGAGCCTGTTCCTGTAAGCTTTGCTATCTCAGATATGCTTTGTCTGCTGCTCGCTCGGATTGCAGTCTCTTTAATACTCTCTGCCTGTCACCAACCATGACCTCAGCAACTCTATAGAAAACTGTCTCTGATTTTATCACATTAAATACATTTAAACACAATCTAGATATATCATAACTTTAACAAATGCAATGAATGAACTTACAGGCATATGTGAACCAAAGGGAGAAAGGAGGCCTTCACTGGTGTGTTCTTATGGCGGATAGAGTGGAAGTGTAGTGGTGGATGGGTAAAAAATTAGAAAATTCTTGCTCTTTAAGGATAAAAATACAAAAATGGTGCAATTGCAGTGAATGACTAGTAGATGGCTCCCTACTCAACACAATGATGTGAATAAAGAACAGAGGGTGTGTCTGTCAAAACAAAAAGCAAAGACTGGGGGGGGGGGACAACACTCACAGAGGGAGTCATAAATATGTTGGATAATGACTGAGGAATCCCATGTCCAAATTAAGGCCGTTATCTCTTGTGTCAAATAGAATTATCATTCTTAGTTCAAAAGTTTTTTTCTTTCCTGGATGGATTTGAAATTTCCTTTAAGAACTAAACCATTGAGGTCTTCCATAATGTGGTCTGGTTGTGCGAAATGGTGTCCTACAGGTGTGCAGAGGTCATCTTCTTTATGTTCCTTGATGGTATGTCTGTGCAAATTCATCCTTGTTTGCAACTTCTGTCCTGTTTCGCCAACATAAGATCCTTTGCTACACTTTCTGCACTGGATAAGGTACACAACATTACTGGAGGTGCAGCTGTATGATCCGGAGATATTGAAGATCCCTTTTGAGTGTTTGACACTTTTTGATAGATTGGTTTGGTTGCACAGTTTGCAGCATTTTTTATTGCAGGGTTTGCTTCCATTATTTGTGACATTTTGATCAGAAGGAAGTTTCCTACTGATTAGTTTATTTCTGAGGTTGGGGGGTTGTCTGACGGCCAGTACTGGAGGTTGCTGGAATATTTCTTTCAAAGTTCCATCCTCTGTTATGATGGGTTGTAAATCTTTGCTTATTTTTCTTATTCCTTCTAGTGCTGGGTTGTATGTGGTTACTAGAGGTACACGGTTGTTTGTTTTTTTCTCTTTGTACTGAAGCAGATTTTCTCTTCAGGTTCTCAAGGCTGTGTTTATGCCGGTGTTGATAGTTTTGTCCTTGTAACCTTTCTTATAGAAGGAGTCTGCTAGTGTCCCAAGATGTGTATCTCTGTCTCTTGGGTCAGAACATATTCGGTGGTATCTAATGGCCTGACTGTGTATGATGGCCTGTTTCGTGTGTTGGGGGTGGAAGCTAGAACTGTGGAGGTAGTTGCATCTGTCAGTGGGTTTCCTGTATATTGAGGTGTGAAGCTTATCATCCCTGATGTATACTGTGGTGTCTAGGAAGTTGATGTGTGTGTTTGTGTATTCCATTTTTAGTTTGATTGATGGATGAAAAGTGTTGATCAATGAGTAAAATTGTTTTAGGTTTTCTTCACCTTCTGTCCATATGATGAAAATATCATCAATATAGTGATAGTATCTGTATGGTTTTTGTTCCATGCTGTTCAAGAATTTTTCCTCCAGGTCAGCCATAAATAAATTGGCATATTGGGGTGCCATTTTACTTCCCATCGCAGTACCCATGCATTGAAGATAGATGTCTTTATTGAAGGCAAAGTAGTTGTAACGGACCGCCTGCCCAGTACTGTCATAGACGACGGGTGCGCCTGGGTCCTAGTGCCCTGCTGCCTGCATGTCTTGACAGACACCTACGCATGTGTAGACCCATGTGTTGCGATGGTCCCTGACAGTAGTTGTGTGTAAGTATGAATTCAATGAGCTGTGTAACATCCTCAGCAGTGTATTTATGGTTTGGTATCTGGCCTGAGTTCCTCCTTGGGGTCCTCAAACATGCACGAAAGGGCGTCTGGCTTAGTATTCTTTGAACCCGGCCTATAAGTGATGTGGAACGAAAAACGAGAAAAGAAGAGTGCCCACCTAGCTTGGCGTGGCCTTAGGCGTTTAGCTGTTCTTAGATATTTGAGATTCTTGTGATCTGTGAAGATCAAAATCGGGTGGGCTGCTCCTTCCAGCAAGTATCTCCACTCCTCCAGAGCGGTCTTGATGGCCAGTAGCTCTCGGTCCCCAATGTTATAGTTACGCTCTGCCGGGGTGAGTTTCCTAGAGAAAAATGCCACTGGATGCAGCAGTTCTTTTGGCCCTTTCCTCTGGGACAGAATTGATCCCACCGCGTTTTCGGATGCATCCACTTCTAGCACATATGGTAGTGCTGCGTCCGGGTGGCCCAGAATGGGAGCTGTGGTAAACAATCGTTTCAAAGTTTCAAATGCTTCCTGAGCTTCTGATGTCCATTTAAAGCAGACCCCTGACTTAGTCAGCTGCGTGATAGGGGAGACCAGACCTGAAAAATTCCTAATGAACTTCCTGTAGAAGTTGGCGAACCCAATGAATCGTTGGACGCCTTTTTTATCAGTTGGGATTAGCCATTCAAGAATTGCCACGACTTTTTGGGAATCCATTGCGACCCCCACAGTGGAGATGATCAGACCCAGGAAAGAAATGCTCTGCTGTTCAAAACAACACTTATCGGCCTTGGCATATAAGCCGTGTAGGCGCAAATGCTCCAGAACCTTAATCACATAAACTCTATGGGTGTCTAAGGATGGTGAGAATATCAGGATGTCATCTAGGTACACAATGACAAAAATGTCCAGGAAATCCCTGAAGACATCGTTAACAAAATGCTGGAAGGTGGCCGGAGCATTGCAGAGTCCAAAAGGCATAACCAGATACTCGAAGTGGCCGAACAGAGTGCGAAAAGCTGTCTTCCACTCGTCCCCTTCCCGGATGCGTACCAAATTGTATGCCCCACGCAGGTCCAACTTGGTAAAGCAAACCGCCGCTCTCAGGCTTTGGAAGAGCTCTGGGACTAGCAGTAAAGGGTAGCGGTTCTTAATCGTATTTCGATTTAATTCCCGATAATCTACACAAGGCCTCAAGATTTTCTCTTTCTTTTGCCGGTGAAGTGGAAGGACGGATACATTTCTTCCGGAGGTTCTCCTCTATATATTCCTTCAACACCCCCAATTCCACCTCAGATAACGGAAAAATGCGGCCAAAGGGAATCTCGAATCCTGGTAATAAATCAATAGGACAGTCATATGGGCGATGTGGGGGCAAGGTGTCGGCCCCACGTTTGCTAAAAACGTCAAGGTAGTCATGATATACTACTGGAACAACCTGTCTCAGACTGGAGTTCTCCTCAGCACACAGGAGAATTTGGGGGGCCCCGGGCCCTGAGGCATGGCAATTTTCCCGACTATATGCCAAGGAAAACTGAGGGAACCGGTCTCCCAGTTGATCTGGGGGTTGTGGGCTTGTAGCCACGGAAGCCCCAGGATCACTGGGAAAAGGGGTGACGCGATGGCGTCAAAACGTAACAACTCCCGGTGAAAACCCATTATGGTGGTAAGCATAGGGGGAGTCTCTTGATCTACTAATCCCGATTTAATCTGGGAACCGTCAGCTAAAAATAAGTTAAGCCCCCATTTCCTGGCCTGTAAAGGAATTTCCTGCTGACGGGCAAAGTCAAGGTCCACAAAACAACTGCAGGCCCCCGAGTCAATGATTGCTGTGGTTTCCACGATCCTTCCTGGAAGCTGAAAAAAGAGGGGCACCGCTAAATAACTAGATTGGCTTATATTTCCCATGGAACAAGGAACTGAAGTTCTCGACTTACGTGCTTTCACCGGGCAAGTCCGCACGACATGTCCAGCTTCTCCACAGTAAAAACAGAGGTTCCTGGTCCGTCTTTGCTGGCGTTCCTCTGGGGTGAGGGTCTGACGAGCCAACCCCAGCTGCATGGGTTCAGAAGTATCCACGGGAACGGATGGTAGATTATCGGTGGAGGTTACTTGACCTGTGCCCCTGGGAGGTGCCCATGTGACTCCTTGACCCTGGCCTGACCTCTCAGACCGGCGTTCCCGCAACCTGCGATCGATTTGGATTGCCAGGGCGATCAGATCTTCCAAGGACTCTGGGAGGCCAACTCGGGCTAGCTCATCCTTTAGCGCCTCCGAGAGTCCGACCTGGAATTGATGACGCAGGGCAGCGTCATTCCAACGCGTGTCCCCCATCCATCGCCTGAACTCAGAGGCATATTCCTATGCTGCTCGGTGACCCTGTCGGAGTGAGTAAAGGGTGGATTCGGCCGAAGCCACCCGTTGGGGGTCGTCGTAAAGGATGGCCATAGCTTCAAAAAATGCGTCTACAGACTGTATTTGGGAAGCCTGACTTTCCCTTAATCTATGGGCCCAGTCCTGGGGTTCGTCTTGTAGTAGGGACATAATGAATCCTACTTTGACCGACTCAGTGGTGAATGTACGGGGTTGCAGGTCAAAATATAGCAGACATGCGTTTTTAAAAGACCTGAATCGTGCACGATCTCCCCGAAAACGTTCAGGCATGGGAACACGAGGTTCGGCTGGTGAAGGTGCAGCCGCAGCCCCTGTGGGAGATCCAGAGGTTCCCCCAGAGCCGACAGCCGAAGCCTGGCTCTGGGAAGGAGTCTCAGACACGGTCATGGTATCAAAAAGATTTTCCAAATGTGAACATTTATCCTGAAGTGCAGTTACTGCCTGAGTCAGGGCGGATAAATGTCGGCAAATGTCCTCTAGCGGAGAGGGCCTCCCTCCAGACTCAGTCATGGCCGAATGGTACTGTAACGGACCACCTGACAGCACCTCTATCAGTCCCCTGATAGAGCCTCCCCAGAGTGCAGAGTCTAAGTACCGGAGCACTTGTTCACCAGGGCCCCTGATGGTGGGGATGGACTTGGAGCGCTCCGGGACCAGGTCGCAGCTACCGGGTATCTCTACCAGAGGTAGAGGAGTCTGCCAGAGGCTCCTGTGGGTTAAGAGTCTGATGTGAGGGAGCCTGGGGATCCCTGAGGGATGGATGGATGAGCAAGATCAGAGTCAAACAGGCCGTGTTGGTAACTAGCGGGTCGGTGCGGTACAAGACGGTAGGCAAGGGATAGTCAGGTCACACCCAGGGGCAATACCAGAAGATCAGATCTATAAGGGAGCATCCAGGAGCAGAGTCAGGCAAGCCAAGGGGTCAGGACAGGAGAAGGCAACAAGGTCAGACAATCCAGATCAGAGTACTCACAACACAGGCAACAGGATACGCAAAGACCATTTGGCAACAAGTGTCTGTTCAGGGCTGGTTTAAGTAGCCCGCCCTGCACCTGACAGGCGCAGCCTAGGTCCTAGTGCCTGCCCAGTACTGTCATAGACGACGGGTGCGCCTGGGTCCTAGTGCCCTGCTGCCTGCATGTCTTGACAGACACCTACGCATGTGTAGACCCATGTGTTGCGATGGTCCCTGACAGTAGTTGTGTGTAAGTATGAATTCAATGAGCTGTGTAACATCCCCAGCAGTGTATTTATGGTTTGGTGAGGATGATAAGGATCTGTGACATGCAGCTAATCCATCCTTGTGAGGGATATTACTATACAGGGATACTACATCCATAGTCACTAGAAGTGTATTGGATGGTAATTGCTGTATGTTGTTGATCTTGTTCAGAAAGTCAGTTGTGTCTTGCAGGAAACTAACAGTATTCTTGACTAACGGTTTTAAAATTTTTTCTACAAAGCCTGAGATTTGTTCGGTGAGTGTATTCATACCTGTTATGATGGGTCTGCCTGGGATTCCTGGCTTGTGGATTTTGAGCAGCATGTAGAAGTCCCCAATTTCTGGATGACCCGGAATAGCATTTATAAGTTCTGAATGTAGGTGGGCTGGAAGTGTTTTAATGAGACCTTTTAATTGTTTTGTAAAGAGATAACGGCCTTAATTTGGACATGGGATTCCTCAGCCACTATCCAACATATTTATGACTCTCTCTGCGAGTGCTGTCCCCCCCCCCTCCCCCAGTCTTTACTTTTTGTTTTGCTGTTCTTATCTCTAGGCTAACCTTAGGCTTGTGTTTCTTTCTGCTTTTTTTTTTTTTCTCAATCCCCACATCTTCTAACATTCTGCTAAAACTTTGTAACAGTACTGCTTGGACCTTGAAGAAGGGGACACTCCCCGAAAGCTTGTCTTCAAAATTGTATGTTAGTGCAAATAAAAAAAGTATCATGGACAGTACTGAATATTTTAATTAAAATTTCATTTTAAATTTCATTTGTACTCCTTGTTTTGGTGGATGTCAGGCTTCATTTCATTGCTATTTATGTGGAGACCTACTGACTTTCAGAAGATGCGAGCAATATTCAATGAGTTTGCCTTGGAATGAAGATTGTATGAGGTGAGCACAGGGATCTTACTAAGGATACCACTCTCTAGTACCATGCAGACAAGTCTGCCATTTTTTACTGTGGCAGATGCGGCAGAAAATGCCCTATAGTGGGCATAGACTTATCTATACACAGAATATATATAACTCTCATCTGTGCCATGCCTGCCAAATGGTGTGCCTTTAGAGTATGCACTGCTAAGTAACAGGTTTTCTTGGCCACATTCCAACTAAATGTAGAGACCATCATAAAGGTGGTGCTGGCTAGCTGAATGCTCCACAATTTTGTCACGAAAAGAGAGAGATGATTTGCAGACCTTTTCCACCCAACACACTGCAAGATGTACAGTTCATGGACATGCAGCCCCTACCCATACCTTTCATGTCTGAACTCTGAAATGCCTAAGGTTAAACAGTATTGGCCCCAAAACTGATCTGCAGGGTACACCACCACTATCCTAGACCACATAGAAGCTGAATCATTTACCACTGCTACCACACTTATAGACCTACTGTATATGCTGTATTTAGTTTGTAAATTAAGCATATGTTGGGCACAACATTGAATGCTTTTGCAGAATCAAGACAAATTATGTCTACTGCCCTACCTCTGTCCAAGCTATTACTCAGTTATTTGTAAATTTCAACTGAATGGCTTGACAGAGTGGCCATTCAAAAATCCATTTTGGTTGTTACCAATAGTACCATTTTCTCTTCCACAGAGACCCTTAGCATATTCTCAAACACTCTGCAGACTATTTATTTCGGCTGGCAGTCTGTAGTTCCCTGGCATACATCTAGACCCCTTTTTTGAATAATGGTACTACATTTGCTGTATGTCAGTTAGTTGGTACCATTCCAGTCAATAATATGTATTTGAAATTCTTTGAAAAAATCATTCTATATTTCATATCATGTGACAACAGTTCATCGATGCTATGGCAATTATCCATGAAAGTAGAACGTTTCTCCATTAGAGGATCTGAAGGCCACAAGATAACTACTGCAAACAAATCACAGGCGGCCTGGCTGGTGGTCTATCACCAATGCACCTTCCTCATCAGCCACAGAATTCCATCGTCAACAGATGTTCTTTTGGCCTGCTGATCATGTGCATGTGCCTGTCTTGATAGACCTCGGATGGGTTCCTCCTCCAATGCCGCACTATTATAAAGAAAAAAGAATAATTATAGATTTTGAATAGGGATGTCAAAACATGTCACACTAGTCCATGTTCTTTAGGAACACACAGTTTGGCCACCAATTGATGAGGTACCATAGCATACTTTGAACATACATATTCTTAACCTAGAAAAATGTGTCATTACCATGGAAGTGTATTTGGTTGGGATTTCCCACCAAACTAAAGGCTCCCAGTCTGCCCCTGCTGTGTTTACATGTACTTTAAGAAAAATCTTCTTACAGTTTTGCAAACAAACAAGTAACATAGTTGACACTGAATATGTGTTTATGAAGGGAAGGACATTGCAACATTTACCTACATACAAACATTACGCACCATATTGATTGTGAGTAATACAAGCAGAATTTATCAATCATAAAAAAATACCAACCCATTGACCACCTATTGTGAATAATCTTAAAAACAGATTTCAATTAGTGAAATTAGAAAAGTTAGATATTTTGCTAACCTGTACCATTACTTACATTATAAAAGTCATCAATATAAGTGTATAACTGGGATACAGTCCCACCTCAGGTAGCAAACAAAATCTGCAAGTCTGCTTTGCACAGAAAATATGATTTACTATCTTAGTTAATGACCTACTAAATAAATTATAGTAAACTAAAGGTGAAAAACTGATTTTGAAATATATAATTTAAGATGGTTAAGTCCATAATTAGACTAGGTATCTAGGGCAAAGAAACACTGAGGTGTTATGAGTCCAAAAAAAGGCAGTACACTCTAAAGCATAGACTTCAGTTAATTATGCATCATATCTTGGCTGAAACATTAAAGAAATGAGGGAATACATAAAAATGCAATTTCTGAATTCTCCTTTTGAGAATTCTAGCTGTGTGTCTAATATGCTGATCTAAATGATTCATTACAAATCAAAAGTAACAATACACAAAATACTAAATAAAAAAGTATTCTTTTATTTCTGATCTGATTATTACATAGTTGGTAAAGATGAATAAAGACACCAGTTCATCCAGCTCAACCTGTGGGTGTGTGTGTGTTCATGTTAAAAACATTGCCCGTATGCCTGTATATTGTGTTCGTCAAGATACCTGTCCAGGAGGTTTTTTTTTTAAACTATCAATGCTTCCTGCTGACACCGCCAATTGTGGAAGTGAGTTCCACATCCTTACCTCCCTGACAGTGGAAAACCCCTTATGCAGTTAAACCATTTTTCTTCCAATCTCATTGATTGACTCCATGTCTTATTACAGTCCCTGAGACTGAATAGTTTATCACCTATACTAGAATCACCATTAAGATACAGGTGTATCACTATCATATCCCCTTTCAAGCGTCTCCTCTCCAGGGAGAATAAGTTTAGTGTTTGTAATCGTTCCTCATAACTGAGGTCCTCCAGTCCCCTTATTAACTTAGTTGCCCTTCTCTGGACTCTCTCCAGTTCCTGCACCTCCCTCCTGAGGTTTGGTAACCAGAACTGGACAGCATACTACAGATGCGGCCAAACCAGAGTTTTGTAAAGTGGCAGGATTATAGTTTTATCTCTTGAATAAATTCCCTTTTTAGTGCACGCTAATATTCTATTAGCTTTGCTTGCTGCAGCTTGGCATTGCATGTCATTGCTAAGCTTATCATCTACTAGGACTACCAGATCTTTTTCCATCCTGGATTCCCCCTGACGTTCTCCCCTTATCCAGTAATTTGTGTTCCTATTTGTAGCCCCCAAGTGCATCACTTTACATTTTTCAACATTAAATTTAATTTGCCATGTATTTGCCCACCCTATTATTTTATTCAGGTCCTTTTCTATATCGTGTTGTGAAATTATTGCCCTACTTAGCTTTGTATCGTCAGAAAATACTGAGTTGAGCTCTTTATACTAACCTCTATATCATTTATGAAAACGTTAAACAGAATTGGCCCCAGGTAGAGCCTTGTGGTACTTGCCACTTCAGTCCAGTCTAAGTACTCGCTATTTATCGCCACCCATTGGACACATCCCTGTAACCAGTTTTCTATCCATGAACAACCCCTGTTGTTCATGTCTATAGATCTTCGTTTGTAAATTAAACGTTTATGTGGAACTGTATCAAATGTTTTTGCAAAATCCAGTTCAACCATTAAAAAAAAAAAAAGTTATAATCCTATGCCTACAGTTGATCCAGAGGAAGACAAAAAAAAAAACAGCAAAGCATGATCTAATTTGCTCCTGCAGGGGAAAAACTACTTTCTGATCCCCTGAGAGGCAATCGGATATTACCTGGATCAACTTTACCTATAAATGTTAGTATCCGATTATATTCAGTGTATCCAAGAAGGAATCCAGACCTTTTTTAAAGCAATTCACTGAGCTGGCCAGAACCAACTCTTGAGGGAGTTTATTCCACATTTTCACAGCTCTCACTGTGAAGAAACCTATCCGTGTTTGGAGATTAAATCTCTTTTCCTCCAGATGTAAAGAGTGCCCCCTTGTCCTCTGTGATGACCTCAGAGTGAATAACTCAACGCCGAGTTCAATATATGAACCACTGATGTATTTATACATGTTGATCATATCCCCCCTTATGTATTATACATGTTGATCATATCCCCCCTTATGTATTATACATGTTGATCATATCCCCCCTTAATCTCCTCTTCTCAAGAGAGAATAAATTTAGTTCCTCTAATCTTTCCTCATAGCTGAGCTCCTCCATGCCTCTTATCAGTTTGGTTGCCCTTCTCTGTACTTTCTCCTGTTCTCCAATGTTCTTTTTGTGAATTGGTGCCCAAAACTGAACTGCATATTCCAGATGAGATCTTACTAATGATTTGTACCGGGGTAAAATGATATCTCTCTCTCTGGAGTCTATACCTCTTTTAATACAAGAGAGGATTTTGCTCGCTTTAGAAACCACAGCTTGGCATTGCATGCCATTATTAAGCTTGTGATCTACCAGAACTCCCAGATCCTTCTCCACCATTGATTCCCCCAGTTGTACCCCCCTAATATGTATGATGCATATTCTTAGCCCCCAAGGGCTGAGAATATATACCTTATATTTATCAACATTATATTTATAAACCTTATATTTATCAACATTAATCCTCATATGCCACATAGTTGCCCAACCAAACAGTGTTCGTTTAAAGGGGACACCAGCAAAGAAAAAAAAATGGCCCCAAGGAACTTTTATCCATAGTGTGCTAATATGCACAGCATGTCAGCATATCATGGTAGATTTACCGATCAAAGCAATACCCTCCAACATTGCGATGTTAGCTCTGCCCTCTGTTGCTTCCATCTTTTTTTCAGGTTGAGAGTCTTCTTCCTCTTGATTGTCCTTGCCTAGAAGATGTAACTCCTGCACATGCTGAGACTGTAGGCCAAGAGAAATAAATGCAGACAGTCTGGTGGAATAATCAATGACAAAAGAAACTGTCACCATCCCGTCTGTCATAAAAATGACTGCCTGGCAGGAATGTTAAAAAAAGGCCTTACGTCCACCGTAAGAAGAAATTGCAAAAATACTTTGTATATGCAATATGTAAGGATAAGGAATGTGGCTGGATATGAATTAGTGCAACCTGCCAAACACCCAGTTTAGCTGATAGGGCTTTCTTTTTGTGCAGTTTAACTGGGCAGAGGTTATAGAACTATTTATAGCTTGTATCTCTTGGGTCTCAGCGACAGATTGCCAGATGGTGGAAGGGAATGATCTAGCGATCATTTGTTGGTACAGTCAGGGCTTTTTGTCAACAGCAACGTGGGGGAACGCACCTCCAGCACCGAATGTATGTAGTGGCAAGGGGTGCTATAGGATCTATTGCTGCTAGGGGATCTATTGTCATTGAAGAGGATCTATTTTCATGTGGTGATCTATTGTTGCTGGGAGGGTCTATTGTTCATGGGGTCAATTGTTGCTGGAAGGGATCCACTATTGAGGGAGGGGTCTATTGTTGCTGTCTGCTGGAGAGTCTATTGACACTGGCTGTTGGGAGATCTGTTGTAGCTGCTGGGGGTCTATTTTGTTTTTGGGATCCATTGTTACTGGAGGAAACTGTTGTTGCTGGGGGGGTCTATTGTTCCAGCTTTTCTTGTTATCACTAACAATTTTCATACAAACTATTCAGAACCACAAAATGATACTTGGCTCTGTATTCTCTAAAACCAGGAGTGTCAAACTGGCAGCCCTCCAGCTGTTGCCAAACTACATAGCCCACAAAGCATTGCAAGGCTGACAGTTACAAGCATGACTCCCAAAGGCAGAGGCATGATGGGAATTGTAGTTTCACAACAGCTGGAGGGCCGCCAGTTTGACACCCTTGCTCTAAGAGGAACGGTACTGGGATATAGTACGCTTTTACCTATACAGCCATGAAACCATGAGTAGTGCCCTGTTCACAGTTCTAGATTTCTAGGGGAATTCACCTGGGTATGGATGTTAAGTTGCTTTTGTTTGCTACTTACTATACATTTGTTTTCCATGATTTTCTACTTATACAGCTACACAGCTTATCGCAATATTTTCTTGGAGGTATATTAACCGCTTCCCGATCACCCTATAGCAGATATACTGCTACAGGGCGGCACGGGTGCATAAAATCACGGATATATACGTAATTTTGCATATCTGGGTAGGGGGCGCACGTGCCCTACCTGTGCCGCCGTTCGCGGCTGTGGCTGTTAATCACCGGGTCCCGGCCAGTGATTGCCGAGCATCTCCGACAGGGAGAACTGTTTGTAAACAAAACAGTTCTCCTCCCTGTCAGCTCGTGCACACTGCTTTGAATAGCTGTGCACAACACAGCCATGCAAAGCAGTGTGCTTACAGTGAAGCAAACGGACACAGCCCAATGTGAAAGAGCACCCAGCACACAGTTAACCCTTTGATTGCCCCTCATGTTAACCCCTTCCTTCCCAGTGCCCTTAGAACAGTGTCAGTGCTTTTTTTTTAGCACTGATCACTGTATTGGTGTCACTGGGGATGTCAGTGACACCAAGTCAGTTCCCCCCAGTGTCAGAATGCCTGCCGCAGTCCCACTATAAGTTGCTGATCGCCGCCACTACGAGTAAAAATAAAAATTCCAGTATCTATACCACCATTTGTAAATGCTATAACTTTCACGTAAACCAATTAATTTACACATACTGAAATTTTTTTTTAGCAAAGACATGTAGCAGAATACATTTTGGCCTAAATTTATGATGAAATTGAATTTTTGAAATTTTTTTACTGGACATGTTTAATAGCAAAAAGTAAAAAATATAGTTTTTTTTCTCAAAATTGTCAGTCTTTTTTTTTCATAGCGCAAATATTAAAAACGCACAGGAGATCAAATACCACCAAAAGAAAGCTCTATTTGTGGGGGAAAAAAGGCGTAAATTTCATTTGGGTGCAGCATTGCATGACTGTACAATTGTCAGTTAAAGTAACGCAGCGCCGCAATGCAAAAAATGGCCTGGTCAGGAAGGAGGGTAAATCCTCTGGAGGGCAAGTGGTTAACCTCTGTGTGGGAGAGCACACAACCCAATCTACACAATATCACTTTATTATTTATGATGGAATATTTGTATTTGAAAATTGGATCCCAGAACATGTGGGGTTTGGGTGTTCCCCAGCTATAAATAAAGCAGTCTTCTTTATGTTCAGAACAACCTCAACTGAAATGCTACAGGAGACACATTGTACTGCTGACAATGCCACAAATCTCTTTAAACCATAAATACAATGGCAGTGTCATTGTTGTGCATTTCCTTTGTTCAGTTGTTGCAGCTGTCATGGCCTAGACACACAATTCTGTAATTCTAGTATACAAATATCCAATTACCCTTAAATTATCATCCCTGTGTCCACTCCCAAAAAGAAATCACTGACAAATGTTAATTTCCACATTATCGGATGACGGCTACAATTACATTTCTTTATTTCAAAGATCAGTGTCACCAGTAAACAATAATAAATGGATTCAAATGAATATTATTTACCAAACTTACCTAACGCTCAAAAGATGGATAGCATACAATCTTCAGCATGCCTCCACTGTCAACACCAGAAAGTCAATGTTATCTACAAGAACTTGCAATGCCCTCCCATTACAGATTGTTGCTTCTCTAGAAATATGCCTATTCAGTATTGTCATTGAAGAACAAGGCACCGCTAACCAGGAATTTCTGAGAGAAATTCTCCTCCTTGCTCAGAAAACTATTGCCCTGTGGTTGATATCCCCATTCTTACCTACATTAGCTCTTTGGAAACAAATTGTTCAAATCAATGTATTGCCTTTGAGAAGATAATTTTCCTAAAGAAGAAATACCCTATTCAATTACATAAAGTCTGGGATGTATGGAATGACTCTCTTACCTATGATAGGCCCTAACTTACATTTATACCAGATTAAAGTAGTTGTAAAATTAAAGCATATTCTTCTATAGTGTGTACTAAAGCATCTAGTGCAATTTGTGTCTGCTATCTGCATAAGTCACTTCTGAAAGGTTATGTCCACATCAGACAATCCTGGGAAATGGCTCCAGCCCCCCACTCCATCACACATCAGGTGATTGACAGCCTCAGCTGTGCATATTTTCCTATGGAACTGTGTAGAGTGTGTGTGTGTGTGTACATTCCCTCCACTTAGGTCTCAGATTACACTTAGTTCCCTTCTCTGTGCAGTACTGTATGACATCAGATCTCCACTCCCTGCCTACTGGATATTAGAAATACTGTGTAAAATGTGTGCTTTAGGAGGCTGTAGAGGAGAGAAGGCACAGGTAAATTGGTACATCGTATGTAGGAGTATTTGTTTATCACCTGAGGCTAGGTCACTTCATTGGGTATAGAGTATGTAAGGGTTTACAATCACTCTAACTGTATGTTTGGCTTAGTGATGTACTGGAGAAATGAAAAGGTGAGAGAAGAAGGTGTTTGGTAAAAATGTATGATTTATGATCACGTTATCACTGTTATTTGACTTTGTATCTGTAATCCTCAAACAGATTGACACCTGCAATTCTTAGCACCATTTATATATGGTGACCTAAACAAAAATACTACTTTGTACACTTTACCGATTTACTCATGCAAAACTTTATTAAGACTTTACAACTGTAGTGTTCAATAAAACGTAAAAAACAATCGCACAGAAAACTCTCTATAAAAAAGTCTTATAATTTGGTTTCAGGCCACCTGCAACCAATAGGGGTTTGCAAGGGTGATGAGAAAATGTTTTGCAAAATTAAGTAGTCATAGCCATTCATGTTCATGTCTGCAAGGAATACATTGAGAAACGTGTATTGTCCACAAGTCATAATGAAAATTTCAGATTCTCATCTCATCAATCTCCTTCACCTCTGAATGTTGCTGCACACCCAATCTCAGTTTTGTCTTCAGTAGTTAATGCATGCACCAAAAGCCCAACATGTTGGGCCTTTAATGCCTTAAATCGCTCCTCCAAATTACCACACTTTCTAGCAATGTCTCATAATATGCTATAAAGCCAATGAGTATTTTAATTAAAAATCAGTGGTAATCCTGGTTTAGCATCAACATAACAAAAAATTGTATACTTACCTGATAGTAATTTTCCTTTCTGACGCATAAGCATGAAAGCATATATGCATGGGTACAGGCTCTGCCACACACCCAATCCCAAGACAGGTTATACTATATATGAGACCACCCCCAAGGTGGCATTCTTGTAGCTATACTCAATGCAAAGCCTAGGGAGGGACCTGTATGCTGTCATGCTTATGCGTCAAGAAAGGCAAATTACCATCAGGTAAGTATACAATTTTCCTGACACAAGCATGACAGCATACATGCATTGGATGTAGCACGCCACGGGGACAGTAATGCTGAAGCATTTATTTAATCGTTAGATCTGATTAACATGGAACAAACAAATTCTACTATAGCCAAGGCTGCCGGATCCACATTATAATGGGACAAGAACGTGTTGAATGTCGACCAGGTTGCAGGTCTGCAAATTTACTCTTGAGACACTCCTCTGAATTCTGTCCATGAGGCCCACATACTTCTAGTCCAGTGGGCCTTCAGATCCATAGGTGGTTGCAATCCTTTCGCCATGTAAGCTAACTGAATAATTTTGACCAGCCATGAAGTCAGCGTCCTGGTGAATGCAGCAAACCCTTTTCTGATCCTGCTTGGGACAACAAAAAAGTTTTCCATTTTCCTGAAGGAGGCTGTTATCTGTATGTATAATTCTAGAATAGAGGCCACATCCAGTCCAACAAAAATGGTGACTGAGACAACAATCAAGCACCACCTGCTTGCAGAAAGTTTAGCACTTTCGACTCTGGAGGTGACATGGATTAAAACCCTGGTTTCTGCAAAGGTAAAAAAAACTTTCTCCAAACCCTAGAGTAGGTCTGATTGGTAGTAGGGGTTCTTGCCTTCAACAAAGTTTCCATCACTGAAGCGGAGTATCCAGCTTCTCTTAATCTTCACCTTTCAGTCTCCAATCCACTAGATGGAGTCTGGCTGGATTCACATGTAGCACCTGACCCTGTTGGAGTAGGACCGGCATCTTCAGAAGCAGGATTGGAGGTTCCGCTGCCAAGGATTGCAACAACAAGAACCATGGCATGCTGGGCCAGTAATGAATGATTGCAATTACTGTTCCCAGATGACTGCATATTATGTTGAGTAATTGGAAGATCAGTGGTACTGATGGAAATACATATGCTAGCTTAAACAAAAAGAGATGGTGTAGAACTACATAAATAAATACAAACTACATATATAATGGTGAATAAAAGTGAAAAACACACAAGGTCCTATATTTGGACCAAAACAGTGACCTATACATAAGTGATAAAATACAAAAAAATACAGATCTGATCCCTATTCTGGGATACAACCACAAAATTGTGACCCGTGATTATTCCCAATATTGGGACACAAAACCGAAATAATATATAATAACACGTGTATGTTGTGAGTCCCTAATGAGGGATATATATACACTCTATGCAAAAAGTGTACAAACACACTAATACAAAAACATATTATACAAAAATAAGTGAAAATTGCAACAAAGTTCAATATATGTGAAAAAACAATTCAGGTGCTTCACTGCTTCTGAGCATGCAATATATTCAGTGTGGGTACACAGTACACCGATAAGTCATCCTTCATTGGCTGCAATGGCCTCTCATCTCCAATTGGCGACCCCAAGGGGCCACAGAGCCTTTTGGATCACCCCTGGATCCTTCCTGTATGTGCACTCTTTACTGCCCGATCTCCTGGGAGTTTTAACCACACTGATATCATGCACTGGTATTACTTCCTCTGGATAGGTAGGCAGGTAGGCACCCTCACAAACACCAATTACCTCTCATAAGCCCATGAAAGAAGAGAAAGACATTCTCCATAGTGTAAAACCGCTTTATTCTTTGTAATAGATATGCCAAAAATGCACTCACATTTAGTTGGTAACAAACAGGCCTTAACACCACATGTATTGGGTGTATTGCATGAAAAGGTGTACCAAAATGGCATTCCGCTGGATGTACGTCACCATGTTGTCGACGCGTTGCGTCACGCCTGCACGTGACTTCCTCAGGACAATTTTGTGGTTGTATCCCAGAATAAGGATTGGGTCTGTATTTTTGTGTATTTTATCACTTATTTATAGGTCACCGTTTTAGTCCAAATATAGGACCTTGTGTGTTTTTCACTTTTATTCACCATTATATATGTAGTTTGTATTTATTTATGTAGCACTACACCATCTCGTTTTGTTTAATACATTTATTTCACCTATAGGTATAGGATTAGGTGTCAGCTGCTTCAAGTGGTATTTAGGTACATATTGAGCGCAGGGGGATTTTTTCCATATTTTTTGATATGCTAGCTTGCAAACCCACCCGGAGCTGGCTTCATTCACTGCCTCTGCCTCTGGAAACTTCACTCTTGACAGAAAACACTTGCATTTCTTGTTGGCTGGAGTTGCCATTGAATTGGGATCCAGAGCCCAATGACTGCATATCCAGTGAAAGATCGAATGGTTCAAGGACCATTCGTTGTTGCCCAGAGTCTTGCAACTCAAGGATTCTGCCAGGAAATTTAGAAGGACTGGAATATAAACAGCTGAAAGATGAGCTAGAGCCCATTGGTTCCAGCCCATGATGGGCGATACCTCCGACAATAGTACTTGGCTCAGAGTCCCCCCCGGTGATGCACATACACAACCGCCGTCTTGTTGTCCATCCGTACAACATTGTCTCCCCGGATCGGTCTCCAAAATTCTTTCAAGACCTGGAAGGCTGCCCTCAGTTTACATTGAAAACCTCTCTCTGCTTGATCCTCCATCAGCTTTGGACTAAGAGGATGTTGAAGTGAGCTCTATGGCTCCTTTGCACAGAAGTGGTCAGATGTACTTGAATACTACTTGTAGCTTTTGTTGGCATTGAGGCAGTTTTGTGATTATAAAGTGTAGTACATCCAGAGAAGAGAAAAATTCCCAGTGATGACCCATCTGAAGCAAACTCATGACCCAAGGGTCTTTGATGTGTTCTGCCCAGACCTGAATACAACTGTGCAGCCTGGCATCTACCGCAGATGTTTGTGAGGAGAAACCTACAAAAGGTTTCTAAGCAGGAGCTGATTTTGATTTAGCCAACTGTGCCACTGATGTCTGGGGTGACTTCCACCCCCTCCTATAATCTTTACCAGGCCTTCAGAACCAGGTATCTCTTGGCCTAGTGGCAAACTGCCTTCTCTCTGGTTGTCGACTATCCTGCGAGATTAATCCTGAATTGCCTCCCGTGACCTTAGATATTGCAGATTCCAATTTTGGAGAAACAGCAGCATTAGAAGCCATTTTCTTGTGTTCCACTTCTCAGTCACAGGCTTGGGGATGGACAAGATCTGTAAGTGTTAAGCTGGCCATAGATGGATTGAATCTTGACCGGTTCAGCAGGCACCAGCCAAGATTCGATGCATCTATGGGAAGGCTGATTGTACTCAGGTTGATCCATCGATCGACTTGGGTACAACCAACATTTCAGATTTTTACATGTGATTATAGCCAGCGGCTATAGCTTCTAGCAATAATTATTGTGTTCCCCCTGCAGGGACGGCTCTTCGCGATCCCCGACCGGGAGAACACAATAACTCTGTAGGAGGGATTACCCCACCAACACTGACTGTGCTGATGGGGAATCAAGCAATTTTCTTTCCCACAACCCATGGTTGCAGGAAAGAAAATCGTACAATCGTCTGCCTTGCTTAACTGCAGAGCTGTGGTGTACGACAGGGCTGGGTAAATCTCAGCAGTGGATGGAAAGTAATATAAATCATTAGGCAAATAAAACAGCTCCCATATAATGTATTTCATCTTTGTATTTAGCGGTTTGCCTGGAGTTCAGCTTTCAAGTTCTGCAGTAATTTAAGGAAATTGCTTTAAGCACAAAAAATGGAAATCTTTACTAATATAAAATGGCACTGCTCTTTGAAAAGTATTATTAGGGGGTTGACAGGTTTGCTCATATTTCAGAAATGCATTTCTTGTCAAATTTGTTTATTGAGAAATAGAAAATATAACAAACCAACCGAAATAAGTGTTGGTTTAACAGCTGAGTTAACAAGGAACAGAGTGAGCTATCACCAATTGCAGTGATAAATCACATGAGCAAATCATAACATACATACAAAAATTAGACACATAAGGGGGTCCCAGCAGAGACAGAGGCTCAAACATTGACATCAATCTTATATTACAGATAAAGTGTATGGGTTAATAAAGTAGGAGGCAGGGTGGAATATAGGCACTAGGATTCTAAGAGCACAATACTGGGTTACAGTGTTACTAAATCCAGGACCCTGCATTCACTATATCTAGTCTCCCACAGTAAACAGAACATGGAAATGCAATTATTTTAGTAAATATAAACTGCTAAATACCTTTTCTCATCAACAGTTAGAGCAGTCTTGTGACTTCTATCAGTGTCCAGCCCAGCACAAGCTAAAGCTTATAGGATTAGTTTTTTTTTCTGCTCTAGGAGGATGGAAATCCCCTGACCTCCTACTGGACAGTGCTGATTGACCCTGTGCTAATCACATGCACTCTCTCAAGAAAAAAAAAAAAACCTCTGTAGTAATACACACCAAACTGAGCATGTTCAGGTCTACGGTTCAGTCTGGAGATAAGTGCTGGTCGCTTGAAAAAGGGGAGGAACAGAGAAGAAAGGATCACACAGCCTTTTTACACAATGCAGAGAATTAACCCCTTAGGTTCCACAGTGAGTATAACAAGCATGCTTTACTGTATATACAGACTGATTTTACTGTTGTGGGTTTAGTAACACTTTAACTCAAACATTACCAGCGTTACAAACAAAAAAAAAAAGGTGGTGGTGGGGGGGGGGGGGGGGGCTAGTTGAGACAAGGCTCAGAAAGGCATTTCATATAATAACAGCATTCCACCTGGAAACCATGTGCTTCCAATGTGAAACTCTTGGTTACTTTTTTTTAATAACCTGGTCTGTAATTTTTTAATAGATGATGCAGAAGATTGTGGTAAAAGAAGCTAATGATTTAATTGTTCTCCAAGGATCTATACTTAATGATTTGGAGTCAGCAGCTTTTGTAATGATAATAGAATGCAGACACTGAAGTGTAACTATATTTGGCCCCATGAGGCTGGAAAAAAAAAACAGAATGCAGCTTATCACACTGCACCAGCTTTCCACATCCTAAATGGATTATAAATTCTAAGGTACCTACACAAAGCAAGAACAATTCAAATTATTTGTTATTATCTCATTTGTTGCAAGAAAATTGTGAATGTGAAATTCAAACTGGCAGCTTGCTAAACAAAAACATTTCATTAATATTTGCGGCTTGCTGAGCGATAAGAGAACTGTTCCAGCCTGCCAGGTACATTTTTTTTTTTTTTGGTTTGAGCAGATGGGAGGTTTACAACTATATCTGTGTCATAATGGATATGTAATCAGCGTGGCCAGACTCCTTTAGAATCATTATAGGAAAGCAGAGTGAGAACAAACTCCGCATGCAATATATCCTAACCCTTCTTATATGTACTGTATTTGAATTGTCTCCAGCTTAGCTTTATGTATTCGCTACACGCCAGCACTACAAGGAAAGTAAAAGCCGCCATACAAAATCAATTCAACTGTACTGCTATTCACATAAATTTATATTGAACAAGAAGACAAAATGGGCAAACAGAGGACTTTCTCAGTGTACTGCTTCTTCTCTATCCAATTAGTAGGCTCGGGTTGTGTTCTTGACCAAGCCGTGTTGCTGCAGTGGAACTCCCTTGAGTTCCACTGTAACTTGTCCTTACAAGTTGCTTGGCTTGGATATCAAAATCACAAGACTGGAAGAACAGAATTACAAATCAGTTCACAAACATGCATTTTAACAGTGTATTTAGCTGCTTTCTTGAGTTCCATTTTAAAGGTATAATCCCATTAGAACTTAAAATTTAAATTTGGGATTCAGGCTTTAATATACTCATTCTTGAAATGGTCCAGGTAGTTCAAACAAGATGAAAGTTTAACCTTCCAAAATACTTCTACAGGCACATAAATCCCCATAGTAATTAAAAAAAAAATTTGCATTCTAATTAATCCCCCCAAAAAGTGGAGAAAAGCTGTTGTAACTATAGGCCTGGATTCTTTCTTGGATACGCAGAGTATAACTGGTTACTAACACTTATAGGTAAAGTTGATCCATGGAATATCCGATTGCCTCTCGGGGTTATCAGGAAGGAATTTTTTTCCCTGCAGAAGCAAATTGGATCATGCTTTGCAGGGTTTCTTTGCCTTCCTCTGGAAACTGTGGGTGTAGGATTATAACTTTTTTTTTTTTTTAATGATTGAACTGGATGGACTTTTGTCTTTTTTCAGCCAGACTAACTACTGTATGTAACTATAAAACCAAGATATAGTAATATAAACAGAAACAACAAAGAGATGTGAAAAAAATAATTTATCATAGAATGTAAATACAATACATTATTAAATGTAGTGCAAAACTGCTAAACAAATTCACGTGTAGTACAAAATCATTCAAATACATAATATAGTTTATAGTCTTTAATGTGCAAAAAAAAAAGCAGTGCTTCAAACCTCCAAAAACCTGCAGTGATAATTGCACTTGCTGAAGTGGTAATAAACGCTCGTTTTATATTTTTACCTACAAGCAAGAATATAATAAAGCTTACCTGTAGGTAAAATGAATATCTCCCAAACGTTCACAGTTTAGGAGATATTCAACAGAGCAGCAGCCAGTGACATGACCAGTGTATGCGCTCTGAAGGAATGGCATACCCCTGCCATTCCTTCAGAGCTGTGTGCCGTGGCTGAAACTCCAGTGCGCATGCATGGGTGTGATGCCATGCAAGCAGCTGTAGCCCAGGAACTTTTTTTGTTCAGCGAGTTTACTACCACTTTAAGGTGGTCTGATAATACTAGGTGGAAACTCCACAGTTAGCTCTGAAAAAGCTTCCTTTGAAAACTCTGCATCAATTTATTCAATCCCAATAAAAGAAGCAGAGAGGAGAGGGAAAATTCATAGCGTAAAATGTTTATCATTTAAAATAGTTATATAAAACACAGGAATAAGATTCACGTGCTATAGTGCTTGCCTACCTCCTCATATCCACATGGAAATATATAGGATCTGCAGCCCAAACAGAAACCAAAGACTAAGTGCATGTAGCCTGTTGTGGACCTTTTGAATTTACATCTCAAAAACATGATTTTATCAAGACATAACCCTATATGACAGCAACTCAGCATAGCCGGATGTTAAGGGTTAACTTGTCTTGGGTGAAAAGTCGAAGGACCTCAAGCTAGAGAAATGTACATCATGAATGAAGTGAGATTTTTCCAAGACAATAAGACTGTTTGGACTGTCAACAAATACTATTTGTATATTGGGGTCCGGAAGACTGCATATACAAAAGTTAAATAGACAGCCAAATAAGACTTTAAACCTTCAAATGGTGAATCACCACACCAACAAGTGAAACTATAGTATCGTTTGAGAAGAGTAAACAACCCTTGAGGAGACTGGTGAGATATCAGTCTTTTCAAATGATCTGTTCAAACTACAAGGACACCTGGTTATTACCTCTCCTCTTTACAATGGATAAACATCGGTTTAATGTGTCACTTTTAAGACTAAAAGTTAAATTCAGGTCATTTAAGACTAAGAATTGAATGTATCTAACCACAAAGATATTACTACAAAAGCATAGTATCTATAGATGTTATAAAGAATAGGTTTCACACAACACCAAATATTCAGCAATGGGAATTGTATATCACTAACTTGAGTATTGAGATGATGGAAAGTAAGATATATTGTGAGTTAGCATCAGTTGTATGTCTTATCAGGAAACAGATGCTTTCACACAAGCTTGTATCTCAGGGACAAGAATAACTGAATATACACATATATTCCATGGTTCTTATTTAGAACATTATAGCTATGATCAACTATATATCTGGATAAGTCGTAGATTTAATACCTAAAATTACATTGAGTTCCACCCGAGGTATGAGTCATCATCAATACTCAAATTGTTCTATGGTACAAGACCGCCACCTGGCGGATAGGTGAGAAATAGCTTATGTACATACATTTCTCAACTAGCCAATCAAGAAGCCTGGTGGGAGGGTATCTTAGAACAATGGGTTAGTTGATATAAAAGCCCATGCACCTTTAGAAAAAAAAAACTCATCAAAAGAAAAACCTGACTGAAGAAAAACCTCATTAGAAGAAAATCTGAAGACATCTGAAGAGACCCCTCTTCCATCCTTTCAAACTTCCAAAACTTTACTAAATTTCTAAATCTCTGTATTTCTAACTTCCTACATTCTCCCACACTATTGAACTCTATCTCACTTTCCCCTGTGACATCATTCTAAAGGCGTTCCATTGCCAGCTGAATCCACGGGAGAGTTTCATAGTCTGAATTCCGGGTGTGGTGAGACTGTCCATTTAATTTTGCATTGCCTATTTTCTCTGTTGTGTAGAGTCATAGAATTACCTTAGTGTATCACAACTATATTGGGTAGTTATATATATGTAGAGAGATCCTGTATTACTGTTAAAATTGTTTGGTGTCATATTATAATTTTTCATATTTCATAATTTATTAAATATTAATAATTAGAGTATAATTTGTCAGAGAAAATCTTCTTCCAATCCTATGGCCACGGCTTGTGAGAATATAACCTCTGAGATACTCTAAATTATTAGTTATTAATAAATTTAATTTTTAATAATAATTATCATCATTTAGAAATTTGTGATATTGATTTCATTTTTTAGAAACATTATTATTGTGTATTATATTGGCATAGTATATCTTTGAACGTGTGTATCAATATTCATTTATCACCAGTCTTTTGCGTTTTGTGTTACTATATATATAATTTTTGTACATAAATAAATTTTTTATATTTATCTATTATAAGGCAAATTTTGTGTATATGGTACGAAATCATACTGGCTAAAAGAATTCAAGGTCTAATAATAAGTGGTGATCAAATTATCAAGGTGTCCAAATTATTGGTTTACTAAATATTTGCCGTATTGTAACGGCTGGAGGCACTGTAATATTTCATCTAAGGGAAATGGACACGCCCTTTATAAGTAGAATAAATCCTTACATAAACCACCACAAGCCGCTTCCCAAATGTGATTACGTCACAATGCTAGCACCAATGCATGTTTTGTCAATCCAGATGTCCTCAGGCACCGTCACCAAAAAACCATGTGATGCTGTCACAATAAATGCATTTACACCATTATAATAAGATTTTTGTATTCACCATAAAACCATTTTCTCGATGTCCATTGAGGAGCAAAGAAAGTCCACCTTTTGGGTTATATTGCCATGCACAGGAGGATTGAACACTGGCAAAAAAAGGCCATTCGAGGGTATAACCCCTCCCACTACCAGCATGGATCAATTTAGTAGCAAAGCAGTACCAAAAGCATGATCATAAATACAGAGGTGTGGGACCTGTGTTCCTCAATGAACTCCAAAAAAAAAAAAAAAAGTAAATATAGATTTTTTTTGTTCATTCATTTAGGGACACAGGAAGCCTAACGTTCTGGATGTCTAAAAGCAGTCCAGCTAAGGGTTGGAAAACCAGCAATCACTTAGTGGCCCAAAACAACAGAAAACTAGAGACCACCTGCAGCTCAAACAGCCACCTGAAACAGGTTTTGAAACATCTCAGTGTGTAGAGACCACTGAACTGGGTCCAGGCACTGCCAAATGAGAAGTTCTGACTGCCAAATGTGCATGGCTGGAATGTACATAGCTTACAAGGTTGGAATTTAAAGTTCTTCCCAGGGCAGGATCCGTTCTACCTCTCTTGCCACAGCAAACTGCTTCCTTATCATGGATATATGTCATGTTATTTGTCAACTAATTCCAGATTCTACTCTCCTCCAACAGGTTGGTTCAATGCTGAAGAGATAACAGAATTGTTCAAAGCTCAGCGATTTATCAGTAGAGGAGATTCCTCTGATGATCAAGCACTGAAATCTCCCCAGCTACAGAGACGGGACCAAGCTATCCCACAATGACAGAACACTGCGTGGCATAAGTCTGGAGTGAAACCATACAAAGGGAAAGAGGCTACAATCAACCTTAGGACTCCAACAAAGAAGTGAAGGAATTGGGCAGCTTCTAGATTGAAGAGCCTGCACCTGAGACCAGAGATTCTGAAGCTTTTCTTGGTGAAGAAACAGCATGAGCCAACATGTTGGTGAAGAGCCAAGATGCTGACAACAGCACATATAGGGCAGTGACACAAACTGGTTTAGCAATGGTCTGACAGCAAACCTTAAAAATGCTGCTGTACTGGAAAGATGGATACATGCAAGTAGGCATCATTCATGTTCAAAGAAACAAGAAAATCCTTCTGATGGAGGCAATGACAGATTTTGGTGGATTCCACTCAGAATTTATGAACCCAAATTAAGACACTGAAGGCTTTGAAATCCAAGACTGGGCAAATGCCCATTTGGGTTTTAAGAGTGGTGAACAGCTTGGAGTAAAACCCTTGGAACTCTTGCACAAAAGACCCAAAAGGGTGTGATGAAGATTTGCCAGTCTTCCAGGAGACACAGAAAGGTTTGAAGAGTGAAAGCAATGGAAATGGAAATAAAGTTAGAAGCCCTGGTACACCATCTCCGGCACACAAGAATCAGGAATCCAAGATGCACAAGCACATGCAAAGGCCAACAGGCCTTCCCAACTCTGGAAATTCGGGGCACACCTTCATTTCATGGAAGACTTGTCTAAGTATTGAACAGACATGGAGTGCCAGACTTTGCGGGTGGACATGGAGCTAAATTTATAGAGGGCCTCAATGTTGAAGTAGAGGGAGTAGAGAAAGGGGACAGGTTTCTGTTCACAATTAGTGGAGGAAACAATTTTACAGTCTGCTCCTTAGGCTTCTACCACTGGGAAAGATAAGTGTCCTTACTACCAGAAACTTTCTTGATGAAAATATCTAAGGCCAGTTGAAAGAGGCCACCCAACTGCCTATTCTCAATGCCTGTGTAAAAGAGCCCTTAAGGAAAGCACTTCCAACTGCTTCTTGGTATGGGTCTTTAAAAGCAGATGCATCCTCCACCTGAATAGTTGTTGCCTTGTTAATGTGAGACTAGGCCGAATTAACAGAAGGAATGGACCACTTAACAAAATCTGCACTAAATGGATACAAGGCCAGTAAATGCTTAGGGTAGCAAACAACTATCAGGGCGCTTTTAATTTTTGTATAGAAACAGTTGGAAAAGTGGAAAGAGAAGGGGCTCAAAAGCTGGGGAAAGCACTGGGTAGATGCAATACTGTAGTTTCAGAGTGGTGCACACTGCTTCAGTAAGAGCCAAATCGGTCTCCTTTAGTTAGGTAGTAATAGCAGAAGACTGAATCTGCAAGGTGTACGTCCATCTGACAGGGATTTGAGTAGCTCAGAATTTGAGTCTATGCAGCCAATGGTTCTGAAGCAATTAAGGCTACAGGTAAGATACACAAGATATGCAGGAGAGAGCATGCTTCTGACCTATGCAATCAAAGTCAGCATGATTGTAGTGAAAACCTAATCCAAGATGGCAAAGGATCCAGCCACACATGATAGAACTAAAGAAGCCAGAGGCTTCAGAGAAGATGGTAGTAATTCCATTCTGCCGATGACATCAGCAATGGGCCTGCTTCATGCATTTCCTGACCTGCTAGTAGAAAGTGATCTGGGGTGGTCACCTGGCATGGCCAGACTGACTTTCCATTCCCACAGTCTGTGTCTAGAATCAGACATGTTGTGACCACAAAACAGATATCCAATGTACAGGCTCAGGGTAACTGGAAAGGCCTCAAGTACTTACCAAAGCCAAACAGCTGGCAGTCAGAAAAGGTCAATGGCGAGATGGTCAAATTGTTGAGGAAGCAGCAGGAATGGACCAAAACTCCCCATGACTCTTTGCAACAGGATCAGCAGCAAGGAGCTGCTTCCACTTTTCTGCTGTTTAGTAGAAAAGAGAGCAAGAAGTGCACGCAACAATCCACCCAGCAAATGTTGCCAGCACTTGGTCCCACAGTACTATCCCCTACTATAGCAAGGCCTGCAGGTAATGGCACCCAGTAATCAACAAAGATGAGGGTGCTCCCAATACTTGGCCCAACTAGCCAAATCAATGAGGTTTCTGAGACAGGGCAAGTGCAGAGGCAAAGCCAGTGATTCTGGATCTGAAAAGCACTCAGCAGCTAACAGTTACCAAAACAAAGTATGGAAAGCACCCTACGTGGAATCCAATGCTTTAAGGTCACTATGTTCAGACCAGTGGGGTCTGGATGTTGTAATTCAAAAGCCTGGCTGTGGTATACGGTGTCAGGTAGCTTTAAAGTGAAAAGGAAACCTCCAGTCTATGTACCTTTGCTAAATAAATCCAACTGTGTGGCACAAGGAGGATAACAGAACAGTGCCTTCAGTGTATGTGGGGCTTCATACACTATTGAAGAATATTCCATTCACAATCTAGCAAATTTAGTAAGTATTTATGGGGTAATTTGTACATCAGAATGAGGGACATATTATATTCCCCAGGCCGGACTGTCTGAGAAATACTGAGCCACAAAGGCCGATCCATCTTGTAATTCAGAAATAGAGCATTTCCGGGAGGGGGTGGGAGACTGGAACAAACATATGCATGATTGCAGCTGAGATGCTGGATCACTAGTGTGACGGTGTGCAGCGTTAGACCCCAGCCCTTCTCATCAACTCGTGACCAAAGGACCAGCTGATCTCACACCGCGCTGTCACTTGCATAACAATGCCACTCTTAGCTGCGCCCTGCACAAATATATTCCAGGTCACGGGACCACAATCTATGGGCCAGCAGCCTGAGAGCGATTGTTACTGGGTCAGGTTAATTACGCAATTAACCCTTCACACTGCCACCACCACCTTTTTTCAGAGAAGGGGGAAACTCACAAATCTTATCAGTAACACTATGAGTTTAGCATAAGCATCTCTAATACACACTGTCACCACAGACAGAGGTATTTAGAGGATTATTACATACAGTAGCACTCTTCAGAGACAGGGATTCTTTAGTTTGCATTAAAAGCTTTAGAGACAGTTCAACACTTTTCAGAAAACAGGATTTATTACTAAAAAGGTCAAAATTATGCAATTAAAATATTTACAGAAAAAGATGTAACAAAGATATAAAGAGAACAATAAAGCAACAGAGAAATAAAAGAAAGATGTTCAGAAGGCAGAATACTTGCAAAAGTCCTTGGTCTGAGCAGAGTCCAATTGTCCGAACAAAAGGCTGCTTTGGCTCTCAAGTCTCTTAGATGGTTCCTGATGGATGTTAACGGAGAGCTCATTTTTCTCCAGGCTGTCAGTCTTTTTCTATCATCTCAAAGGGGTGTCTCCTGAGAACAAATGGCCAATCATCCCGTTTGGGGATGGGTGTTAGGCGGTAACCAAGGTAATGACCAAATCCCTTACAATTTCATACTAAGGTCAATAACCTTCAATAGGTTCAGGTAGCATCCTAGCAACTGGCAGATTAATATTTAGAATTATATTCCAAACGTAAAGACATCAAACATAGCATATCCTGCCACTCCGGATAAAAGAAATTGCTTTCTACTCTCTTGTAGGTGCTAACATAGGGATGTAAGGTCTCATGTGACTCATATTAAAATTACCTATCCGAATATATACTTCATATTAATGTGCCCAGTCCCAGCTGAAGTTTATGAATTTGTATGAAAAATTACTCATGTGGAATGTACGTTTTATGGCACACTCTAGCTCTAATGGCCTAACAGGTCATGACTGACTGAGTTATTGTTTTACGATCGGGCAGAGGAAAGTGGTTTTCAAGCAGACCCCCTGGAACCAGACCAATTAGTGGTTTACAGCCATGGAGCTCATCTAGCTGTGTTTTATTTAGGATAAGAGGCCCTTTTGACCTCCGTTCACTTACAGACACACATTCTATTCAAAAGGGAGGGAGGACAGGAGAGACAACATGGCTGTGACCTAATAAGATGGCTGCCATGTACAGCGTCCATTCCTCTATTGCGCACAATCGTCACAACTAGCATTCACATAAAAAAACATTCAACGAAAGGATGAATTTGGAGAAGAACTTTCAACACTCATCTCATTCCCTGCAACAACCGCCACTCCCCACCCTAATATTTATTTTATAGTTGTTACCTTCATAACCCCAAGGAAGCTGAAAGAGTCCTAAGCCAATTCTCCTAGCCAGATCAATGAATTTAGTATTAGATGGAAAGTGGGAGGACACAAATATTCGGACTGCAATACATATGAGAGAGCAAAACTGGCTAAATAACAAGGAGGCAAAAATCACAAGCCCAGGTGAGGTCCCCAGGATAAATATAACAAATTAGTTCCAGAAGTGCAAGTCTTCTTTTATCTCCTAATTTCCTTGCATATTATAGAACACTTAACCTCTAGTGTGCCCTCCTCTCACGATAACAGGTTTAGGCTTCAGTCGATATCAGACATGACTGCCATACCCCTGTCACTTCACAGGGTCCTGGGGAAGCTTCTCTTCATCCACTGGAAGGGCACTGATGATAGAATGCCCAAAATAATCCCTGGCACCAGGTTGGGAAGCATAGGTATACAGTCGTAGCCAATAATTTTGTCCAGTCTATTTTTGGGGTTTTGCATGGAACGTGTCAGATTTGGCTGTTTGTTTCTACACATTTTTTGTGTCATACCAATACAATCAAAAGAAATAAACATGAGACCATTTGTAATTGCAACAATTTTCTGGGTGAAGTGGTGCATTGTACAGTTGCAAGAAAAAGTATGTGAACCCCTTGGGATTACGTGGAGTTTTGCACGAATTGGGCATAAAATGTGCTCTGAACGTCATCTAAGTCACAACAATAGAAGAACACAGTCTGCTGAACATAATACTACACAAACATTAGATGTTGCCATGGTTTAATTGCACATAACATGTAAACATTCACAGTGCAGGGAGGAAAAAGTATGTAAGGCCCTTGCTTAATGACTTCTCCCAGAGCTAATTGGAGCCAGGAGTGAGCCAACCTTGACTCCAATCAGTGTGATGATATTGGATGTGTTGCCGACAGCTGTCCTGCCCTTAAAAAACACACACCTGTTTTGGGTTTACTGGTTTCAAGAAGCACTGTCTGATGTGAACCATGCCTTGCAGAAAAGAGCTCTCAGAAGACCTACGATCAAGAATTGTTGACTTGCATGAAGCTGGAAAGGGTTACAAAAGTATCTCCATAAGCCTTGATGTTCATGTGTCCACGGTAAGACAGACTGTCTACCAATGGAGAAAGTTTAGTCTCCCTAGGCGTGGTCGTCCTGTAAAAATGACTGCAAGAGCACAGCGCAGAATGCTGCATGAGGTAAAGAAGAATCCCAGAGTGTTAGCTAAAGACCTACAGAAATCTCTGGCACATGCTAACAGTTTTGTTGACACATCTACAATAAGGAAAACATTAAACAAGAATGGAGTACATGGGAGGACACCACGGAGGAAGCCATTGCTGTCCAAAAAGAACATTGCAGCACGTTTGAAGTTTGCAAAAGAGCACCTGGATGTTCCACAGCACTACTGGCAAAATATACTGTGGACAGATGAAACCAAGATTGAGTTGTTTGGGAAGAACACACAACACTATGTGTGGAGAAAAAAAGGCACAGCACACCAACATCAAAACCTCATCCCCACTGTAAAACATGGCGGAGGGAGCATCATGGTTTGGGGATGCTTTGCTGCCTCAGGGCCTGGACGGATTGTGGTCATTGATGGGAAAATGAATTCCAGAGTTTATCAAGATATTTTGCAGGAAAACGTACGACCATCTGTCCGCCAACTGAAGCTCCACAGAGGATGGGTGATGCAACAGGACAATGACCCAAAGCCTACAAGTAATTCAACAAAACAATGGCTGCAACAGCACAGAATACGCCTTTTGGAGTGGCCCAGTCAGAGTCCTGACCTCAACCCGATTGAAATGCTGTGGCATGACCTTAAGAGAGCGATTCACACGAGACATCCCAAGAATATTGCTACACTGAAACAGTTTTGTGAAGAGGAGTGGTCCAAAATTACTCCAGATCGTTGTGCAGGTCTGATCTGCAACTACAGGAAACATTTGGTTGAGGTTATTGCTGCCAAAGGAGGGTCAACCAGTTATTAAGTCCAAAGGTTCACATACTTTTTCCTCCCTGCACTGTGAATGTTTACATGTTATGTGCAATTAAACCATGGCAACATCTAATGTTTGTGTAGTATTATGTTCAGCAGACTGTGTTCTTCTATTGTTGTGACTTAGATAACGTTCAGAGCACATTTTATGCCCAATTCATGCAAAACTCCACGTAATCCCAAGGGGTTCACATACTTTTTCTTGCAACTGTACATATTTTATTTTAATGTGGGACTACAGCTTAGGTTTTCCTTCGTTCTAGGTGTTAAAATCCTTTATTTGCCTTTCTTTATTTAGTTGCTTAAGAGAAGCCCAAGGCTAGTTTTTAAACATAACATGTTGGCAGGGTAAACTGGAGGTGAAACAAACACGAGCAAATAATCTGTATTTACTCAAATTTGTAAAAATCCTGAATATAAAGCTAGAGACTGTGTTAATTACTTCTAATTAAAAAAAAACACAGAACATTTACAGTTTCTTTTAAGAATGATCTAAACTTTTGTCATTGACCGTATTTAGGGTATCAATAGCTAAAGCACAAAACTAAATGAAATACCAGTTACCCACATGAATAGGAAAACACATCATTCCCCCCGCCAGCAGTTTATAGAGTTTGTACACTGCCCAAATAATCTATTCTTAGAAATAGAACACAGAGAGAGGAAGTCTTACAGAGGGTTTCCTATAAGCACAGTGGCTAAATGGTTAGCACTTCTGCCTGGCAGTACTAGGGTCGTTGGTTCGAATCACAAACATGGCACCACCTGCCTGGAGTTTGCATGCTCTCCCTGTGCCTGCGTGGGTTTCCTCCAGGTACTCTGGTTTCCTCCAACACTCCAAAGACATGCTGGTAGGTTAATTGGCTCTCGTGTCTAAATTGGCCTTAGTAAGTGAATGTAAGTTAGGGACCTAAGATTGTATGCCCCTTGAGGGTTTGGGACTCATGTTAATGTACTATATACAGTATATGTAAAGGGCTGTGTAAATTTACAGCGCTATGCAAGTACCTGTACCAAATAAAAAACTATATAATTCTCAAGTTTCTGTTATGTTTTACGTGAGGTGGGCAAGATAAGGAAGGGGGTTCAGGGGAGTTTTAGCTGGATATGGGTCCAGCGTACACTTACCTGTTATGCAATCACAAAGGTAACTACTCAAGAGTAAAATCAATCACTACATAAAAGCTAGAGTTCTTTGAATGCATACACTCTCTACAATGGGTATCTAATAATTAGGACCATCCATGTTTGCAGAGCGTACACATAAAAATGTATACAACCTCATACATGCACAGTTCATTCATTCCTTATAAACTTAGTACAGAGCATCCATTTCAGTTAAAGATGCACTAAACTGATCAGCAACAATCAGATTTAATATGCCTTTTAGCACATTGCTGTATGTTGCTTTAAAAATTAAATATTCTTTTTCTTTTTTTTCTAAAAGGCCTTTCTGTAACAATAACTGAGCAATCGTTCTCTAAAAACATAAATAAATATAAAATGGAATAGATGTGGACATCCAAATGTTACTGCATTTCCACCCAGCTTGGATACATAAAACAATATTTTTGGAATAATGGGAACAAAAAAAAAATTACACTCGGAAAAAAAGGAACAAAAAACATATATTACTTGTTCTGGGTGGTAAAAAAAAAGTCAATTTTTCAACTCTGAAAATGTTAACCTTCTTTCTTTTTACAATAAACTTGGGACTTTGGAAAATTAGTTGAGTATGGTACAGCCAGAGATACCAGCCAGTATAGATGTGCACAATGGAAAAATTTGTTTTGTTTCGGGTTCATTTGAGAAGTAAATCATTTAATTTTGTCATAATGGTTATGTTAGAATGATTCGTTTTGGGAACAATTCATTATCTCGGGAGAGTATACATTTGTTGTTCCAAACTGATTTGGATTTTTGGATGTTCTGTTATTCTTTTGTTATTTTGGAAGAACGGTTACGCCGTTCTCATCTGAATAAATAAGTACCAATTTATTATGTATCAATTCGTTATGTTACTAAGTTGAATTCATCATTTCCCCATTCCCAAATTACTTTTCTTGCGTGTACATACAAATTAAATGGTCTATCAAGTTCAACCCCAATACAAAAACAATCTAATTAGAGTTTTTACGCTGCGCTCACTAGAATAAAAACTAAACTAAATCAATTTGAATCATTTGTTACGTCATTACGTTATTTCTAACACTTCAAACATTAACACAAGGCCCAAACTATCACATCATGTCATCCGAATGAAAACAAATGAATTTGTTGTTTTTATTATAACTTATTTCGGATTAGTTGAAATTTGTTACCATTGCGATTTGGAGATTCAGCTCCATCAATCCAAATCTCTGAATCACACAAATTTCATTCGAAATGATTCCCTGAGGAAGTCACGTGATGGTGACGTAACGCGTAGGGCGGAGCGGAGGCAGATGCAGACCAGAAGTTACGTCATGTGAAAGCAATGACCAAGATCTCTTTTATACAAGCAATTTTAATAGTGTACAATATAAGTGCAATTTTGTTTTATAAAAATTTAAATATTTTAATATACTACACCATAAGAGGCGCATTTCTCTCCCCATATACGGGCAAGGTGACGGTGACATTAGGAGCTTATAAGGGATTTAAAGGCACCACACCATTCTCCCATTTGCTCCAAGTAAGAAAAAAATAGCCCCTGGTGGTCTGGAGGAGAAGGAGGCATACAGAATTGTTGGAATCTGGATGGAATATCATATACAGTACATGTAATATGATATAAATCTAAAGGTGAGAGTTCTGTGAGCACAGAGGTGATACTCTATGTGTAAAGTTAATAAGGAGCACGTGTACTACATCGGTGTTAGAAAATCACTCACATTTATGTGGACTTTATGAACTGTTATAATTATTTAGTTTACATTTACACATGGTTAAAATGCATTAGATTTTATGCGATTTATTTAGGTATTATAATTTGACCATTTGTCTAATAAGGATCACATTTGTAATTTTATATCACGTTTATTCACAGCATTGCAGCATCACCTATCACATTAAGTAATTTGTATCTTTATTATGCCATTTTTTTCTTTCACTTTAGCAGATGTACAAATATCTGCCTGTTTGCTGTGTTCTGTCAAGGTTTTCTGTGGGTTCAAACTGTGGTAGTATTGGCAGACATAGTTACATAATTAATGTTTTTGTCTTTTCTTTATGGTTGAACTGGATGGACTTGTGTCTTTTTTTCAGCCAGACTAACTATGTAACTATGAAAAAAGACACAAGTCTATCCAGTTTAACCAACAGAGAGAAGAGAAGAAAAAAAAAAAAAAACGCACACAAATGGAAACCCCCCCGTATACACTATCCAATACTGAGAGTTGATCCAGAGGAAAGTAAAATAACCCCAATAAAGCATGATCCTGTTTGCTCCAGTGATGAAAAAATTGCTTCCTAATCCTCGAAGAGGCAATTGGATATTTCCTGGATAAACTTTACCTATAATTGTTAGTGTTCAGTAATATTTTGTGCATTTAGGAAAGAATCCAGGCCTTGTTTCAAACAATCTACTGAGGATCCTTTGAGAATGCTCTGGAGGAGTTTAATGTGTCAAGGCCTCTGTGATGACCTAAAAGTGAATACCTCTACGCTAAGTTAACTATATGAACCACCTATGATTTTATACATGTTTATCATATCCCCCTCAATCTCCTCTTCTCAAGAGAAAATACATTCAGTTCCTCTAATCTTTCCTCATAGCTGAGCTCCTCCATGCCTCTCATCGGTTTGGTTGCCCTTTTCCCAAAACTGTTGCCCAAAACTGAACTGCATATTCCAGATATGGTCTTACTAATGATTTGTACAGGGGTAAAATTATATCTCTCTCTCTGGAGTCTATACCTCTTCTAAGAAAGGATTTTGCTTGCTTTGGAAACCGCAGCTTTACATTGCATGCCATTATTAAAGTGTTGCTAAACCCACAACAGTAAAATCAATCAATCAGTAAAGCATGCTTGTTATACTCACTGTGGAACCTAAGGGGTTAATCCTCTGCACTGTGTAAAAAGGCTGTTTGATCCTGACTTCTCTGATCCTGCTCGTGCTCCGAAACGTGTCACCACTCCATGCTCACGTCACTTCCGGTCCGCAGACAGCATGCGTTCCAGCGTGAGCTCCAGCGGTCCAAACAGAGCAGCGGCCATCTTTAACACCTTTTCTCAAGCTCCCCCTTCAGCTGCTGGCTGGCACAGCGGCTCCATCGCTTAGAGGACAGAGCCCTGCTACTGACGGATTACAATAGAGCCTGTTTTTACTACCACATTGTAAGTGTTTTTAACTGTTTTTTTATTAAAGTTGACCTGGAATATTGTACTTAGAAGTGCCTTCCTGTTTCACCTTCTTCTGGACAGAGTTTGTCTTCACACTTTAGAAGTGCTGCTCAGTACTGGTTTCCCTACACACCATCCATCATCAGCTGCCATACGTCCACAGCATTGTCCACCGAGGCACCTTGCTACCCACCTTACTCATTTTGGTGTGTGTTGCTAGAGAGGGTATGTTTTCTTGGGAGAGTGCATGTGATCAGCAATGTCCAGACAGAGATCAGGAGTTCTGCATCCTCCTAGAGCAGAATGCAAAAACTCCTCCTACAAGCTTTACCATGTGCTCTACTGGACACTGATAGAACAAGACTGCTCTAACTGCTGATGAGAAAAGGTACAGTATTTAGCAGTTTATATTTAGTATAATAATTGCACTTCCATGTTCAGTTTACTGAGGGAGACCAGATATAGTGAATGCAGGGTTCTGGCTTTAGTAACACTTTAAGTTTATGATCTATCGGAACTCCCAGATCCTACTCCACCATTGATTCCTCCAGTTGTACCCCCTAGTATGTATGATGCACACCTCTAACAACCCTAGACCATTCACATATTGATTTTTCCAAGCTTGTAGACTTTACTTTACACATTAGCCATCTGTGGGGAATTGTGTAAAACACTTTTGCAAAACCCAGGTTTACTATGTCCACATCCACTCCTTTGTCTAAGTTTTTGCTCCTCATCATAAAAAAAAGTCAGATTTGTTTGACAAATTCTGACTTTCATGAATCCATGCTGTTTGTTGCTTAAAATGTTTTTTTTTTCTAGCAAACACTCATCTATGTGGTCTTTTATTAAACTCTCCAGTATCTTCCCAACTATAGAAGTTAAACAAAAAGATCTATAGTTACTTGTTAAAGACTTTGACCCCTTTTTATTTATACACTGCTCAAAACAAAAAAAGGAACACTTTTAAATCAGAAATCTAGTAGACCCTGAGGAAGTCACGTGGTTTCGTGATGCAACGTGTAGGTACACGGTGACGCAGCTTCCGGTACGCGGTGACGCACATCCGGCGTGGACGCCATCTTTGAACACCGAATTATCCCTAACCCTGCAGAACACCCAGGCATGAGGCTGGAATGCGATTGTATCATTTTATAAACATGAATGGGCATTTTATTTAATAAAGGGATTGGTATATTTAAATACTACACTATGGAGGATCTTTTTTCTCTCACCATGGTCTGTGGTGAGGAGTGTATTATTTAGCAGATGCACCTATCGTGAGAGGTCTGGAGTATTATATTTCCAATCTGAGAGGGGGACCACAAGTGGAGTACTACTGATACCAGCCACTACCTGAGAAGGATCCAGAAGTGATCCTGAAGTGGCCCATTGGGTCGCTAAAAGGAGGTGAGGGGGCAATTTAGCCACTGAGAAGTGTGCCGACACTATCACAAGTTACCACCAAGAGTTCCACTTTGCATGAAAAATTGTGTTTGGTTTGAAGCACTATTGTTTTTTGAAAACATATGGACTATTGGAGACTTTTTAATTTATGATTAAGTGTTTGCGTTATTTGGTCACTTGAGCACTAATCACTTAATGTGATATTCCCCAAGCATAGGGGTCATATGTTGTGTATTTTATCTGAATAGGGGATATTTATCAATTACAAGAGGGTCCCACGTTATATGTTTATTAGTGTGATTGCACTTATTAGAGGCTGTGCATATGACCTCAATATACACTGTTTTGAGCACTTTATGCACATTATATAGATGTATGATTTTTTTCACTTATTTGTGGTATGTTTTACTGCATGGTTTTGGAATATATTGATTTAATTATTTTTAGCGCTGCACTATTTTAGTAGTTGCTTTTAAATTAGAGTATAGCATCAAGTCAATTAAATTCCTGGGATATTGATCTGGTCAGTTAAGTAGCAGAGGGGGTTCTTAATCAGTTTCAGCTGCTTTGCTGTTAATGAAATTACCAGGTGCATTAGATGGGCAACAATGAGATGATCCCCAAAACAGGAATGGTTTTACAGAGGGAGGCCACTGACATTTTCCCCCTACTCATTTCTGACCATTTTGCACTAGTTTTGCATTTGACTAGGGTCAGTCTCACTACTGGTAGCATGAGGTGATACCTGAACCCTACAGAGGTTGCACAGGAAGTCCAACTCCTCCACGATGGCACATCAATACGTGCCATTGCCAGAAGGTTTGCTGTGTCTCCCAGCACCGTCTCAAAAGCATGGAGGAGATTCCAGGAGACAGGCAGTTACTCTAGGAGAGCTGGACAGGGCTGGTCCTTAACCAATCACCAGGACAGGTATCTGCTCAGGGTGAGCATTGCCAGAGCCCTACCAAATGACCTCCAGCAGGCCACTGGAATGTCTCTGATCAAACAATTAGAAACACACTTCATGAGGGTAGCCTGAGGGTCCGACGTCCTCTAGTGGACCCTGTGCTCACTGCCCGGCACCATAGAGCTTGATTGGCATTTGCCATTGAACACCAGAATTGGCAGGTCCGTAGCTGGCGCCCTGTGCTTTTCACAGATGAGAGCAGGTTCACCCTGAGCACAAGTGACAGATGTGAAAGGGTCTGGAGAATCTGTGGAGAACGTTATGCTGCCTGTAACTTTGTTCAGCATGACCCTTTTGGTGGTGGGTCAATGATGATCTGCGGAGGGATATCCAAGGAGAGACGCACAGACCTCTGCAGGCTAGACAATGCCACCCTGACTGCCATTAGGTATTGGGATGAAATCCTTGTACCCCTTGTCAGACCCTACACTGGTACAGTGGGTCCTGGGTTCCTCCTGGTGCACAACAATGCCCAGCCTCATGTGGTGAGAATATGCAGGCAGTTTCTGGAGGATGAAGGAATTGATTCCATTGAATGGCCCCCACGTTCGCTTGACCTAAATCCAATAGAACACCTCTGGGATATTATGTTTTGGTCCATCCGAAACCGCCAGCTTGCACCTCAGGCTCTCCAGGAGCCCAGTGATGCCCTGGTCCAGATCTGGGAGGAAGTATACTAGGACACCATCCATTGTCTCATTAGGAGCATGCCCCGACATTGTCAGGCATGCATGCAGGAACGTGGGTGTTATACAATTTAAAGAGTACCATTTTGAGTTGCTACATGGAAATTGCAACAAAATGGACTAGCCTGCTGTATCATTTTTTCACTTTGAATTCAGTCATCTGTAGTTTGACCATTTTCATTTCCATCAAACCATGGGGCATCCTTATGTTCCTAACACATTACCCAGTCCATATCAGTATAGATATCCAGCATATTTTTCCCCATTGAGATCTGATGTAGTTTCAAAGTGTTCCTTTAATTTTTTTGCGTAGTGTAGGTACTACATTGGCCTCACGCCAATCCCGTAGTACTATGCCATTCATTAAGCAGTCCCTACAAATTAGAAACCAGGGCATTGAAATCAGAGTTCAATTCTTTTAGGACCCTTGGGAGGTATGCCATCTGGTCCAGGTGCCTTATAAACCTTTAATCTTTCTAAATATTTCTGGACTATGTCAATTTTGAGCCATATTGGTTCATTTGGGGCTATGTCAATATCATCCCCATTATTATTTGTATACACAGATCTGAAGAAGGTATTTAATACATTTGCCGTCTCTTTGTCCCCAGCCACCCACCCCAGATCATTTTTTAAAGGGGCTACATGCTCAGACCTGACCTTACAGTGGATATAAAAAGTCTACACACCTGTTAAAATATCAGGTTTCTGTGATGTAAAAAAAAAAAATGGGACAAAGATAAATAATTTCAGAACCTTTTCCACCTTTAATGTAACCTATAAACTGTACAACTCAGTTAAACAACAAACTGAAATATTTTAGGTGGAGGGAAGTAAAAATAAAAAACTAAAATAATATGGTTGCATAAGTGTGCACACCCTTAAACTAATACTTTGTTGAAGCCTCTTTTGATGTGATTCCAGCACTCAAGTCTTTTTGGGTATGAGTATCAGTATGGCGCATCATGACTTGGCAATATTTGCCCACTCTACCTTGCAAACACTTCAAATCTGTCAGATTGTGAAGGCATCTCCTGTGCACAGCCCTCTTCAGATCACCCCACAGATTTTCAATCGGATTCAGGTCTGGGCTCTGGCTGGGTCATTCCAAAACTTTAATCTTCCCTTTGTTGATTTGGATGTATGCTTTGGGTCGTTGTGATGCTGAAAGATCAAGTTCAACCTTGGTTTCATCAGACCATAACACATTTTCCCACATGCTTTTGGGAGACTTCAGATGTTTTGCAAAATTTAGTCTGGCTTGGATATTTTTCTTCGTACGAAAAGGCTTCAGTCTTGAAATTTCATCCCATAGCCCAAACATAGGAAGAATACGGGAGAATGTTGTCACATGTACCACACAGCCAGTACTTGACAGATATTCCTGCAGCTCCTTTAATATTGCTGTAGGCCCCTTGGCAGCCTCCCAGACCAGTTTTCTTCTCGTCTTTTCATAAATTTTTGAGGGACATCCAGTTCTTGGTAATGTCAATGTTGTGCCATATTTTCTTCACTTGATGAGGACTTTCTTCACTGTGTTCCATGGTGTATCTAATGCCTTGTAAATTCTTTTGTACCCTTCTCCTGATTGATATCTTTTAACAATGAGATCCCTCTGATGCTTTGAAAGCTCTCTGCGGACCATGGCTTTTGCTGTAGGATGCGACCAACAAAATATTAGGAAAGACCTACTAGAACAGCTGAACTATATTTGGGTTTAATCAGAGGTACTTTAAATTATAGCAGGTGTGTACTGACTCCTATTTAACATGACTTTGAATGTGATTGCTTAATTCTGAACACAGCTACATCCCCAGTTATAAGGTGGTGTGCACACTTATGCAACCACATTATTTTAGTTTATGTTTACTTCCCCCCCTAAAAGATTTCAGTTTGTTTTTCAATTGAGTTGTACAGTTTATAGGTCACATTAAAGGTGGAAAAGTTTCTGAAATGATCTTTGTCTCATTTTTTTACATCACAGAAACCTGACATTTTAAACAGGGATGTGTAGACTTTTTATATCCACTGCATTACTATTAATATATTTGAATAATTTTTTTGGGTTGTCCTACTCTCTTTTGCAATCTGTAGTTTGCTTTCAATTTTTGTGCCCTTAATTTTCTTTTTACATATTCTGTTATATTTCTTGTAACATTTAAATGAGTGTTCCTTCATTTTTATATTTTCTAAAAGCACTTTTCTTATTATTTATAGCTTTTTAACTTTGCCATTGAGCCTCATAGGCTTTATTTTTAGCCTTTTAAACTTAGTGCCCATGGGAATATATTTTTCAGTGTGTTCCTCTACAGTTTTCTTTTTTTTTTTTAAGAATTCAGATTTGTGTTCTGTGTTCATTGATGCTAATATTCCCTCCACGTCTGAAGTCTTGGAGAGCAGCCCTTAGCCTTGAAAAATGTGCTCTCTTAAAGCTAAGTGTTTTTATCTTTCCAGCATGTGCTTGTTGTCTACAGCTAACATTAAATGAGATCATGTTATGGTCACTGCTACCCAGATGCTCTTTTATATAAACATTAGTTATAAGCTTTGCATGGTTAGAGATTACCAGATCCACCAGAGCATCATTTCTAGTCGGGGCCTCTATGAACTGTACCACAAAATTGTTTTATAATAGGTTTAAAAATGTTTGTCCTTTAACTGTTCCAGCAGTACCATTATTCCAGTCAATTTCAGCGTAGTTAAAATCCCCCATTATCATCACTCTGCCAGCCTTTGCAGTCCTTTCTATATGTGCAAGAAGCAGAGTTCATTCAGACTGGGTGGCCTACACCAAACTCCATTGATTAATTTTGAAATATGCACGCCCATATGCAGTTCCACCCATAATGCTTCAGCCTCATCACACTCTCCATCAAGTAGCTCCTCTTTCACACTTACTTCTGACATAGAGACAAACACCACCACCTTTCCATTTTACCCTGTCTCTCAGAAAGAGAGCATAGTAAGGAATATTAATAGATCAGTCATGTGAAGAATGAAGCCAAGATTCAGCAATACCAAATAAATCACAGTTATCTTCATGTATTAAAGCCTCCAACTTACCTATTTTACTTGGCAGACTTCTGGCATTGGTGAACAAACACTTTAATTAATTGCCACAATTTGCACATGCATTTTGCATATTTTTTGTAGTACAAATAGTAACATTTCCAATGGTTGTTTGTAACATTGGAGCCTTCTTATCACCTGCCATAGCACTCCCCTCATCTTCTCACATTCCACTCACCATTATGGACTGACCCTGTCTGACCTGTCTGCCCATTATAAAACGTAATTTACCCTCCCCTCTCAATCCTAGTTTAAATATTCTTTCAATCTTCCATAAATTTCTCCCCCCAGCAGAGCAGAGCCCCTTCCTTTTAGGGGCAAACCATCTTTAGAATATAGGTTATACCCCAATGAAAAGTCACACTAGTGCTCTAGAAAACCAAATCCTTCCCTCTTACACCAAGTCTTTAGCCAGGCATTCAGTTCTCTAAGCTTCCCGTCTTTCCTGTGTTGCACATGGCACAAGCAATATTTCAGAGTAAATCACCTTGGAGGTCATTCCCTTCAACATTCAGTACTTTACAAAGATTGATATTTACAGTAGCTCATTTTAGAATTTGGTTAATGTGGATGAGCAATTTTGCATATTAAAAATGGTTGTCAAAACCCCAAAACAAAAAATGATTGCAGCTCCTGTCCTTAGATGTGATGGCTGCCTTAGTTTTATTTTTCATGACTACACTCCTCTACTGTACCTATGGAAAAAGTCACACAAGCTGGACTTGCATAAAGTCTTTTTTTTGTTTACCTGCATTACATGGTGGATTGATGGGACTAATAGTTTACATGAATACAAAATATAAGGATATTTGTGCTTTCTGTTCTCAAATGATACAAAGACACTGAAAGACTGGCAAACAACAAATGAATGCAGTTGCTATATCAAAGTACTAGTAAGCTCCAATATATTTATTTCTGTTCGAGAGTTCAAATACACTTTAATGATTCACCTACTCCTTAACAGAGGTTTTCCAGAGGTAAAATTCGGCTTTATTTACATTCTAAATAAAGACTACTCTCATAGTAAAGTTGTGTATGATTCCAAAACCTATAGCTTTTCAGAAAAAATACTTCTAAAAATGGATATTCTGTGGTACATCCTTCATGCAAGGAAGAAGCTCCGTGGAAACAAGAATCTGGGATTTCCTCAAAATCAAGTATGGTTTCTGTGGATGACTTAACCTGAAGGGCTTTTTCACATAGAGGCAGTCTGTTGCGATCAGCAGGGGAACCATTAGCATATTTTTTTAAAAACATCTGTGCCTATTCAGTTTGTGTCTGGTGGACATGGATGGAACTATGATAGCTCTATGGGCAGCCACAAAGCCAGATGTCCATTTTCTTGAGGCTATCTCCAATCCTTTGCATTTAGGGCTGGAAAAACAGAAAAGGATGCAGTTCTTTTTCATTTTTCTTGGACCAGAATGGATCTGGAGGTAGACAGGTGTAAATGGACACAAGTCTGTTTATATCTGTTTATCCATTGCTTGGAGCTCCCACTCAGGTCTGCCTGAAAAATGACAGGTGGACCTAATCAGAAAGCCTGTGTAAAAGGGTAAATGGTAGTGGTTGTGATGGTCATGAGCAGCCTCTCATCAATAACATCCACACATCAACAGCAACAAATGTAGAAATATAAACAGGCAATAAATGTGTGTATTCATTTAATGGTAGCTCTTACATTAACCTGTTGAAAATGGATTCATTTCATCCACGTCAAAATGGCCACTTTTCAGAAAAAAAAAAGTAATAAGCCACCTTCTAGCTAGAGACAATCTTAGAAGAGGGACAATAGTCTTGCCAACTGTTTAGATACATATAAAACTGCTTGGTTTTCTTTTTTTCAGAAAATAATCAAAGGCACAGCATTCTGGAGTAGTCATGGGACATTTATAAAAGTATCTGAAATAAGAACTATCTTTAGACTCACAAAGCAACCAGTTTTAATTTTCATTTTCCAACCGTCATCAGTGCCAAGTCACTAAAGCACAGGTAATGTGGTACTTTCTTCAGCATTGGCAAATTGATAATTTTTACAATTAAATAATTATTGTTTCAATTCAATAATGATTTAATTGGACAAAAAGTAAAATTGACTTGATACACATTGTATTATACATCTTTACAGCATTACGTTTTTAAAAATTCATAAAAACTATTTTTCAGGTTATCACTCTTTAAAATACCCGATTGGCATATATTGTGAGGTTCTATAAGGTGTTTTTTGAGGAGAGCAAAACAAATGGAGCCATTTGAGATAGAGGTACCATAAGCCTTATGAAAGAAGACTAAATTAGGCAAATTAAAGACTTGCAATGGTAAAATAATGTCGAGTGCTGTATCGAAAGTAATGCAAAAGTGGGAATAACTTTTTATATAAGTAATATAGGTCCTTCAAAATTCACGTTGGTAGAGTACTCTTATAGTAAGTCCTCTTCTTCTTTCTCAATCCATGTAAATAATGGATTCCAGGCAGGATAATTAATTCTTGATGAAGGAGGGGACAGGCTGTCAAACATCCACCGAAGCCTACAGAATTTTTATAGAGATAACACCACAGACACAAGCAACATCTTGTCATGACTTGGTGACTCTTGTCAATGATGCAATCACTAAACATTCTATAGGTTTCTGTAAATGTTGAAAGTCTGCATCCCCTTCTTCAAGAACTCAATGGTGGCACGTTCCTTCTACTTGGAACCCATTATTTACCTGTAATGAACAAGAAGAGTTACTATAGAGTTAAGCAGGCAATAGATGGCTTGAACCATCTATGGGGCAAGCTAATTGTACCCAAGTCGATCCATCAATTAAGTTGAGTACAACCAGCAGGTTGGATCTTTACATGCAATTATTACCAGTGGGTATAGCTGCTAGCAATAATCATTGTGTTCTCCCAACAAGAACGGCTCCTCATGCCCCACGAGAACACAATATCTCCGAGGGAGGGATTCCCCCATCAACACTGACTGGGTTAATAGGGGAATCAAGTGATTTTCTTTCATGCAATCCGTAGTTGCAGGAAAGAAAATAGCATAATACATGGCCTGTTTACTCTACCAGCATGCAAAATTAGAATGCCCTATCTAAGTTAAAAACGTATGCCCCTTTTTTTGCATTATTTTCAGTACAGCCCTGGCACTTTGTGAGGGGAAAAAAAACAATTCCTCAATTATGCAATATTTATGTATGTCCATTAAACAGTTAAAATAACTCATACATCGAAGTGAATATACCCTTTTCTTGTTCTTAAATCTAGTTAGAACACACAGTTTTTACTTCAGACACGTAAAATTGAGGACAGCCCTATTGTATTTTTCCCAGAGAGAGAAAAAGTTAAGCTGACTTTTATTCCCTCCAGAATCATGAAAGCCTAAAAAGTGAAAAATATGGTCATAATTGTGTAGGCTAAATCTCTAAAACGCTTTCTATGCCAGTGTAGGGTCATGTAGCATGAACCCGAATAGCCAGTTTAGTTATGTGAAAGCCCCTATTATGACCAATGCACCATCAGTGTAGAACAATAAAAAAAAGGCATCCACATTTAGTTTAGTATCGACGATACACATTTTTCTACTTAAAATAATGCCAATAAAACTGCTAATGAAATAAGTGGCTGCAGAATGAAATGTTCTGTAAAGCAACCAAATTTAGTCACAATGTACACTATAAACAGTGTTAAAGGCAATTCATATTTTATAACACACAGTTTCGTGGTCAGCTAGAACAAAGGAAACCTTTAGGGTGTGTGACCATCACTTAAGGATTACAGGTGATTACATTACGTAAAAAAAATGTACAGGCATTCTTTACCTCATTTACCTTACAGGTGGAAGCACAATAAATAACATAAAAGTGGAAGTAGGTCCATCATGTCCTGAAATATGTGCACTAAGTGGTACAGAACAATAGTAAAATAAAATTGTATTTACACACTGAATATAGTTAGATTTTTTAGGATGCCACCCTTTAACAATGACAAGTTCACAATGCCTAAAAAAGCAAGAAAGTGAGCAGTGTTTTTTCAAGATGTATCTGCACTGCTAGGTTTCTAATGTTTACATTGTTTTGGTAGGCTAAAATTATATATAAGTGTGGATAAAAGGTGCTGAATCTAGGGTCTACTTCATTCAAGCATGCAGAATATAGTCTTTTACGACCCCAATCCCTAAAAAGTTGAGACGCTGTATTTTACACATAAAAACAGAATGCAATGATTTGAAAATCTCATAAACCCATATTTTATTCATAACAGAAAATAGAAAACATGTTGTATGTTTAAACTGAGAAAATGTACCATTTTAAGAAAAAAATAAGGCCATTTTGGAAATTAATGACAGCAACACATCTCAAAAAAATAAAAAGTTGGGAAAGCGCCATGTTTACAGCAGTGTAGCATCCCCTCTTCTTTTAACAGCACTCTATAAATGTCTGGCAACTGAGGAGACCAATTGCTGAAGTTTTGGGAGAGGAATGTTGTCTCATTCTTGCCTGATATAGGATTTTAACTGCTCAACAGTTCTGGGTCTTCTTTGTCGTACTTTTTGTTTCAAGATGTGCCAAATATTTTCCACTGGTGAAGGGTCTGAACTGAAGGCAGGCGAGTTAAGCACATGTACTCTTCAGCTACAAAACCAAGCCGTTGTCATAGATGCAGTTTAGCACTGTCCTGCTGAAATATGCCAGGTCTTCCCTGAAAAGATGTCTTGGTGAGAGCATGTGCTGCTCTAAAACCTGGATATATCTTTCAGCACTGATGGTGCCTTTCCAGATGTACAAGATACTCATTCCATACACCCTAATGCACCTCCATACCGTCAAAGTCTTTTGGACTGAACGCAGATAAACTGGAAGGTCCATCTCCAATTTAGTCTGCAGGACGTAGTACCCATGGTTGCCAAAAAGAATGTCAAATTTGGATTTGTCTGACCACAGAAGTTCTCCACTTTTCTCTGGGCCAAAGCTCATTTACAATGGTCTTTTGCAATTTGTACCATTTCTGGATCAGGTTCAGATATGGCTTCTGTTTTGCATGATAGAGCTTTAAAGTGGAAGTCCACTTTTTAAGTTGCACCCCCAGGTAAGTCTATAAATAAGGCATACCTGTAGGTACAGTGAATATCTCCTAAACTTGCACCGTTCAGGAGATATTCACAAAGCATGTAGCCGGTGATGTCACCGATGCACGCGCTCTGAAGGGATGGCATCGTGCCGTCCCTTCAAAGCTCCGTGCCGCATGCACGGGAGTGACGTCATCGCAGCTCCGTCCATTCATACTGCTGGAGCCTGCAAACCCGGAAGGAAGATGGGTGAAGAAGATGACGCTGGAGAGCCGTGACAGTGTGGCACTGGAGGGCTCTGTGTACAGGTAAATCTGTCATAATGTACTAACATGCGGTGCATACTAGTACAATTATTATTATACAGTATTTATATAGCGCCAATGGTTTGCTCAGCGATGTACATTATAATGGGAGACAGTACACGAGACAGTACAGTAACAATACAATACACAAGGGGTTCGAGGGCCCTGCTCCTTGGAGCTTACAATCTAGGAGGGAGGGGAGAGTGGTACAGGAGGAAATAGCTGTGGGGGATGGAGTGATGGGAAGAGCGGAGGAGATCAGCAGTTAGGTGAGGGCGGGGTAGGCTTCTATGAAGAGATAGGTTTTCAGGGTGCGCCTAGGTGAAGAGGGAAGGTGACAGTCTGATGGATTGGGATAGTGAGTTCCAGAGGATGGGGGAAGCCCTGGAGACGGGCGTGGGAGGAGACCAGGGAACTGGAGAGTAGGAGGTCTTGTGAGGAGCGGAGAGTGCGTTTTGGGTGGTAGATGGATATCAAGTCGGTGATATAGTTTAGGGCAGTGTTATGAACAGCTTTGTACGTCAATGTTAATATTTTTAATTTTATGCGTTGGGCAATCGGAAGCCAGTGGAGGGATTGGCAGAGGGGGGTGGCGGATATGGAGTGGTTGGTAAGGTGGATGAGTCTGGCCGCATAATTCAGAATAGATTGAAGCGGGGATAGCCTGTGTTGGGGTAGGCCGGCGAGGAGTGAGTTACAGTAGTCAAGTCGGGAGATAAGGGAGTGAATGAGTTGCTTTGTAGTTTCAGGAGTTAGGAACGGACGTATTTTGGAGATGTTGCGGAGGTGGAGTCTGCATGAATTTATCAGCGATTGTATCTGGGGCTGGAAGGACAGATATGAGTCTAGAATAACACCTAATACTCTGGCTTGCGGGGTGGGGCTGATGGTGGCGTTGTTGGTCGGATGGTGAGGTCGGGAGGGGTACGGGCTGGGGGGAAAACTAGGAGCTCGGTTTTGGCAAGGTTTAATTTGAGGAAGTGGAGTGACATCCAGTCTGATATGTCGTTCAGAAGGCTAGTGATTCGGGCGGAGACTGAAGGAGTGAGGCGAGGGGTAGAGAGACAAATTTGAGTGTCATCAGCATAGAGATGGTAGTTGAAGCCATGGGAGTGTATCAGTTGACCAAGGGAGGAGGTGTAGATAGAGAAGAGAAGGAACCGGAGGACAGAACCTTGGGGGACCCCAACAGAGAGGGGAAGTGAGGGGGAGGTGGCAGCGTTATAGGTAACGCTGAAGGAGCGTTGAGATAGATAGGAAGAGAGCCAAGAGAGAGCGGAGTCTCTGAGGCCAAAAGAGTACTGTTTTTTGAGGAAGAGGGGGTGGTCGACCGTGTCGAAAGCAGCGGAGAGGTCAAGGCGTAGTAGCACTGAGTAGTAGCCATTGGCTTTGGCGGTTAGCAGGTCGGTGGTGAGTTTGAGTAGGGCGGTTTCGGTGGAGTGTAGTGGACGGAAGCCAGATTGTAGGGGATCAAGGAGGTTGTTGTCGGTGAGGTGGGAGCTTAGGCGATTATAGGCTAAGCGCTCAAGGAGTTTGGATGAGAATGGCAGCAGGGAGATGGGTCTAAGGTTGTTTAGGTCGGTGGGATCCAGGGAGGGTTTTTTTAAGTATGGGAGTGATGTGCGCGTGCTTCAGGGGGGAGGGGAATGTGCCAGTAGAGAGTACAATATGACCTAAACCTGCGGGGGGGGGGGGGGGGCCATTGTTTTGTCTTTTGTCTGGGGGGTTTACTACTGCTGTAACGTGAATGTTTGGATGGCATGGTGAATGTGTTCACAATGATTTTTGGAAGTGTGCCCGATCCTTTACAGTGATGTCCATCACAGAATCACGCCTGTTTTAATACAGTGCTGTCTGAGAATGGGCTTGCACACCGAGATTTCTCCAGATTCTCTTTCTTTCGATTTTGTGTACGGATATATTTAACATCCTTGCAATTTTACATTGAGGAACATAATTCTGAAATAGTTTGCCATTTTTTTTATACACAGATTTTCACAGATTGGTGGTCCCCATTTTTACTTCTGAGACTCTGACTCTACAAGATGCCCTTTTAATACCTAATCATGTTGTTATGGACCAGTTTCCAATTAATTTAATTACTTGAAAAATGTTCCTCCAGCGCTTCCTTGTTCATATCACTCATGTTAGCTTTTTGTTGCCCCTGTCCCAACTTTTTTTTAGATGTATTGCTGCCATCAATTTAAAAATAACCTTATTTTTTTCTTAAAATGGTACATTTGATATGTTTTCTATTTTTGTTAGTGAATATAATATGGGTTTATGAGATTTGCAAATCATTGCATTCTGTTTTTATGTACATTTTACACAGTGCACCAACTTTTTTGGAATTTGGGTTGTATTAAAAGAGTGCCATGATCCAGGTTAGCCAGCTTTCAGACATGAGTTGGCCAATTTGGAGAACTCAGATAAGCCCAGGAAAAGGGACTGGACAATGCCACACCAATAATACTAGAACCCAAAAACATGTATTCAATTGCGGATATCCACAGCAACAAAGTCAACACATACCCTTGTCATCAGGGCTTAGAATACTGTAAAGGGTAAACAAATTTAACTTTGCAGGAATAAATAATTTAAAAAACACTAAGTTCTGAAGGATTTCCACTAACAAATACATTTCTCATTATTTATAGTACTAACCAAGTTCCTTTTCCTCCATCCTATACAGTATTGTAAGCCCTGATGAAAGGAATATACACATTTTTAACCCCTGAAATTTGTTGGCTTGTTACTTCGGATTTCTAAAATGGAATGAATGCTTCTGGACTAAAACAATTGGAATGGTGCTGTTATTCACTTCCTTTCCCTAAAGTTATAAATAAGACATTAAGGGGTTTATTTACTAAAGCTGGAGAATCCAAAATCAGACTCCCTTCTGCATAGAAACCAATCAGCTTCTAAGCTCAGCTTGTTCAATGAAGCTTTGGCAATGAAACCTGGAAGCTGATTGGTTTCTATGCAGAAGGGAGTCTGATTTTGGATTCTCCAGCTTTAGTAAATAAACCCCTAAATGTCAATCAACTAAAGGTGGCCATAACTGAGATGATAGTCAAAAGTAATGCTCCTGGTTAGGTATTACAAGTAATAACCATGCAGTTTCTAAATTTCCTAGGCACTAAAGCACATACATGTTGTGAAATCGCTATGTGCAATAAGAAAACTTAAGACACTTAGAAGTAGTCTGTCATCCTCTGCTCAACTCAAATATGGCCCAATAGTCCTCTAACCATTGCAATAAATCTCCATACTGCGGCCCTTCACTTGCCTTTATACGGCCCCTGAGATACTCTTCCTCCCACGGTCACCAATAATGGGGCATAATTCCTCCCACTGATATAAATCATTGGGCACTATTCCTCCCACTAACAATGATTGGGCACTACCCCTCCAACTAATACCAGGAATGAGGCACAATTCCTCCTCCTACTGACCACAAAGTACGAGACATTGTGTACTCCCCCACTGATGCTGGGGCATTCCTTACCCTCACTGGACACAATCTGGCCCTCCTAAAGACAGGACAGTAAACTGGCCCTTTGTTCAGAAAGTTTGGAGACCCTTGCAACAGATGATTACATCGTACTGTATTGTAAAGGAAAACATTTTTTCCTTTAGTTTTGGAGTGGGAAAGTTACACCTCCTACAAAGTTTTAACTGCAGTCTTGAGTGCCCATTGGGGGAATGCACCCCTCTTTGTTCTGGTGACTAGAGTCACTAAGACAGAAAGTGAATTAAGTGTCTCATATTTTAGAGTTGTCATTCATGAGATGTGAGAGAAAATCTAAAGGGTACAAAATGTGCTGGTAACTACTGTTTAAGAGAGGTATTCATCTCATTGTTGCATCTCTAAGACAGGAAGTGAAAGATTATCTCCCCAGGATGACCAAGAAGGCAAATGAAAAAAGTCGATACAGGTTTTAACCCTTTCTTCATCCATCCACTAAAAAAAAACAAAAAACAAAGTTTTGGCTGTGCACAAATTTTAAGTTATCATATCAAAACTTTTTTTTCTCAACATTTGAATGACAGCAGCCTTCTCATGGAGCACTAAAAACTGAACTTAATGTCCTCAGAAAACATATTGGGGGAGGGGGTTAAAAATATTGGGAACACCAGTATTATAGGACTTAATTTTGTGATCTTTTATTTTTGTTGTCTTTACATTCTAAATTGTATGTCAGTGTATTACACATTCATTCATCAGCACTCAGCATTAGTTAATAAAACGAGTGACTTGTTCGACTCAAATAGGATGGACTGATGGTGCCTAGTTAGCTGGAGTGTCTGTAACAATAGCCAAAACACTTTGTGCTTCTAGGATAGTGGTCTCCAATCTGCAGCCCTTTGCTTGCTTTTCTCCTGCCCTCTTACTAATACCAACATTGGGGGGATAATTCCTCTTACTGAACCAATGATGGCAGTATTCCTCCCACTGACACCAAGAATGGGGTACTATTCCTTCCACTGACACCACTAAAAAGGGCACTAGCCCTCCCACTGACACCAACAATGGGGCACTATTCCTCCCACTGACAACAAATGGGTATTATTTCTCCCTTTGCCACCAACGTCACACTATTCCTCCTACTGACATCAATGATGGAACACTATTCCTCCCACTGACACCAACGTTAGCACTTTATTCCTCTCCCTACAGACGTAGCATTGTTTAATCCATCAGGATTATCATCATCATTATTATTATTATAATATGTCATCGGACACCAGGACATTTTCTACTCACACTGGCAGCAGTCCGGCTCTCCTAAAGTCTGAAGGACAGAAAACTGGCCCCTTGTTTAAAAAGTTTGAAGACCCATGTTCTAGGGCAACAGTCTCCAAGATATTGACTGCATACACAAAGCAAGGGCACTGGCAAAGAAGAACAGTGACTGAAAACTGAAACTGAATTTTATATTTGGATTAAGCTCTTGCATGCATATTGGCTTTGCAAAGTTATCTGCAGATGGTTTATGAAAACAGGGTCTTCTAAGTGGATACTGAGTTCTGCTGTCAGTGGTATTTCTTTGTTATTTGGCCACAATCCTTATTTTGATCATTTCTGTCATTTCAGCTCTTTACCACTATTCTGTACCAATGACAAGTTTTGCCATTCTTTGTGAAGGTGGTCATAAAATATGGTTTTGCCTTGCTCTTGAAACACCAAACACTTTGGCTAACATTACAGAAGCTTTAGTTTAAAAAGGCACCAAAAACTTGCCCTCCAAGTGTCTGGAAAGCCACCTATTTTAGTTCTTATAATCCCAATTAACACACTTGTATATACTGACATCGATCCACAGCTCATCCACCGGCTTCTGGGTCACCAAACTACGTAATTGGACCCTAGTAGTCACACTTTCTATTAGAAACATATACCCACCTGAATCAGCACTCACCAGAAACATCATACCTACTTTTCTGAAGTAAACACTTGGGCTTTTATATCCATTTTAATGACCACTTATTACATGTTGCTGAACAAAACATGTAATACAATGGCATCAGCTTAGTAGGCATAGATAAAGAAAAGACAACTGAGGGATAGATTTCTTAAGTGTAGCCTAAACAAAAATAATATCCGACAATACTGGTGATGACATTATTTTGTCCACCCCATATGATATATACAGATAAAACCGCTATTTCTTCTAGAGATTCACGTTTCTAGAGTACAGAGATAAATCCTTCAGAGGTCAATATTATGAAACAAAGGACCAAATTCACGCAGTATTACATCTTGATTAGGCTACAGGCACAACAGAAAGGCCAAGAGATGGGTTTACATATTAAAAGTACTTTGTGACTAAGGAGAGAACATTGTTGAAACTTTTTTGTCAAATGGACAATTTAGGTTCATTCTCGCTCAGGTTTTGGATCACTACCACTTATAAAAGACAGCTACTTCCCCATAAACAATGGCTTCCACACAGTCTATCAAATTCTGATATCTTCCAAGTATGGTAAAAATATGAAGAGAGCAATATGTACTTCGCAAATACGGTGTGTAACTTTACACAAGTATTTAACGTAGGCAAAATTCATTAGTTCCCAAACCGTTTGAAAACAATAAAAAATATATCAATTTGGTATTATTTAATTATTATCAAAGACAATGAATGCCAAGAACACTTATTTAAGAATCAGCTCATAAAGTTTTTTTTGTACAAAAAATAATCCTCCTACAGTAACAAACAATGAACGGTTTTGTTTGTCTGATGGACCATTCATTTACTAAACAATGAAGTGGCATATTATCAATGGGACTCCTTTCAGCAAATGTTCTTAAGTAAAATAATCTAATTCCATTACGAATTATGGATAGGAGTAAATCTGGTGTTTGAAATACACAGTAGTTCGCACTGTGCTTGATTCTCCATGGCAAGTAACTTACTGGTCACAGGCACCTTTTAAAAACTTGCACGCATTAAAACATCTTCACATCACTCTGACTGTCCAACATGGTGGTCTTAACCATTTGTGAGTTACTGTCTGTTAAGAACAGGAGGTGAGCATCATGTTCTATACTCAACCATTCAGCAGACCCGTGAGTATCCTCATCAAGCTTGTACGCTTATAGCTTTTCTTAATAAAAGATCTCTCAACATGGTCAAGGAATAATAACATGGTTTAAAATTCCTTTTGTCATATTTCATGTGAAATAGCTGCTTTATTCACATATAAATTAAAATGGCAGTTTTCTTTTTTGAACAGCTGCAATGGCACATCATTTTCAAGATTAAGTCATCTGCTCTTATTTATTGGCTTCTGGGTAAGTGGGATATTTCACAGTCTCAATTTTTTCCTTAACTTTATACGAGGGGTAGAGACCAGTCCTTCCTAGTTTGCGGTTAACACCCTTTGAATAGCCATCCCAGTGGTTTCCAGCTACTCCAATAATGTCCCCAGGTTCCATAGGGATATCATCAGCATTTCGGGGATGGTGGGGATATATCGCAATTTGGTTGTGAGCATTCTGTCCTCCAAAATAATAAATATCATCCAAGGAGTGAAAGTTGGCTGAAGCATCTGGATGAAGTGTTTGCATGATTTCATAGGCAACTCGACAGACCTATACAAAAAACAAACACAAAAATGAAAAAATTTTAATATTTACACAAAGGATCCTATGTGACCAGCAGTTCTTATAACTAAATATAAGTACATTCAGAATTAAACAAAATGCTACCAGTTGTTACATTTTACATTCAGTTCTGTAGAACTTCTGTTGCACAGAATTTCCTTAGAAATCAAATTTCTTATAAATATGGTTGACTCACTGTTATTCCCAGTTTGTATCTTAATTTAACAGAGGACCGATCATGTGCCAAAAGCAGAAACACACTCACACTCAGTAGTTAAGAAGAGGTAACTAGCCTATATTGCACTCCTTCACATATAAAATGATCTTCTTTAGGTTAGCCTCCTTTAGACGTATTCTCTGCTATAGTCACTTTTGAGTATACATAAAGAAAACGTACCTGACAAAATTGTTTTTTTTTTGTCAAGTACTCTGGAGGGCTACAGTTTTCCTTATTTGCCACTGGCATCCTGTTCAGATCAAACTTTCCCTGTAGAAGAGAACTAAGACATACAGATTTTGGACTTCTTATTCCAAGAGGAGACAAGTTTTGAGCAGCTCAAGCAGCATAACATTCTGAATATTGAGACATTATACTGTCTTTAGAAAAATCATCGTATTGATTATCTCAACTGACATGATGTATCATGGATCCCTACTTCTTTCATCCCCAATTCTAAATTATGCACTGTTTAACTGGGCAACTATGTGGCAACTGAGGTTTAATGTTAATAAATGTAAGGTTATGCACTTGGGGGCTAAAATATTCATGCATCATACATACTGGGGGGGTACAACTGGGGGAATCAATGGTGGAGAAGGATCTGGGGGTTCTGGTAGAGCTCAAGCTTAATGATAGCATGCAATGCCAAGCTGCAGTTTAGAAAGCGAACAAAATCCTCTTTTGTATTAAAAGAGGTATAGATTCCAGAGAGAGAGAGATATCATATTACCCCGGTACAAATCATTAGTAAGACCTCATCTGGAATATGCAGTTCAGTTTTGGGCACCAAGTCACAAAAAACATTGGGGAACTGGAGAAAGTACAGAGAAGGGCAACCAAACTGATATGAGGCATGGAGGAGCTCAGCTATGAGGAAAGATTAGAGGAACTGAATTTATTCTCTCTTGAGAAGAGGAGATTAAGGGGGGATACAATCAACATGTATAAATACATCAGTGGTTCATATAGTGAACTCAGTGTAGAGTTATTCACCCTGAGGTCATCACAGAGGACAAGGGGGCACTCTTTATGTCTGGAGGAAAAGAAAATTAAATCTCCAGACATGGGAAGGTTTCTTCACACTGACAGCTGTGAAAATGTGGAATAGACTCCCTCAACAGTTGGTTCTGGCCAGCTCAGTGGCCTGGATTCTTTCTTAGATACACAGAATATAACTGGATACTAAAGAGATGGAAATCAACTCCTGGTACTCAGTTCTTCTACTATATTTCATTAAATGTCATTACTAGTTATAAAAGTATGAAGTGAATTGCTTTTTTGGTACTAGTTTCTCTGTGTGTGTATACACACTATATTACCAAAAGTATCTGGCCAACCCTCCAAATCATTGGATTCAGGCATTCCAATCACCTTCATGGCCACAGGTGTACAAAATCAAGCACCTAGGCATGCAGACTGCTTCTACAAACATTTGTGAAAGAATGGGTCGCTCTCAAGAGCTCAGTAAATTCAAGCATGGTACCATGATAGGTTGCCACCTGTGCAATAAGTCCATCCGTGACATTTCCTTGCTACTACATATTCCAGAGTCAACTGTCAGTGGTATTGTAACAAACTGAAAGCAACTGGGAACAACAGAAACTCAGCCACGGAATGGTAGGCCACATAAAATGACAGAGCGGGGGTCAGAGAATGTTGAAGCGCACAGTGTGTAGAAGTCGCCAACTGTCTGCAGAATCAATAGCGAAAGACCTTCAAACTTTGTGTGGCCTTCAGATTAGCACAATTTATATATATATATATATATATATACATACATACACACACACATACATGCACACACACATACATACATACATACATACATACAGAGAGAGGGAGGAAAAAAAAGAGATAGATACACATTCTATGTACATACAGTCATAAGGAAAAAGTATATGCACCCCTTGCAATGAACTTTTTCTCTGCAGTAAACTGCCATAAAATGTGATTTGATCCACAACAATAGTCACACACACACACGCTTAAGCCGATAACATGCAAACAATTCTAATTTCTCATGTCTTATCGAGCACACCCTTTAAACATTCACAGTGCTTTAGGAAAAAATAAGTGAACCTTTGGAGTTATTAGCTGGCAAATGTCCTTTGGCAGCAATGGCTTTTGGAAGCTCTGGGTCAGATCTGCACAACATTCTGGAGGAATTTTTGACCATTCCTCTTTAGAACACTGCTTCAGCTCAAACACATTTTTACGATGTCTGGTATGAATGGCTCTCTGAAAGGTCATTCCACAAAGTCTCTTTGGGGTTAAGGTATGGGCTCTGATGGGTCCACTCCAGAAGGCACATTTTCTTTTTTTGAAGCCAGTTTGTAGTCTGCATCACCCAACTTCTACTAAGCTTCAGCTAGCGGACAACCACCCTGACATGGTCTCGTAGGATATTTTGGCAAATTAATTTTCCCCTTGATGATGGCAAGTGGTCCAGGCCCTGAAGCACTGAAGGAAGCCCAAATCATGATGTTCCCTCCACTATACTACACTTTTATGCATCATACACAGTGCTGAGTATTATTCCCGAACAATTAAACTTTTGTTTCATCAATCCACAAAACATTTTCCTAGTAGCCATGCGGCTTGCCAAGATGCTCATTGGCAAACTTCAGACACACAGCATTGGTTATTTTGAAGAGCAGCAAATTCCACCATGGTGTTCTGCCATGAACACCATGCCTGTTGAACTGGGATGTTTTCCAGTTCCAGTGAGGACTTCAATCCTTTAGCTGTTACTTTTAGGTTCTTCTTTACCTCTTTGAGGATTCTGCGTTGTGCCTTGGGTGACATCTTGGCTGGGCGCCAACTTCTTGGAAGAGTAGCCATAGTACTAAACTGTATCCAGTTATAGACAATTATCAACTGATGGATTCCCAAACACTTTGATTTCCAGCCTTATGCAGATCAAATATTGATTGGATGTCTTCCATGAGAGCTTGTTTTTTTTGGGGGGGGGGGGGCATAGTTCACAACAGCTGATGCTTCCTATGAACAGCAATCTTAAAATGTCTGAGTGTCTTTTATCAATGAAAGTAGCTTTAAACCACACCTCTAAACCAATTTCATTAATTGGACTCCAGGTGTGAAAATTACTGACTCCAACTGGCTTTCAATTAAGTAATTAATATGACCGAGTCAGAGGTGGGGAACTACAGGGCAGGCAGCAACTGACATTAATGCTCAAGGCTAGGATACTATTTGCAGCAGCCCAGTGCATTAGCCCAGCTTAATCTTCTAGGGATGGCAAATAAAGAGATGCATGTAGTTCTCCACCTATGACTCAGTCATCAAGCTGTCCTTATGACATGCACCAAGCTCCAGTGTGTTTGCCAGTCCAGCAACTGATCTTTTCAAACCTGCCATTGAACTGAAGAAACAAAGTGACATATACATCTACTTTGCACTGCCTTATAAAGAAAGTGGTGCCATTCCAAGACACCCTGTAAAAGTTTAATAGGAAAAAAAGGAGAGCCTAGGATTGGAAAGGATACAGCATAATAACACCATTGCCTATTCAGAAACGGAGGTTTATTTGAGCGCATTTGACCTGCTTGCCAAGGGGTAAAAAGATTGCATTGAGTGCAGTGGAAAAGGGGGAGCACAAGTGGAAGCACTGAGTTCATTGTCACCATTATTTGAATATAGAACACAATCAGTAAAGCACCAAGAGCACAGTATTTGGATTGGACTTTTTATTAAAGGAGTATGGACACTTAATACACAGAGGAGATTTATATGCAGATGTTTTGGGTTTTTTTTATGGTTTTGATATTTTAGGTTAACCACTAGAGGGAAGAAGGGGCACTGTAGATTTGAAGACATTTAGGGGATGCATATTTTTGTGGGTTAATTCTATTAGCACAAGGAGGAAACACTTAATAGACATATGGTGGAGGAGCATTGTAGTGCCTGCATATTTTGGTCAATGGATTGTTCATTTTAGGTTTATCTTATGGTTATTTCACCATATTTCATTTATGTGCAAAGGTTCACAGGTTTTCATATTTGTATTTGCATATGACTAGTGGGGGAGGTGCACTGTAGCACATATAGTGCATATATTCACTGAAATATTGGAACATCACCATAATCTATACAATTTTGGGTAAGAGGCAGCGTTAAACCCCTTTTTCCCTAGTTTTCATACACCCTTAGGTTGGTGTTAGGTGTAAGCAACCGCCCACCCTTACCAGCCATTATGTGGATTGAGTTTTTTTTACCTTTATTAAGGGATTGAGGAATCTATGTCCACAGTCCCTTTCTCTGTCCCAAAAGTGAGGCATCAGGGGTTTGCGTAGACTCCTGATATCTCAACAAAGCCCCCCAAAAGGGTTGTGAAAAACAAAATGTAAAAATTGTAAAAACATTGAAAATGTGAAAGATAATAAAAAAAATTAATACAGGGGGAAAGAGTGAGTATACAGGAGGAAAGGGCAGTGTGAATAGAGAGTGGGACAGTGTGTACAGGGGTTAATTTAATTTTGGATAATTCCCTGTGTTTATTTGTTGCTTCTAATCAGACTAAAAAGCCACACCCAATATGAAATATAATATGTAACACACCCACTTTTTGCGGTCATCATCTCCCTGGTAGGGGCCCTAAGGCATTACTTTGCCCATGGAACCATGATGTTATTAAGATGGCACTGATCCCATCCTGTGCTTGGAAAAATTATGTTCGATCTTGATACATTCCATTGTGTTTGGACTCAAGTAATTAAATCACATATGCGGCTATAAATGGTGGGACACATCACTGATGCTCATCAGAACTGAAGCATCGTGGCTAAGCTGCAAATCATTTTAAGCATTACAGAACAAGTCCAGTTTACTTTAGTTTGACTAAATACTACTAACTATACTATGACTTGTATAAATGGGAACCTTCACAGACAAACTACTGTAAATCGTTAACATCTATTAAGGAGGAATTTCATGTTATCTTTTACTGAAATGTATTTTCATCCAGCATCAACAATCGCATTAATAGCAAAGGATGGTTTATCCTATGCAAATAAACTACTCACCTGGGAAGAAAATGTACACACAAGAAAGTCAGCCTGGGATAAGAAATGGATATCGAGAATGACGCCTCGTAAAGAATTTTCAGTGTAACGGTTATGTAGACCCGCAGACCACGATATGGAATTGTCGCTAATAAACTCGTACTGTGAATATCTGGGGAAAAAAATGGAAATGACATAATGACATATGTACGTTGTAACATATAGGTTTAATTTAGACTCTATACTTTTTAAAAAGATTCTGTAAGAGTAAATTGTGCAGAGTAGTAAAAAGAGGGCTAAAAATTAAAACACAGAAAAAAAATTAAAGAAAAAAAAAAGGGGAGGATAACATGACACAAGTACATACTGTATACACTATATTGCCAAATGTATTGGGACACCTGCTTCTACACGTAAATTAACTAATGGCCTCCCAGTCGTTGTCTGTAGAGTTCAATATTGAGTTTGCCCACCCCTTGCAGCTAAAACAGCTTCAACTCTTCTGGGAAGGCTGTCCACAAGGTTTGGGAGTGTGTCTATGGGAATGTTTGACCATTCTTTCAGAAGAGCATTTGTGAGGTCAGGCACTGATGTCGAGCGAGAAGGCCTGGTTCGAAGTATCTGCACTAATTCATTCCAAAGGTGATCAAGGTCAGGACTTTGTGCAGGACAGTCAAGTTCCTCCACTCCAAACTCGCTCATCCATGTCTTTATGGACCTTGCTTTGTCCACTGGTGTGCAGTCATGTTGGAACAGGAAAGGGCCATCCCCAACCTGTTTCCACAAAGTTGGGAGAATAAAATTGTCCAAAATTTCTTGGTATGCTGACGCCTTAAGAGTTCCCTTCACTGGAATGAAGGGGTCAAGCCCAACCCCTGAAATAAACTCCCACACCATAATCCCCCATCCACACGTGGCACAATGCAGTCACGCAAGTACTGTTCTCCCTGCAACCACTAAACCCAGACGTGTCCATCAGATTGCCAGACAGAGAAACGTGATTTGTTACTCCAGAGAACAAGTTACCACTGCTCTAGAGTCCAGTGGAGACGTGCTTTAGCCCACTGCATACAACGCTTTGCATTGCACTTGGTGATGTAAGGCTTGGATGCAGCTGCTCGGCCATGGAAGCCCATTTCAAGAAACACTCTATGCACTGCTGTTGTGCTAATCTGAAGGCCAAAAAAAAAGTTTGGAGTTCTCTCCCTATTGACTCTGCAGACAGTTGTCGACTTCTGCACACTGTACGCTTCAGCATGCGCTGACCCAGCTCTGTCATTTTACGTGGCTGAGTTGCTGTTGTTCCCAGTTGCTTCCACTTTTTTATAATACCACTAACAGTTGAGCGTGGAATATTTAGTAGCAAGGACATTTCACGGATGGACTTATTGCACAGGTGGCTAACCTATTACGGTACCACGCTTGAATTCACTGAGCTCCTGAGAGCGACCCATCCTTTCACAAATGGTTATAGAAGCAGTCTGCATGTCTAAGTGCTTGATTTTATACACCTGTGGCCATGGAGGTGAGTGGAACACTTGAATCCAATGACTTGAAGGGGTGTCACAATAATTTTGGCAATATAGTGTGTGTGTGTGTGTATGTATATATACATACATACATACAGTGAAGGAAATAAATATTTGAACCCCTGCTGATTTTGAATGTTTGCCCACTCACAAAGAAATGATCAGTCTAAAAATCGAATGGTAGGTGTATTGTAGCACTGAAAGATAGAATAGCAACAAAAAATTCAGCAGAAATGCATGTCTAACAAATGATGCACTGTTTTGCATGTTTATGAGGGAAAAAAGTATTTGATCCTCTTCACGAAACATGACTTAGTACTTGGTAGCAAATCCCTTGTTGGCAATCACAGAGGTCAGACGTTTCCTGTAGTTGTCCACCAGGTTTGCACACATCTCAGGAGGGATTTTGGCTCACTCCTCTTGGCAGATCCTCTCCAAGTCTTTAAGGTTTGGTGGCTGACATTTGGCAACTTAAACTTTTAGCTCCCTCCACAGATTTTCAATCGGATTAAGGTCTGAAGACTGGCTAGGCCACTTCAGGAACTTAATGTGCTTCTTCTTGAGCCACTCCTTTGTTGCCTTGGCCGTGTGTTTTGGGTCATTGTCATGCTGAAACACCCATCCACGACCCATTTTCAATGCCCTGGCTGAGGGAAGAAGGTTCTCACTCAAGATTTGATGGTACATTGCCCCGTCCATCGTCCCTTTGATGCGGTGCAGTTGTCCTGTCCCCTTAGCTGAAAAACACCCCCAAAGCAGAATGTTTCCACCACCATGTTTGACAGCTGGGATGGTGTTCTTGGGGTCATAGGCAGCATTCCTCCTTCTCCAAACATGGCGAGTTGAGTTGGTGCCAAAGAGCTCAATTTTGGTCTCATCTGACCACAACACTTTCAACCAGTCCTCCTCTGCATCATTCAGATGTTCAGTGGCAAACTTCAGACGGGCTTGGACAGGTGCTTTCTTGAGCAGAGGGACCATGCAGGCACTGCAGGATTTCAGTCCTTGTCAAAGTAGTGTGTTACCAATTGTTTTCTTGGTGACTGTGGTCCCAGCTGCCTGGAGATCATTGACAAGATCCTCACATGTAGTTCTGGTATGATTCCTCACTGATCTCATGATCATTGACAATCCACGAGGTGAGATCTTGCATGGTGCACCAGAACTAGGGAGACTGACAGTTGTTTTGTGTTTCTTCCATTTGCGAATGATTGCACCAACTGTTGTCACCTTCTCACCAAGCTGCTTGGCGATAGTTTGGTAGCCCAGTCCAGCCTTGTGTAGGTCTACAATCTTGTCCCTGACATCCTTGGACAGCTCTTTGTTCTTTGCCATGGTGGAGAGTTTGGAATCTGATTGTTTGATTGCTCCTGTGGACAGGTGTCTTTTATACAGGTAACAAAATGAGATTAGCAGCACTCCCTTTAAGAGACTGATTCTAATCTCAGCTTGCTACCTGTATGAAAGACACCTGGTAGCCAGAAATCCTGCTGAATGATAGGGGATCAAATACTTATTTCCCTCATGAACATGCAAATCATTTGTTAGACATGCATTTCTTTTGAATTTTTTCTTGCTATTCTGTCTCTCAGTGTTACAATACACCCACCATTCAATTTTTAGACTGATCATTTCTTTGTGAGTGGGCAAACATTCAAAATCAGCAGGGGTTCAAATACTTATTTCCTTCACTGTGTGTATATGTATGTGTGTATATATATATACACATACATACATACATACACACACACACACGCTGTATAGCAGAACAGTACCGAGTCAGCCTGGGCCAGTTTGGTTCTAGGAGTTGCCAGAATGCTGTTTCTTTCCTCCGAAGCAGATGAGGAAGGCGTTGTAGAGGTGGAAATGCACTGATAAGGCCAAATTGATGTCATACAGTCAACAGGGCACGGCCAAGGGATCACTGGATCTAGACATGAACCTTTCCAGCTTGCTACTGAACCTGGAAAGCAGGAGGTCCATGTCCAGTGTCCTTCATCTGAAACAGAGGTCTCAAAACTGGGTAAGGAAACCGCTGTCGAGAATCCAAGTGTTTACAACTGAGGAAGTCAGCCTGCCAAGTTTCCACTGCTGGAAAGCTGAGGGCAGACAATGCTGGTGCTTGAAGTTCCAACCAAGATAGAATGTGATCTACCTTTCTTTGAGAGGAAAGACTCTCATCCCTGGTGGTAATGTAAGCCACTGCTGTGGAGTTGTCTGAATCTTGGACACATGACCTTGCAGTAGGGAGGTCCAACACTAAAGGGATAACTGAATGACTTTAAGCTCCAGAAAGCTCCAAACTCTCTTGAACTGAGAAAGAGTCCAGGACTCCAACCTAGCCTGACAGGCTGGCATCCATTGTTATGACCTTTCAAGCAGAGGTGCGGTAATGATTTCTCTGACTCCAGAGGTGCATTGATGAGAGTTACACCTCCCATCCCTCAACCTGCACACACAGTTGTATTTGCTGAGGTGCTTCAGTGGCGAGGCGGATGATGTTAGTGCTCAGCTCGACTCGATTTTGTTCTTGGTCTGGCAAATTTATTAAATACATTCTTGAGTGAGAAAAAAATATCAGATAACTGGAGTGCAGACATGGGCAACCAAACTAATAGGAGGCATGGAAGTAGGGTTGCCACCTCATCCCTTTAAAACTGTACACATTAATTACACAGGTCACACAGGCTAATTTAATGCAGATAAGGCTCTAAGTGAGTTTAATTACCACCTTAATCAGCCACAGAACCTGTATAATTAAAATGTGTTTAGTTTTAAAGGGATGAGGTGGCAACCCCACATGGAGGACCTCAGCTATGAGGAAAGATTAAGTGACCTGAATTTAATCTCTCTTGCAAAGAGGCGATTAGGGGGAGTATGTTATGAACGCTGCAACCCCCTGGATGCATGCATCAACTATAATAGTTGCAGGTGCTATCTGCCCTTCTTTGAACACACACATATACAGAGGGTAAAATAAATATTGAACAAGTCACCATTTTTCCCGATAAATATAATTTTAAAGGTGCTATTGGCATTACATTTTCACCACATAACGGTGACAACCCATGCAATCCATACATACAAAGAAACCAAAACAAATACGTTCAGAAATTAAGTTATGTGTAATAAAATAGAATGACACAGGGAAAAAGTATTGAACACACTAACTGAAATGTGTGTAATACTTCGTACAAAATCCTTTGTTGGTAATGACAGCCTGAAGATGCCACCTGTATAGAGAAACTAGTTGCATGGATTGCTCAGGTGTGATTTTGGCCCATTCTTCCACATAGTATTCAAATCTTGAAGGTTCCGTGGGTCTCTTCTATGTTCTCTGATCTTTAGTTCTTTCCATAGATTTTCTATTGGATTCAAGTCGGGTGATTAGCTGGGCCATTCTATCATTCAATTTTCTCTGTCTTTGAAACCAATTGAGAGTTTCCTTGGCTTTGTGTTTGGGATCATTGTCTTGCTGAAATGTCCACCTTTGTTTCATTTTCATCATCCTGGTAGATGGCAGCAGATTTTTATCAAGAATGTTTTGGTACATTTTTCCATTTATCCTTCCTTCAAGGAAATGAAGTTTGCCAGTACCATATGGTCTGAGCACTGACAGGCTGACCCCCCACCGTTCAACCTCTGCAGCAATGCTGGCAGCACTCATACGTCTATTTCCCAAAGACAACCTCTGGATATGACGCTGAGCATGTGCACTCAACTTCTTTGGTCGACCATGGTGAGGCTTGTTCTGAGTGGAACCTGTCCTGTTAAACCACTGTATGGTCTTGAACACCGTGCTGCAGCTCAATTTCAGGGTCTTGGAAATCTTCTTATAGCCTAGGCCATCTTTATGTAGAGCAACAATTCTTTCTTTCAGATCCTCAGAGAGTTCTTTGCCATGAGGTGCCAAGTTGAACTTCCAGTGACCAGTATGAGAGAGTGAGAGTGATAACACCAAATTTAACACACCTGCTCCCCATTCACACCTGAGACTTTGTAACACTAACGAGTCACATGACACCGGGGAGGGAAAATGGCTAAATGGCCCAATTTGGACATCTTCACTTAGGGGTGTACTCACTTTTGTTGCCACCGGTTTAGACATTAATGGCTGAGTGTGGAGTTATTTTGAGGGGACAGAAAATTTACACTGTTATACAAGCTGTACACTCACTACGTCACATTGTAACAAAGTGTCATTTCTTCAGTGTTGTCAGATGAAAAGATATAATAAAATATTTACAAAAATGTGAGGGGTGTACTCACTTCTGTGAGATACTGCATGTGCGATGTATTGTACAGTAAATGGGACTTTAGGCCTCGTTGACACCATGTGTAATAAGTATGCAGATTTGACTTGCATAGGATTAAACTTTTTGCTTATCCCCAAATTATTCTGTCAACCACCTGCCCTCCAGAGGATTTACCCCCCTTTCTGACCAGGACATTTTTTGTGATGCGGTGCTGCATTATTCAACTGACAATTGCACGACCATGCAAAGTTGTACATAAATAAAAATTTATGTCCTTTTTATCCTGCAAATGGAGCTTTCTTTCAATGGTATTTGATAGCCTGTGCATTTTTAATTTTTTGAGCTATAAAAAAAAAAAAGCCCGGCAATTTTGAAAAAAAAAACAAAAACAAAAAATATTTTTTACTTTTTGCTATAAAACGTATCCAGTAAAAATTTAATAAAAAGCACTGACACTGTCCTAATGGCACTGGGCAGGAAGGGGTTAACATCTGGGGCGATCAAAGAGTTTTCTGTGTGCTTTGTATTGCTCTGCTGTGTAGAGCAATATAAATCAGCCTGTTTGTGCTGACGGGAGAGATTTGTATTGTTTACATACAGACGTATCCCCTGTCAGCTTCCCCGACAATCACCGAGCCCCGGCAGAGAATCAGTGGCCGGGACCTGGTGATTGATATGCCGAAGAGCCAATAGCGGTGTGGGAAGGGAGTGTGCGCACCCCCTACCAGGAAATGCAAAATCACGTATATATACACATGATTTTGCACATCCTTGCCGCCCTGTAGTAATACTTCTGCTATAGGGTGGTCGGGAAGCGGTTAAATGACAATAATAGCTACAGATGAAAAACATGCTATCACTTATTTTATTTATTTTGGGTACTTACATAGCGCTATCAATTTACGCAGTGTTATACATATATATCTATTCACATCAGTCCTTAACCCTCAAGAAGCGTACAATCTAAAAGGTCCCCAACTCGCATTCATACATACTAGGGCCAATTTAGACAGGAGTCGATTAGCCTACCAGTATGTCTTTAGAGTGTGGGAGAAAACCGGAGTACCCCGAGGAAACCCATTTAGGCAGAGGAAGAACATGCGTACTCCACGCAGGTAGTGCCATGGTTGAGATTGGAACCAACGACCATACTGCTGCTAGGTGGAAGTGCTAACCACTTAGCCAATGAGGAAATCTGTACCAGGAAACTTACTTTGACTTTGCCTCTTGAAGCAATGCTGGGTCATCAGTTGCCAGGTAAACTCGTTTCTTGTCTATGTGCATCTTTCTAGCGAGAAGCTGAAAGTGCTCCTCGACATGTGCCATGTATTCTTCAATTGGGTGGAATGCTGCCTCTGTCCCAACTTTATCAGTCCTCCTAACGTGGACTCTAGAGGAAAAGAAACAAAGTAAATAATATTTATAGTAAAATTAGACATGCTGGGCAAGTTATACAGCCTTGTGAAAAAGTAAACACACCCCATGGAAACTGTTGAAGTGTTCAACATATTTGAACAGGCAAACATTACAGCTTCAAATAGTGTCAACAGATAATAAGGTAAGAAAAGCTGATATACTTGAAACAATGATACATAAAATTGATGTGGTTATTTATTTGTATGGTCAAAATGAAGAAAAATGCAGCTTTGTCATATGGAAAAAGTTTTAAAAACCCAGACATTTACCACCATTTCAAACCCATTAAAGTACAAATCCAATTTCAAACCAGTTAGGACACGGTGTAAAATCTACATAATAACAGAATGCAATGATTTTCAAATCTCATTAAGCCATATTTTATTGATAATAAAAAACATATCAAATGTTTACCCACTTGCCTACTGGGAACTTTTACCCCCTTCCTGCCCAGGCCAGTTTTCAGCCTTCTGTGCTGTTGCACTTTAAATGACAATTGCGCGGTCATGCAACAATTGTACCCATATGACTTTTTTTCCACACAAATAGAGCTTTCTTTTTCTGGTATTTAATTGCCACTGGGTTTTTTATTCTTTGCACTATAAATAAAAAAAAGACCAAAAATTTTGAAAAAAAAAGTTTTTCGTTTCTACTATAAAAGTTTGCAAAACAGGTATTTTATCCTTCACTGATGTGCGTTGATGAGGCTGCACTGATAGGCAGCACTGATGCATTGGTACTGGTGGGCATTAATGAGGAGGCACTGATGAGGCTACACTCATATCTGGTACTGATGAGTAATAATAAGCAGCACTGAAGGGCACTGATCGTCCGCACAGTGCCCTGATTATCAGTGCAGACTAATCCTTTTACAGTTGCCGGTTATTGTCAGTACCATCCTTACGCTGTGACAGCATGAGGAAAGTACTGCCGAAAACTGTTAAGTGTATTTACATGGTGATCAGCTGTGATTGGGCACAGCTGATCACGTGGTAAAAGGACACTGTGATTGGCCCTTTACCATGTCATGTGGTCAGCCGATTCCAAAGGACATAGCGATCACAGAGACCCCCGGGTGTGCACCGCTGGGACTGCACGTTCTGGGAGGACGTTATATGACACCGTACCAGAACTGGCTCACGTTGCAGCTGTCATTCAACTATAGCATGGTCAAGAAGTGGAGAAACTGAGAAAATATACCATTTTAAGAAAAAATAAGGTCATTTTGAAATTGATGGCATCTCAAAAAAGTTGTGACAGGGCAACAAAAAGCTAGCAAAGTGTTACTAACAAGGAAGAGCACTTTGCAAATAATTAGGTTAAATGGCAACTGGTCAGTAACATAATTGGGTATAAAAAGAGCATCTCAGAGTCAGAATGTCTCAGAAGTAAAGATGGGCAGAGGTTCACCAATCTGAAAATATACGTCTAAAAAATTGTCAACCAATTTCAGAATAATGTTTCTCAATGCAAAACTGACGTTAATTATAGCTTATATCATCATCTACAGCACATATCAAAAGATTCCAAGAATCTGGAGAAATATTGGAAGCCCATAATCTTTGGGCACTCAGACGACACTGCCTTAAAAACAGGCAGTCTGTGATGGACATCACTGCATGGGCTCAGGTATACTTCCAAAACTCACAGTTCCCCGTGCCATCCAAAAATGTAAGTTAAAGCTCTATCATGCAAAGAAGCCATATCTGAACATGATGCAGAAACACTGCTGTCTTCTCTGGGGCCAACGTCCATTCAAAATGGTGTATTGCAAAGTGGAAAACTGTTTTGTGGTCAGACGAATGGAACTTTGACATTTGACTGCGTCCTCGGGACTAAAGAGTAGAAGAACCTTCCAGTTTGGTATCACTGCTCAGTTCAAAAGCCTGCATCTCTAATGGTATGGAGATGCATTAGTGTGTATGGACAGTGCAGCTTGCACATCTGGAAAGGCACCATCAATACTGTAAGATATACCCAGAGTAGCATATGCTCCCATCCAGATGATGTCTTTTTTCAAGGAAAACCCTTCCATATTTCAACAGGACAATGTTAAACTGCATACTGCATCTATGACAACGGCATGGCTTCATAGTAGAGAGTAGAGAGTCCGGGAGCTCAACTGGACTACTTGCAGTGCAGACCTTTTACCAATTTAAAAATGTTTGGCACACCTTGAAATGAAATATACGACAAAGAAGACCCAGTACTGTTGAGCAGTTAGAATCCTATATCAGGTCGAGAATGGGACAACATTCCTCTTCCAAAACTCCAGCAACTGGTCTCATCAGATCCCAGATGTTTACAGAGTGTCATTAAAAGAAGAGGAGATGCCACACCATGATACACATGGCCCTGTAACAACTTTTTTGAGACCTGTTGCTGCCATCAATTTCAAAATGACCTTTTTTTCCTCTATAAATGGTACATTTTTCAGTTTAAACATGTGATATGTTTCTATTTTCTATTGTGAATAAAATGTGTTTATGAGATTTGCAAATTAATGCATTCTGTTTTCATGTAGATTTTGCACAGCAACCCAACTTTTTTTTAGAACTGGGGTCTAGAACTAAAGACAGCACTTTTTTTTTTAATTTTGGAGTAAGGGAGGGTTATAATCCCTGTAAGTTTTAGTTTTCCTACCTGTGTTACAGAGATTTTCCTTCACTTCCTGTCCCATACACATAACAGGAAGCGAAAGAAAATCCCTCTAAAGTGAAGGAATCCCCCGGTATAACCAGAACTAGTGTCAACATCGGAAGATTTTCCCTCTATTACTGTTCTGAGGACAACCCAAAATTTGATTTTACTTTCAGTGATAATAGTAAACAGAACCCCCTAACAGGGGTACAGACAGCAATAAAAACCTGACAGACATTCTAATCCCTCTTGACTCAAAAAAGTTTTGCCTTTTATTATACTTTATAGTATATGTAAACCCTCACCTGGTAAAACAACCAATTAAGTTTAAAATAGAAATAAAAGGCAAAACATTTATGAATACATATAAAAAAAAACCCCCATTATAAATACGTTATTTTTCCTTTTCTAAGTGGTCACAATTTCTGTTCTCAGTTGCATAAGGAGCTGGGGGAGGAGATACAGCAGCAACCTGAGCTTCCCAGTGAATGGCTGTGCAGGAGGAGGCATGTACTCACAAGCCTATGCATTGGATTAGCTCCCAGTATAGCCAGACCATGTTCTGCTCTCCTACCTAGTGTGGTCAGTTTTTGTCAAGGAAAGCAGAGAAACTGGCAGGAACACCAGGAAATTCACAAAAAAGAAGCAATACAAAGAGAACAGGATACTTTTTCATACAAGTAAATGGTACAGCAGGCACATATAAGGATTATAAAATACTAGGTTTACATATTCTTTAAATTAGAATCCTGCGTTCCAGAATATGTGCCAATCATTAGAAACTTCTTAGGGAGTATGCAGGTGGAAACTGTTTTATTTATACCTCAGATATCTAGGGTCTGGTGTTTTCTTTGATATTGACAGGTCTGCTGTCGTTATGTTAAGATCAATAGAGGCTCCCTAAGGTCCTCAGAAAAAAAGCTGTAAGTCGGGCAAGGGATTAAAAAAGATTGGCAAATGATTTGAAATCATTCTACTGTAAGGTATATAATTTACAATTGATTTCAAACAATTGCTATATTGTGCAGTAAATTTAAAGTGATATTAAAGGAAATTTTGTTTTTTTTTTAAAAAAAACATGTCATACTTACCTGCTCTGCGCAGTGGTTTTGCACAGAGCAGCCTTGATCCTCCTCTTCTTGGGTCCCCTGCCAGTGCTCCTTGCCCCTCCCTCCTGCCGAGTGCCTCCAGAGCAAACAGCTTGCTATGGAGGCACCCAAGCGGGCTCACTCCCGAGCCACTCCCCTGCGTGTCCATTCAAGCACAGCTCGGCTCTGCCCCCTCTCTCTCACCATTAGCTTACTAGCTGTGATTGACAGTAGCGGAAGCCAATGAGGGGGAGTCCCCAGAGAGCTGCGGCTATCGTGCACATAGCTGGATCGTGATGGGGCTCAGGTATGTACTGGGGGTTGCTGCACACAAAAGGTTTTTTACCTTCATGCATCCCAAGGACTGACTATAATAAAAAAAGTCTTCAAGAAACCCCAAATTTCGCTGCAGGGTTTTCAGTTTACTCTTATGAAGGAGAGGAGATCATCACTATGTTAAATAAACAAGAAGTTTGCTTAATGAGGATGTATACACAGCAGGGGATGATTAGCCTTAAAAAAAAAAAAAAAAGTAGTACACCTTGCAATGGTTACTGGGAAAGGCTTAAATGCTGTCAATTGAAATGCATTTCTTGATCATATCATCAATATTTTTAACAGTTTAATGACTCATAACTCCAATAACTCAGGAGACATCCAAACTGGAGCTACATCCTTGCGCACTGGGAACCACAGTGCCACCATTAGGTGAACCAGATCCTGATAGCATCACATAACTATGGCTTTACACCAATTCCAAACATAGAAATGAAAATGCACTGATCATACAACAGATCTGATTGGAGAGAGGGATGAGCCAGCAACTGTCCTTTGATGTTAAACTACATAAAGACTGAAATTCAACTTTTTGATTGCACTCAAGTTACATGAATCCAAAAGTCAGAATTGCCCGATTTCTGTATGTCTCCAATAACCTTGCAGACAGAAGTGGCTGTTTTTTCACTGCTAGTGAAAGCAGACTCTGTGTGTTGCAAAAAACCTAGGTACCAGCCTATTCTCTGCTAAACATTCCATCCAGATCAGAGAGCACGAGTGAAAAAATTATATTGTCTGTGTATGAGACCCATAGTTGCAGCGCTGGAGGTATAGAAGGAGCAATGCTATCTGTCCTGAATTAAAGTGTAAATATTAAAGAAATTACCTGATACTTAAAGTAGAATTCCAAGATAAACCTAGCTTATCTTAAAAATGCTCCCTCCGCTCTCCTAACACCTATTCTGACTAACCTGTGTAACAAAAAAAAATGATGTGTATACTTACCTATTCTCAGGCCACTCTGGTCCAGTTGCATGATCTCCTGGATCTCCTGTGTCAGCCAGGGCCTGCTGCAGGGTAGAGGAGAGCATGCTCAACAATGGCTGCCAATGTCTGAGAGCACTGATGTCATCCATATGCTCACAATGGTGAATGTTTGCTAAACAATAAGCTGCCAACTATGCATATAAAAAGCATATTCAAACACCTCTAAGTAATAAGACAAAAGAAAGATGACAAAGGAAACAATCCCCGAGGTATAGGCTAGTAAGAGTTAATCTCCTGACAACACAGCTGGATAAAGCTAAGCTTCCTCCTTGAATATGCTGCGAACCTGAGCACTGCAAAAGAGAAAGGAGGGGGAGAGAGAGGCTACCACAGGTCTAGTAGGAATTATTAAGTATAAATGGTTAAAAGCAAATGATTATGTGTCTACAAGCATCACAAATAAATGGGCATTGAAACAGCTCAGTCTGAAGCCACCAGAAGAAAGTCCAGTACTGAGCAGAAATGCAGGGATCGAAGTTGATGCAGGGATTCAGAGAAGCTGCCAGCAGGAGACTCAAACAAGCTGTCAAGAGAGCTGTCAAGTGTCAGGACACAGTAGCCAATCAGGAATGTGTTTTGGAAACCAAACTATGCCTTCTTTGTTCCTGATTGGCTACTGCGTCCTGGCACTTGACAGCTCTCTTGACAGCTTGTTAGAGACTCCTGCAGCGGCTCCCTAGCGACTTTTCTGGATCCCTGCACCGGCTTCTGTAGTGCTCCCATGAACACATTGGCTTCAGTTGGGGCTGGACTTACCCTTGGCAGCTTCAGACTGAGCTGTTTTAATGCTTATTTGTGATGCTTGTGAGTGCATAATAATTTGCTTTTAAACAATTTAGGCTCGGTTCACACTTGTACGTTTGTTCATTTGAATGGGCTGCTGTGCCGAGTAAACTGCAGAAAAAAAGGTGTATGTAACTTTTTAAAAATGCGGGAGCAGGGAAATCACATAGTCTTTTTGACAGTGCAGTTTACCTGCAGTTCCCGCACCAGCTGAAAACTGAGATGCGTGGCGGTGCCATTCAGAATGAATATCAGCCCTATGCATCTTACAAGAGCAGTGCGATTTGGCTGCGGGTGGTTGTGGGTGTGAGAATCAATGCAATTCCCACACCCACAATCGGAATGCATAGTGCGAGCTAGTGTTAATCTAGCCTTATACTTGATAAATCCTACTACACCAGTGGCGGCCTGGTGTCTCTCTTTCCCCCTCCTTTCTCTTTCCCTGAATTCCACGTTAATGTGGCATACACCTCATGAGACATAATGTTTACTAATGTTAAAACAGTCAAATAAGTTACTTGAATAGCTGTGCCTCCAAAACATACAGGGGAGAAAATCTGGAATCTGCAAAAACTGAATAAATCTGTTCTACTAGATTATTCCCATGGTGCCTTGCTCAGAAACTATTAATAGAAAATCACGGTTAATGTGTAAAAGCAGCAAGACAAAATGCTAATGTAGCACATATTTCTAAACTTAAAAGAATAAAAGTATTTGTTAATTATAAATTCAAATAAAAAAAAAAAATTCAAATAAAGATAGAAAAAAAAGAAGCAAACTGATGCCAAAATCAATTAGGCTATATCAGGTATAAATGGCACATAGATAGATTTCAGAACTGGTTTTTGCATATCCAGAATGTACTTAATGACTGAGCCAAAGTGGGAAAATAGGACAATACGGTAATTCAGGTTCTCATGAATATAAACAAATTGTGGATTAAAAGAGCAACAACACACTGTTTTATTTTAATGATGTGATGGTCATATACTTGTGTTTCAACATAGTTCTAAACAATGATTTTCTATCAGTTAATTGGCTGTGCTTCATATGCTTACCCAATAATTGGATGCTTAAATCCCAGTTTTTTCGTGGAATCCTCAATTTCCTTTTCCAGCCAAGGCTGAGGCCTGATCAAATACTTGACAAACTGCGATACCCACCAAACAGCTGGGTCACCATGTAAACGCATCAACCGATCTGCAAGGTCTTCTGGTACTCCAAGTGGCAGGTAAGGAGGCCTTGGATGAAGACTATCAACAATTGGTAACTCCACAACCTGAACATCTTTGTCATTTGCTTCACCTGTATCAGAGAAAAATGAAATTCCTTCAAGATGATATAAAAATAAAAGAGACACAAGAGAAGGCTTTGCCTCTTTCAGTTGAGTTTGCCAATGGCCTATTCAGTTTAGTCACGTTTTGATATCGGTACAACTGGTAATATTTTCTTTGGTACCTTTAAGGGTATACAAAGAGGGGATGCAACAGGTGGACATTTGTGTCAAAGTCCCAACTATTTTTTTCTTTTTTTTGTAAAAGCATCAGGGTTCAAAAGTCTTCTTTAAACTGCCTAGTGATTACCTTGGGAATAAAAAAAAAATCAAAGTCTATAAACTGTGCACACTTGGTTTGCAAAAATTACAATGGGACTCATCAGTGTCTAAGACAAAACATGGGATAGATATCTTCTAATCACGCCAAATTTAGAAGTTTAACTTTTTATATGTATACATGGCTTGTATATTACCTAACCTTAATGCTTCAACTTAATTAATTGCTATCCCATTTGAAGAAATAATGTGGGTCATAGGCTAGATGACATTGCTGCTCGTAGTTGCAAGAGAGCAACCAAAAATGCCAATTCCTCTCTTCTCATTATGAGATGCCCTTGCGTTATTTGCAGAATAAAGTTAAAAAGGCCCAGTAGTTGTCTTTTACTTTTCTTTTGTCTTTTCTACTTTTTCACTGCCTCAAAACCTGGTTCCACTGGTAACAGTATTTTCCCCTCTACATTTATTCCAGTGAAACTAGCAACTGTGTTCCCCACTCTCTGTACCTGCATATATGGAGAAATTCTGTTCAAATGTGTTTGCTAAAACCTGAAGGAAACCTGCACAGAAAGAAATATTGAGGTTGACATTGCTAATGAACACAAATTGCCTGACTTTCTCTGGCTTCAGTACTTTAGGTCACAGGAGAAGAAAAGTAATTGTACTCCTGGACATACTTCCCTTTCAAGAATGACATTGCAACATACGATTGTCAGTCATAGGAATAAAAGCCATGCTGAAACAAGCTTACCATCTAAAGAATTTCAGGGAACTTCAAACTTATCATTAGGAACAATGCATAATTACAACAAATATGAAACTAAATAAAGCATTGCTTGTTTAGAAAGGATAAGATTTATAAGCAAAAAGCAAGTCACTGTAAATAGTTTAAAAAAGAGAGCTGCACTCCCAAAAATAAGCACAGAAGCTGACAACAATCTTTGGAATTTAACCCCATAAACATCGATTTTCATGGATAAAAAAAAAAATATTGAACCTTCCCTTACACACAAATAATTTTAAGGCCTGCAGAATACTTAATGCCCCACCACCCCATAATAAATATTTTGTGAAAGTAGACAAGCTCCAAGAGACCCTGGAGAGTTAAACAGTGGTAGCTCCATTTTTTTTAATGTCACATGATATTTGAAAACTTCCTGTAAAAAACACAATACAGTTATTTTTGGGGCAAACAAATGCCAATATATTACCCAATTTTTGGTAAAATATAAAAGATGAGGTTGTATCAAGCAAATAGACATCCAACATGTCTTCTTTACAGCTAGGGGAGATTAACGAACTAAGGGTCTCCCTCACCTGCACCCAGTGATGCCAGCAATTGAGACAGGAAACATGGCAAGGGGCACACTTTTGGGGATTACAGAAAACCTGTAGCAGTCGGGAGTATGTGTAACCCCCCCCCCCCCCACTAAATGACATTAAAAGGTTTAAAAGAACCACAGACTATTCAAAACAGTATGTAAATATTGGCAATCAACTTATTGTATTTGCTCCTTTTTGGTCTGTAAATATACCACATTTTTTTTAATATCTGTTCAAAAAGTGCAAAAAATATGCAGACCCTGCCAGAAATCCAGCGAGTGCATTACTCCTTGTACAATCTGCTTGGGCTGAACAGCAGTGCATCAGCCCTGCTTAGATTTCTATGGACCACAGAACATTTCCCCAAATGTTATGTATGTGAGGAGAGGGGGAGATATCCTGTAGTCTCAACACACTTCCGATCATAGTTCTTTTTTATTTATTTATATTTTATGCAAGACATCATATACAAAAAAGGCAAACAACCACTGTTCTGACAAATACAAATGGTGACAGTATAGGAGAGAATGCCGACCAAAAGCAAAGTGTGTTGCATGCAGTAAGACCAGAAAGATCCAATTTGTAAGACAGGGTACAGTACAAGCAGAGATAATGGACCAGACAAAGCCCATTACAAATAAATCAATAAATACACATCTTGGAGCAAACCAGAGAGAGAAGGGGAGTAGGGCAGGGCAACAAAAAACAGGCTGATGTGCAGCGGGTCACTAGGATACTGTAAGGGCAGCAGCTTTAGGTATTGCCAGCAGCAGGGAAAGAGATAGAGCGATATCAAGGAAAAGAGGGAGAGCTAGAGGAGATGCCAGCCTTGGTACCCCACGAAGAGGGTCCACAAGAAGGGAAAGGGGGGGGGGGAGAGAAAGAGAAACAGAAGAAAAGGAAAAGGCAGAAAAAAAGGCAAAAAAAATGAGGGATGAATAGGGCAGGTTAAGATAAAGAAAAATATTCATCCTCTCCAGGGCAGAGCAGACAGCATATTAAAGAGACCCACCTCATTAAGAGGTAGTAAATTAGTTTTGATAGGCATTCGTGTAGATAAAATATTGCCAGGGGCACCAGGTTTCCTTAATGGTCTCCTCTTGGCTACGTAGAGTGGCAGTAAAGTCCTCCATGTCCCTAAGTTCATTACCCTTGGAAAACCACATGGCTAGTGTAGGAGGATTAATGTCTTTCCATCGGAGCCAGGTCATCCTGCAAGTCAACCGCAGAGAGTTGTTTAATAATCCCAGTTACTCTCCGCCAAAATGATTGGAGCTTCGGGCACTGCCACAAGATATGTAGGAAGGAGCCCTGGTTGGTCCTGCATCTCCAGCAGACACTGGGAAATTGAGGCAAAATGGAGTGGAGCCTGGTGGGAACCAGATATCATCAAGCTATGTATAAAAACCTTAATACACAAAGTCATGATATACTCAGAAACCCGCATTTCCAAAGTACCACCAAGTAAGTACAGTGACAACAAAGTATTATTTGATGGAAAGGGAATAAAATAAGTACAGAGATTCAATTTTGAGCTCCAGGATAAGGTAGAAAGGAAAAGAAGAAAGATGAAGTATGTCAGTACCCCAAAGGAAGAGGACTATTAAAGTCCAGAAAGAAAGTGAATGATAGTGAAACACAAGCCAATGGTCAAGTGTAAAAGTATATTGAAGTAACAGTACACATCCATGAAAGACTTACTCTCAGAAATGCAATGATATGGAATTGAGTTTGAAGTTGCCCCAAGGATTGCACAGCAAACAGACTCAAAACCGTCAGGCTTATAAAGCCAGCAAAACAAAATCGGTCTGGCCCCCTCAGCATCACAAAGGGGAGGGTACAGAAGGACCCCCCACCAGCTGTCAACATAACAGGAAGGGCGGCCAAACGCTGCCTGCAAGAGAGCAGAAATGCTGACATACCGCAGTGGCATGGGACATCATCGTGCCCCGTAGGAGGCACATGTGCGAATCCCCCTCCCAGACCAAGAATCAATCAGGGCTGGGAGGAATATCAAATGTGATGCCGATCCCACTCACTACAATCCACAATGGCGGAAGGAAGTGTCAGAAAAACCAGGACATTAGCCCAGGGACACACAAACACACAAACAGACCCACATTCCCAAGGGCTGGCAAACCAGGGACCAAATGGGATCTCAACTCCCGGAATAGGGAACAGATGGACACAGGAGGCAACCCAGGCATCCTACAATCAAAAAGAAAGTAAATCAAATACAATAAAAATAATGAAAAAAAATTGGAAAAAACTCTATTTTGTTAGCCTGTGGATACAAACATCTGCTCCCAAAAGGGTGCTACACAAACTGGAGGGATAGCTGATGCAATCATAAGATGCCATAAATACTCTATGAATCTGTGCCATGCAATATAATTCATACAATTTATACCATATGTGCAATCTTCAAAATAAAAGAGTCTGTGCAATTACCCATATAACTTCTTATAAAGTGTGTACATAAATAATTTGTGACATAAAGATCCCATGTAACAGATAAAGTCCTTAAATAATAAATATATAAAATCTTCTAAATAAGGTTTCTCAATTCTTGTAAATATTTGTGCACGTTCCTGCCATGTGCAAAAACACCCTTCTGTGTTACTTCTCCACCAACACACATATGTACTCTCACCTCCTTATTTTGACCTACAGATATTTAGGTCAAACAGCGCTTTCCCTTTTAAACCAGGGTAGGTATAATCCCTTTATTGCTCCACTCTCCCCCACACTCTACTCCAGAATGGTTTTCCTATTTCATATCCAGCATATCCTCTGAACAGGCAGAAAAAACGCCCATCAGTGTATCATTTATATCAACCAGTATTTATTAAAAAGATTGAGTGCTCTCACATAAAAAGTGTCCAACTGGGACATTGCAGTTGAATAGCACAATATCACATCCAGCGTTCTATGGTGACTCACATATAAACTTCCGGTTGTGCAGCTTGATGTCATTGGCCCACTGTACGCATTATGGCACAACACGTGACTTCATCAGGAGATCTCCTAATGGCAAAGCCACCATTTTGTGAGTCTTTATGTCACAATTGTGTATGTACGCACTGTGATGCTGATATGCACATTATGAGAATTTATATGGGTAACTGCACAGGCACTTGATTTGAAAACTGCACATATGGTATAAATTGTATGAATTATATTGCACGGCACGGATTCACAGTATTTACTGTTTACATATGTGGGAACACACCTAATGTCAGCAACAATAATATATTGGAGGTGGGAGCTTGTGAATTGCGTTGAAGTTACTTTGAAAACATTTTTGTTAATCATAAGATTCCCCCACCCAATGGGGTCTGGGAACTGGAATCTGACAAAAGTACCACATTTATGCAGAATAAGAAGGTGTTGATGTCTGTGATTACAAAACCTGGAGTAACTTGAGTGTTTCTTAAATTAATTTGCCCACTGAAGAGACCGATTTCCACCTCTTCTTTGTACATTTTGCAGAATACAAAGATAAGCCAAATCTTTAAATTATCCTGAATATAAAACACAAACCTACTTGCTTTTTTCCAAAAAGCACAGAATCATTTTTCCTGAGCGGTCAGCTCAAGTAACATTTTCCAGCCCATAAATTAATAAATTTTTTTTTTACCTTCGAACAAAATTTAAAATTTACTGTACACGAATTACAAAACTAGACACCATTTTTTTGATTAGGGCAAAGATTGGGTGGGGTGGTGTATCATACAGCTGGAGAGTTGGGCCTCTGCTTTGTGTGAGATAACAGAGCATAAGGTATTTTAATCGTTCCTGCAGTACTTAGCTGTGTCAAAAAAAAAGAAGAAAAAAAAAAAAAGAAGTAAAACAGACCTATATTTCACACTGTACACTCAACCTGACTGCATTACAGTAATAATGAGGGTTTAACTGGGCTTAATTAAAAGGTCTTTCAATGTAAACTCTTTGTTATCCCTTATTTGACCCTAATCAGCCCTAATCAACTCATTCAGTGTCAGTCTTCAAAGTCAATCGTTTGTTATACTTACCGCAATGCTCCTGGACCGACATATTAAATATGGTAATAAGGATCTAGGAGAATTTCCACTTGCGTGGGTTTAACTACTACTAATAAACGTCTTACGTGTGTATAAAAAAAATATGTGTTCGTTATATGAACCACATACTTTAATCTCCCTGTCAATGGCTGGATAACTGAAATCACTCATTAACCGCTTCCCGACCGCCCTATAACAGAAATACATTTTGGCCTAAATGTATGACGAAATTTGATTTTTAAAATTTTTAATGTTGAATAGCAAAAAGTCAAAAATATTGTTTTCTCAAAATTGTCAATCTTTTTTTTTTTTTATAGTGCAAGAAATTCAAATACCACCGAAAGAAAGCTCAATTTGTGGGAAGAAAAGGGCATAAATTTAATTTGGGTGCAGCGCTGCATGACCGTGCAATTGTCAGTTAAAGTAACGCAGCACCGCAACGCAAAAAATGTCCTGGCCAGGAAGGGGGTTAATTTATTATTATTATACAGGTGTTATATAGCACCAACAGTTTGCACAGCGCTTTACAATATAAGGGAGACAGTACAATTACAATACATTTCAGTACAGAAGGAATAGGAAGGCCCTGCTCGTGAAGCTTACTATCTAAAGGAAGGGGGAGGTGGTACAAAAGGTGATAGCTGTAGGCGATGTTCTGATTGAGGTGGCTCAGTACAGATCTTAGGTGGAGGTGGGGTAGTCTTCCCTGAAAAAGTTAGTTTTAAAGGCCGACAGGGTGGGGGCTGATCGGACATACTGCGGTAGGGAGTTCCAGAGGATGGGAGATGTCTTGGGAGGAACGGAGCGGGCGATTTGGATGATATCTGCGGATGAGATTGGCGATGTAGCTAGGGGCAGTGTTGTGGTTGGCTTTGTATGCTGTGGCTAGTATTCTGAATTTTAAACGTTGGGTTAGTGGAAGCCATTGAAGGGATTGGCAGAGAGGGGCAGCAGTCACTGATCGGTTGGTAAGGTGTAGAAGTCCAGCAGCAGCAATCATAATAGATTGAAGGGGGGATAACCTGTGTAACGGTAGACCAGTGAGGAGGGAGTTGCAGTAATCAAGGTGGGAAAAAACAAAGTCATGGATAAGTTGTTTGGTGGTGTCATTGGTCAGAAAGGGACAGATTTTTTAAATGTATCAGAGGTTAATGCGGCAGGATTTAGCCAGGGATTGGATGTGGGGCCCAAAGGAGAGGTCAGAGTCTATGATTACACCTTACACCCTGGCATGAGGCGAAGGACCTATGGTTGTGCTGTTGATCTTAATGGTAAAGTCATGAGTGGGGGATCGGGGGGAGGAGGAAATATTACAAACTCGGTTTTGGAAAGATTGAGTTTAAGGTAGTGGTGTAACATCCATGCTGATATGTTGCTTAGATTTGTGATACGTGAGGAGATTGAGGGGTGAGTTGGGGAGTGGAGAGATAGATCTGGGTGTCATCAGCATAGAGGTGGTATTGGAAGCCATGGGAGGTTATCAATTGACCCAGGGAGGAGGTGTAAAGAGAGAAAAGGAGGGGCCCAAGAAGAGTACCCCAATGGAAAGAGGGAGAGGAGCAGAAGTTGTATGTGACACTGAAAGTGCGCTGAGAAAGGTAAGAGGAGAACCAGCAAAGATCACTTTCCAAAGAAGGGTCATTTCGGGGATATTTGTACTGTCCTGACAACATTTTTGGGCCTGGAAATAAAAGAGGTGATCTGTACATCAGGACTGATCGATTTTCAGTTATATAGCATAGTTTGTGGACTCTATAACTTTCCTATAAATAATAAACACTGATTTGTGTTATTTTCACCAAAGAAATGTAGCAGAATACATTTTGGCCTAAATTTTTGATGAAAGATTATCTGTAAAGTTTTTTAACATTTTTTTTTCAACATTTTTGGTCTTTTTTTATTTATTTAACAAAGAGAAAGCACAGTGGTGATTAAATACAACCAAAAGAAAGCTCTCTGTGTGAAAAAAAAAGATTTAAAAAATTTCATATGGGTACAATGTTGGTTACATGGTCACGCAACTGTCATGCAAAAATTTGACAGCGCTGAAATATTGGCCTGGGCAGGACGGCAGTTAAAAGTGTCCGGTACTGAAGTGGTAAAAAATAAAATGAAAATGACCTTTGAAGTCCTATTAACAAGTTTTAGGCTTCATTCACACCTGTGTGATCGTGTGGGCCACGATTTGCAGGGGCACGAGAGTCCATTCATTTGAATAGGCTGCTGTGCCCCGGGACATGCAGGAAAGAAGTCCCTGCACTATTTTTGAAATCGCAGCCCGCACAAGAACCAAGGTTGAGATTTCCAGTGCAGGCGGCATGCTATTAGAATTCATGGCACCCGTCTGCGGGTCCTGCATTTCTCTGTGTGGGTGGTTGCAGCTGCCGGTATTTATGAAGGTCCTGCAATGGCACCACCCACACAGATGTGAACCCAGCCATAGAGTATATGAGATTTGTTTGGGTTTACATCTAATTCAAAGTGTAACCATAAGCAGAATTAATAATGAAATATATGATGCAGTCTGTCAACACCATTAACAGGGCAGTTTTTGATTATGCCAGAATATTCCAAAAGCATAGGGAGCAGCAATGTAAGCAGGACACACATTCTTCCAAAACAAAGAAAACATATACAAGGTGCCTTGTTGAAAATAAATGCACTAACAAAAAAAATAAAAAACATGGATTGCTTCAACATTCTACAGTTGCTAACATGAAAGGTGTGCCTATTAAAAAAAAAAAAGCAACTACAGGGGATTAATGAATTTAAAGGTACAGTCTTTAGAGTTAGGCATGGAAAGTAAAAAATTTGTAAAATTACACAACCCAGTTATAAAAAAATTAATGGGTGAAAAAAAAATCTATATCCATGCTTGTGAACAAGAAAGATTAGTGACATCACCAATGACTACCGTTTCTAGCATGCCTTCAGTAAAGCGCAACAGACATGGTCATGGTTTTGATCAAAAGCCCAAAAAAATATTCATAAGTGCATAGAATGCTCAACACAATGAAACATTCTTTCTTTTGATGAAACCTTTACTTCAATCTTGTCTATTTTCTGCTGTCAAACGCCTTCCATGAAATGATGCTTCTACAACACTGCCACTTCTAAGAAAACCTACAGTCTTCTTAAAAGAACACTCAAAGTGTGTGTTCCGCCAAACCTTTTCTATGGATAATGTGGGGATGATTTGGAAACTCAGTTGGGTTTTCACTATGTCTCCATTAGAGAGATTTACTCTCACTTTCTACCCTGTCAACATCATTTTCGTTTTAGATTAGGGAAGGTAGAACCAATCAGATTTTTAGTTCTCAGATTTTTCCTCACTTCCTTTCTGGTGGAATCACTGTAGTTGAACAGCAGTAAGATCCCAACAGGTGTTTTAATCCTTTCTCACGTAATACTAAACTAGAAAACAATTTTTGACTTGACATACACTTTAATAAAATTTCCATCAATGTGGAAATATTTGTGATCAATGCTGAACTTGTTGAAAACAATGGCCAGTTAAAGTGGTTGTAAAGGCTCTAGTTTTTTTTTACCTTCATGCATTGTAGGCATGAAGATTAAAAAAAACCTTCTGTGTGCAGCTGCCCTCAAATACTTACCTGAGCCCCATTGTGATCCAGCAATGTGCACAAGAGCTTCAGCTCTCCGGGGACTCTCCCTCCTCATTGGCTGAGACAGCAGTGGAAGTCATTGACTCCCTGTCAGGAATGGACTAGCCAGCAATGGTGGGACTCACCTGCCTTTTGATCTGCAGTACCAGGGCTGGCCAGCGGATGCTCCCAGCAATCAGAGACTCAACTTTGCAGCCAGCTAACACCTGGAACTGATTATGCTGGGGTATTTAAGGGATGGCCAGACTTGCAGACTCTGCCTTGGTGTTGTGTTTCTCTTGGGCCCTGTATCCTGTTCCTGCTCTCTGTTCCTGTCTGATTCTCTGCTACCTGTTCTGATCCCTGGCTTGTCTGACCATCCCTCTGCCTGACCCTCTGTACTACGCTGCCTGCTACCTGTTCTGATCCCTGGCTTGTGACCCTGACCATCCCTCTGCCTGACCCTCTGTACTACGCTGCTAGCTACCTGCTGAACCTGGCTTGTGACCCTGACCAATCTCCGCTTGCTCCCCCTGTACCTACCTGCCCTATTGATATTGACCCGGCCTGCCTGACGACGCTTGCTTGTATGTACTGTTATCTGTGGGTGGTTGGTTTGTTTGCACTGTATTATGTTTAGTATTGCACTGCGTTTATGTTTGTATTGTTAGTGTTAATAAATTATATTGTTTATCACATATCTGAAGTCTGCGTTTCCCTGCGTCAGTCACACACCTCTGGTCACACCTGGGAGCCCTGACACTCCCACTGCTGTCAATCGCAGCCAGTGAGGACAGAGAGGGGGCGGGTCCCAGCTGCAGCTGTGTGTGTAAATGGATACACAGAGCAGCAGCTTAGGAGCGAGCCTGCATGGGTGCCCCCACAGCAAGCTGTTTGCTCTGGGGGCACTCAGCAGGAGGGAAGCACCAGCAGGGGACCAGAGAAGAGGAGGATCTGGGTAAAACCATTGTAATGCAGGTAGGCATGACACTTTTTTTTGTTTTAATTGCCTTTAATTACACTTTAAGGCCCCATTCATACCCTGGCGTTCTCAGAATACACGCAGATATGCGTGGTTCTGCGAGCATTTCCAGAAAGCGCACCAAATCTTGCATCTCACTTGAGGTGCTGTTATTTGTTAATGGCATCCCGAACACAGGAAGCAGTTGCATATGAAAAATGTGCCAAAATGAGTCTGGCTACCTACAAAAAAAGGTGCTGGAGCTACTTTAGCATGCCTGCCATGCACAGGGTGAATAGGCTGCTCTAAGTTCACCTGTGCCAAAAAATGAACTGCGTCGTGCAGTTGTACATGGGGCCTAAGAAATGGCTGCTAATCAACAGAACTGGCGAGGATGTTTTTTGGTTTAATGTAACACATATATATTACTTAAATATATCTGTACCATTTCACATAAAACAAGCGTCTTGCTGTCACATGCTATGTGAAACATATTCAACAGCAACTAAAAATGATTAATAAACAGGCACAGGTTTTAGAATTTGGTAACAAACTACAAAAATAATAAACTGATATCTACATATCACCATTTCATACAAATTCTTCCAAAGAGGTTTCAGTGGTAATGGGAGGTACATTGTACACAATTATGGAAAGGTAAAAAAATATTTATCTATAGTATTTGAATATATTGATTAAAGACTGTACCTTTTAGAGCATGTTTAAAGCCCAACCCTTAGCTACAAAGCTAACAAATGAATAGAGGATAAAACTAAAGGACAATTATTACACGTTTGCATGAATGCTGCCTTCACGGGATTAGTGGATCCTGTGCAGTAAACTGTTAAAGAAAGAGAACAGAAAGGTTGAATGTACTGACACACTACATTTAGCAAGCTGGCATAAGAAAACCATTCTGAAAAACAGTTTAAAATGCAGTCCGCAAGCAACAGATTTGTCTGTAGTGTAGTTAAGCAACTTATAAATTATTTCCTTAAAACTGAACTCCAGGCAGATAACATTAAAGAAGGCAGTTACTAGTGGTGCACCGAAATGAAAATTCTGGTGCCACAAACGAAAATTCAAAATACGCTTGGCCAAAAACCGAATCTGAAATGCGCAGTTTTTAAAAATGAATATATATTTTTTTGAACAAAATACACTGATTAAAAAAAACACAAAAAAACCTATATACCCCATTTTTTTCTAAAATATGAAAGAGGATGTTATGTCGAGTAAATAGATACCCAACATGTCACGCTTTAAAATTGTGCATGTCGTGGAATGGCGTGAAACTGCGGTACTTAAAAATCTCCATGGGTGATGCTTTAAAAATTTCTACAGGTTAGCAGTGTAACTGTCAAGGTCCTACCTTTTCCCAGAGGTTATGTTACTCCATGTGCTAGCATCCATCTTGGATTTCTGCTGAGCATGATGGGAATCTTTTATGCCTTCAGGTCTCTGAGGTCCATCCCCCAGAGGGGTGTGGCTGAGTACATATAAGCCTGGGATCTGCACATGCTCTTTGCACTTGTGTCTTGTGTCTTTGTCTTGCTACAGCTCTGTGTATACGCTCGTGACTCTTCTGGTATTCTGACTCGGCTTGTGACTAAGACCATTCTCTGCGTTTCCCTTTGATCTGACCTTCTGTTGCTGAACCCGGCCCGTGACCTGTGATTCTCTGTCTACTGTTCTGTACTGTTTTGTCCCGTTGTTATTGACCCGGCTTGTCTGACTACGCTATTGTCATTCTCACCAACTACACGCCATTGGCGGCGGCCATTACCGCAGCTGGGGTGTCTCGGGGGCCGCGACCTGGTCCCTGGTTGCGTCAAGTCCATCCCCACCATCAGGGGCCCTGGTGAAGGGCAGCCTGGGACTTAGACTCCGCGCCCTGAGGGACTTCAGTCTGTTGGTGGTGGTTGTCGTCAGCCAGTGCGTTACCCTGCCACTAGGCCTACCTGTCCGTTCCACAGCCCTGCCCTGACATTACACAAGTGCCATGAATCCTGACGGTGCAGGTACGCCTTCACTTCCTATGTTGGTTGCCAGACTGGATCAACAGGATCTCCTGTTGGATCAGTTCGCTCAGGCGTTGCAAACTCTGCTGGCACGCACCGCGCACCTTACTCCTGGTGTTATTAGGCCGGTTGTCACTCCGGTGGTCGCTCCCGCTGCTGTTCCGCTTGCTGTGCCTACCGCCGCGGCTGATGCGGCACCCGCGGTGTCCAGAGGTATGACCGGTTCAGCCCCTCTTCCACAGCGCTTTGGGGGTGAGCCGAGTCAGTGTCGTGGGTTCCTTAACCAGGTGGGGATTTACTTTGAATTAATCCCCTACGCTTTTCCGACTGAGAGGTCAAAGGTGGGTTTCCTCATCTCACTACTCTCAGACAAGGCCTTGGCCTGGGCGAATCCCTTATGGGAGAGGAATGACCCCGTGATTCACGAGTTTTCCGGTTTTGTCGATGCCTTCCGTAGGGTATTCGATGTACCGGCTCGCTCCGCCTCGGCTGCCAAGCTGCTCATGTCTATGCATCAGGGTTCACGGACCGTGGCCGAGTACGCCATAGAGTTTCGTACCCTGGCAGCAGAGGTGGGTTGGAACAATGAGGCTCTGGTGGCTGCGTTTTCTCAGGGTCTTTCTGATGCATTGAAGGACGAGATCGCAGCCAAGGAATTGCCTGTGGAGCTGGAAGCACTAATTTCCTTCCTGATCCTGATTGATACCAGGCTCAGGGAGAGGCCTTCACTCAAGGAACGCCTGCGGAGGCCTTCCAATCGACTGGCACCTGCGTTTTCTATCCCACCCATTCCTCCCTCTCCTCCCACGCCTCCTGGGGATAGATTGTCTGGTGGTGGGCCCATGCAGCTGGGGTTTGCTCGCCTTTCCGAGGGAGAGCGGGCCGCTCGGCGTCGGGATGGTCGCTGCCTGTACTGTGGTCTTGGTGGGCACTTTCGGCTGTCCTGTCCGGTCCGTCCGGGAAACGCTCGCACCTGAGATCCTGTCGGGGACAGATCTTGGGTGGAGTCTCCTCGTCCCCGGCGTTCCGCAGAGATAAGCCACTGATCACCGTTGTCCTCTCTTGGGCGGAGGGCTCGGTGACGGCCCAGGCGTTGGTAGATTCTGGGGCTGGCGGGTTGTTTATGGACAGCTCGTTTGCTGCCCAGCACTCCATTCCCCTGCAGGCTCGAGTTACCCCATTGGTTCTCGAGGCGATAGATGGCAGGCCCCTGCAACCACCGCAGGTTACCCACGAGACTATGCCAGTTGAGGTAGCTATTGGGGCTGTTCACAGGGAGTTGGCCTGTTTCCAGGTGATTTCTTCTCCGCACTATTCGGTGGTTTTGGGGTATCCCTGGCTCCAGATGCACAATCCAACCTTCGATTGGCAAACTGCCGAGATTCTCTCGTGGTCTTCACAGTGTGGGGCCGGGTGCATCCGTGGGCCGGTTAGGGTGTTGTGTGCCTCCTCAGACTCTGCGTTGCCCACTGATTATGGGGAGTACCAGGACGTGTTTGATAAGGTACGCGCTGGTGCCTTACCTGCTCATCGTCCTTACGACTGCGCCATATCCTTGCAACCCGGTGCCACTCCTCCGCGTGGCAGGGTGTATCCTCTCTCGGTTGCGGAGAATAAGGCCATGGAGGAGTACGTTGCGGATGCGCTTTCCCGGGGGCACATTCGTAAGTCTACTTCCCCAGCAGGAGCGGGCTTTTTCTTTGTAAAGAAGAAGGGTGGTGAATTGAGGCCTTGCATCGATTATAGGGGTCTCAATCGAATCACCACTAAGAATGCCTACCCGATTCCCTTGATTACTGAGTTGTTCGACCGCCTTAAGGGGGCAACAGTCTTTACCAAACTTGACCTTAGGGCGGCGTACAACCTCGTACGGATCAAACAGGGGGATGAGTGGAAGACCGCGTTTAACACCAGAACCGGTCACTACGAATACCTGGTGATGCCCTTCGGGTTGTGTAACGCGCCCGCAGTTTTTCAGGAATTCATAAATGATGTCCTTCGTGACTTGTTGCAGCAGTGCGTGGTAGTTTACTTGGATGACATCCTGGTTTACTCTGCCTCCATGGAGTCCCATATCCAGGATGTCAAGCAGGTGCTGCAACGATTACGTGAGAACGAACTTTTTTGTAAACTTGAGAAGTGCGAATTCCATCGATCCCAAGTTGCCTTTTTAGGCTACATCATTTCTGCGGAGGGATTCTCCATGGACCCTCAGAAGGTTTCGGCAGTTCTGCAGTGGCCTCGTCCCAATGGCCTTCGGCCCATTCAGCGCTTTTTAGGTTTTGCCAACTACTATCGGAAATTCATCAGAAATTTCTCCACGCTGGCAAAACCTCTCTCAGACCTAACCAAGAAGGGCAGCAATCCTCACGAGTGGCCATCCGAGGCCATCGTAGCTTTTGAGGCTCTGAAATCCGCCTTCGCTTCGGCTCCGATACTGTCTCATCCCAATCCTGGATTGCCCTTCGTCCTTGAGGTTGATGCATCCGAGACAGGAGTAGGCGCTCTCCTGTCTCAACGTCGGTCGCCCGATGGACCCCTACTTCCCTGTGGGTTCTACTCCAGGAAGCTTTCCTCTGCAGAGTGCAACTACCAGATTGGAGATAGGGAGTTGTTGGCAATCATTCTGGCTCTCAAGGAATGGAGGCACCTGCTCGAGGGCTCCGCAGTTCCGGTCCTCATTCTTACCGATCATAAGAACCTGACTTATCTTTCGGAGGCCAAAAGATTGACACCCCGTCAAGCCAGATGGGCCTTGTTCTTGTCGCGGTTCAACTATGTGGTCTCCTATTTGCCTGGTTCCAAGAATGTCAGGGCTGATGCATTATCGCGGCAATACTCTGAGTTGTCCAGGGAGGACTCTGAGCCAACCTCGGTCATACCTCCGGATCATATCCTGGCTGCCATTCGTACCAGTCTGACTTCTCCCCTTGGGGAGCAGATTTTGGCGGCTCAAACTGACGCTCCTCCCGAGAGACCGGAGGGTAGATGTTTTGTACCCGAGGGGTTGCGCACCCGTCTGCTGCGTACCTACCATAACTCCAAAACTGCCGGGCATCCGGGGAGGAACCAGTTGTCTTGGGTCGTCTCTCGGTTGTTCTGGTGGCCAACTCTCCGTACCGACATCGCCTCTTATGTAGCGGCATGTTCGATCTGTGCCCAGAATAAATCTCCACGGCATCTTCCAATGGGTCTTCTGCAACCCATTCCCAATGGGGAGCGTCCTTGGTCACACCTGGGCATGGACTTTATTGTAGACCTCCCTGTGTCTCGGGGTCATACGGTCATCCTCATGGTCGTCGATCGTTTTTCCAAAATGTGCCATTGTATTCCACTCAGGAAATTACCAACAGCGCAAGAACTGGCCACGGTCTTTTCCAGGGAGATTTTTCGCCTGCATGGGTTGCCCAAGGTGATTGTCTCGGACCGCGGGAGTCAGTTCGTGTCCAGATTCTGGCGCGCCTTCTGCTCCCAGTTGGGCATTAGTCTCTCCTTTTCTTCAGCCTACCACCCGCAGTCCAATGGGGCTGCGGAGCGTTCCAATCAGGCCTTAGAACAATTCCTTCGGTGTTATATCTCGGACCATCAGGACGATTGGGCCGATCTCCTGCCTTGGGCTGAGTTTGCCAGGAACTCAGCGGTCAACTCCTCCTCCGGGATGTCCCCCTTCATGGCCAACTATGGGTACCAACCCGCGGTATTACCTGAGAGGTTCTCACCACAGGACATTCCGGCTGTGGAGAACCATCTTGCTGCCCTGCGTTCTTCATGGGGGCAGATCCAGAGAGCTTTGAGGGACTCGGCTCAGCGTCAGAAGTTCCAGGCTGATCGCAGACGGTTGCCCGCTCCTTCATACCAGGTCGGCGATCGGGTGTGGTTGTCTACTCGTAACCTCAATCTTCGGGTGCCCACACCCAAACTAGCTCCCCGTTTTGTCGGTCCTTTTCGCATTCTCCGCAAGGTGAATCCGGTGGCCTATGCCCTTGCCCTTCCACCTGGGATGCGGATCTCCAATATCTTTCATGTATCACTGTTGAAACCTCTGATCTGCAATCGCTTCACTACCTCTCTGCCTCGGCCCCGTCCCATTCGGGTTGACGGTCATGAGGAGTATGAGGTGAGCCGGATCCTGGACTCTCGATTGGTGCGCGGCCGATTACAGTTCCTGGTTCATTGGCGCGGTTATGGTCCCGAGGAGCGTTCCTGGGTTCCTTCCGCGGATGTCCATGCTCCTGCCCTCCTCCGCGCGTTTCATACCCGCTTTCCTCGGAAACCTTTTGTTGAGCCGCGGAGGGGGAGGGGCCCTTGAGGAGGAGGTACTGTCAAGGTCCTACCTTTTCCCAGAGGTTATGTTACTCCATGTGCTAGCATCCATCTTGGATTTCTGCTGAGCATGATGGGAATCTTTTATGCCTTCAGGTCTCTGAGGTCCATCCCCCAGAGGGGTGTGGCTGAGTACATATAAGCCTGGGATCTGCACATGCTCTTTGCACTTGTGTCTTGTGTCTTTGTCTTGCTACAGCTCTGTGTATACGCTCGTGACTCTTCTGGTATTCTGACTCGGCTTGTGACTAAGACCATTCTCTGCGTTTCCCTTTGATCTGACCTTCTGTTGCTGAACCCGGCCCGTGACCTGTGATTCTCTGTCTACTGTTCTGTACTGTTTTGTCCCGTTGTTATTGACCCGGCTTGTCTGACTACGCTATTGTCATTCTCACCAACTACACGCCATTGGCGGCGGCCATTACCGCAGCTGGGGTGTCTCGGGGGCCGCGACCTGGTCCCTGGTTGCGTCAAGTCCATCCCCACCATCAGGGGCCCTGGTGAAGGGCAGCCTGGGACTTAGACTCCGCGCCCTGAGGGACTTCAGTCTGTTGGTGGTGGTTGTCGTCAGCCAGTGCGTTACCCTGCCACTAGGCCTACCTGTCCGTTCCACAGCCCTGCCCTGACAGTAACTTTACAGAAGAGGTCTACTGTGAGAATTATTGCTCTTGCTCTGACGTTCGTGGTGATACCTCACGTGTGTGGTTTGAACACCATTTACATATGTGGGCATGGCCTCCATATGCGTTCACCACTACATGCGAGCACAGGGGGGCGGGGGCACTTTAACCTTTTCTTAAAAATGTATTTATATTATTTTTGCACTGTCCCTTTACAAAAAATTTTAATCATTTTTATTCTCATCACAAGGAATGCATGGATCCCTTGTGATAGAAATAATTAGTGACAGGTCCTCTTTATAGAGAGATATGGGGTCAATAAGATCCCACATCTCTCCTTTGCAATGTAAAGCATTAGATTAAAAATAAGCATCTTGTGCTTATGATCTAGTGCTTTAAGGAAAAAAAACATAAATGGCCGGAACAGGAAGTGACATTGCTCCGGTCCTCCAAGGTCATAGAGATGAGTGGCGGCCATCTTTCCTTCACTCATCTCTATGCCCAGCGCCGGGATCGATGATAAGGCTGAGAACTACCGAGCGTCGGCCGGTGGTGAGGGGCGGGGTTTTTTGGGCAACTGTATTGGTGCTTTTTTTCATTTTGGCCAACGGCCGAAATGGGAGTCTTTGGCCAAACCGTTTCGGCCACTGAAATTTCGGTGCATCCCTTGCAGCTACCGTTTGTATTACTTAAAATTTGTTAAAAGGATTTTCAAATAAAACTAGTGTAAAGCTGGCCATAGATGGGTTGAATCTCGGCCGGTTCAGCAAGGACCGGCCGATATTGGAACCATGCATGGGCAGGCTGAATGTACTCAAGTTAATCGATCGATTGACTTGGGTACAACAATCCTGTCAGGATTTTACATGCGATTATTATTTGTGCAAGTAGTAATCACTGTGTTCTCCCGGCAGGACAGCTCCCCCTACTGAGAGAACACCATGTCTCTGCGGGAGGGATTCCCCCATCAACCCTGACTGTGTTGATGGGGGAAATCGAGCAATTTTCTTTTTCTCCATCTATGTCCGGCTTACGTTTCTCAGTTCGACCTGGCAGCAAATAGACTGAAAGTGGGATAATGTGTTTGCACTTTAAACTTAGTTAGTAGATTTTCTAAATTCTTTTTATAGCTGAGGGAAATTAGCTCACCAGCCTCCCTGAGCTATCTGGCTGGAATATGTAAATCTTAAGACCAGATGGACAGAAATAAAAATCTTCTAACTGGAAACCATCTCACATATCTGTAATACATTTTTATATTTGACCACTTGCCTGAAGTTCAACTTTAAAAGAATTATAAAAGACTGCTGCAGGCACCAACATTTATGGTAATGACATGAATCACAAATTCTTTCAAACACATATCTTACAGTCACCTCTTATTTTTGGGAGGATGGAGAATATAATCATCGTACCACAGCTAGGCATTCTACATCTAGATCATTTTTAATTGCAAGCACACCTTGCCTATTATATTATAAAAGATTACTACACTCTAAGAAATTGACTCTACCAACATTCTTGGATCTTGAAGCCAAAAGAGTGTTTGTATACCTAAATAGTTTCTGTGATACCGTGGTGTACTATATTTCTTTTTCTACAAAATAAAAAGACACCAATACATTTTTTAAGAATTTCAGCAGCAAAATTCCTGTAAGTGCACATCAATATTTTTTATGTCATAGAAGTTAAAGTGTTACTAAACCCACAACAGTAAAATTAGTCTGTATGTGCAATACAGCATGCTTGTTATACTCACTGTGGAACCTAAGGGGTTAATTCTCCATATTGTGTAAAAGGATGTTTGATCATGTCTTCTCTGATTCAACCCTTCTTCCATTGTCCCCTAAATATCTCCTGATAGAACAAAGATTTGGAGTCGCTCTGCACATGCTCAGTTTGGTGCGTATTGCTAGAAAGATTTTTTTTTTCTTGGGAGGGTGCATGTGATCAGTACAGGGCCAATCAGCACTGTCCAGACCGAGATCAGGAGTCCTGCATCCTTCTAGAGGAGAAAGCAAACTCCTCCTACAAGCTTTAACCAGTGCTCTGTTGGACACTGATAGAAGTCACAAGACTGCTCTAACTGCTGATGAGAAAAGGTATTTAGCAGTTTATATTTACTATAATAATATAAGCAATTCCATGTTCTGTGTATGGTGGGAGACCAGATAGATAGTGGCTAATGCCATAATTAGATGTGAATTAATTCTACCAGTATCTCACAGGCACACATGGTTTTGAGAATGGACATATTTGGTATTTATGTGACACAACCTCATCTTTTATAGGTATTTTATTCTGCTTGTGTGCACCAAAATACTTTTTACTGTATTTTTTTTACTGTAAACACAGTTTTGATGAACAGTTGCTTAAATATCAAGCAATATTATACATGGACATATTGTCCATTTTCAGAAAATACAATATATCACGTTTTTTGGGCTTTAAGTTATTTTTTTTGCCCGAAATGCCGATTTTAAAAGGTATGCAAAAAATAAAAAAATGTTGTGGTAGTGAATTGGGTAAACTTATTTTTACTAAAACAAGCATTTTGATATGACTTAATACCATCTTATAATAATAATCTCCTTTACAAAAGCCCTGAGAGGAGGAGAGGGAGGAAGAGAGAGAGAGAGAACTCTGTGCAAATCAAGACCATTGCTTAAAGGAGAACAGAGCCCAGAGATAACCTCTCAGTTGTCTGGCAGCAATGACTGAAACACAAAATCAGAAAACAATCCTAGATTATTTGTAAAATAGATCACATATTGTGTATGTATCTTTTGCATGGAGTTTGGCTTTAAATGCTTGCCTCGTGAGCCACAATTCCCTTTTCATAGTTCTAAAAACCTTTCTAGCCGTATGACTCCAAATCTGTAAAACTATCTATTAGTGCATATTATGCCTTTTCAGAAAAAATGTCGATCACATCAAGTACAGCACATCTATAAACCAGGCATTACTGTGTTGTTATTTCAGGTTAGGGCCCATCTTACTTCTGACTACCAACGTTAAATTAAACAGGCACTCGCAACTTGAATTTAGTCCAGGCTACACTTAAAAGGGTAAACGTAACTGTAGATTCACTTTGCATTCAAAGCTGGCCCCAGACAATAGCTCACATCCTTTGATTTCAAAGTACCCCTAAAACTTTATTGGTCTAATAGCCAGGATGGAAGAACAATCATCTTTAGGTAGAATATTGAAGCAAAAAGACAGAAACCAACCCAACTCTTAGAGAGAGGTCGTCCTTCACCTAAGGGCACGAGCAAAAGATGGGGGATTGCTGGAGTGGGAGGGGTTATACAGATATCAAAATTTTTGTTGCCAATTACCTATAGGCGGGTGAATAGAACATTGTCTATCTAAAAATGTGGTGTCCTGTACTGCACATTTCAGAAATTACTTTTGGATGGACAGACTCCTAAAAGTATGTGTTAAGGCAATTTTTTTTTACTAAAGTAGGGAAGGGCAAAATCCCTACTGTCAGGGTCTCGATCTGCACCTGGGATCTCTGCGTGTCTGGCTATATCTCCTATTGCTATGCCACCTAAGATGTTGGACAGCTTCTTGCCTGATCTATTGGATAGCTTTACCTTGTGTCTTGTGCACTTTGAACTCTTTGCTCCTCCCATGAACTTCCTGATTTAAGCCATGTCTCTACAACTCCTGTTTGCCAAAATTATTGTGCTCTCTCCAGCCGATATCTTACATATTTTATCTTGGCACACGTGCTGCACTCCTTATCTTCACTACCACTTGTTGATGACCCTTTGCTTGTTCATCGACTACACTTCTGTCTGATTCCATCCAGCTTCTACTTGTTACCGACCTTTGGCTTGTTTACTGACTGCACTTCAGCTTGATCCCTAACTGCTATCAGACCCCAGCTTCCTTACCTCCTGGTGGGGCGATCCCGAGAACTGCAACCTGGTATTAGCACACAGCAAAGCCCATTTCCACCTTAGGAGTTCTGGAGAATACCAGCTAGTTCTAAGACCCTGTGCCTCGGGTTAGCCCACATCATCCACTAGAGGATCTGCTTGTATATTTCCAGTTGACCACTTGTGAACCTCTCTACTGCTACATCCAATGGCCTCCAAGCTTGATCTCAGACCATGACACCTATCAAGTTAATTTTTGCAATTAGTGTCGCAACAAGGAGATTTCCCTTCACTTTAAGTACCAAAAATGCATCGGAAAAAATAGGATATGAACGCAAAATCCTCTCCTCCCACGGTGGAAATTGCCATCTTAGACTGTTGCCACCAGAACATTTGTGCCCACTGGATGATTTACCCTTACCTTTTCATCTGGTGACAAAATAACTCACCAGAAGATTTACCAAGGCAAGAAAAGCAGAAGCGAGGTGCTGGACGTGGATGTTTTAGTAATGAGAAGCAAGTCTTTAGTTGAGCCTAATGACTTGGATTCAGCAGTTCTTCACAAAAACGAGGGTCCTCCAAATCACAGGGGCCAACCAATTTGAGAAATCCACATGTAGTCATACCAATAAAAGTGACAAAAACAACTGTTCAAAAGTCCAAATGATTCTATTATCTTCAGAAACGGGTAAAGAGCTATCAAACCTGTTTCCGGGAGCAGAGACGGTCTAAATCTCCCTTTGCTTTACCAAAAACAGAATAAAAACCCCATCATTTTGACTTTACATGCTTTTCACAGACTGCAGGAGAGCAGAATGGAGCTCCTGGGACATATGTATATAATTTTGGCATGAACAAAAAAATTGCAGAGATTACATCTAATAGTTGTAGCGAGAGTACAGCTCACTTATACATGATGGATGGCTGTTGAAGGGGTTGTAAAGGCTAAAAGCTGATTACATTAATGCATTCTATGCATTAAGGTTAAAACACCTTCCATGGTCAGCCCCCCAAATATTTACCCGTATCCCATCTTGATCCAGTACTGTGCCTGACAGCAGCAGTGCTGCTCTCGACCTCTCTCTTCTCACAGCCATTAGATACTGCTGCTGTCAATCAAATCCTGTGAGGAGGGATCGGGGCAAAGTCGAGCCGACCTGTGTGTGTCTATAGACGCACACAGCTTGGCTTAGGATAGAGCTTGCATGAGTGGACTCAGAAGGAAGGCAGAGCCAAGAGCACCGGTGGGGAGGAGAGGAGGTTCGGGGTCGAACTGTGGAAAACCATTGCACAGAGGAGGTAGGTATAGCATGTGTATTGTTTAAACACTTGTCTACCGAGCACTTTCACCCCCTTCCTGCCCATGCCAATTTTCAGCTTTCAGCGCTGTCGCACTTTGAATGACAATTGCACGGACATGCAACACTGTACTCATAAGAAATTTTTATAATTTTTTTTGAGACAGATAGAGCTTTCTTTTGGTGGTAATCGCCTCTGGGTTTTTTATTTTTTGCTAAAAAAAACCCGAAAATTTTGAAAAAACATTTTTTCTTAGTTTCTGTTATAAAATTTTAAAGGGATTTTTCTCCTTCGTTGATAGGCGGCACTGATGAGGAGGCACTGATAGGCATTGACAGGCATCACTGATTGGCACCGAAAGGCAGCACTCATATGTGGCACTGAGACAGCACTGACTGGCACTGATAGGCGGCACTGAAAGGCAGCTCAGATAGGCACTGATATGTGGCACTGATGGGCACTAATATGTGGCATTGATGTGGCACTGGCAGGTGGCTTTGATGGACATTGACAGGTGGCACTGATGGGGCTACACTGATCATCAGAGCACTGATCATCAGTATCCTGATGGTCAATGTACATGTTCCCTCTGAGGAATGCCGGGGGCACGCACGCGCGGTTCGCGTAGGAGGACGTCATATGACGTCCTCCCAGAACGAGAAAACCGCTGTCTGTCCTTTCCTTATATGGCAGACGGGAGGTGTTTAAAGAAAAAAAATAAACCTTTACAATCGCTTTACTGTATCAGAAATCTGCTGTCTGTGGAAAGCCAGCCTGGCCATATTGTTTTGAGCAAAAGCTGTAACAAATTCTCCTAGGTCCTAATTTAAACTTGATTGCCAACAGATGTGTCCCTAAACTGGGCTTCCAGTTCAATGATATTATGGGACAAACTCTCACACATTACAGGCCCTGTACAGAAATTATTCAGGTACTCTGAGGCTGGCTTGGGACAACTATCCATACAATAATAAATGATCAGTTCTGCAAGGGCAGTTTTAAACATACGGTAACTACAAGCCTGTACAACAGCATATCTGTGTTAATAACATGTTCCTGTGAGTAAACAAGGGTATGTGTTCTTTTTACTGCCGGGAAGAATATGTAAATGAAGTATAACCTTTCAGATTGTGGAACGAACATTATAGTGTAAACTCCAAGTAGTTTAATACTAGAATCATAATAAAGCTGAACTCTGCTCACAATACTTCACTTAAATATTTTCCTCAACAGCTACAAAGGATACAAACCCAGTTTGTGTACAAAATGCACTTGTAAACTGACATATAATTATGATATCTTTGGGCTGTACATATCCTGTGTAGAGAACAGAATCCTGTGGACAGCTGTGTCTGCAGAAAACTACAGTGGGCGGATACAAGACCAGTCACCCAGTGCAATAAGAGAGAGCAGCCATCAACAGTCTATTACAGGGAGATCCTGCAGAGGCAAAATTAAGATATTTCATGCTAGACTACTGCACAGATTAATTAAAGTGGTTCTAAAGGCTCAAGGTTTTTTACCTTGCATTCTATGCAGCAGTCCCCCCACATACACACACACACAATATTCACCTGAGCCCCATCACGATCCAGCGATGTCTACGTGTCTGTTTGCTGGGGACTCTCCCTCCTCATTGTCAATCACAGACAGTGAGCCAATGAGGAGAGAGAGAGGGGGCGTGGTTCGAGCCATGGCTCTGTGTGTGAATGGACACACAGACCAGCGGCTCGGGAGCACGCCTGCTCGGTTGCTTTGGGGGCACCTGGAGCATCAGCGGGGGACCTGAGAAGGAGGAGGATAGTGCTGCTCTGTGCAAAACAATTACACAGAGCAGGAAAGTATGACATGCTTTTTATTTAAAAAAAAACAACCAAAAAAAACAAACAACTGAGCCTTTAGTATCGTTTAATACAAATGACTCTTGTATTAAACACAATATGTGTTATGTCTGGATTTCAGCTTTATACACCTATACGTGAGCTACATAGTTAGTCTGGCTGAAAAAAGAAAAGTCCATTCAGTTCAACCATAAAAAAAAAAAAATAAATAAAGTTATAATCCTATACCCACAGTTGATCCAGAGGAAGGCAAAAAAAACCCAGCAAAGCATGATCCAATTAGCTCCTGCGGGGGAAAAAAAACTCCTTCCTGATCCCCCGAGGGACAATCAGATATTCCCGGGATCTACTTTACCTACAGTTGTGTTCAAAATAATAGCAGTCAGACATCACTAACCTGATCAATCACTGTTTTTGGTAGAAATTATATTTCTACATGGCAAATAATTTACTAGCAGGTGTAGTAGAGTAATAAAAATCCAACAGACCCAACAGTCATGACATGCATGCTGCTGATTCTGTGTAATTGAATCACTAATTGAAAGGGGCATGTTCAAAATAATAGCAGTGTGGAGTTCTATTAGTGAGGTCATTCATTCTTTGAAAAACAGGTGGCAATTATTGCCCTTATTTAAGGAAGGAAGGCAGCAAATGTTGTACATGCTGGTTACAGTGCATTTCTCTCTGAAATTCTGAGGAAAATGGGTCGTTCCAGACATTGTTCAGAAGAACAGCATACCTTGATTAAAAAGTTGATTGGAGAGGGGTAAACATATAAAGAAGTGCAGAAAATGATAGGCTGCTCAGCTAAAATGATCGCAAATGCTTTAAAATGGCAACCAAAACCTGAAAGACGTGGAAGAAAGCAAAAAACTACCATTCGAATGGATAGAAGAATAGCAAAAATGGCAAGGACTCAGCCAACAATCGGCTCCAGGAAGATCAAAGAAGGTCTAAAGTTACCTGTGAGTACTGTTACAATTAGAAGATGCCTATGTGAAGCCAAGCTATCTGCAAGAAGCCCCCGCAAAGTCCCACTGTTGAAAAAAACACATGCTGAAGAGGTTACAATTTGCCAAAGAGCACATTGACTGGCCCAAAGAGAAATGGCGCAACATTTTGTGGACTGATGAAAGTAAGATTGTTCTTTTTGGGTCTAGTGGCCGGAGACAGTTTGTCAGATGACCCCCAAACACTGAATTCAAGCCACAGTACACTGTGAAGACAGTGAAGCATGGTTGCGTAAGCATCATGATATGGGGATATTTCTCATACTACGGTGTTGGGCCTATTTATCGCATACCAGGGTTCATGGATCAGTTTGAATACATCAGAATACTTGAAGAGGTCATGCTGCCTTTTGCTGAAGAGGAAATGCCCTTGAAATGGGTGTTCCAACAAGACAACGACCCCAAACACACCAGTAAACGTGCAACATCTTGGTTCCAGACCAACAAGATTGACGTTATGGAGTGGCCAGCCCAATCCCCGGATCTTAATCCAATAGAAAACTTGTGGGGTGACATCAAAAATGCAGTTTCTGAGGCAAAACCAAGAAAGAGAGAAGAACTGTGGAATGCAGTCCAATCATCCTGGGCTGGAATACCTGTTCACAGGTGCCAGAAGTTGGTTGACTCCATGCAACACAGATGTACAGCAGTTCTCAGAAACAGTGCTTATACAACTAAATATTCATTAAGTGATTCAAAGGAAAGCAAAATCTTCAACCATTTTTCAGTTTATATAGTGAATGTTTGAGTTTGTAAAGAAGAATACAAACACTGCTATTTTTTTGAACCGTCTAAAATTCACTTTTCTTCAATTTTTTTTAGAGGAACAACACAAATTTGATCTATTTTTCTTCATGTTTTGATTTGGAATAGAATGTGTAGTGTTCCCAATGCATTTGTGTGTATGGAAATAAAAGCTATTAGAAGGATTTTGAGCTTTATTCACTTTTTTCAACACACTGCTATTATTTTGAACATAACTGTATAAATGTTAGTATCCAGTTATATTCTGTGTATCTAAGAAACAATTCAGGACTTTTTTTAAATCAATCCACTGAGCTGGCCAGAACCAACTCCTGAGGGAGTCTATTCCACATTTTCACAGCTCTCACTGTGAAGCTGCCTTTTATTCATTCTGTACCATTATTTGAGATTAACCATTTGAGATTAATCTCTGTAATTTTGCTTGTTTAGGACAAAGTGACAGTCTTAAACTACCCATTGACCCACTTCTCTAATTATCCAGACGTCAACACCTATAGAAGTTTAGTTTTGGAGCATATATTGGGTTGATGATGTTGTTTGTTGAATGTGCTTGGGCCTGAAGACTGCCCACACAGGCTTTAGCACTGCATTCAAGTATGTCAAAAGTTTCTTCATACCCTGAAGCACCAGCCATCTGTGGAAGCTGCGAATGAACAACGGAGCAGCAGTGGGGAAGGCAATGAGTAAAAAGACATTTGGCTTACCCAACAAACTTTCCTTATAGCAGTTACCTTGTGTGCATAAAGAACAAAACTGTAGAAACAAAACAAAGCCTGTTGGTACAACAGTCGATTTATCGGTCGGAACAGGTAAAAATTCAGTGATGGCATTCGAGCCCAGCCACCCCTGAGGATGTTCATGCGCACATAACTGTTGGGTGGAGCTGCATTTGCTGATGTCACACCGCCACTACCGAAGGATGGAGCAGCAGCCATCTTGGTACATTTTTTATACTTACAACTTTATTTGTTTCTACATGGATACTTTTAATATTTGAAATAAATACTACACTATACGCAACCTTCTGGCTCCTGTGGTGAGCTATTTCCTCTAGGACAAGGGCTGACTCCCTAACCAGTGCCCAGGATGAATTTGTCCGGTTTTAACTCCTTGGCTGCTTTCCATCCCCAGATGTGTTATGCTTGATTGCCTGTTACCAGTTTTCATCTGGTGAGTGTACATCTGAAAGAGGTGGTGTATTCTCCTGTGTGATCAATAACAGTTTCATTCTGCACCTTTATTTTGCTGCACCTTATGGTTTTACAGACATATGCATGTCATGTATGGATATTTGACTATACTATTAGCATGTTCAATCTCTGTGTCACTTTATGAATTTCACAGATTGTGCTCTTTTTTGGATATTTTCTTCAAAACGTTACAGAATATTCAGTTATATTTTAAGACAAAAAATAATTGGGAGGAAAAAAGGGACTTTTTATTACTGTAAAACCCCTTTCTCTGACGGACACAACCTCTTCTTCATTGACAGACACAATCTATTTTTCATTATCCATGACCAAACAAGGTTTTTTAGCCCCACCTACAGGAGTAGTACTTCTATGTAGAAAGAAAATTCGACACCTCCTATGGGCAGTAATCTCTGGGCATAAAACCCTTCTCTGCTATAGGCAATCCAGAGTCACAAGCAATGTCAAAAGGAGGAAACTCCATAGAGAGGTGGGTGCTGTGTCCGTCAATGAACTCAGAGAAAGGGATTTTATGATACGTAACAAAAAAACCTGTTTTCTCTTATGTTCATTGACAGACACAGCCTCTTTTTCATTATCCATAACCAAACAGGGAAGTGCCAAAGCAGTACCAAAATGAGGCGTGGGTAACCCAACTAATGGAGAAAAACCCAGGGCACATGCCAACACTCCAAACCGAAGTGGAGCCCGAGAGTCCAAAACAGCTCGAATTGGAAGTTGCTAACACATCGGATATAAAAAATTTAGTAAACATGCCTATAGATGACCAGGTCGCCACCTTGCAAACCTGAGAAACAGACGACTTTTGTCTGGATGCTCAGGAGACGATAGCCACCCTGTTAGAGGGCACTGAAATGGGAAGGGAGGTCTACCACCCCCCCAAATGGCATACACCTGCACAACTATCAAGTTCAATGGAAAATAGCAGCAGAAGATGCCGCCATGCATCTCCTCAGACCGTTTGTGAGCACAAAAAGAGAATTGGACCTGCAGAAGGCGGCCGTCACAAAGAGGTACACTCAAATAGCACAAACCGCGTCCAAGGAGTAGGGTGCGACTGTCGAGGCCACAAGGAGGGAAGTACAATGTGCTTGAATTAGTAGAAATCTGACACCATCTTGGAAAGAAAAGGAGGAGACAGCAGAAGCCCATCTTCACCTTGAGCTAAATCAGATATGGTGGCTTACAGGACAAAGCTGTCAATTATGACATCTGCCAAGAAAAAGTGATAGAGATTCGGAAGACAACCTTCTGCAAGAGCATAAACAAGGGAATATCCCGAATGCTCTTGAAAGGAAACTTCTGAAGAGCTGACAACACCAAAGCCAAGTTCCACGACAGCATTAGGGAGCGCACGGAGGGTCACCACATGACCAACCCCCTGGATAAATGTGCGAACCAAAAAATGCATGGCCAAGGGACACTAAAAGAAAACAGCAAGAGCAGAGACGTGGTCCTGGCTAATACTCAAAGCAATCTGCTAATCAATGCCTTTAACATAGTCAGAATCATCAAGCAAGACAACCCTATGTCCTTCAGAATCTGGCTTGCAAAAGCCATGCAGGCAAGCCAATGTGAAAGCAAGGTGGAAGACAGACCCCTGAGACAGAAGAAGACAGAATGGGAACGACCCATTTTCCTCAGAATTTCAGAGAGAAATGCACTGTAACCAGCATGTACAACATTTGCTGCCTTCCTTCCTCAAATAAGGGCAATAATTGCCACCTGTTTTTCAAAGAATGAATGACATCACTAATAGAACTCCACACTGCTATTATTTTGAGCGTGCCCCTTTCAATTAGTGATTCAATTACACAGAATCAGCAGCATGCATGTCATGACTGTTGGGTCTGTTGGATTTCTATTACTCTACTACACCTGCTAGTAAATTATTTGCCATGTAGAAATATCATTTCTACCAAAAACAGTGATTGATCAGGTTAGTGATGTCTGACTGCTATTATTTTTTAACACAACTGTGTGTGTGTGTGTGTGTGTATATATATATATATTATATATAAAAATATATAAACAAAAAAAAACCCTTTCTACTTCTACTAAATTGACACAAATCATAAAAATATGTATGTTTAAAAAATTTATTAAAAATCATCGGAACCTTCGCAGACCAAGAAGGGGGGAGGGGAAACGTAAACAAACAAATCATAACCCATAGGGGACATGATATAAGATGTGATCTGGGGATAGAGAATAACACTAACGAACTGATTGTGGTATTAAACGTCACTTTTCCATGAATGAGTGAAAACCTGACATATAGGATGCTTCCAGTATAGAAAACATGTATTCATGGATAGTAATTATTTCTCATAGGAACTATACCAAGGAGTGCGTTTCCAAATCATCATTTAAATCCTTTGGGGATAAAGTACCTAATGTGAAAATCCAAAAGCTCTCACGTCAGCAGAGTTTTTGATGCCTCCTGCCATTGTCAAGATCTTTAGGTATGGCCTCTACATCAAAGACTCTTTTCTACAATGATTCCAATACAAATCACATTGCAAGCTATTTTGGTGCTCTATCCCTAATCTAAAGGTAAAACTTTATTATGGTCACTTTGTCACTTTTTTGTCTGTTCTGTATCTTGATCTGAATATTTTCTGAATAATACTGACTGAGCTATTATGTTCTGCTTTGGTAATGTTCTCCACCCAACAGTTTAGCTTCTAATTGTATTTAATTAATGATGATTGATTCTATAATACAATAGATTTGCAATGCATTATTTCGCGTACATTATTGTATCATCTTTTTAGATGGTTTTTATCTTACTACATTTGTGTTTTTATTCATACTATTTATGCGATTGTGATACGCAAGCCCCACCCCCCTTAATGTGTCTATCCCGCCCTTAAGGGTAGGCCCACAGATGGAACTGCTCTATATTAGAGGTGGGCTATCTCAGTCTGGTTAGCTCTGAGGAAGAAGGGACCCCTCTTCGAAACGTATCAGCTTGACCAAGAGATTATCTCCCTTTTTCATGGGATTTGCACGTGTCTCCTAACCCAGTGTTTCGCTGTTCCTTGTTACATGCCTTTTATATTGCTATTCTTGTGAGTATATTTCTTATCAATAAATTTATTAATTGCCTATTGAGGTAATGCGCAAGGTTAGTGCGCTCTGTTTTCTGTTCTTTACTACAGTTGTTATCGGGCTTCCCCAGCTTCGTGTTTGAGCCGCACAACCTTTGATCAGTGTTGGATGAACATTATACTTTCATTGTATTATCATATTGTTCGATTGGCCTTTCTCTGATCTGGGTCTCTGAGCGCAGGAGGTGTTGGATTTGTGTCTACTGGTCAGGAATATGCTTTATTCAGAATGACAAGTGATAATTTTGAAGCAACCAGTATTACTATAGGCAGAGTAAACCCAAAACAATTACCTGATTTTGACAGGCACCCTGATTTTGACTGGCTGTGAAGCCGTGCAGAGTCACAGTCGGATTCCCACAGTTAAAGTGGAGTTCCAGCCGTTTTTGTGGTTATTAAAAGGCAGCAGCTACAAAAACTTAATAAACACACACTTACCTGTCCCAGAGTATAGCGAAGTTCTCACCCGTGCCGTCCTTTCTCCCCTTATATCCCTCACAGAGCCGGCATATCATCTGTGGGCATCAGGCTGTGACAGCTTCACAGCCTGGTACCCACTGCGCATGCTTCCTAATTGGTCGTGCTGCGCTTCCTAATTGGTCCGGCAGTCTCCTGGGACCTGTAAATGTTCGCAGGAGACAGCGGGAGGGAGGAGGGGGCCGAACGTCTGGCTCCCTTCGCCGCGGCGAACTGAGGTGGAAGTAGGAGTGGGTACCTGTCAAAACCAGGTACCCGCTCCCCTCTCCCACCCCCCAACAGGGGCCAAATATGGCAGCGGAGGGGGCAAATAAGCAGAGATTCCACTTCTGAATGGAACTCCGCTTTAACATTCCAGCACCAGGTAGCTGAAGACCAGCTAAGAAGAACTGGCATGGGTGAGGACGGCGCTAGATCCCTGGAAAGGTAAGTGTCCGTTTTTTTAAAAGTCAGGAGCTACAGTATTTGTAGCTATTGACTTTTACTTTTTTTTTCCCAAAACAGGGTGAAGAACGTCTAAACCTTTTGTGCATTCTCCTTTCATGCTCTCAAATGTCCTAAACTCCTAGTTTCAGACAGGGAGAGAAGACAAAGTTACAGGCAGCAGTTCTAAAACAGTCAGTTACTGCGGTAAGATTTAGGGTAGTGCTATCGGGAGAAATTGTTTAATAGTCAGATGTCAGTCATGGACACATCAGTCATGCTTTGTGGGCATAGGTGGCCTTTCAATCTTGTTATGAAGTCTAGTTATAACTCCAGCCTGTCTTGTTCATATATTGTCACCAGTCTGTCACCTACGTATTCTGTGCTACAACATGACCTTAAAAGTCATCCTGCCAGTTCAATTCTTTCATTTCATTCTGACTGAATGCTGCACTCCCCCATCTCAGCCAGTTTACAGACTATGCTCTTGCTTGAGTGTATTATCTCCTCCCCACCTTAACCAAGAATAGTCGTTTTAAATGCCAAGTGGCCAAGGATATATTTATCCACTGTATCTGGAAATGTGTTCTCCCAACATTTGGTCAGAGGTTATGAAGTACATCTGTTCTACTTGCTTTTCTATGTATCTTGGATCACATGCTCTGTATTCTGGATGCACTGGATCACACAAATCCAGGGTAAATGGAGAAAAAACGGTTAAGAAAAAACTCTATTTAATACTTAGACTGCATTTAAATCACCTAATGCCCATTACCTTGCTGAACGCCTTTAAAACAAGAGAAAAATAGGTTTGTTTTTCTCATGCAATTAATTTTACTTTGTAATTGCATCATTAATTATAGGTGCTTATATAGCACCCTCAATTTACGCAGCACTTTACACACACACACACACAAATTGTACATTCACATCAGTCCCTAACCCTCATGGGGCATACAATCTGAACTCACATTCATACATACACATACTAGGGCCAATTTAGACAGGATCCAATTAACCTACCAACATGTCTTTGGAGTGTGGGAAGAAACCAGAGTGCCCGGAGGAATCTCACACAGACACAGAGAGAACATACAATTCCAGGCAGGTGGTGCCGTGGTTGGGATTGAAACCAACGACCCTAGTACTGCCAGGTAGAAGTGCTAACCATTTAGCCACTGTGCTGCCCTATATCATTGTAATGTTATCATTATAAATTAATAAACCAGTTAGTTTTATGGTCAAAGGCTAAGTGGTTAAGTAAGCTAAGGGATTATGGCTAAAATTCAGGGTCAAGGTTTTTAGCAAAGCTGTGGTGAGGAAATGTTCTGCACACTGTTGAGATTTGAAAGGCAGCTGATAGAATTCAGCAAGACTCACTGAACCCTGCTTAACACTCACCAGGAATCAGGTCACAGACATAGAATTTATTCTTCTACCATAAAAGGAGGACCAGACATGAGTCTCTCCAGACAACAAATTTATAAAATAAGCCATTCTGTCTTAGCTTAAAAGGAAATTTCTTTGCTTCCCTTCATGTATGTAACAGATGCATACGTTGTAAAGCCTGGATGCTGTGGCATGAGTTGCATCACAAGTTGTATTCTCTGCAACAGGTGCTGAAGCCTGGAGCCTAACCAAATAGACAGGTATGCCCCAAAGTACCTGAATTATCTGTTCTTGTTTAGCTTCAACTCAATGAGATAGATGTTGCAGGTGGTCATACAAAAGGTAGATCCGGTCTTCACCTGGAACCTGCACAAGAATGTACGGGTTTCACTGAGTGATGTCCTCTAGAGAGGACCTCAAATCTGTCCTACAAGCAACATTTAACATGAGGGTAATTCACTAAAGGGTATAAGTACAAAGTAAGAGCATAGTCCACAAAGAAGCTATCGTCATGACAGATGGCTACCAGGCAGTCAAAACACAGTCATCAATGAAGTAAGATTGTGATAACAGAATCATTACACGCTTTATGCATTTTTTAAAAAGTCACGGATCACTGGGAATCAACTAAAGTTAACTACATTAAAGTCAGCAGTAAGGAAAACTATTTTAAAAGCAGAATAAAATGTTACATTACTATTACAAGTACATTTGCAGCAGTTATACAAAGTGCAGATCAGAACAACTTCAATAAAATAGAAAATGCCAGTGTCTTCCAACTGTACCAGTATCGAAAATGGACTCACCTGACCAATGCCCCGTAGAGGTGCCAGATCTGTCTGTACATGTGTTGCTAACTGGCTTAAAGACTGTTTCCCATCCACCTGTTGCATATCTCCAGCTCTGTGACTCCAGGATTAGAGTTCTCTGAGTGCCGAAAGCAATCATGAAACAGTAGACAACATGGTGTAATTGGCAACCATATCCACAGCCCTTGTTGATGTTACATACTAGTTTCTTGGCTTTACTGCAGTCTTTAGGGTTCTGTATTAAAATGAAAGAAATTAATTTTCAGATGCACTCACTTGTTATCAAGAATAATGCACTTACAGTGTATGTGAATGCAAATGACTTACAAACCACACAGTGCCACTAGGCACCATCAACATTTAGACCAGGGCTTACTAGCCAAGCCTTATAGTTACTCGCCACCAACAAACACACACAAACAGAGACACCTGTACACACATAGACATGTACATACATACACACACACATACATACACAGAAACGTACGCACAGAGACACATGTACACACATAGACATGTACATAGACACACACACATACATAGAAACGTACACACACGCACAGAGACACATGTACACACACACACACAGACACATGTATACACACACAGGCACGTACAGACACGCATACACACAGATATATGTACATACACAGAAATACACACAGACACATGTACATACATACACAGACACCTGTACACACACATAGACATGTACATACACACACACAGAAATGTACACACACGCACAGAGACACATGTATACACACACAGGCACGTACAGACACGCATAAACACAGATACATGTACATACACAGAAATACACACAGACACATGTACATACATACACAGACACATGTACACACAGACACATGTACACACACACATACATGTACATACACGCAGACACATGTACAGATACACACATGTACATACACAGAGACACATGTACAATTGTACACGCATACACAGACACACACAATCACACACACCAACAAAAAAACTACATGTCCAGGGACTAAATTGGGGTCCCAATCTACTTGTCCCTCATGATAATCTACTTGTCCTGATAAGAAAAGTAATTTTAACCAAAACCATATTTAAATAAGGTCTTCATTGATGTATCAGAGGTGCTTTTAGGAATGTCTGGGACATTCTTTCTTTTTTCAGACTTTTTATTGTTTTCAACATTTCGCTGTTTATTACCTACCCACCTCCCTACCTGTCTCCAGCACCACACCCGAAAATTAACAGGGAGGGGAGAGACCTTGCAGTGTGACGAGCACCGATTGGGTGCCTGTCAGAAAAGGGGAGTGTCCGGCTGAAGCACATCTGCTGAGCGAGTATAGAACTTTATTCCTTCAGTTTACGCTCATACACGGAAGCACTTGGGTGCTAAGTAAAAGCTCATGCTAAGCAGCCAAATTACGTTGTTTGCTCTGTTAAGGGGCAAAAAGCCCCCAGTAAACCCTGCAGCCTACCCACAGCAGGGCTAAATGTAAATGAAAAACCACCTGCCTGGCACCCGGAACTGCATGCCCTGATATGATTTGTGCAACCCTGCTGTGGAGATCCTCTGGGATGTAGAAGCTACCTGCCTGGGAGCCAGATCATTTACAGCAACATCAATATTTTCAGATCATAATACCAATAAGATAAAGCGATTGTAAAGGCTCCTATTTTTTCTTCATAAAATAATAAACATGTTATGCTTACCTGGTATTGCATAGAACAGTCCCAAACCTTTTCTTCTGGGGGTCCCCTGCCGACGCTCTAGTGTCTGCCACCATAGCAAGCTGCTTGTTATGGGGGCGCACAGGAATGCTTGTGCCCGGACAAGGCTTTATGCATCTATACACACAGCGCAGCTCAGCCTCACTGCTTTCTTACAGGATTTGACTGACAGCAGGAGGAGCCAATGGCTCCAGCTGCTGTCTCTGTGTCTTGTGAGGAGAGAGTGAGCAGCGGGGGATCAAAAGAGTAGTCAGGTAAAAATCTGCGATGGGGGGTGCTGAAGGGAGCTGATCATAGAAGGAGAATGCTTTAAGGTAAAAAATCTTATGCCTTTACAACCACTTAACTTTACAGGTCCAGCGCTATTTTTCTGTATATTGTTCCTTGGATCTGATGTACTACATGAGTGAGATGTTTTTACTGTAAAAAGTTGCTGCAACATTTATATACAACGATGTATATGATGCATTTTGTCAAAATATATATATTTTTTACATACTGAGTAAATAAAAATGTAATATTTTATGAATACTGGCATGCCTCAAAATTCCCATTCTACTACCCTTTTTGTATATTGATCTAGGGATGTAGCACTTCTCCTTTGTTTGATTATCTAGTTATTGTTCAAGAAAATAAAATAGGAGGTGCTGTATAAAAGTAGCTGATTTATTCGTACAGATAAACACTCACAAAATAGTGGTGGATAAATAGCTCATCTAATGTCGATCTCTCACTCCTTCCATCCTTGAAAATGATTTGGAGAACACCGACGGCTTATTGAGGATGGATGCAATAAGCATCGTGTCCTGAGACTTTTTTATAGAACACCATCAAACATCTACAGTAGGACTCAACGTATGCATAATAGAGTATACCAAAATCCCTACGTGGCAGAATGTTTTAAACATTTATGCCAACAGGAAACCCACTGGATATATTGACTTAACACGCTTACTCCTGGAGGGTTAAATTAAGAAATTGAAGCACACACCCTATTATAAATACTGACTCATCATTCACCATACAAACCAAACATGCTGTTACAATTCCTTTAAGTATTGAGATAAACATCCAAACTGATTGCTCTTACTCATAATGTTTTTTTTTTAAATATATTTTAACATAATCCCCCCCCCTTTTTTTTACAGTGGACCCTTATGGTCTCATCCGTAATTGGATATCGATTTCATCATGTCACTTGGAGGTCTTTTACTATTGGTCTGACTACTATAGTAAATGCTGTAATACACACAGTTCATATGCCCATTTGCTCCTTGTAATAGTTGCTGATAACCTTTGTTTTTTCATCCTTTTATATGCCAATTTTAATTCCATGCTTTTTATTTCCAAATTATACTTTTATTGTATAATGTTCTTATAGGGTTCCTCCTGCGCTTCTATATGATGATCAATATGTGGATAAGCAGCCAACACTCTACCGTATACCTTTTAAGTGAATGTGCAAATAATAGTGTAGCGCTAAACTTTATGTTCATCTGCATGTTAACATATTAATTATTATTATGACATATTATGGTAATGTTTATTTCATTTAAATAATATTACATATTAAGGTCATACTTATTATGGATTAGCGCTACACTATTATTATTAATTGTATAATGTTGTGATTTATGATTAACTGCTGGTTATTGTAGTTCCACCAAACTGCGGTGCTCCATTCAGTATATATAGATCCTTTAGTAGTATGGTGATTAGGCCTGTAGAAGGAGCTAGAAGCTCTGAGAGTGTAGCCTGCTTCTCACTGGTAACCCCTTCCAATCTTGTGATCCTACCGATAACATCACGTCCTCCCCATGCGATCCACGCTGGTTAGCGTGGACTTCCTGGACTCCATGACATCCTGCTTATTACCACCAAGAGCACGGTTTGCAGTTCCCCATAGGAAGGAGCAAAAGACCGATGTTGGGACATCAGGTGAGCTATTTATCCACCACTATTTTGTGAGTGTTTTTAATCTGTACAAATAAATCAGCTACTTTTATACTGCATTTAGAAAGGAGAAGAGGAGGCGATGACCTAATTCTCACAGAGCTGGCTTTATGCTGCAGATGGCAGCTGCCAAGGCAACATAGTGCTGAACCTGTTTATGAACTTTCATGGACTCTGCATGATACTTGGTACTTAGTCCAGTACCATATACCCATGACATTTATACTCCTTTGCTGGATGTAAAAACCTCTACGCACCAGAATTCTTCTTATTCTTGTTCAATAAGTTTTTACTGAATTTCGATTAAAGATGGAAATTGACAAAAGTGAAACACAGTCCTCAGGCTTCCATTTACAAAATATGTTGACAAAGAATCTACACAAAATGTATGAAACTGTAGTAGTCGATGCAATAAAGTGGTCATATTGCTTTTAAAAAGTAAAAGGAAGGGGGGCAAAACGAGTGCTGAAAATGTAAATTTTTTCTATTTTCATTTAGAGTAAGAGAGCATCAAAGAATACAGACAGAAGGGCAGCGAGAGGAAGGGGGAAAATGGGGGAATATAAACAGCAGTGGGCAAGAGATGAGTTAATGAGGGGTGAAGGGAGCCAAATGGGGAGGAACTGAGCCATTTATGTATCCAAGTGTGTCGCACAAAGTAACATTTAGAGGTCTATTTACCTGTAGTCAAAATTGGGTGGAAGGTATTCAGATATCCAAAATTTGGTCACATTGCCAAGGAGTGCAGCAGTAAGTTTTTGCATAGAGCAGAGTCCAGTGTACTCATGATTTGACCTCTGGAATGGATGGATGGATGCCTCATGAACCAGGCTTTAGCAATCACTTGTTACATGGCTGCAAGGATGTGGGTCATTACATTGAAATGAAATTTCAAAAAGCCCTGAGGTTTATGATTGAGAAGAGCCTCCAGTGGACAGAATGGTACCACTCGACAAAAGAGGGTGCTCAACATATTGGCCTTTAGTTATTTTTTTAGGATCTTGTTATCTAATAACTTATATTTGTGATATTATTTGGCATTAATAGCTGAATTGCAAAGAAAAATGTTCTTTGGTGTGTTTACAAGTTTGATTTCAAGGTTCGTGGGTTAATCTCTAGTTTTTGCCTTGGAAGGAGATGGAAAAAGTAAGCTAGAGATCAATACCATGCAGGTATGACTCTGGAGAGAAAGTCACAGAGCAAGAAAAACAAGGTGACAGTGGGAGAACAAACCACAGTGTGAGGGAGTAAAGCACTGAAGATAGGGATGGGAGAGAAGGAGTCACACAGGAGGAAAATCTATATCTAGAACTAGAAAAAAAGAAAAAATTGGGAGAGAAGGAGGTATTCTATGTGGGAGAGAGTAGAACACAGATTGTGAGAAAAGGAGGGAAAGAATGGCCATCGGGAGCAGAACCAAGTTTAAAATTTAAGCCAAACATTGGCAAGTGGAGATTGTGAAGGAAAGAAGAGTGGTAAATGGAGCATGTACCATTATATGGTAATTGTTGGAGAATTCAACTAATTCAAGTCACTGCAAGTAACAAGCTTTAATTTTTTATGTAAAAACTATTAAGTCTCTGGACTTATATGGAAGCTCATGTAAAGAAGACTACAGTTAGATTTCAGTCTATTTAACACTGCTCCAGCTTCATATCCAAAATCAGAAGGAACGTATTTAACTAGAAGTTAGATTATTACCTGGATATAGGCAATCCTTCTTTGCACAAGCTCTGTTAAATCTTTGGCCTCTCTTTCTCGCCAATCTCCTGCACCATCTGTTTGACTGAGGTAGTAGAGATCTGTCATAACGGATCTGCCAAAAAAGGAAAAAATTATAGATTATGACAAGACTGTATTGTTTGTTGATAACATAAGATGCACAGTATCAACCATTTGTATTGTGCCAATCCTATGCAAAATATTTACCTATACAGTATACCAAATCACAACAGGAGATTACTGCCCACTACATATCACATAAAATGATCATGGCAATAGAGTTTAACTAATGCTGCTTTTACGCTGCCACAGAGCAACGTCCCTGCAGTTTTCATGCGGGTTATCCTCAGCTTTCCATACACTTCTGCTATGTCCCATGTTTTAGATGTGTTTTCCAAAAGTGTACCAAAAGTTCTGCATGCTGCATCTTTGATGCACTTTCAGAAAACATGCCAAAAAACATGGGAGGTGATAGAAGTCTACAGGAAATCACAGGTAACTCACACAGAAACTTCAGCTACAATGTGCTATGTGTTTGGCAGCGTGAAACAGCCTTAAGTGTGGGAACAAGTTGTAAATATTTCCATGGTTTGCTTGTAACCTGCACTACTGCGGTAGCAGCAAAACTATAGAGCACAATTCATTTCATAGCCACAAGTTCTACATACCTTCACTTTTCTGGATGAGTGTAGTTATTTACTATACACTAGATCAACAACATTCCTAAAACAGAATGTAGCTGGGATGTAAATTCTCAATGCATATACCATGTTAATATAGTCAAGAAGTTTCCTTGGGATGTTTCAGAGCAGGACTTAAGGAAGGAAAGTCAATGCTCTACTTGAGGTGGAAGAAGGAAAACCCCTTAGGGAGAAAAAAAGGTTTTTGGCCTCCGGACAAACTTTATCTCTGTGTAATACTAGGAAAGGTGCTTTAGAAGAGAAGGCAGCTAGACTCACCAGCATGCAGTGACAGCAACCAGAAAGGCCATCGTAAGGGTGAGGTCAGATAAGGGAATAGCCCTAGTAGGTATAAAGGGCAGCCCCTTTTGGGGCCAACCTTAACCAAGTTAAGGTGTCACAGAGAAACATGCAGGAGGAGAAATGAGTGCAATACTCTTCACAAAGGCCATACCTAATGAGAGGCCAATGGTCTCTGAAACAGAATGGACAATGCTGAAACTTGCTTTTTGATGATACTCAAGGCCAAAGGCTGATCTAAACCAGACTAGGAGGACAGAATATGTCTCAGAGTTTTTCCTAAGATGAAATTTCCTGGCTTTACACCACATGAAATTTCAGATGCGATGATGGATTTTGCCAAAAGCTCACATTCTAGATTTTAAGTTTATTGATGACTAAATCCTATAAGCTCCTTAGGCCCTGGGCGTCAACAGCCATGACATTAAAGCAAGCAACTGAGAAGAAGGAGCAACAGCCCCTGGGACACAAAATACAGACAATCTGGAAGGGCCCACAGAGACTCTGCTGGGAGTCTGAGTATGTTGGAGTACCACATCCTCCAGGGCCAATTTGATGCAATGAGAACCATCAAAATGCCTTCCATCTAGATTCTGTGGAGCAGATGGCAATAAATCAGACAGCTCAGATCACCAGAGTGTTTACCGTGAAGGCCCAAGGGTCCTTGCACCTCGTGACAAACCTTTTTTTGGAAAATACTGCTTATTGTTTTACAGTATAAAAAAAACATACAAAAACGCAAACAGACAACTTCTGGTCCTCGTCTGGACCTATTTATACAAAAGTATCCTGACTATAATCCCTCCAACCTTGGCAGTTTGTTTTTGAATCTGGATGCCAGAACAATCTATTCCCACAGATCTAGATGTTGACAACTGAAAATGTCCGCCTGTCAAATTTTTCAATGCTTGGGATATGGATGATGGACAGGGCCAAAACAGCAGCTCTGCACAACAGAGGATGAAATCCACTTCCCATTAAGAGGTGTGACTTATGGTGCCTCCTTAATGGTTGATGTAGGCCATAGTCATGGCAATGAATGACTGTTTTCTTGTCAGGTTACTGCACAACTGAGGCAAGTAATGCTGAAAGGACAACCAACTCCTTCTCAAAAGGGTATTGCTGAGCAAAACTTTTTGGGAGAGGCAAAGGTTTTGATGGTGAGGCCAGTCACCTACAAGAAAGGCTCTAGGAGCAAGAGGACTGGGAAAGTCTTGGCAATTTTAGTGAGCCCATACTAGAGACATTGGGGTGAGCAGACTTGGCTGCTCACAACTGTATCCTTAATATTAAAGGCAATTTTTTTTTAAAGCAAACATGATTAACTGCTCTGTACATTAATTCTGCACAAAGTAGCCCCGATCCTCCTTTTCTCTTCCCGATACTCCGTTGGCATTCCTGGCCCCTCCCTCCTGCCAGAGCAAGCAGCTTGCTATAGGGGCATGCTCGGCCCTGCCTCCTCTCTCTCCACACTGGCTATGATTGACAGCAGCATGACCCAATGACTCCCACGGCTATCTCGGCCAATGAGAAAGGAGGGTCCTTGGAGAGTTGAGTATTTCATGCTCTCATGCTGGATCGTGATGGGGCTCAGGTAAGTATTGGGGGACTGCTGCACACACGTTTTTTACCTTCATGCATAGAATGAAGTAATGAACAAAATGGTGGGGTTTTGCAATTTGTTTTATGTTACACGGTATTCACGCAGCGATATTTCAAACTTTTTTTTTTTTAAACTGGATTTTTTTTGTTCCTCATCATAAAATCCCTTTCTCTGAGTTCATTGACAGACACAACCTCTCTCCTTTATTCCAAACAGGGTTTTATAGCCCCACCTACAGGAGTAGTACACTAGGCAGAAAAAAAAACTCAGCACCTCCTATGGGCATTTCTATCTGGGCATAAAACCCCTTCTCTGCTATAGGTCTCCAGTTAGTCATAAGCAGTGCAAAGGAAACCAACACCAGAGAGGGGTGCTGTGCCTGTCAATGAACTCAGAGAAAGGGAATTTATGGTAATAAAAAATCCTGTTTTCTCTTGAGTTCATTGAGTACACAGCCTCTCTTTATCTATGACCAAACAGGGATGTCCAAAATGAGTGCTACAACTGGCGGTGGGCAAACCGCCCAATGTAGAAAACCCAGGTCAACATTCCAACACTCCAAACCACCCTGATTGGGTGCCTGAGAGTCCTAAACAGTATCTTGCAAAAAGTTGCGGCCAAAACTAGCATCGAAGGATACCAACACATCAACCTTATAAAATTTAGAAAAAGGTGTACACAGACGACTCAGTGTGTGGAAAAAGTCGAATCAGAACCCAATGTCTGAAGGTCACATTACAGGCTGGCTCCACTCCATCATGACAGGGACTGGGCATGGCATCCAAGGTTGGCTGAGGTGGGTGGATGTCGTCACAATTTCGGCCTCAGACAGTCAGAGGAAGCTTTGTATTCATTTAGAAAGAAAAAAAAAAAACTTCCTGTGAATTGTTGAGCAGCACTCAGCCTGACTCAATTTGTTCTGGGAACTGGACTGAAAGTTCCTGTCCTGCTGCTAGGACAGAGCGCTGCATACTGTACATAGCTAAGGCTACATACTAGGTAATAAAACGCGCAAAGCAAGCGCACCTATTAATACAGTAAATAGTTTGCTTGGGCCAACTTGGCCCAAATGCATTATTGAAAGGGCTAATGACACATGAAGTTAGGCTTTAAATTTGAGTTCCCAGATTTTTACACAATAGAGTTCTGTTTAGCACAAGCGCAATCTTTTGGCGTTGGATTACCTAACTCAGATGGAAACAGAATGACTTGCTTTGTCTAGTGATCATTTAGTCAATCTGGAAAAATTTATTTTTTTCTTCTAATAAAAATTAAATATAGTTAATTAAATAAAAAAAACAAAACAAAAATAAAACCTGCCAACTAGTATTACGATCATCAGAAATGTATGGCATACGGATAGTATCAATCTCAAATGTGTGGGTAACCTTTTAGTATTTAAAATTACATGAAATTATTCAGCTGAATTTTATATTTAAATAATTGGCTGATAAATGCTTAAATTATCTTTGGATTGTGACAACAGTTCAGGGATTATAATGTATAAAACACACGCACCCTAAAATAACGTTTACTTTTTTGGCCTATTTTTAATACTAAATAAACATATCAAATAAAAATCAATACATACCTTTGCTGATCACCCATATCCACCAATATTTCATCCACACGTCTTTGGAGTTCATTTCTGTCCAAATGTTTTAGTTTTTTCAGTTCACTTTGGACAAAATACCAGAATTCCTTTGCCCCATTTTCGATGGCTCGTCTCAAAATTTCATGGTCTTTTCCAATGCCAGCAACTAAAACAGAAGAAAAAAAGGGGAAGTAAAACATTTGTCAACTGTGGGGGGGGAATCACACATTAGCACCTACTGTTCAAGCTTAACGTGCCAACAAGTACTGCCTCTAAGGTATCTATTTAAAATTAAATATTCATATTTTTAATATTATTCTCATAATTCTAAATAATTAAACTTTTAATTTTATTTAATTATTTATTACAGGTACTTAAATAGCGCTGTCAATTTACGCAGCGCTTTACATATTATACATTTACATCAGTCCCTGCCCTTGAGGAGCCTACATCTAAGGTCCCTAAATAACATTCAAATATACACATACTAGGGCCAATTTAGACAGGAGCCTAAACTACCAGCATGTATTTGGAGTATGGGAGGAAACCAGGGTAAGTGGAGGAAACCCATACAAGAACAGGCAATTTGGATGCAAACATTAATATTAGATCCCAAGAGCACACATTACTGGCCTTGTTACTTCTAACATTAGTATTTGTATCACAAATGATTCAGTATGTAATATGGTAATACTATGTGGATTTTGGAAAAAAAGGTACATTAATCCAATAAAACTGGACAAGCAAGAGTAATGTTTTTAGACTGGAACTCTCATTCAAAGTGTTGGAACTAGGTGTGAATTTAGATTAACAGAAGAAAGAAGCAATGACTGAAGTTTACAAATCAGGAACATCCTCAGGTTACAAAGGTTTTTTTTTGTTTTGTTTTAATTCAAGGAACTAATGGTGGGTAGATACGTACATGAAAATGATTAAAGTGACCCTGTTTCTAAACCATTTCAACATTAATCTTTCCATACGATATGAGATTTAAAATACATATTTTATAATAGATGTTCACCTGTAAAAGCCTCCCTTGTATAGAAAAGTAAAATCTAAAAGCCCTAGGCATCGCCATCTTGTATATGACGCTCCAGCAGACTCACAGCTGTCACCCACGCAACTCTCTATATGGCATTCCTTTTTACCTACTATTAGCATATGTTATTTGTTATAAATAAATTTGCAGGCAACTCAAAATTCCTTTCATCTTAATTGTACAGTACAGGACTCCAACTCCAAACAAAGGGACAGTTTATTTTCCTTCAAACTTTAGAGAGGCCAGATTGTGGCCAGTGGGAAAAAATGTCCTGGCATCAGTGGGAGTAAGCAATGTCCCATCATTGGTATTAGCGAGAGTAATATAGTACACCATTGTTGGTATCAGTGGGAGGAATTGTGCACCATCATTGGGGTCAGTGGGATGAATGCCGTTATCACTAGTGTCCGTGGGAGAAATGCCCCATCAATGGTGTCAATGGGAAGAATAGTGCTCCACAATCAGTGTCAGTGGGAAGAATAGTGCCCCATTTTCTGTGTCAGTGGCAGGAACTATGCCCAGCTGTTGCTGACAGTGGGAGGGAATAATGCCCTAAGGGCGGGATAAAAGCAAGCAAAGGGTCACAGATTGGAGACCGCTGTCCTAGACCATGGGATATACCCAAGCCATAAAACCAGGGGTGGGCAACAACACAGCAACACAGACCTGCCAACAAGCCCACAAGTGTTTAAGAACCTGGAAAAATAAATACTCAGATAAGCCTGAAGCACCCTGTGGGCAAAGCTTGCATCAGTCCTGATCATCAACCTGGCTGAACTTGGAAACACGTGAACAGAGGACCAGGTGGTGGCTTTGCAAACCTGGGATACAGATACTTGATGCTGAAAATCCCAGGAGGCACCACCAGCCCTAGTAGATGGGCTCCAATAGGAAAGTGAGCAACCTTTTCCTTCAGGGCGTAGGCCCTGAAAATTAACTGTATGATCCTACTGGCAATGGGGGGTGAGAAGCAGGGTGTTCCCTACGGGGACATCCAGGTAGCACAAAAAAGGAACTCAAGTGTTGCAAAAAGAGGCCATGACTGTGGCTGCTAAGTAGACTCTTGAAAGCCCTAACCATGCCCAGACAATGAAGGGAAGTCTCCTTGTTATATTTTGGGTCAAAGGGAAGAGAGGACAATATCCTCATTAAGATGGAAAGGAGAGACAACCTTAGGTAAAAGCAGCTCCCAAGGTTTTACCAAGGTTCACCCAATCCAGATGCACTGATTATATTTTGATATTAGAAGACAGTGAAGGAGATAATTAAAGAATTGAAGAATCCAAAGATAAAACAATAAAATAATACACTAGTTAAGCTAAGAGTGATTTCTCTGCAAGGGAGAAGAGGTCTATCACCTTAGGACACCAGCAAAAAACTTAGAACTCACGGAGTGGGGTAGGGTTATAGACAAGGTGCACAGGGGACATGGTCTTTTAAAGCTTTGCCAGTGTCCAAACACCTGAAGGTATGAGCCTATAACTTCGGGTCTATGAATTTTCAAACACAAATTAATACAGCACACTCTATATTAACAAGTCAGAATTCAGAAACAATATAACAAACGAATGTGTAAAAAAAAAATATCCCAACAATATAATATGCAGCTTTCCATAGACTACTTCTATATTCATCTAACTTGCAAACACCTTATGCACCTTGTGTTAACTACATAGGAGAACAAAGCACCCGTTGTCCAGTGATTCAACTACCTCTGTGCAAACAGGAAACTCATGAGAGCACAACGACATCTATATTTCAAGAAGGTTATAAAACGCTTAACATTGTCAACCGCTCTTGAATCTTATGGTATTCTCCATGACAGCAACCACTGCTTAGTTGTGGGAGAAATTCACAGCGTATACTACTACTCCCCAGCAACTTTAAAACATTTCCTATTCACAAATCACCACTTTTAAGGCATAGCTAAACAACATAGTATACAACCATACAGATTTGATTAAAACCACAAAAACAGGGGGACACTCGTGAGAAACGAACGAAGATGGCCGCATAGTTGGTGTGCTGCCGCCCACCAGACACATAGGCCGATCCGCTGGCTCCCAGAGGGGTTAGCTGCTCCCCCACTATCCTCCCCCCTCCAGCTCCAGCTACGACACACCCGCATCTATGGGGAAAGAAAAACGGGGGCCGCCCGCACTTCCAGAGCCTGGCTGGCCGCGCCAAAGCTTGAGGCAGGGATGCGCAAAATCACGTATATATTACGTAATTTTGCATTTCCGGGTAAGGGGGGATGCACGCCCTACCCGCACCGCCATTGGCGGCCTCAGCTGTTAATCACCGGGTCCCGTCCAGTGATTCCCCAGCGGCACCCGGTAATCACTGAGTATCACCGATGGGGGAGAGGTCTGTATGTAAACAATACAGATCTCTCCCCTGTAAGCTCCTGCAGACTGCATTGTATTGCTCTGCATAGCAGAGCAATACAAATCAATGTGTTTACACAGTGAGGCACACACACAGCACACAGTAAAACACACACAGCGCACAGTTAACCCTTTGATGGCCCCAGATGTTAACCCCTTCCTGCCCAGTGTCATTAGTACACTGTCAGTGCTTTTTATTAGCACTGATCACTGTATTAGTATCACGGGATGTCAGTGACAGTCAGCTCCCCCTCAGTGTCAGAATGCCCGCCACAGTCCCGCTGTAAGTTGCTGATCGCCACCATTACTAGTATAAAAAAAAACTAAGAATATATACCGCCATTTGTAGACGCTATAACTTTCACGTAAACCAATTTACACTTATTGGGATTATTGTTAGCAAAGACATGTAGCAGAATACATTTTGGCCTAAATTTATGATGGAATTTGATTTCTTTATTGGACATGTTTATTAGCAAAAAGTAAAAAATAATGTTTTATTCTCAAAATAATAAAAAATTCTCTTTTTTGTTTATAGCGCAAAAAAATAAACCAAATACCACCAAAAGAAAGCTCCATTTGTGGGGAAAAAAAGGACATAAACACATTTTGTTTGGGTGCAGTGTTGCATGACTGCGCAATTGTCAGTTAAAGTAACGCAGCGCCGTATTACAAAATATGGCCTAGTCAGGAAGGGGGGTAAATTCTCTGCAGGGCAAGTGGTTAATATAAAAAATGCAAAGAGTCTACTCTTTGCACTCATTACTGTCCCATTTTGTTCCTAAATTGTGATATTAAAATTTATGCAAAATTGCTAGTTAACAGAACAGTTTTTTTTTTTTTAACTACATCAATTTGTAATAAGGAAGGCTCATTAAAAATAGACAAGCTAGGCACAGCACCATGAAGAATATTACATTTCCCTCAATATACCCTCCAAAATTAAAGAGTGTATGCCTCTATCAGCTGCTTCTGAAAAGCCAATGCTGATATTTCAGGTTTGCATTGTGGGGTCAGTGAACACCAAATGCTATTTTTTTTCCCCTTTAAGCCATCTCCAAACTAAACATTTCCTTACTCATTATTAAGAAAGGATATGATTACCTTTAACTGTACTCAAAGTTTTAAAATAAACCTTTTCTTGTCCAAAGCTTTAAATCTATATGTGGCTAAATGACACAAAACAAGCCCTCTCCTAGATATTTCCCGGTCCAGTAGAATGAACCTTTTTAAAATCCTCATTCTAACCCAAATTTTTTCCTTATCAAACTTTTCCTGTTCCCTGTACATTTGCAAAAACTAGGTCAAATTTATTTAGATTGCTGTGTTTTTGTAAGATCTTTGAAAGGTTCCCTTTTATGAGAACTATTGAGCAGCTAACAGGAGACTGTGAAGTGAGAGAGTATAACCCATGATATTGGGAAGGCTGGTTTGACCTAACCTGAGAGTTGGTCAACAAGTGGAGGTAAGCAGCAGTACTGACAGGGGGAGGCACATGATTATATATTATATATTTTTTGTATTCTGCATATTTGTTTTATCACTGAGCTATTGGGCATTATTTACCGTATTTGCCGGCGTATAAGACGACTTTTTACCCCTTAAAAATCTTCTCAAAAGTCGGGGGTCGTCTTATACGCCGGTATACGGCATACTGACACTTTTTAGGGGGGCGGCGCGTTGCCGCCGCCGCCCTCCCCCCTTCCCCCAATGGAAGGGACACTAAGTACAGGGGTGGGCAGCGGCTGTTTCTTACCTGGTTCCGGTCCAACGACGATCCGGTCCAGGAAGCGTGGCTGCGCCTTCAGTTCAGTCACTGGATGTTCGTGCGGCTGCTCGGCTCCGCCTCCTCACCAGTGATTGGCCGCCAGAACTGTAGCTCAGGAAAGGCACACAGGCGGCCAATCACCGGCGAGGGGGTGGAGCCGAGCGGCCCCGCGAAAATCGACTGCAGGACCAGCAGGTAAGTGGTCAGTGTAGAGGTGCTGCTGCAACCACATATGCTGGCTGCAGCAGCACCATACGAGAACAGGGTCAGCAAGTGTCAGTGGGAGGAATAGTGCCCCATCATTGGTGTCACTGATACCAATGATGGGGCACTATTCCTCCCACTGATACCAATGATGGGGCACTATTCCTCCCACTGACACCAACGATGGGGCACTATTCCTCCCACTGACACCAACGATGGGACACTATTCCTCCCCCCCACTGACACCAATGATGGGGCACTATTCCTCCCCCCCACTGACACCAACGATGGGGCACTATTCCTCCCCCCCACTGACATCAACGATGGGGCACTATTCCCCCCCCCCACTGACACCAATGATGGGGCACTATTCCACCCCCCACTGACACCAATGATGGGACACCATTCCTCCCACTGACACCAATGTTGGGACACCATTCCTCCCACTGACACCAATGATGGGGCACTATTCCCCCCACTGATACCAATGATGGGGCACTATTCCCCCCACTGATACCAATGATGGGGCACTATTCCCCCCACTGATACTAATGATGGGGCACTATTCCTGCCACTGATACCAATGATGGGGCACTATTCCTGCCACTGGTGTGCATTGGAAGAGGGGTAGTCTTATACGGCGAGTATAGCTCAAACACTAAATTTTAGCAGGAAAAGTAGGGGGGTCGTCTTATACGCCCAGTCGTCTTATACGCCGGCAAATACGGTATTTCTTTCCTACACATATTTTTGAGTGTACTTTTACATATTTGGTTGTGCAGCACTTTTGGGTATTGTGGAAACACAGAACAGGAACTTGCAGCAACACTTTATTCAAATATTTATTGTAGCTTCACAACTTTGGTGCATTTTATTATATTTTTTTTTTTTGTAAGCACAGAATTTTTTTCAGGGATGTTTAGTTTCCTATCACCCAATGCCCAGGACATGCAGTTTCAGCTGTGGGACAAGTTTTGTTCTACATTTAGTCCTGCTGCGGGCTACTCTGGTGCTGGCAGAAGCTGAAGACAGAGAAGCCTGGCTTCTAGTCAGGCAGCACAAAAACCCTCACTGCTCGGCACATGACAGCAGAGGAGAGGGCGGGGGAGTGGTGTTTCCTTCAGTGCGGTTGTCATTCTAAGCAAGTACTCAGTACACGGACTCCTATCTCCTATCAAACTTCCCTTTTTATCTCCTATTGTAAGGTATTACAGCCTGTCATAGCCCTGCATTCTACTGCAGCTAGAAATCCTCTGCAATGAAAAGCCAGAACTGTGAGTTTTCCTTCTCTTTCCAGAAGTACATACTTTACTGACTTCTTATTGGATGTCAATCCCGGGACACTGAGCTGCCTCCAGTCTGTGCAGCATACTGCTCAGAGCTCTGCTCCTCTGCTGTTCCAGGAATGGGTGTGCTGATGTACCCCACCTGTAATGGACATCTCCTGGAATCTTCCTGGCCAAATGCACTGTGGTGTGTGACAATCAGCATGTGCCTTGCAATCACACAGAGCATCACCCCCCCAACCCACTTATCCCCAATGTTCATCCTATCCCCCCACTAATCCCCTATGTCCTCCTCTCCTCCCACCAATCCCCAATGTCCCCTTCTCCTCCACTTATTTCCAATGTTCCTCCGCTTCCTCCACTAATCACCAATGTTCTTCCTCTCCCTCCACTAATCCCCAATGTCCCCCCAATGTCCCCTACACTTATCTAAAATGTCCCCCTTTTCTCCACCTATCCCCAATGTTCCTTCTCTCCTCTCTCCCTCCGCTAATCCCCATTGCCTCCCCCTTCCCCTCACTTATCCCCAGTGTCCCACCTCTTCTCCCACTCATCTCCAGTGCCCCCATCTTCTCCCACTAATCCCAAATGCCCTCCCTCTCCCCTCACTTATCCCCAATGTCCCCCTCTTCTCCCACTTATCCCCAATGTCCCCCCTCTACCCACTGGCCCCCCTCTACCCACAACTTATCCCCAATGCCCCCTATCTCCTCCACTTATCCCCAATGTTCCTCCTCTCCCTCCACTAATCCCCATTACCTCCCCCTTCCCCCCTACTTATCCCCAGTGTCCCATCTCTTCTCCCACTTATCCCCAGTGCCCCCCCCCTCTTCTCCCACTTATCCCAAATGCCCTCCCTCTCCCACTCACTCATCCCCAATGTCCCCCTCCTCTCCCACTTATCCCCAATGCCCCCCTCTACCCACAATTTATCCCCAATGCCCCCATCTACCCCAGACTTATCCCAAATGTTCCCTTCTCACCCACTTATCTCCAATTTTGCTCCTCTCCCCTCCACTAAACCTAATGCCCCCCCCCCCACTTTCCCCAGTGTCCCCCCTCTTCAACTTATCCCAAATGTCCCCCTCTCCTCCACTTATCCCCAGAGTTCCTCCTCTCCCTCCGCTGATCCCCAATGTCCCTTCTCCCCCCCACTTATCCCTAATGCCCTCCCTCTCCCCCCACTTATCCCTAATGCCCCTTCTTCCCCTACCTATCCCCAATGTCCCCCTCTTCTCCCACTTATCCCAGATGTTCCTCCTCTCCCTTCACTAATCCTCAAAGTCCCCCCTCGCTTGCACATTACAAATTAACACATTGCCCCTTCCCTCCATTTAACACCAAAGCCTCATTAACTTGGCACCAATGTCATCCCCCTATCACCCCTTAGCACTAATGCCCCCTTTCCCCACTTAACATTGTACTCCTACTGTAAGCTGTAGCTGCTCTTCTGCAGCAGCCCCTCTCTCTGATACTCTATAGCAGTGATGGCGAACCTTTTGGAGCCAGAGTGCCCAAACTGCAACCCAAAATCCACTTATTTATGGCAAAGTACTAACACTGCAATTAAATAGGAATACTGAGGTTTTGGTTTAGCAAAAACAACCCATACATCAATAACTTTTGTCTTAAAAGAAAAACACAATAACAGAACTTCCACTGACCACCAGCACAAAGGGGCAAAGTGCCACTGATCACCAGCACAAAGGGGCAAAGTGCCACTGACCACCAGCACAAGCCTAAATCTTGTGCTAATAAAAACGAATGTATTAAAACTGACAGCCAGTCCAATATATATATATCCTTGGCAGCACACTCACCGGGCATGCGAAAGCTCGGATGAGTCAAGGCCAATCAGTCGTGGCTCATGATGTCATCGCATGGTGCTGCTATTCCTTTCCGAGCATGCGCATGGTCCCTATGTGCGTTGTTATCTGATGCTTGGCTGCTGGGGCGACTTGGCTTGCGTGCTCTGTGTTTCCACTGTGGCACATGTGCCATAGGTTTGCCACCACTACTCTATAGGTAAGGGGGAGAGAGGATTTTCGGGTGGGAGGAGGGCTTTGTACTAAAACAGGGGGTTGTAAACTGGCCTGTGAAATATGCATTCCTGAGCTCTGCACCCTGTACGCAGTGCACACCTGTACTCTGCTCTCTCTGTGCGCAGTGCCCTCCTGAACTCTGTGCGCAGTGCTCCCCTGAAGTCCACACTCTGTGCGCAGTGCTCCCCTGAAGTCCGCACTCTGTGCGCAGTGCTCCCCTGAAGAGTGCACTCTGTGCGCAGTGCTCCCCTGAAGTCCGCACTCTGTGCGCAGTGCTCCCCTGAACACTGCACTCTGTGCGCAGTGCTCCCCTGAAGACTGCACTCTGTGCGCAGTGCTCCCCTGAAGTCTGCACACAGTGCACTCCTGAACCCTGCACCCTGTATGCAGTACACTCCTGAACTCTGCCATGTGCAGTATGCACTGTTGGTATTTAACAATGGTCCATTAGGACCCTCCCACTGTTAGGCAGTGGTGCAGTGAGGGCATGGAAAAAAAGCTCTAGTGGGCTGTCCCGTCCCATGGGACACCCGATCAACTAGCCGGCTCAGGACCAGAACCACTCTGTCTGCCTCTATGATATAGGAAATAGGAAGCAATGAGCAAACATCACCACAGGTTTTCCCTGGCACCATTTTTCAAAATGGAAAGCATTTGATCACCCAATCTTGGTGTGATCAAATACTTTTAAGGGCTAAGGAGGGATCTGGGGTCTTATTGACCCCATATCTCTCCATAAGGAGTACCTGTTACTGCCTATTGCTGTCACAAGGGATGTTTAAAAAAAATATAAGGTATGGGGTTCTAGAAAATTTTCAGCAAAAAATAAAAATACATAAAAAGGTTTAAGTCACCATAAAGCCCCTTTTTGTTTTTTAAAGCCCCAGACATTCCTAATAGCACCTCTGCCTAATGAAAAACATCAACCCTTCACAATTTCAATTCTGGGAAAAAAATATATATTTTTTTTATCAGGACAAGTAGATTGTCATGAGGGACAAGTAGACTGGGGTCCCAGATTTAGTCCCTTGGAAAAGTAGTTTTTCTAAAAATTTCCACACCCCTGTATGATGATTTATTTTGGCTCCTTTGAGGACTTGTCTTTCCCCATGCAAGAAACGCTTAGAAAAAAAAGCATCAAAAATGCATGTAAACACATTTGGAAATTTATGAATTGGGGATCATGTGACCACTCACAAAGGTCATATGACTGGGAGCTAACAAAGCAAGTTCTAAATTACTGAAACATCAGCTGCCCAGTGACGTGGCCAGCAACAGATTAAATAAAATTGATTTATACTTTTATAAACTATTGCATGCATATGTGGTTTATCATTACAGCACCTGAAAGTCACAAAGAATAGCTGTTTTTGGTCATATCCATTTATACTTTGGATGTGTTTGCTCTGAATCACTGGTTAGTCCATGCCTACATTTATTTAGCTGGAAATGCAGAAAACTTGGCATATATGCAGGAAGCAAATCCCAAACGTACTTTAAATATTCTCTATTGGACTTCTTAAGTTATCGTGGTGGTGGGACCATTGCCAAGGAGGCCTAGATGGCTGCAGACATCAATGAAAAGATACTGGATGATGGTGATCCGATTTAAGGACTATGTGTGTGTTAAGCCTGTAAAGGGGGGCTTGCAGCAATGTACAAGTACAAGCAAAAACTGCTTTGTGCACTCCAGCTCATACCTGCATGTCCCAGAGAGTGATCAGTTTAACCACTTCCAGCCCAGATCAATTATGACATTCCTCTCCTTCATGTATTAAAAAAAAAACAAAAAAAAAAAAACACACACACTTTTTTTTCCCCTAGAAAACTACTTCGCACCCCCTAAGTCCCTAAAGAATAAAATTCTGGTGTTGCATATTTTTATGTCACATGGTATTTGCGTGGTGGTTTTTCAAAAGCAAATTTTGCAGATGAAAAATACACTTGAATGAATTTTAATGCACAAAAACACAATATAATAACCACATTTTTTCTAAAATATAAAAGATGATGTTACGCTGAGTAAATGGATACCAAACATGTTACGCTTTAAAACTGAGTGCCTGTGGAACGGCGCCAAACTACAGTACCGTAAAAATCCCCATAAGCAACATTTTAAAAGCCTTTACAGGTTACCAGTTTAGAATTACACAGGAAATCTGGAGGTAGAATTATCACTCTCACTCATTCGCAGAGATACCTCACATATGTAGTACAACCGCTGTTTACATATGCATGCGGAATTGGCGGCCCCGTCTGCATTTGTACGTGAGCTCTGGCAGACTGGGCACTTTAACTGTTTATTTAAAAAACATTTTTACACGGTCTATAATTTTTTTTTATCAACCTTATTGTTATCACAAGGTATGAACAACATCCCATGTGACAGCATAGGCGTGACAGGTTCCAGACCCGAGACAACTCCTCTGGCCTCCAATGCAGCTGATGAGAGACAGATCGGTTTGATTGTCTGCTTCCCTGGCTGGTAACATCTCATCGCTTCCAGTTTCTGACATCACACAGTGGGAGGAACAACATCAGTTCCTCTCCCTGTGTGCCTGGAGCCAGATGCCGCAGGTTGCATCCTTACCAGGCTTCCTAATTGCTCAGGAGAGCCCGGTAAGGGCGGTGGCGGGAGAGGGGAGACCCCCCCCTCGGTTGCCTGTAAAAGTAATCCAGCGGCTCTTTAGCCACTCTGATTACTTTTACTGGCTTCAAAATCGCCAGCTGAAAACAAGGATACCTTGGTCATCGCTGCAGATATCTCCTTTCCAATCCAGCGATGTACCAGTATGTTGCTGGACGGGAAGTGGTTAAAGAGTACAGCCAGCTGAAAGTCCCAGTATGCTCCAGCTTTTAAATGCTACACAAGTCCAGTTGGAAGAAGAGTTGTGAAAATGATATAGGCACCCTCAAGAACTAATTCTGGCCAGCTAAGTAGATTGTTTTAACCGCTTCCCGACCGCCCTATTGCAGATATACTGCTACAGGGCAGCAGGGGTACGCAAAATCATGTCTATTTACGAGTTTATGCAATTCCAGGTAGGGGGCGCGCACGCCCCCTACCCACGCCACCATTTGCGGCCGCAGCTGTCTATCACCGGGTCCCGGCCGGTAATTACTTGCCGGCACCAAGTGATTGCCGAGCATCTCCGACGGGGATTTGTAAACACTATAACTTTCACGTAAACCAATTAATTTACACGTACTGGGATTTGTTTTTAGCAAAGACATGTAGAGGAATACATTTTGGCCTAAATTTATGACGAACTTAGATTTATAAAAAATTTTTACTGGACATGCTTAATAGCAAAAAGTCAAAAATACTGTTTTATTCTCAAAATTGTCACTTTTTTTTATAGTGCATAAAAAAAAAAAAAAATTAACAGGCAATCAAATACCACCGAAAGAAAGCTCAATTCGTGGGAATAAAAGGACGTAAATTTCATTTGGGTGCAGTGTTGCATGACCGCGCAATTGTCAGTTAAAGTAACGCAGTGCCATAATGCAAAAAATGGCCGGTCAGGATGGGGGTAAATCCTCAGGAGGGCAAGTGGTTAAAAAAGAGCAGGACGCATTCCAATATGCAGAAACTTTAACTGGATATTAACATTAATAGGCAATAATACCAGGGATTGTTAAGACGGTAGTAAAGTTATAAAAAAAAATAATAAACTCCCGTAAGGCAATATCACAATGTGCTAGCATGCATTGCATAGTAGCACATTATGAAAGACTTACCTTGAAATGAAGCCCTCCAGCGGCACGCTGTCACTGCTGACAGGCTTCCATCTTCACCCGATCTTCCTCTGGGTTCACGGGCTCTGGTTGCTGTAATGGCTGAGCCACCATGACGTCACTCCCACGCACATGTGCAGGAGCCACAGCCGCAGCACAGAGCTCTGAATGAACAGCGCGAGTATGCCGTTCCTTTGGAGCGCATGCACCAGTGACATCACTGGCTGCCAAACAAGTGAATATCTTCTAAACAGTGAATGTTTAGGAGATATTCATGTTACTTACAGGTAAGCTTTATTATAAGTTTGCCGGTAGGTAAAAATTACAAAGCAGAGTTTACTACCGCTTGAATCCAGGGAATATCCGAATGTCTTCTGGGGGTCAGGTAGGAATTTATTTTTCCCCTTCTGAAGCAAATAGGACCATGTTTTATGAAGAGGAGGGGGGGGGGGTGTTGTGCCTCAACTGTGGGTATAGGATCCTGTATATGGAAGTTTTCATCTTTATTTTTTTCTGATTGGTTGAACTAGATGGACTTGTGTCTTCTTTCAACCTAACTATGTGAGCAAAGACTTAAAGGGTCAATAAAAATACTTGTTTGCTGGCACTATTATCCACTATATTGCTGAGTGCTGTTGCTAACACTAATAATGTTTTCCCACATCTATACTGAAACGAAAAGTGTAGCACTGCTTGTATTTGTACAGTATGATAAAATATGTATCAATAGAACAAAACTATGTGCTATTCCATAAAACACAAAAATAAATATACAAAAGTATATATCCATAATATGCGATAAGACAAATCCAATATTAAAAACTAATAGGTAACGAATAAAAAAAAACAAAAAACTGACACAATATCAACTCCAGTGCTGTATATCCAATTAAGCGAAAAATGAGCACCACACACTTTAAAGTGAGTCCATGTAGTTTCTGCTTTGTGTTCAACACCAGTATATAGGAGTCCATATCCGAGTCCATATACTGTATGCTCCGTGTTCACTCCATATGTAATAGCGTCTCCAAATATAACAAAGTGGCTCCTCTCTAATTAAAAAAAAACTTGACAAGTGGGAAAAAAAAAAAGCCAATTCCAATTCTACAGCGGCCCCTATAAGTGTGATCACACTAACAAACCAATTCAGTACATGTAAAGATAGGCACTTGCTTAATTCATAGTGATAAACCAAAACACGTCAATAAACAAATTTAAAAGCTTGGAAAAAAGTCCACTTGAGTGTGTAACCCAACACCACACTATGATGCAAGTCCTTCACAGGATGCTGGATCAAACCAATCTCCCAACCTCTTCACCACTCGTGTTCATAAAAAGTGCACACTCACCGGACGGTTTTGACCCTTTTTACAGGACGGTCACACAGCATAAGATCTCCTAAGGGTTCTCTTGGTCATAGGATGAATCCCAGATCCTTCTTCATACAGTTAACTCATTTTAGCACACCCAGTAGTAAAGCGGGAAACCTCCATTAAAAGCATCTAAGTGTAGTATTTATTGTAGATAATGGACAGACAAAAAATAAAAATATTTACTCACATTTCAAGGTGCATAAGATAACGGCACCAGTGTATACAGCCTGCATAAATTTAGGGTCACCACATTGCCTCTGTTGGCTGGCATGCATTCCAAGCCTGCGTTTCGTGGACAGGACGTGACATCATCTGGAAGTGGCAGTCCCTGCGCTTCAGGCACATTGAAATGTGAGTGCCTTTTTTTTTTGTCTACCCATTATCTACAATAAATACCTGTACAACACTTGCTGCTTTTAATGGATGTTTCCTGCTTTACTACTGGGTGTGCTAAAATGAGTTTACTGTATGAAGAAGGATCTGGGATTCACCCTATCACCAAGAGAACCCTTAGGAGACCTTATGCCGTCTGACCTTCCAGTAAAAAGGGGTCAAAACCATCCGGTGAGTGTGCACTTTTTATGGACACAAGGGGTGAAGAGGTTGGGAGATTGGTTTGATGGACTATTGTCTTTTTTCAGCCAGACTAATTATGTAACAGCATCCTGTGAAGGACTTACATCATAGTGTGGTGTTGGGTTACACACTCAAGTGGACTTTTTTCCAAGCTTTTAAGTTTGTTTATTCATGTGTTTTGGTTTATCACTATGAAGTAAGAAAGCGTCTATCTTTATAAATGAATTGGTAACAGTAATTGCCTATTATCCTCCCTGGCGGTAATCCCGAGTGTGGCTTGGGGTTAATTTTCAGTACCAAAAGCGGTAACTTTGAGCCACAATCAGGATTACACTGTAGTGTAACTTACCTTGTCCCTGCAATCCCCCGATGTCCTCCGGCTGATGCTGGCATCCGTCTTCTGGGTTCCCTTCCCTGCGAGCACCGCAACACAGGGGGGCGGAACCGGCGGGAGATTCAAAAAAGTAAAAACATGGCATACACACAATACATTGTAATCTGTTAGGATTACATTACTGTATCAAACAATTGCACCTCAGTTTTGTCCCTAGTGCTTTGTCCAATGGCCTGGCTGCACTTTTACTGTTCTTTCTGCCTGGAAACTGGCATCCAAAAAGCATCGCTTTACGTCAAAAGTTGTTTTTGGTTTGATTACATTATTGAATTAAATGTATTATTATATTTTAGAATTAATTATTATAATTTATGATTTTGTGTTTCAAACTTCATCATACCCGGGATGTTTACTAGACTCTTGTTTGGAAAGATTTAAGTGAGTTATTCCTCAGAATTACAGGCCTACAATATAAAACAACAAATTTCCATGCAAAACAATGTACCGCTTTGACATTCAAAAATATTGACATAATCAGACCGCCAGGGAGGTTAAAGACGTCTGATAATGGGAGGGACTTTAGAAAGTTGATAAGTTATTGAGTTCTTCAAAAACCCACAGTTACGATGTTTCAGGAGGATTGCTCGTTAGGATCATTTCTACCAGAAAGGGAGAGAATGTTGTATCCTTCTCTATAGGAAACCTAAAAGGTCTTGCCTGGAAGGAAATCCGGGTATCTAAGATAGGAGATGCAACTAAGTGGATAAGAGATACTATACTGCTTATTTACAGGATTTGTAGCATCAACTATTGGGTATTTGGTTACCTCCATTGGTAGTATATTCCCAACCAACGTATCATCTAGGTTTTAATTTAGCAACTTTAATATGCATCTTATAAGAAAATTAAGATTTCACAAAAGGCCAAATACTGTAATTTCAGTGCGAGTGCAGTCCTGCTAATTTTCCTCACATACTCTCGGCTTGCCCTTAGGTAGGCTGCAACTGGTGATCTTTCATTTTGTAAATAAACAGCTTTTGCAGTGTTATTTTTTTAAAATAGGAACAGACATAATGAGACACAGGCAAATCAGCTTTCATCATATTGATTGCTAAATAGTACATTATGCTGCAATACGTTTTGATGAATATAAATACAGGTGCAGAAGGCAGATCTCGATTTTCCTTGGTAAAATGAATGATGGCTTACCAGAACTACTGGATTGCTGTTTGTATATTTCTATCTGTTCTTTGGCTTTTAACAGCTGTTCTTCTAATGCTCGTATCCTGCCTGCTGCAGCTCCTTGCTCGACTGGACCATCAGGTATCCTAGAAAACACATGAACAACGTGTCAAAGGGGAAGGAATGTTTACTTGGCAGATGTGCCCTATACTCAACAAGGAAAGAAATGAGTTTTGGCCCAGAGAAGATGGTGGCACTTCTGGATCATGTTCAGGATATGGCCTCTTCTTTGCATGATAGAGCTTTACCTTGCATTGTACCTTGTTCACAGACAGCGATTTTTGGAAGTATTCGTGAGCCCATGAAGTGATGTCCATCAAGGATTAATGTCTGTTTTTAATGCAGTGTCGTCTGAGGATCACAGGCATTAAATATTGCGTTAAGGCCTTGTTCCTTGCACACCAAGATTTTTCCTGACTATCAGAATCTTTTGATGATAATACGTATTTTAGTTGGTTATAGATTTAAAGTCTTGACAATTTTATGTTGAGGAATGTTTTTCTCAAATTGTTTTACAATTTTTAGACGCTGTTTTTCACAGATTGGTAAACCTATGCCAACCTTAACTTCTGAGACACTCTGTCCCTCTAAGATGGTGTTTTTATACCCAATCATGTTACTGACTTGTTGCCAATTTACCTCATTAGTTGCTAAAAGTTCCAGCTTTTCCTTGTTAGTACCACTTTGCCATCTTTTTGTTGCCCTGTCCCAACTTTTTTGAGACATGTTGCTGTCATCAATATCAAAACAACCTTACTTTTTCTTAAAACGGTACATTGTCTCAGTTTACACATATATGTTATGTTCAACATTTTCTATTGAGGATAAAATATGGATTATGAGATTTGCAAATCATTCCATACTGTTTTTATAAAGATTTTACAGAGTGCCACAACTTTTTTTTTAGAATTGTGGTTGTACTAATATGCAACAAATTTTGAAGTTCTAAATGGCGTTCAACTCAAATGTTAAGTTAATAGGTACTTTGCTCAAACTAGGCAAAATAACAGGCTCACTTTACAGAAGAGACTACAACGCAGGCCGCGGTTCCCTCACCTGCATTCCACTGCAGCCCCAATCAACTGCCTGAACATAGAATTTTGCATACATCCCCTCTTCTACAGTATATGACATCACTTCAGCCATGACATGACATCAGCATTACAGTAGATGCTCAGGCAACAAGCTTTGCATGGTGGACAGGTATGAAAGTGTAAAATGTCTCCACAACTGGAACTACTGGTTTATTCTCAAGCAGCAGATCATGGCGGAGGGGGGTATGTATGGACTCTTCATGGTAACAGGTAACTAATAGCGTGATTTATTATGTTCCATAAAAAAAAAATTTTTTTTACTTTGCTTACTGAAATATTTTATATAAAGAATTATATTGATCAGAATTATATTTACAGAAACTGGAGAATTATATTTCTTTTCAAAAGGTTTCAACAGGCTACTTTCAACAGCAAAAAATGAATCTCCAGTGCTGGACTTGTAACTAAAAACCTAGGTACCTGCAATAATAAATATGAATAACAAATTTTTAATAATTTGCTAAATAAACTCTATGCTGTACCTAAAACAAGAATGCAATTAAAACCGAACAAAATGTCCACTATAGCTTTCCAAATAATTAATACAATTCAATACAAGAGGGTTATGAGGGCCCTGCCCCTTGGAGCTTACAATCTAAGATATATGTCAGTTGTGTCATGTACTTGTGTTAAAAAGTATCCTGTTCTCTTTGTATTACTTACTTTGTTTGAAATACCTGGAAATCCTGCTAGTCCATTTACTCTTTTTACATATACACACACAAATGTTTTGCCTTTCATTTCTATTGAAAACTGAAGAGGATGTTTTACAATGTCACATATACAGTACTTAAAACTAAGAAAAAAAATGCACTGCATATCTGCAATATCTGCTTTAAAACCAGGCCTTTTCTGATACTTTTTGTTTACATGTATGTATTATTTACTACAAAATTACTTAGAACCCCCAAACATATATTATATATATGGATTTTTTTTAATGTGACAGTGCCCTGAGGAAGTCACATGCTACTGTGACGCAACGCGTCGGCCTGACGTAGTGACGTACTTCTGGCGTGGTGGCCATCTTGGTACACCCATGCATATTGATTACATCCGAAAGCATGAGGTTGGAGCTATGACTACTACAATTTGATGTGAGTGCGCAATCTTTTGTTACTGTCCTATTACTGGCAATAAACATATTACATAATACTTCCATAGGGAAGCATGTGTTTTATGTTTCAAATGAGATGTTGGCGCTCCATTTGATCTTTCCTGGAGAGGAGCCATTATTGGAGTGCTGACCCCTTGAGGGAGATTTGTGTGCGGTGGGAGCAGATCTTTGGAGTGACAGCAGGCTTGTAGGTTCTGTGAGAGGGATCCTAATAAGCGCTTAGACCCGCAAGGGTCGAAGTTTTAAGGTGAGAGGCTTATCTAGTCGGTGGTCGGATTATCTTCTGTCAACAACCAAATCCACTTTCACACAAATATCAGCACGAGTGTTATCGTTTTTCATCTGAGTGTTGCCATCCATATTTTTTGGACTTTATGAGCACAGAATAGACAATTTTGTTATTTATTATTTTCTGTGTGCGGTGCACTGAATTTGTTCATGTGTATGCACATTGATCCTATTCATTGTTTTTCACTGAGTTGGGGTATATATAGACATATGTGTGTGTATTTGTACACGTTTCTTCATTTATGTATTTTTATGTATACTTTAATAGGCACTATTATTTGGAGTGTTGTATATATTATGCATCTTTAGCAGCTAGAAGCATCAATTATTATCAGTCACCATCACCGTTGGTGTGTTATAGTTTTTTCACATTTATTAGTGTCACTAGATGAAGTTTTTTGCATGATTTCACTAAAGTTGGCACTGAACCAGCCAATTTGAATATATTTTTTACTTTTTTCACTTATTGATACACAATTTGTCACCTATATATTTTTGTGGATAGATGCACTTATGTATAGTGTTTAGTGTGAGTAGCGCTACATTCCTCCATGTATATGTTTAGTAAGATCATTGGTATATGATTTAATGTTAGCAGCTTCTCTAAGTTAGTTAGGGTGGGACATTTTTGAGCGCAGAAGGTTCACACCATCATTGCCAGTAAAGAATTCTCAACAAAATATGAAAAATTAACATTTTATTTATGATTATATTCATTTGTCCAATTACATTTGAGCCCCTGAAAATGGAGGGACTGCGTATAAAAATGGTTGCAGTTCCTAAAATTTGTACTTGATATTTATGTTTAAACCCTTGAATTAAAGCTGAAAGTCTGCACTTCAAATTCATTTGGATTGTTTCATTTTAATTTATTCTGGTGGCATACAGAGCCAAAAGTATGAAATTTGTGCCTGTGTCCAAATATATATGGACCTAACTGTATATACTGGGAATTTTTTATTTTTACTAATAATGGCGGTGATCAGCAACTTATAGTGGGACTGTGGAGGGCATTCTGACACTGGGGGGAGAACTGACTTGTCACTGACATCCCCAGTGACACCAATACAGTGATCAGTGCTAATAAAAAACACTGACGCTATACTAATGGCACTGGGCAGGAAGGGGTTAACATGTAGGGCGACCAAAGGGTTATCTGTGTACTGTTTTACTGTAAGCAGTGTGTGTGCTTTCAACTGTATGCACATTGCTTTGTATGGCTCTGCTATGCAGAGCCATACAAAGCAGTGTGCAGGAGCTGACAGGGGAGAGAACTTTATTGTTTACATACAGTTCTCTCAGCCCTGTTGGTAATGCTCGGCGATCATTGGGTGCCGGCGAGTAATCACCGGCCAGGACTCAGTAATTGGCAGCCGAGGCTGCCAATAGGCACGCGCCCCCTACCTGGAGATGCAAAATCATGAATATATGCACACGTGATTTTGCGCACTCCTGAAGCCCTGTAGCAGTATATCTGCTATAGGGCGACGGGAAAGTGGTTAAAGACCCTGAAATAAAGTCCAGTTGATCTACCAGAAACGCAATCCACATCTAAATTTCCTGTGAAGTGACAACAAATGTCTTTCTAAAACCTCAGAAATTGGTGTTACCTCTGCCCCGTTGGCTTTAGTTAAACTACTTAAAATGGAACTTTAGACAGAAAATGGAGTCCTGCTAGATCAATTCAGGCTGCCCATTTTGCAGGTATAGCTATGTAAAATATAAAAAATAAGTGCATAGGCTGTTTAAAATCCAGTAATACAAAGTCCCACCCTTCTCTGCACATGCTCAGGTGATCTCTATTTTTCGTCACTGTGCCGAAAATGTAGAGGCCAATCTGCTGAAAGCCTAAAGATATACTGCTACTCAGGGGCTCTGGCCTTCAGCAAAATGGCAACCTCTAGCAAGAAGAAACAAGAACAATGCTGAAGGCAATTCACAGCACACACTCGTTTTGGTAACATACTTATTAGTGTGGAATGTATGTTACTTGCTAAAGAAAATTATTTTTAACAAATTGTAATGGGTAACGTCCTGCTTTAATACCCACCCCTTCTAATCTCCAACAACATAGGGGAGAATGGTTTAGTAGTCCAAGACAAGAACCGTGAGGAGATGCACGCAAAGTGTGCACAGGAAACATTGTGACACAAGCAACAGGTATTTTTTGGCAGATATGCAAAATAATTTTAATAGAATATATAATAGACCAAAAGGAGCCAACTAAGTTAGTGATCAAGCTTACATAAACTAAAGCTAAACAGAAACTAAACTGAGCACGTGGTGCTGTCAGCAATACAACAGAGCAGAAGTGGGATTTGTTCATCCACACTGTTTAGCATGGAGGAAGAAATCAGTTAGATTTCAGGCTGGCTGGACGAAACAAAACTAAAGTGTATGGCCAGATGATGTCATTGAGTGCAATATCCCTTTAGGCCTTAGAATGCATTATACTGCATTAATTGTATAATGCAGTACAAGGAGCAACACAACAGCCACATTATCAGCGACGATGGTGTTGCTCCTAAAAATTGGGAAAAAGTACATGGAAATAGCAGAGTCAACCAGGTATTTTCAGAAATGAGCACACTCGTACTGGAGAGTTTCTGTACAAAGGTAAGGAAAAATTATTTAAAAGATTTTTGGGGGGTTTAATGACACTTTAAAAGATTTTCAAGCACAATGAATATATACTTTCTACACTGATAAAAATTATGCATGCAAAAAAGGCGGGCAGTATACCCAGACTATGAAAAACTTTCAGTACATGCTAACAGAGTGTGCATACTCACAAAGCAAAACTGTATTTTGTGTAGAGTGAAATATACCTGGTTGATTCGGTCCTCAGCGGCCCTCCCATGTTCTCTGTGTCCCCACTGAAGCCTGAGATTGAGTAGACCAGCAGGTGTCTTCTACTGAGCATGCCCCAGTTTCAGTTCCCTTCTAAGCTTTTCATTTCCTCCTTTTCCTTATCTCTGCAGCCCATGTGACTATTGAGTCACATATGTGGGTGTATACACAGTGGTAAATGACACTCCCCTCCCTCATGTCATCCTACAGGATATAGTATGCTGACTGATCACATTCACTAAGAGACTCCCCAATAAAGATTTGTGGTAATATCAATCAGTATTACATATATCAAATAGAATTCCTAACATCTGTAAAGTAAAAAAAGAGCCTTGGATACAGATGACATCTGAACAAAATGAAAGCTAGTATCAATCATCTTTGACCCAGCTTACACCATATTAATGTACAAAAAATAGACATTTGATGTTCAGGATAGATAAACCGTTTTTTGATATTTAAAATTTTAATTTAAACTGCTTATCTGAAACAGTTTTTTATTCTAGTCATGTGACACATATGGCACCAATCAGGGCTGGCCAGATACAAACTCACACTGTAGTAACAGAAACCCCTCTCAAGGTTCTTTCCATGCAGATGCTAAAGAAAAGGGGAAGATCATGTGAGAACACAACAACGCGGCAGGAATAAGGTATTTGGAGGACTTAAAAGACAAAAAAAAAGTAAAATACAGTGGCATGATATATATGATTTATGTGAGTGAATTATTGCAATTACGCTTAGTTTAGTATCACTTTAAGTAGCACACAGTATTGGGAATAATAACTGGACAGGTTAGGTCCTTCTAGTCCATAAAAAGTTCAGGGAAGGGTAAAGAGAAGTCTATGTCCTGCAGCTCCTAAACATTGCAGACAATAAAAGGAAGAATAAATCTCCTGCACTTGAGAGAAGTGTACCGACAGGCAGGCAATGAGTGTTCTTCGATGGATCCAATAAATGCACCAGCTTTGCTGCCCTCTCAACAGGCCGGAGAAACCCAGAAAAGAACTGCAAAAACAAGACACCCACGGTGCACCAGCCTAGCGCATTTACTTGTGCTCACAAACAGCACAAATAAAAAGGCATATCAGACTCCATAATGAACATGAGAACATCTGCTCTCCTTGACGAATCCCAAGTGTGTGAAGAACTTCCAAAAGGCTTACGCGTTTCGAGAGGGGAAATCCCCTCTTCAGCAGAGCCAAGTTTGGATGCTGAATAACAAGTCTTTTAAAGAAAACCTGAATAGGGTTACATGATCAGTCCTCAAAGCCCATACATACATAAAAAAATGTACCAAACATTTCCTCTCAAACAGATATATATATATATTGGATTGGTACTGCCAGCAATGTTATGCCATATCAAAGTTTATATATAGTATAGAGATACAGTGCCTTGGAAAAGTATTCATACCCCCTGAGATTCTCCACATTCTGGCATGTTACAACCAAAAACCTAAATGTATTTTATTGGGATTTTATGTGATAGACCAACACAAAGTGGAACATAATTGTGAAGTGGAAGGAAAATGATACATGGTTTCCAACATTTTTTACAAATAAATATCCGAAAAGTGTGGCGTGCATTTGTATTCAGCCCCCCGGAGTCAATACTTTGTAGAACCACCTTTTTCTGCAATTCAAGCTGCAAAGTCTTTTTGGGGATGTCTCTACCAGCTTTGCACATTTAAAGAGTGATTTCTGCCCATTCTTCTTTGCAAAATAGCTCAAGCTCTGTCACATTGAATGGAGAGCATCTGTGAACAGCAATTTTCAAGTCTTGCCACAGATTGTCAATTGGATTTAGGTCTGGATTTTGACTGGACATTCTAACACATGAATATGCATTGATCCAAACCATTTCATATTAGCTCTGGCTGTATGTTTAGGGCCATTGTCCAGCTTCAAGGTAAACCTACGCCACAGTCTCAAGTTTTTTGCAGACTCTAAAAGGTTTTCTTCTAAGATTGCCCTGTATTTGGCACTTTCCATCTTCCCATCAACTCTGACCAGCTTCCCTGTCCCTGCTAAAGAAAAGCATCCCCACAACATGATACTGCCACCACCATGTTTCACGGTGGGGATGGTGTGCTCAGGGTGATGTGCAGAGTTAGTTTTCTGCCACACATAGCATCACACTTTTAGACCAAAAAGTTCACTTTTGGTCTCATCTGACCAGAGCACCTTCTTCCACATGTTTGCTGTGTCCCCCACATGGCTTCTTGCAAACAGGACTTCTTATAGCTTTCTTTCAATAATGGCTTTCTTATTCCACTCTTCCATAAAGGCCAGATTTGTGGAGTGCACGACTAATAGTTGTCCTGTGGTCAGATTCTCCCACCTGAGCTGTGGATCTCTGCAGCTCCTCCAGAGTTACCATGGACCTCTTGGCTGCTTCTCTGATTGATGCTCTCCTTGCCCGGCCTGTCAGTTTAGGTGGATGGCCATGTCTTGGTAGGTTTGCTTTCTATTTTGGGATGATGGATTGAACAGTGCTCCGTGAGATGTTCAAAGCTTGGGATATTTTTTTAGAACCTAAACCTGTTTTAAATTTATCCACAATTGTATCCCTGACCTGTGTGTTCCTTGGCCTTCATGATGCTGTTTGTTCACCAATGTTCTCTCAAACCTCTGAGGGCTTCACAGAACAGCTGTATTTATACTGAGATTAAATTACATAAAGCTGGACTCTATTTACTAATTAGGTGACTTCTGAAAGCAATTGATTCCACTAGATTTTAGTTAGGGGTATCAGAGTAAAGGGGGCTGAATAGAAATGCACGCCACACTTTTCAGATATTTGTAAAAAATTTTGAAAAACATTTATCATTTTCTTCCCACTTCACAATTATGTGTCACTTTGTGTTGGTCTATCACATAAAATCCGAACAAAATACATTAACACTTTTGGTTGTAACATGACAAAATGTGGAAAATTCCAAGGTGCATGAATACTTTTTCAAGGCACTGTAATGGCCAACTATTGTACATTTTTATAACAGGTGTTTTACATACCTATAAACACATTCATCCTTATTGTAGGAAAACCCATACAAAGTCTGATACCTTCTATTCAAAAACTCCCCAATATATATACCCACAACCTTGCACTTTATAATTCCCAAAAATTGGAAATAATTATTCCTTACAAGACAAAGAAACCCCACTAAAACATCATTAAACTGCCAATTTAATGTAAGCATCCAATTTTTAACAAATTTTGGAATTAACATAGTAAATTGCAATAGACCTCCAGATATCTTCATCAGTCTCCCACAGTTGAACAAGGTGTTGGCCATTCACACCGCATCTATCCAGCTACAGCAGCCTCTCTCAAACTTTCCAACACAGAGGAACCCCTAAAATAACTTTCCAGGATCAGAGAACCTCTGCTAATAATTACTTTATGTACAGCTCACCTTAAATTAGCTTGATGATCACTGAGAAAAATGCTCTATACATTTGGGGGTCATTGGGAGAAATCCCACATTTACAGATAGCTCCAAGATCACTGGTGTCAGTGGTTGCTTATCAGAGGTAGAAGTTGCTCATTGCTCAAAAAACCCCAAGCAACCTCTGGAGGAATCTTAGGGTTCCATGGAACCTTGGTTGAGAAAGAGTACAGCATCTTTCTACTTACATGCTCATCCTAGAGCATTTTCTCACCATAAGGCCTAGTTTACACTGGCATTGAAAGCAGGTGTTTAAGGGACATTTCTAATGTTCTTCATACGCCTAAGCAAATGATACTATTAACAGCACACAGTGCTGTTCACATTATCAAAACATGAAGCATTAGCGTTGCTCTGCTTCAAAATTGAAGCCTCATGTCGACTCTGGAGGAGTTTGAAGCCTTTCAACGCCTCCCATTCAAGTCTATGGTGACAGTTCACAAAGCTCTGGCAGGTGTTTGCAGTTAGCTTGCGGCACGTTAATAACATTGCAGTTTATTATAGGTGTTTATGGTGCAGTTTTAACGCTTGTAAAACGCTTATAAAAAGCCTCAAAATTGCGCACATGGCGTTTGGGCTTTTTTACGAGCGTTAACACCGCTCCCCATACGAAAGCTCATTAACGCCTGTCTAATGTCCATACTGACGCTATAGGAGTGTTTGTGAACAGTTAGAAATTTAGTCAAGTGTGGACAAGCCCTAAGTTAGGTTACATATTCTTTACTTTCACCTCTTCTATTCCTGGGCTGAATAGTGGGCTTGTCCTCAGCATATTGTTACACCCACAGTTGCTATCTATACTGTATACAGTATGTTTTTCCCCAGTTAACCTAACCTTTATAAAGGATTTACTATCCAAAAAAAAATGTTAGGAAGCAGCCCTACTTATCCAATAGTGCTTTGCGGTTTTATGAAAGACTAAAGCTTAAGGTTTGATTTTAAAAAATCAGGAGAATATTTCCTTTCTAAAATATTTGTATTAATCACACACATTTTCAAAATTATTAGGGAGAAGTAATATCATCCTCTATAGAATGGATACTTGTAGAAAAAAAAAATACAGCCAATCGCCACTTACCCAAATTCATTTCAACCCAAGTTGATTGAAATGAATTAGCTGTATGCCTGTGAAAATAGTGTAATAAAAGAAGCCTCTAGATTGCTGCCACCGCGATCAATTTAAATTGTGCTCGGCAGCAAGGAGAAAACCAAAAAATCAAAACTCATTACAAACTCTTTGAGTGCAAATTAGGTAGCATAGCAACATATGCGGCATACAGAGAAGCGTAATACTGAGTAAGCATTCCACTTTCATTGGCATTAGACCCACTAGGGATGAATGACACAGATTAGAATAACAGCAAATAAGAAATTTGTTAATAAAAACATATACTTTCTTTTATTTTGGTTGGGGTATGCTTCAGAAAGCAAGAAAGTGTTTCGCATATAGTTACCAAATATCCATAGTTTCCATATGGCAAACACATTGAAATTCATTTATTTCTGTATATCTATGGGAAAGATCAATTGTGTACCTACATTCATTTGGTAATAACTTAAAAAGGACTGCAAAAAAAAAAAAAAATCAAGAAGTTTTATCAGAGATTGAGAGGTAGAGTCAGTACCAAATACAAGGAATCTATACCCTTTTGCACGCTTTGTAAGCAATAGATCACAGGGATTATAGGACGAGTCTTTGTTTAAAATTCTGAAACATCCACAGCAAGTCAGTTGTTAGTTTTACCAGTGTCAACAAAAAATAACCAGTGTAAGCCAGCAACAGTGCTCCTGATCACCACCACACTAGTTTTGCTGTCACCAGACCAGTGCACCCAGCAACTGTATTCCTGATTGCTGCCACACTAGCTTAAGTGTCACCAGACAAGTGTAAGTCAGCAACAGTGTTCCTAATTACCCCCACACCAGTGCCTGGGCCCCCAGACCGTAAGATGTAAGCAAGCTCAATGAGAACAGTATGATCTGACGCTTAACCAAGACCAATCAAAATGCAAACAATATATAAGGGAGTCCTTAGAAGTCCTAGAATTCCACAAGACAGATAAAATCCAAAGAGGCACAGGCGGCAGCCGTCCGAAGAGTGTGACCAGCTCTGTAGGGAAGACCGTAAGAGAAGAACAGGAGGCGCCAGCTAAGTGCAGTATGTGTATAAGGATGGTTTATTAAAAGCGGTTAAAAACACTCACAAGATGGCTAAAATTTTAACACAGTAAGTCCTTAGCTCGCTCCTTAAGCGGGGTCCGCTGCCACCATCTAGGCTGGAAGATGGGAGAATAGAGTCAGGTCACCCTGTGTACTGTCACCGGAAGGAGTTGAGGATTGGGACGCTTGAAGCTGCTTGCTCTTTCTAGAGGCCTCATACAGTCAGGCCCATAAATATTGGGACATCAACACAATTCTAACATTTTTGGCTCTCTACACCACCACAATGGATTTGAAATGAAACAAACAAGATGTGCTTTAACTGCAGACTGTCAGCTTTAATTTGAGGGTATTTACATCCAAGGGTGTAGGAATTACAACAGTTTGCATATGTGCCTCCCACTTGTTAAGGGACCAAAAGTAATGGGACAGAATAATAATCATAAATCAAACTTTCACTTTTTAATACTTGGTTGCAAATCCTTTGCAGTCAATTACAGCCTGAAGTCTGGAACGCATAGACATCACCAGACGCCGGGTTTCATCCCTAGTGATGCTCTGCCAGGCCAAGTGAAATGCATGCTCAGTCAGATTCAGGTCAGGTGATTGACTTGGCCATTGCATAACATTCCACTTCTTTCCCTTAAAAAACTCTTTGGTTGCTTTTGCAGTATGCTTTGGGTCATTGTCCATCTGCACTGTGAAGCGGCGTCCAATGAGTTCTGAAGCATTTGGCTGAATATGAGCAGATAATATTGCCCGAAACACTTCAGAATTCATTCTGCTGGTTTTGTCAGCAGTCACATCATCAATAAATACAAGAGAACCAGTTCCATTGGCAGCCATACATGCCCACGCCATGACACTACCACCACCATGCTTCACTGATGAGGTGGTATGCTTAGGATCATGAGCAGTTCCTTTCCTTCTCCATACTCTTCTCTTCCCATCACTCTGGTACAAGTTGATCTTGGTCTCATCTGTCCATAGGATGTTGTTCCAGAACTGTGAAGGCTTTTTTAGATGTCGTTTGGCAAACTCTAATCTGGCCTTCCTGTTTTTGAGGCTCACCAATGGTTTACATCTTGTGGTGAACCCTCTGTATTCACTCTGGTGAAGTCTTCTCTTGATTGTTGACTTTGACACACATACACCTACCTCCTGGAGAGTGTTCTTGATCTGGCCAACTGTTGTGAAGGGTGTTTTCTTCACCAGGGAAAGAATTCTTCGGTCATCCACCACAGTTGTTTTCCGTGGTCTTCCGGGTCTTTTGGTGTTGCTGAGCTCACCGGTGCGTTCCTTCTTTTTAAGAATGTTCCAAACAGTTGTTTTGGCCACGCCTAATGTTTTTGCCATCTCTCTGATGGGTTGTTTTGTTTTTTCAGCCTAATGATGGCTTGCTTCACTGATAGTGACAGCTCTTTGGATCTCATCTTGAGAGTAGACAGCAACAGATTCCAAATGCAAATAGCACAATTGAAATGAACTCTGGACCTTTTATCTGCTCATTGTAATTGGGATAATGAGGGAATAACACACATCTGGCCATGGAACAGCTGAGAAGCCAATTGTCCCATTACTTTTGGTCCCTTAGCAAGTGGGAGGCACATATGCAAACTGTTGTAATTCCTACACCGTTCACCTGATTTGGATGTAAATACCCTCAAATTAAAGCTGACAGTCTGCAGTTAAAGCACATCTTGTTTGTTTCATGTCAAATCCATTGTGGTGGTGTAAAGAGCCAAAAATGTTAGAATTGTGTCCATGTCCCAATATTTATGGACCTGACTGTATCAGGCTACGCGCTCGGAGCTGTTTGCTCCTCCTAGAGACCTCATATCAGGCTACGCACTCGGAGCTGCTTGCTCCTTCTAGAGGCCTCATATCAGGCTACGCGCTTGGAGCTGCTTGCTCCTTCTAGAGGCCTCATATCAGGCTACGCACTCGGAGCTGCTTGCTCCTTCTAGAAGCCTCATATCAGGCTACGCGCTTGGAACTGCTTGCTCCTTCTAGAGGCCTCTAGAAAGATCAAGCATCTCTGAGCGTACACAGGGAGTACCGGCTCTATTCTTCAATCTTCCAGCCTAGATGACAGCGGCAGACCGATAAAGGAGCGAACACTAGTCCCAATCCTCTCCTTCCAGGGATGTCACTTCCGCCCATGCGTTCTACACTGGTTCCGGTGCACTTCCTGATGTACACAGGACATCCCGGCTCTATTCTCCCATCTTCCAGCCTAGATGACAGCGGCAGACCCTTATAAAGCAGCGAGCTAAGGACCTACTATCTGATAAGTCTGACGTTATTAGCCATCTTGTGAGTGTTTTTAACAGCTTTTAATAAACCGTCCTTATACAAATATTGCACTTAGCTGGCACCTCCTTCCCTTACAATGTAAGCAAGCAACAATGTTTACGATTGCCGCCAGACCAGGCCAAGTGTCAAGAGACTAGTGTAAACCAGCAACCATTTCCTGATTGCTGCCACACCAATTCCAGTGTCCCCAGACCAGTTTATGCCAGCAGCAGTGTTCCTGATCTCTAAACACACCATTGCTAATGTCACCAGAGCCAGTCACAGTGTTCTTGATTGTGACTACTCCCATACAGTGTCCTCAAAGCCAGTGCAACCAGCAACAGTATATCTGATCACTAGCTATTCCACTCCCAGTGTCACCAGACCACTGTAAGTGTGCAACAGCGTTCCTGATTACCAGCCACACCAGAGTAGCGTTGCTTCTGTCTGAAACCTTAACTGATCCTTTGCATGCATACTGACCACATCACTGCCTGCTGCCTGGACTGAGCCACTGCCTGCATGCTGCCCACGTCTCTGCCTACTGCCTGGACTGATCCATCTGTCTGAGCTGTCCTCTACTGACTGCATTCCTGCAACTCCATCCTCTGTGGACAACTGCACTCCTGAAACCACAGGTATTTAGGTTCATTCTTTGTTCAGTGTCTGTACTTCTTGGCCAGAGAACATAGCACAGTGTACAATTCCTAGGTGTAGCCACCAAGCTAGGCCTACAGTGGATATAAAAAGTCTACACACCCCTCTTAAATGTCAGATTTCTGTGATGTAAAAAAAATGAGACAAAAATAAATAAATTTCAGAACTTTTTCCACCACTCCTATTTAACATGATTTTGAATGTGATTGCTTAATTCTGAACACAGCTACATCCCCAGTTATAAGAGGGTGTGCACACTTATGCAACCACATTATTTTAGTTTTTGATTTTTACTTCCCTCCACCTAAAAGATTTCAGTTTGTTGTTCAACTGAGTTGTACAGTTTATAGGTCACATTAAAAGGTGGAAAACGTTCTGAAATGATTTATCTTTGTCTCATTTTTTTACATCACAGAAACCAAACATTTTATTAGGGGTGTGTAGACTTTTTATATCCATTGTACGTGGCATGTAAGAACAGGAACTACTTTATGTGAAGCTACACTAAGCTATATTCCTTGACCATTCACATAGAAGGCGAGCATTACAATACACTGTTTTTGCTACAATATTGTTTAATTTTTGTGATACACAAAATGCAAATGTCAAGTACATAATCAGTCCAAACACTGAAAAAGTATCATGCATGTGGTATCCCTACAATATATATATATATATATATATATATATCCTATTATGAAAGAGATTGAAAGACGGTTCCCATATAGAAATTTTATCTTGAAGCTGCATCAATTTGTTTCTACAAGAATTCAAATGTCATAGACCTGTGAAACAGTAACTGGACACGACTAAGCAGTAACATTAACCCACTTGAATAGGGCATCAGGGTGGAGTGGTAATAGAACTCAGCCATGACTTATTCAAACGTGAAACAGTAACCAGAGCACAATGTGACTCTTGCATGTGCAAGCCATAGTTGATTCTTACTATTAAGTGCTGCAAGGCACTTCGATTCGTCTCTCACACCTTATACATTCCACAAGATCACATTTGCCTTAATAGAAGCTGGAAAGATGAATGTGATCCTGTGGAATGCACTGTTTAGTAAAAGGCAGAAAGGATGCAATGAACACCACCATCACCCAAAACAAAGTGACCAGAATGATATACTTCACTAGCAAACTGCCACTTTCAGTAAGTGAAGTATTTGTACATAGTTTTGGCATCATGTTAGCTGCTGTACACAATAACCTGTTTTGAACATCTATTCAATTCAAATTGGGTGGCACCAGGGGCGTATTTACCACAAGGCAAACAAGGCATTTGCCTAGGGCAAAATTTTTTCAGGGGAGCAGCATTGCCCCCCGAAAGAAGGGATGGAAGAAAGGACACACGCAGCATGGGGACCAGGTGGGATCTGGGAGAGGCTGCAGACTGCTTGATGGTATATTCAGAGCCTGACTCTTGTTCCTGGGGATGTCTGGAGCTGTGAAGGTGACTGTCTTCGCTCAATCGTCGGGGTGGGGGGAGGCTTCCAGTGTGTGTGGGGTGGTAATAGCGGAAGGCTCTTTCAGGTGGGGCGTTGTTGGTCAATCTCAGGCTCTTATCATGGGGGAGGGGGGTGTTTGTCAGTGTCAGGGTCTCTCCATGGGTGGGTGGGGAGCCGATTTTTGTGTACACAAAACCTAAATACACCACTGGGTGGCACAATGGTAATAATCCCATCCCATTTTTTTTAAAAAACAAAACATTGTACCAGCTTTTTTATCGGTTAGTAATACCGGGCCTGTTGAATGTTATCTTTACCTTCATCAACTTGGCTGCCTTTTATCACAGAAGTCCGCTGCACTGTAGCACAGGTGTCTGAAATGGCTATAGTAAGAAACTGATCATAAAGTGTTTTAAAGCATGAAACGTTGGGGGGGGGGGGGGGGTATGTCATCAGCAGAAGATTTGCCCATTATTGGTTGCTTGTAGTCCTTCCAGTAACCGGCTTCTATGAATTCCTAAAGTCCAAATCCAGGCACAGCTGTTTTTCGCTTTTGTGGTGGGCATACCTTCAGATGCATGATTCCTTTTCACTGCAGATGGTTCTTTATGATGTTGACAGTATGTATGGGGCAATTGTCTTACTATATAATGAAGTTAAGATTGATCACATGCCTTCTTGTTGGCGATGATAGATAAGGATCTGACTGTAGATCTCAGTGATGATGCTGCCAATTTTGATCTGATCACATTTACAAAATAGCTGCCCCAAATATTTAGGGAAGCTTCTCCATGCTTCACTATTGGCTTCAGGTATTCATCCATGTACAATTCCCCAGCACTTAGGTGGACAATCTGCCTTGAGCTAGAGCCAAATATTTTCGACGCGGACTTTAAAAAACCTGCTATAATTTTTCTGCACAATAGTTCTCGTGCGTTCTTGTGTGTGCAGCAGGTTTTGCAGTGCGTTTTGTCGTATTGGGTGAAACTCACTACATTTCTGGACTGCTGCATTCAGTTTCCATGGTTGACCACTCAGTTGTGAATCTTTGACTTTGCTATTCTCTGTGTGCTTCTGCAGATGGGCTTTCACAGCCAGGGGTGTCAAACTGGCAGCCTTCCAGCTGTTTCAAAACTACAAAGGCCTCTGCCTTTGGGGTCATGCTTGTAATTGTCAATCTTGCAATGCCTCATGGGACTTGTAATTTGGCAACAGCTGGAGGGCCACCAGTTTGACATCTCTGTGCTAGGGGGTGACCTGGTGCCCTTTTTTCTATGCTCACTTTTCGTATGAGATTTAACAGGTTTAACAAAAAAAAACTGCTGCAACTTCAGCTTTTTGGATTAGTTACATAGTGATTACATTTAATCATTTTGGGTGAAACTACTTATTATGCTTTTTAACATTATCACTTGTGTGTTATGTTTGCTCAAAGTAGAATTTTATCCCTCTATAAATTGCCTTTTTTTTTGTTTTAGAAAATCATCTTTTCATTCTTTTTTGCATCTCAGTGCTGCTGATCTCCTCCAACTTCTTTGTAGCCACTCCTTGTCTACATGTATGTGCTCCGGAGGCAGCTGCCTCTCATTGTCTCATGTCATTGTCTAGGGTCAGCTTCCTGCACAATGTGCACGGCTGCTTATAGTCTCCGTTGAAGCGCGTGACAGGGCTAAAATAAAAAACGACTGGAAGACAGGGACCCGTAAACAGAAGTATATGAACAAGGACTTCCACAGCTCCATTACCATGTTCTTTAACGACAACTGTAAAGAGACTGAAAATGCCTTTACATGAGCATTTTAAAGATTATATGACATTTTTAGTGATTGGACTTTTGTAATTTAAGTGTTGGCCTGCTTGCTTACAATTTTAAGTGGAAACTGGTGTACTAATATTTTTGTTTCCTTCCTTTAACCTCCCTAGAGGTATGATTATGTCCATATTTCTGTGATGAAAGCGGTACTTTTTTTTGCATGGAAATATGTAGTTTTTTTATTGTAGGCCTGTAATTTTTAGGAATAACTCACTGAAATCTGTCTGAACAAGAGTCTAGTAAACATTCCGGGTAGGATAAAACTTAACACAAAATCATAAATTATAATTTAATAAATAATCATAAAAATAATAATACATTTAATTCAATAATATAATCAAACCAAAAACACTGAAATTTGAAATATAGCGCCAAGTTCGCACATCACTGAGCAAAGTTGCAAAATCTTTTTCAGTGTCTGATGACGGATTTCCCCACAGATCATTATCACTCAATTCTGCAAGTGGTTCTGATTTACTATCACTGTTCTCTAGTCAGTCTAAAACAGCTTTTGACCAAAAGGGACGCTTTTTGGACGCTATGGACTTTTCTAAGTTTCCAGGCAGAAAGAACAGTCAAAATGCAGGCAGGGCACAGGACAAAGCACTAGGGACAAAATGTATGTGAAATGGTTTGATACAGTAATGTTTTACTATGTCAAATTAATTTCTAAGAAAATTACAGTTTCTAAAAATTTTTAAATTTGCCGCCGTTCCGGCCCCTGTACGTCCCGACGCTCGCAGGGACCGGAACACGGAAGCCAGATGCAAGCATCTGCTGGAGGAGATGGCCGGGGACGCTGCAGGGGACACATCGCGGGAGCGAAGGACAAGGTAAGCGCTGCAGGGACTCCCTGAGCAACGCCGCATGGTATTCCCAAGTGTAGCTCGGGGTTACCGCTTTTGGTACTGAAACTTTACCCTGAGCTATACTCGGGAATACCGCCAGGGAGGTTAAAGCGGTAGTAAACTCTTTGTGAAGGGAAAAAAAAAAAACGTTTCCTCCTGCAAGGCAATATCATATTGTGCTAGTATTATGAAAGACTTGCCTTGAAATTAAGCCCTCCAGCAGCACGATGTCACCAGTGACAGGGCTTCCATCTTCACCAGGTCTTCCTACTGGGTTCACATGCTGCGGCCATTAGAATGGCTGAGCTGCGATGATGTCTTGGCCACGGCACACAGCTCTGAAGGAAGAGCACGGGTATGCCGTTCCTTCAGAGCGCATGCGCTAGTGATGTCACTGGCTGCTGCTCACTAGAATATCTCCTAAACGGTGTACATTCAGGAGATATTCATTTTAAATACAGGTAAGCTTTATTATAAGCTTACCATATTTTTCGCTCCATAAGACGCACCTGACCATAAGACGCACCTAGATTTTAGAAGAGGAAAACAAGAAAAAAATATTCTGAAACAATGCAGACATAGTACAGGAAATGACCAGAGACTGCAGACATAGTACAGGAAATGACCAGAGACTGCAGACATAGTACAGGAGATGACCAGAGACTGCGGACATACTACAGGAGATGACCAGAGACTGCGGACATAGTACAGGAGATGACTAGAGACTGCGGACACAGTACAGGAGATGACCAGAGACTGCGGACATAGTACAGGAGATGACTAGAGACTGCGGACACAGTACAGGAGATGACCAAAGACTGCGGACACCGTACAGGAGATGACCAGAGACTGCGGCCACAGTACAGGAGATGACCAGAGACTGCAGACACAGTACAGGGGATGACCAGAGACTGCAGACAGACACAGTACAGGAGATGACCAGAGACTGCGGACACAATACAGGAGATGACCACAGACTGCGGAGACAGTACAGGAGATGACCACAGACTGCGGAGACAGTACAGGAGATGACCACAGACTGCGGACACAGTACAGGAGATGACCAGGGACTGCGGACATAGTACAGGAGATGACCACAGACTGCGGACATAGTACAGGAGATGACCAGAGACTGCGGACATACTACAGATGACCAGAGACTGCGGACACAGTACAGGAGATGACCAGAGACTGCGGACACAGTACAGGAGATGACCAGAGACTGCGGACACAGTACAGGAGATGACCAGAGGCTGCGGACACAGTACAGGAGATGGCCAGAGACTGCGAACACAGTACAGGAGATGACCAGAGACTGCGGACATAGTACAGGAGATGACCAGAGACTGCGGACACAGTACAGGAGATGACCACAGACTGCGGACACAGTACAGGGGATGACCGGAGACTACGGACACAGTACAGGGGATGACCGGAGACTACGGACACAGTACAGGGGATGACCAGAGACTACGGACACAGTACAGGGGATGACCAGAGACTACGGACACAGTACAGGGGATGACCTGAGACTGCGGACACAGTACAGGAGATGACCACAGACTACGGACACAGTACAGGGGATGACCGGAGACTACGGACACAGTACAGGGGATGACCAGAGACTACGGACACAGTACAGGGGATGACCAGAGACTACGGACACAGTACAGGGGATGACCTGAGACTGCGGACACAGTACAGGAGATGACCACAGACTGCGGACATAGTACAGGGGATGACCAGAGACTGCGGACACAGTACAGGGGATGACCAGAGACTACGGACACAGTACAGGGGATGACCGGAGACTACGGACACAGTACAGGAGATGACCACAGACTGCGGACATAGTACAGGAGATGACCAGAGACTGCGGACACAGTACAGGGGATGACCAGAGACTACGGACACAGTACAGGGGATGACCAGAGACTATGGACACAGTACAGGGGATGACCAGAGACTGCAGACCTTTGGGGGGGGAGCGGGTACCCACTCCCACTCCTGTGGAGTTGTTCTCCCTCGCCATCTTCTGGGACACGTGACAGGTCCCAGAAGACTGCCGGACCATTCACAAAAGTGCAGCAATTCTCGTGCATGCGCAGTGGGCACCCAGCTGTGAATCAGCAAGCTCTCACAGCCGGCACTGGGAGAGAAGACCGTGAGGACACCGCTGGTCCGAGGAACAGGTAAGGTTCTGCTGCAGAGAAGAGCCGAGCGGCCGGCCCGGTATTCTGACACATATTTGCTCCATAAGATGCAGAGACATTTTAACCCATTTTTTGGGGGGGGAAAAAGTGCGTCATATGGAGCGAAAACTACGGTAACTGTAGGTAAAAACAAAAAAGTGGAATATACTACAGCTTTAAAGGACAGTCTAATCTTGTGTTGCTTCACTTTTGGCAAAACAAATATTTGGAACTGCTTGTACTTCTGAACACTGAGGGTACCATCACTGTATATATATGATGAATTTCAGAATTAAATGAATGGGCCCTGATATTTAGTGCCAGGGGATATTTGTACACTATGTCAGAGAACCCCTCAACTGGGAAGACAAAGTGAGGACAAATGTGTATGATCAACATTAGAAAGCAAATACCTCCTGACAGCCGTAAGGCTGGATTCACACTCTGAATAGTGGAAACATGCTTTTATTGTACATTGTGCAGCCTACTCTCTTGAATGGTCTGCCCTTTGCGAGACAAGCGCGTCAAAGAAGCTCCCAAACTATTTTCAGGCCTTTGTGCATTTGTCACGAGTCTGATAATTGCATTTGGGGTGCCATTAATAATTTTCGGCACTGCAAGCATGGCGCGAATCTGCAGCGCTTTTTCACGTTGCCACAATTCGCGCTCCTGCGCATTTTGTCATGCATTCAGGAAACAGGAAGGTGTGAATGCAGTCAGGGGTCTACTGTCTTTTGTTCAGAACACTGTCTCTGGTGAGAATCATATCAATCATATAAGGGCATCCCTAAATAAGTGAGTGCATGCTACAAACCGGTATCAACACTTTCGGTTAAAGCCATAATTTAAGTGTTACTAAACCCACAACAGTAAAATCAGTCTGTATATGCAGTAAAGCATGCTTGTTATATTCACTTTGGAACCTAAGGGGTTAATTCTCTGCATTTTGTAAAAAGTATTTTTGATCCGGTCTTCTGTGATCCACTCCTACAGTCCCCAATCCATCTACTGATAGAACGGAGCCTTAGGGGCAAACTGCACATGCTCAGTTTAGTGCATATGATTACAGATTTTTTTTTCATGGGAGGGTGCATGTGATCAGTACAGGGCCAATCATCGCTGTCCAGACAGAAGGTCAGGGGTCCTGCAGCCTCATAGGACAATCTGGAGAGAATGAAAACTCCTCCTACAAGCTTTAACCAGTGCTCCGCTGGACACAGACAGAAGTCACAAGACTGCTATATACTGCTGATGAGATAGGGTATTTAGCAGTTTATAATTAATAAAATAAATGCATTTCCATGGTCTCTGTACTGTGGGAGACCAGAGATAGTGAATGCAGGGTTATGGGTTTAGTAACACTTTACCTTGCTACAAAAGCTAAGACCAACAGTCGCAGTTTTCTATGAGTCATACAGCAGTAAATAAGCTTTTATATGACATGTACCAATAGACACTATTAAATTGAATATGTGAGCTATGACCAAGGATGTATAAGTGCTATTGGACTAGAAACTATTATTAATGTATACAATCAGAATCAAAATAGAGCTGGATGTAAACATTTTTAAGACTTTATGTGTTGTGACCATTCCAATACCATAATGTATTCTTTACACTAATATGTGGAATATGGAGTGGTAATATGCAGAGTGAAACAACATTTGGATTGCATTCTTTACAGTACACTTTTTAGTTTTAAAAGCCTTTAATTGATCTATTCATACACAATTTATTTCAATATATAGTAGTGTGTATAACTGATCACTGTATATTTACATTGGTATAATATTGACCCACTCTACCCATGATGGCCTATATTACTTTCATAAATTGAAAGTAGAACTAAAGTCTAAACTAAAGGCAACATTTTTTTTTTTTTTAGTTTTGGATAGAATGAAAAAGGATTGGAACCTCTGTCAGGTTTTTATTGCTACCTCTCCCGCCATTGAAGTAGAACTATAGGCAAAACTTTTTTTTTTATTTCAGATAGAGCAAGAGAGGGTTATAACCCCTGTAAGGTTCATTGTTGCCATCTTTGTCCCATTTGCGGAGATCTATCTTCAGTTCCTGTCCCATAGCCAAACAGAAAGTGATAGGAAATACTTGCAAATTAAGGGAATTTCTTGGGGACCCCAAGGTCACCAGAACTAGTGTCCTCATTGGAAGATTTCCCCTCTATTACTTTTCTGGGGACAACCCAAAATTTGGGATTGTTCATTTGCTTTCACTTTCAATGATAATGGTAAACAGGACAAATAGAGAGGATGGATCTCCCTAACGGGGGCACAGACAGCGATAAAACTGACAAGTGTTCTAATCCATCTCCTCTCTATCCAAAATTAAAAAATTAAGTTTTGCCTTTAGTTGTACTTTAGGAAGATTCGCCCTCACCATTTGTCCCATTTACCATTATCATATAAAGTGAAAGTAAATCCGAAATTTTGGGTTGTCCCCAGAAAAGCAAGAAGGGTTAAATCGTCAAATGGGGACACGAGTTCAGGCGACCTGGAGGTCCCCAAGAGATTCACATAATTAGCAGGGATTTCCTTGCGCTTCCTGCTTTGGCTATGTGACAGGAAGTACCGGGAAATCTCCCCAATGTGACACAGATGGCAAAAAATAAACTGACAGGGGTTATAACCCTTCATTACTCTATCCAAAAAAAAAAAAAAAGTGTTGCCTACAGTTCTACTTTAAAGTTCTAACAAGCCACTGATGTTACCCCAAACGTACAACTTTATTAATCTGTTGTGGACCTTGGATCATACAGTATACCAAAAAATTAATCCTAATTCCTAGGGAGATACATCATAATCTTTGGTTCTCCCCTAACTTTGGAGAGGCTTTCATTCATTTCCTTCCATTGTTTCTGTGGGAAAGGTAATTAAGGGAAATCTCCCAAAAAGTGACATTAAAAAGCAGAAAAAAACACTAATCATTTTTTGTTGTAACATTTTGGTTGATTTCCTCTTTAAAGTGTTTACACTGCCTAAAATTATTAGGAAAACATGACAACAATTCAAAATATGCATTTAAAAAGAATACACTATAGTTTCCCCTTAAATAGGACAGTTTGCATAAGTACCTGAAATAACTAAAATATATTCCCTGGCTCTGTGCATATGCTTTAAAGACTCTTGATCACGGTGAGATGCATAATTCTATTATAGTAGGATTAAATCTGACCTTATTTAATTAAAAATAATAAGTAAAAATGTGATAGTCTTCTGAAAATGCCATAACCTAGACAAAATTTATAACAGAGCTTTGGACTTCTTACCTAAGGGATTCTGCCATCCTCCTTAAGTCTTCATTTTGCTGTTTTAATCGTTCAAGTTTAGCCAGTATCTTAGACAGTTCTCTACTGGAGTGGTCGGGGCTATCATTGTCTCGTACCAAATGCCCTCCAATATAAAATAACAATGTGCCCCAGGCACAAAGAATGAGCATTATCCAACGCCAGGAGCCTGTCCATGACCGCATCTTCAGGTTCCAGCCACAGTCTGTTGTCTCAGGAAAAAAACATTGCAGTTTGTGTCTTCTTCATTGATCACCACATGCTTCGAAGGAAAGCAGTTACCCTCAAGTCTAAAGGGAACACAGTAAAAGAAAAAAAGGCATTTAGCCATTTTAGGCTTCAATAATGATATCCTATGTGGCCATGCACACGTTGTAGTCTACAGGTGTTTTTTTTAAGCGCAGCAATTAGGAACAGAAAAAAAGATTTCCCTGCCTTGATCCTAATAGCTGTCAAGAGCTGGTAAGCAGCATGTTGTCAAGGAGCGTGTGGCCGCCACGTCCTTAATAACCAATGACTCATCCGCTGTCAGCAGGTCTAGTATGAATTTTTTTTTGTTTACAAACAAATTATTGAAAGGAATACAAAACACAGGCCAATATCCAGTACAGAGATCTTACATTTTCTATCCATATGACAAAGATTTATCGACATAAAAATTAATTATGGACGAAAAAAATTGGGCGGGGCTTGATTGATGTGACGTCATTACGTTTCCCAGTGGTCCAAGGCGCATGTGCTGAGCAGCTGGGTTCCTATATTGTGTTTGACATGCTATTGATGCTGGTGTCGGCTAGGACACCATTTGTTGTAAGTGCGATGTGTGCATATTAAATGAATTAAATTTTAAAAGGTACTGCACTACTGTATGAGCTGTTGTTTTTTTCCCCGAGTGCCTGGTCTAATACCCTATGGATATGGTGGTGTCTATAAGAAGTGCATTTTCCTGGTGACACATCCGATTGCAGAGTATTGCTCCCTGGATATCGATTTGCTGGCCAAGTACTGTTTTTTTGCAGAGTATTGCCCCCTGGAGATCAAGTTTTAAAGCCAAGTATTGTTTCATCAGCCTGCTGACCATCGCTCCCAGAGCAAATAGCGCTTTAGCCAATCTAATTTCTTGAGGTCCAAGAATGTCAGAACAGTACAGATATCCCCCAAATGACCCCTTTTTGTAAAGTAGACAGTCTGACGTATTTCATAAGAGGCATGGCGAGTTTTTTGAAGTTGTATTTTTTTTGTCATAATTTTTTAGGAAAATGAAAAAATTTAAAAAATTAGTTTCACTATTTTTTTTTACATATTGTCACCAGTGCAGTACAGCATCATCATATAACTGGCATGGCGGTGATCAGGGACACTGACTGGTGACAGTATGAAAAAAAAAAAAATATATATTTTTTTTATTAAAATTTTTTTTTTTAAGATTTGTTTTTCATATTTCACTATGACCAAAGTAGTACAATGTTACCATAGTAACATTGTACTATTCTGGGGAAGTGATCAGTATTTTTTTTTTTTTTTTATACAATTTGCTTATCGCAAAGAATTACTTTGCTATAAGCAAGCATTTACCTGAATGACATCGATTCATTCAGAGTTTTTTTTTTTTTTTGTGCTTAGCTGTGATTTGGCCACAGCTAATCACATGACGTGTGCATGTGATTAGCTGTGACCATTCACAGCTAGACACTAGTATACAATGGATGGCATGAATGAAGCCATCCATTGTATACAACAGTCATGTGACCTTCTGTGATTGGTCACAGCAGGTCACATGGTACCGGCAACGGGGGCCGATACTCAGATCTGTCATCGGCCGTGTCCGAGGTACACAGCCGGTGACAGATCGCTCCGCTGCGCGGCCCTGCAGGAGCACAATCTGCGCTTGTGCAGGAGGACGCCATATGGCGTCCACCCAGAACACTGATGACATTTGCCGGCCGCCATTCGACCATAGGGCGGGCGGCAAATGGTTAAATACCACCAAAATAAAGCTCTAGTTGTGCGAACAAATTATTAAAATTTAATTTAGGTACAGTGTTGCATGACCGCGCAATTGTCATTCAAAGTGTGAAAGCACTGAAACCTGAAAATTGGCCTGGGCAGGAAGGGGGTAAAAGTGCCCGGTATTGAAGTGGTTAAAGTAACCCATCATGTTGTTGCGCCATTTTTACTATTTTGCTGTTTAGAAAATACATCTGATTATGGCAGGAAATTATAACAATTAAACCAAACAAAGCAAAATAATACCTTGAGGAAAAAAGAGGTCTATTTATAAAGGTTTTCACTCAAGATTCGCACATTTTCTAATTAAATTCTGAGTAATAGTTGAGTGAATTCTGGGTGAAAAAACATTTTTAAAAGAGAATCCCTTAAGGTATACAATGCTACTAACTGAATGCCAGAAATCGAAACCATATTTTTATCTTTAAAAAAAAAAGTACAATTTAATCCAAAAAAACTATTCTAAAAGTAATTTTAAGAAAACAAAACGCTGTTGGTGGGTATCAAGTGTAGGCAGACGTTTTCTGTCCCCACTTTCTGCACTAATGCCCAGCCAAACTGAAAGGCACAACAGGGAAACTTCCAAGTAGTAGTAACAGCGCCTCTATTATCCAGCTTCATCTAAAAAGACCATACACACAAATATGACTCCCTAATTAAACTGAAGTCCTCTTATTTCTCCTAAAATCCCTATCCCTAGAATATCTATCTTTGAGCTCGCTTCCTGGGGAAAAGCCAAATTAGCTTGCTGCCTCAACAATGGTACCTACCTAGAGCGGCTTCTTGGTAAGTTATGAGGGTACTTTCAGCAGATTTTAGGACACCAGGTAGGTTCCCAAGAAACTGGTTGTGGCTAGGACAGAGACTATAGCTTTGATTTAAAAGGACAAGTTCATTTGTGATAGGAACACAAAGTTGCCCATAGACGGATCATTAGAATGGACAAGTTAAGGATGTTGAACTTATGGAGTTCCTTACGGCACGCCTCACTGATAACCATGACAAACACATAAAAGTTTGGGAGCGCTGGCATTCCACTGAGGACCTGTGATTTTTTTTCTTTTTTTTTGGAGAACTTCTGGTCTCTCCCAGCTGGAGGAAGCAGGTAACTTCCAGAGAATGGAAAGTCCTATATCTCTTTCTTTTACTTTCTCTATCTTTTTCTTTGTTTATTATTTTTTTATAAGATGTGCATCTAGTACCGTGTTTTCGAGGTGGACGATCATGTTGTCTGTGTTACTGATAACCCATAGAAAGGAGCTATTTGATTAATTGTAACATTTCTGACCCAGGGTTGCATCTTCTGTGCTAAACTTTCTCTATATATGCCATTGATATGACTATTGTCCATCAGACACGGTTATAATTTTTTGTCCATCTGTGTGCGGCCATTATCCCTTGAAATTTTGCTACATGTTGTACAAGATGCTTCTTTTGAAATTTAATACAAATTGTTAATTATATTTTTAAAAAATGGACAAGTTAGCTGCAGCTACAGATTAGTGTATTCTAACAGCTCCGGGTCCCAATGTCTGAATCCCCTCAGGCCTTCAGGACACTGTATTTTAATAAGGTAGGTGGAGGAATCTGTCCATTCTTTTTTTGGTTCAGCCAAAAACAAACCATCTCTGGATAGCTTTAACCCACCTTTCCTAGTCCCCAGACTAGACACACTCACCATATCCCGTATTTAAGTCTACGAAGGCTTACTGCTCAATTGTGGTCAGCTATGATAAATATTTCAATCTAGAAGAGGTAAATACAGAAGGAGGCTGACACTGTCGTGTTGAGGTAACTTAACAGTGGACATGAGGTTCTAAACGGTTTCAATTTTATTTAAAGTTAACTTGACCTTTAAAGTGGTTGTAAACCCTTACATACACCCAATGAAGCGACTGGCTTCAGGTAATACACAGAGATCCTCCTATATAAGTTATACCTATCTGTCTATCTGCAGTCTTCTCTCCTCTCCAAAGTGCAGAATTTATATAAAGCTCGTCTGAGAAATCAGAAAAAAGGGGGTAGAAAGCTGAAATTACACCCTGCTGTGTTCAGTGAGGAAAGCTCTGAGAGCTGATTGGAGGGAAGAGAGACACACCTCCCTCCACACAGCACACAGGAACAGAGCTGAGGCTGTCAATCAGCTGGAGATCCCTCCACTGTCACAATTTTTCTCTTGGTGTCAGGAAAACCTGTCAAAAGTGATTCATGCTGATAGAGGAAGAAAGCAGTAGACAGAAATTACACTTTGTACCCTTTTTTGAGAGAAGTACACACAATAGAGGAATATGCTCTGTTCATATTTCATGTCTGAGGTTTACAACCACTTGAAGTTGAAAAAATAGAATGCAACATTACAGTCTTCATAAAACAAACACCAAAGTATTTTCTGAGATTCACAGAAATAAATACTCAGACTTAGAAGTATATTTTATAACCCCACAAGCCAATAAAATGAAAAACAAAAAAAAAAAAAAAAGAACCACAGACATAACAGATAAAAAAAAAACCTTACCAGCCAGGATGCTGACATGCCTCGGTGTAGCTACCACTTCAATTCTTCACTGGATGAAATACACTTGAGAGGATTATGCAATACAAAGCAGCTGTGTCATATCTTCCCTTTGTGCCTATGACAGATGAAAAATAAATGTTTCTTTTTACAAGCTGTAATTATGGTGATCAGGTATGTCCCAAAGGCACGACCAAGTATTCTTTCTGCCTTGAAAAGCAACCTCAGGCAATAGGTAAAAACAATCTGTAAAATGCAAATTTTAACCATGAAACAACACAAATGTGCTTAAGTCTGAAGTCTGTTCAGTATGTCTCATTCTAGTTTGGCTCCCAACACGGCTTTGTGGCTACCTGTAGCCTCTTAATACATTTTCAGATGCTTACTTCTTTTCTCAAAGCCACTAAACAAATTCAAACCTCTACTGAATTTCAGTTAGCACGTGGCTGCTGAGATTCAACAGACAATGTTTAAAATAACAGTCTATATAAAGCATACTTCTTAATGTTGGATGGAGTGTAGAAAATGCACATCAACTATCAAACTGGCGAGACTCTCTTCTCATCCAAGGTGGCACCAGTAAGTGTGGGACATAAGTGAGATCTCCCCACAGGGTATATAAAAACAAAAAACACACATATTTGGTCATATTGCAGTTCTCCTTTTTTCACTGTTAATAACCCACCTTTTATGGTACATTGGTCTGTTATGCAGGCCACAGACGGGTCGTTTATCGGCCGAATTTTCGTCCACATGATATTTAGTGGGACAAGCCCGTCGGCCATTTTTCGTGGATCTTCTCGTTTATTTTTATTGGTCATGCTGGAAAATCCACGAAAAAAGGCCATTTTTTGTGGACATTGGTGGCAGCATCTGCAACTACAGGTCTTTCGTTTATCGGCCGACAATTCAGCCAATAAACTGTCAGTCTATGGCCAGCCTTAGGCAAACAATTTAAATGAATGGGCTTAAAGTGGTATTACATCAAAAAGCAAACATTATATTGCAGATTTCCAATTCTTGGATATGATGTGCTTTAGTTTTCATTTTTAGGTTATCTTTTATCTTCACCTGGTGATCTTGCCAGCAAGTCTGTTTTTCAATATAACATGCTGTCCTGCAGACGTAGCTTCTAGAGAGTTAAGACAATCTATTTACCACTGACAGGGATGCTTACAATGGTAAGCTTTTATTTATATAAAGCCTTTATCCCAAAAGAAAACATGCTGCAACAGCTTCAAAAGCATTAGCTGGAGTTTGGGTTCCATTAATTTAAATCTGCTAGTATATCTAACACTCCCCATCCCCCCAAATTGATAATGCTGCCATCTACAGGGCCAGATCACCAGGTGAAAACAGAGAGGAAAAAGCCTAAAAAGTAAATAAATGCAGCTACTACACTTAATGGCTATTAAGCTACAATAGAATACATTTTTGGCTTTGGGTAACACAATCCTAAAGAGCATACCAGTGTGAGCCTAATTAAAAGAAATTATATAGTGTGTATATGTATATATACACACACACACACACACACACACTCAATATTGCCAAAAGTATTGGGACACTCCTCCATTCAGGTGTTCTAATCACCTCCATGACCACAGGTGTATAAAATCAAGCACCTAGGCATGCAGACTGCTTCTACAAACATTTGTGAAAGAATGGGTCGCTCTCAGGAGCTCAGTGAATTCAAGCGTGGTACTGTGATAGGTTGCCACCTGTGCAATACTGTAAGTACACCTGTGACATTTCCTTGCTACTAAATATTCCACGGTCAACTATTAGTGGTATTATAACAAAGTGGAAGCAACTGGGAACAACAGCAACCTAGCCACCAAGTGGTAGGCCACGTAAAATTACACAGCGGGGTCAGCACATGCTGAAACGCACAGTATGCAGAGGTCGCCAACTGTCAATAGCTAAAGACCTCCAAACTTCAGATTAGCACAACAACAGTGTGTGGAGAGCTTCATTGAATGGGTTTCCATGGCCAAGCAGCTGCATCAAAGCCTTACATAACCAAGTGCAATGCAAAGCAATGGATGCAGTGGTGAAAAGCACGCTACCACTGGACCCTAGAGCAGTGGAGATGTACTCTCTGGAGTGACGAATCACGCTTCTCTGTCTGGCAATCCAATGGACGTGTCTGGGTTTGGCAGTTGCCAGGAGAACGGTACTTGCCTGACTGCACTGTGCCAAGTTTACAGTTTGGTGGAGGGGGGATTATGGTGTGGAGTTGTTTTTCAGGAGTTGGACTTCGCCCCTTAGTTCCAGTGAAGGGAACTCTTAAGGCATCAGCATAACAAGACATTTTGGACAATTTCATGCTCCCAACTTTGTGGGAAGAGTTTGGGGATGGCCCCTTCCTGTTCCAACATGACTGCACCAAAGCAAGGTCCATAAAGACATGGATGAGCGAGTTGGGGGTGGAGGAACTTGACTGGCCTGTACAGAGTCCTGACCTCAACCTGACAGAACACCTTTGGGATGAATTAGAGCAGAGACTGCGAGCCAGGCCTTCTCGTCTGCCATCAGTGCCTGACCTCACAAATGGGCTTCTGGAAGAATGGTCAAACATTCCCATAGACACACTCCTAAACCTTGTGGACAGCCTTCCCAGAAAAGTTGAAGCTGTTATAGCTGCAAAGGGTGGGCCAACTCAATATTGAACCCTACGGACTTAGACTGGGATGCCATTAAAGTTCATGTGTGTGTAAAGGCAGGCGTCCCAATACTTTTGCCAATATAGTACATGTATACTATATATATAATATATATTTCAAAGATTTACACAACCCTTTCTGTATAGGGTGGTGTCCTCTCTTTACATTCAGCCTACTGACTGGAAAGTAAAGACTGCCAAGTTCATTCCTCTGCCCACTCCTTTCCTCCTATGAGTATGATCTTTGTCAAAACATTTGCATACAGCTCATTTGATAGCCTGCCCCCCCCCCCCCCCCCCACAGCCCCTTCCTTTATTAACTTAAGTGCTACTTGCATAGCAGACCTCAAGCTGCAGGCACCAAGTCAAGTTCAGGTACTTACATCAAATGCATTTAAATTTGCATTGGAAGATTAGTTATTACAGAGTTGCATTCATTTGTATTTTATATTTGCCAGACTGGCAATTTTAACCTCCACCGGCTTGGGCCAATTCTGACATTCCTCTCATACACGTAAAAATGCTAGAAAATTACATAGAACCTCAAATGATATATTTTTTAAGCAGAGGCCAAGGAAAATAAAATGGTAAGTATTGCAATTTTTGTCGTATGTTATTTGCACAGCGGTTTATCAAGCACAAGTTTTCAGGCAAAAATACACTTTAATAAATTATAATGCATACAAGCACAAAAAATTACTCAAATTGTGGGTAATATATAAAAGAATGATGATTTGCCAAGTAAATAGATACCTAACATGTCACGCTTTAAAATTGTGCACACCTGCTGAATGGCGGCAAACTACGGTACATTAAATTAGCCACTGGTGACGTTTTAAAATCCTGTGCAGATTACCAGTATAGTTACACAGGAGGTCTGGTGCTAGAATTATTGCTCTTGCTCTGACGTTTGTAGCGATACCTCCCATGTGTGGTGAAATCACTGCTTACATATGCATGCGTTACCTACATGAGTATTCACATTTTAGCTTGAGCACGAGCATGAACATGAGGGGGTTTAGATTTTTTTTTTTAATTTACATTTCCTTTTTGGCACTGTACCTTTAGATTTTTTTTTTAAGTAAATTTTATTGCTATCAAAAGGGATGAACAACATTCTTGTGATGGCATGGGTCATGACCAGTCTTCTTTATGACCAGATCTCTCCACTGCCCTCCAAAACATCTGATCAAAATGAGAAGGGAAGGGGGTGGCTTTTGACGCCTGTAAAAAAGGAGGGGTGGCTATATAGCTGCTCCAATGCTCTTACATTGCTGGATGAACAAAATTCTATCTGGATCATGGCTTCAGGTGCAGCCATGACCCAGATATCACCTTTCCCATCCGAATATGTATAGGTATGTTAAAGTGTTACTAAACCCATGAACCTGAATTCAATATTACTGTTCTCCTACAGTACACAGAACATGGAAGTGCAATTATTTTACTAAATATAAACCGCTAAATACCTTTTCTCATCAGCATTTAGAGCAGTCTTGTGACTTCTATCAGTGTTCAGCAGAGCACTGGTTAAAGCACCCCCAGTGACACCAATACAGTGATCAGTGCTAATAGAAAGCACTGACACTGTACTAATAGCACTGGGCAGGAAGGGGTTAACATGTGGGGCAATCAAAGGGTTAATTGTGCGGTTTTACTGTGTGCTTCCAATTGTAAGTATACTGCTTTGCATGGCTCTGCTATGCAGAGCCATGCAAAACAGTGTGCAGGAGCTGACAAGGGAGAGATACGTATTGTTTACAGACAGTTCTCTTCCTCCGTCAGTAATGCTCCTCGACCACCATGTGCCGAGGAGTAATCACTAGCCAGGACCCGGTGATTGACAACCAAGGCCGCGAATAGCGTGCGCCCCCTCCCGGAAATGAAACATCACATATATATGTGATTTTGTGCACCACTGCAGTATATCCGCTATAGGGCGGCGGGAAAGCGGTTAATTCAGATCTGAATATTGCTGTCTCAGGTTTCCCCTTCATGGGTGACACTCGTGTCTTGCAGATTCTTATGGAGCCACCCTTGTGTGACTGTGACAGCTAGAGAGCCCAAAAGGCCAATGGGCTCAGGCAGCCAAAGACAACTAGTTGGGGCATCTGTGCAGTGGTGCTTGGAATTATGGGACACAGGGCATGCTCTCTGTTGAGCAGTTTTGAAGTGGCGCACAGCAGGCTGGCAGCTGCAGTATGAAACCATTTGAATGTGAAAGTATTTGTTACCTTTCCTAGAAGAAAACATTTAGTGTGCTCTGCTATGCCAATCCAGTCACATTTAATTATTGTAGAAAAACATGAAGCTTAGTGCTACTTCAAAGTGGAACTGGCTAAGGAAAAATACTGAAAGCAAGGATTGCAGAGGAGACAATCAAGAGGCCAAGATACAGAACCCAGAAGATCAGATTAGGATGAAGGTGCTGGCGAGAGAGCTTGTGAATACTGAATCACTGGAGGAGAGGCAAGTATAGCTCATAGCTGTAAGTGAAATAAAAAAGAAAAAAAAATCTTCCCTTTCTTTCAGAATATAAATAGGGTTGGGTTTAAAACAAAACAAAAAAAACATCATACACACAGAGTGCCGCTTGCTCTGGGGGAACTTGTGTGTGCTCGCTCCCAAGCCCCACTCCATGCGTCTATAGCAGTGTTTCTCAAACTTTTTTCAGTCAAGGCACCCTTTAAAATTATGGACAATTTCAAGACACCCTCTAAAATTAACACAGTCCTGAGGCACCCCATTCTAAAATGTAAAAAATTATAATAGTTTTATATAATGCAGCAACATCCACACATGGACCCCCAATGCTAGAGGTGATTTATTCTTCCAAATCAAATACATGTTTGCACATTGGTCCCGACTAGTATTCCAGTGTTTCTTTCAGTTTTTCTCCATCACTGAGCTAATGTGACCCCAGCACTGATGGAGAGGGGCAAGGGAGAGTCAAACAAGAATGCTGTGCAGGCAGCTGACATCCTCCTTATCAACTGATGATGTCACTGGTTGTCAGGATGCCGGTGGCTAGAAGGTCATAATGGCACACACTGAAAAACTGTGGCTTTGTGTAACTAAAAGTCAAGCTTCTTCCACCCACTGTATACAAGTTTTAGGCAACTTTTAGACATTTTGCCAAGGCACCCCTATAGAAACCTCAAGGCACCCTGGTTGAGAAGGGCTGGTCTATAAGATACAGAATGTAGCTTAGGCAAGCCTCCATTCACTCCTCACTGGCTGTGATTGACAGCAGTGGGAGCCAATGCCTTCTACAACTGTGTAACAGCCAATGAGGAGAGAGACCCAGGAGAGCCAATTCTCCCGTGCACAGTACTGGATTGAGATCAGGCAAGTATTAGGGATGAAGATAAAAATCCTTTAGCCTTTACAACCACTTTATTGCTTTGTTGTAATTTCATGTTATTGTTTGTTAGCCATATCAGCAGCCAATCCAAGTGAGTGGTTCCTGAAGAAGCAAGTTGAATGTGAAATGCGTCAATCCACCATGCTATCTTGGGATAAATAACGAGCACTAGTTGAGGTCTATCAGATATGGCTATTGTAATGTTCTAGGATTTTAATGAGGTTTCAATTTTATAAAAAAACTGTAGTTTTTATGAATATAGCTCTATTCTGCGGCACACTGAAAGTCCCCCGACTTCATTCTCCACCATGGCTTACGAGGGGGTTGGAGAAAAGACATACTAGATTTAATGAGTTTGTGATGGTACCATAGGAGCAGGGGTGAATTTACCACAAGGCATTTACCTAGGACGGCATTTTTCAGGGGGCCAGCAGCATTTTTCAGGGGAGTACTGCTGCCCCCCAAAAGAAGGGATGGAAGAAGGAACACACGCAGCATGGGCAGCAGGTGGGATCTGAGAGAGGCTACAGGCTGCTTGATGGTGTAGGCAGAGCCTGACTCTTGCTCCTGGAGATGTCTGGAGCTGTGAAGGTGTCTTCTCTCTCACGGGGTGGTGGGGGGTTGTCAGTGTATGGGGGGTTGGTGGTAGTGGAGGGCACTCTTGGGTGTGTGGGAGGGAGGTGGTGCTGGGGCGTTGTTGGTCAATGTCAGGCTCTCTTCATGGGGGAGGGGGGTGTTGATCAGTGTCAGGGTCTCTCCATGGGGGGGGGGGGGATTTTTGTTTTGCCTAGGGCAGCATGAAACCTAAATACACCACTGCACAGGAGTCATTAGAAGGATGATCCCGCCCAAGATATCATATGAATATAAAAGGAGACATGATTCAGTACTTTTAGAGGCAGTAAAGAATATATTAAATTATTTACTTAGTCCTGAATTTTAAAAGTTGACATAAACCCTTTTCTTCATACGGTTTGTTGCTCCAAATCATGTCATTCAGAAAGGATTGTAGGAGCGTGTGTTTTATAAAACAGATTTTTCAGTCACTGGATAAATCTTCTTAAATCTAGTAATGGTTTTAAAGGCTTATGTAAGATAGATAACATTTCCTTTCACAACATATTCCTTTTCATACTGCCATTTATGTGTTTTTAGAGGGGCACTTACTACTCATTTCATCTACTGTTACCATTTGGTGAGGTATTAGAGTAAGCAATTTCAGTGTAGCAGAGGAGCCCGTACAATTGCGAAAAGCTCTAAAGGCTTCCTTATGAAGATGTTATTTGTTTGCAAATATTTCCTGCGGCTCTCCTGCGGTATTTGTCAATTTTGCATTACATATATTATTTGTTCTGTGTTATGTTTTGAAGGGTAATGTGTTTAGAGAGATTTCTTGTCTTGTTCTGCGTTTGATCAAGATGTAGTTAATGGCATAGTTCAACTAAGGGGCAAAATCACCCATTTAGACAAGAGGCCCCAGTATAGAATAATACATTGTACTTTTTTCAAAATACAATATAATGTAATTGGCACATCTATAGTCTGCTGACACCCTTGAAGCCTGCTCAATATACTCCCATATTTACCCTTGCTTCTCCCCAACAGCTTCTGGGGCAGTGATGCCTGTATTTGCTGTAATAGTATTTTTCACTTTTTGGAAATTCTGGCAGATGCATAGTTTCAATCTAAATTTATTGAACATTTTTCATATAAACATAATAGAAAATAAAAACAGAATACTAAAAATATACAAATGTTAAGTCCAACCTACTGCAACAAAACTACAGGAAATCATATTGCTTACTAGAGCAAGGAAAGGTCACACAAGAGATCATCTGGAAAAAAAAAAAAAAAAAAAAAAAGAAGAGCAAAAATGACATACAGATGAGATAAACAATATAATATCAATGACATGAAAAGACCTTTTTTAGTGCTCTTAGAAATATCTGGTATCAAAGTTGGATCCTCTCTAGGTAGGTAGCTGCATGTAAAAGGACGGAAAACAGAACTAACCCCATATAAAACATGTGTGAGCAAATTACCGGGTCAATCAATGCAAGGCAATAAGGACTAAAAAAAGGAGACAGGGAAGGAAAAAAGGGAGAAAGTATTTTCTGGAAGAGAAAAACAAAAAGGGGTAGACAGCTAAAAAAAAAGAAGGATGAAAGGAAGAAGAAAAGAACAGAAAAATAAAAAAAAAAAAACAGAAAAAAGGTCTTTCAATTCTTGGACAGCTAAGTTTGATGACATTTACCATAGGTTCCCAGTTCACGACAGCCTCCATACACTCCATCAAAAACCCACTCAAGAAGAGTTGGAGCCTACGATTTCCAGTGGCACAGGATAACCGCCTCAGCCTCTGTTTTCTTTATGTGTTTAAGAGAACCAATAATAATAAAAAGCAGTACAATCTGGGGAGCGTTTGGTATAAGTGCATCAGTGATTTTCACGTAAACCTCCAAAATCAAGGTCTACAATCCATGCACAGGAAGGCAAGCCATCTGGCAGATGCTTGGATAAAATATCTTAATATCTTGCACACTCCCTGCAGTCACCTCTCCCAAAATCCGTTCACGCTAACTTCTCTGCCTTTCCTCCTCTTCCTTGTCGTACATTTCACCTCCTCCCTCACTCTACTTTCACCATCCTATGACACCTATGTATGAATAAACACCTTAAATTTTAACTGATGCAAAAGTCTCCTACCAAAGAATTAGTGGTGCACCGAAATGAAAATACTGGTGCCGAAGCCGAAAATTCAAAATGCACTTGGCCAAATGAAGATAAATTTTTTGGAAAAAAATACACTTTGATAAAAAAAAACAAAAAAATATATACCCCAATTTTTTCGACACCTGTATCAGTGCTTTTTTTCCCCATATCGGCTGATGGCCGAATGGGGTGTTTTCGGCCAAAAAGTTTTGCCCATCTAAATTTCGGTGCATCCCTACAAAGAATATTTTGTTCTTTACACAGCTCCTTGGGCTCTTACAGGGCAGTGGTTGAGGGGTGGTAAACACTGTAGTTGAGCTGCTCTTCTTCCACCTCCCAACCGCTACCATCTTTAGCTGAAGAGGCAATGGCTGGGGATGTACACATGTTGCAGCCACAATGCTTTGCTTCACAACCACTATAAAAAAAATGATATCCTGTTATTCTCAGCAGTAGTGCCTACCGAACACTATCCAAATGAATAGGCAGGTCTGTAAACACCCCGCAATAGCGCTCTACGCACATAGTTGCGGTGCGCTAGTGCAGCAATCAAGGGGTTGAAGCAAACAGAGAGGAAGCGTTGTATCAAATGCTCTCTGACGAGTGAACTGAACGCAGACTTTGGGACTCAGCAACAGTAATTTTGCAATATGGCATTTTCTAAAGATTATACTTTTCTACTAGCCCTTATACTTTCATTTATAGATAAAAACTTTTGTAAAACATCATAATGATTACTGGGGCACTGAATTCAGTAAATGTAGTTGAATCTGATATGTAGCTCTTTATGTTAGTAATATGACAAGCCATGTAATCATACATAATACGCAATTACTTGTAATTGCTAGACATGGGATAGGGTGACTATTCATGGTTTACCAACATTACTCAAGGTTGACTCAAATATTCAGTATATTAAGTGTAAATTGGGAAAACATGGTTCACATTGTCAGGAGAACTGCTCAAAATGTATGATCTAAATAAAAAATGCTTTATAAAAGGAAATCCAAATGTACGAAACATTTCTTTAAAGAGGTATAGCAATTCTATAAAGACCTAATAAGTACATTTTATATGTTAATCGCCAGTTTACTAGTAGATCTCACTATATAATCAAGAAAGAAATACAAGATATAAAAAAAAAATGTAGTTGCAGCAAAGCGTTTCAAGTATCTCAAGGGTATGTGATAAAATACCTAAAATAAAGTAAGAAAAAAAAATATTTGTAAAAACTGTATTGCCCACCACTTTATTCTGCATTTCTCAAAACAATGCCGCAAAAATGATAAAGAACAAACACAGCAAGTAAGAATTCTACAGTAAAGATAACTGCTTTAATTTTTTCCTTTTTTACTCTTAAGAAAATAGAGATAATTTAGTCTAAATTAAGCAATTTAATGTAGAGAAAAAAGTAGAGGAGATTTAAAAAAAAAAAAAAACGTTAAACATAAAGAAACAAGTACAGATTAAATTAAAGTACTTATATATAGCAAGTGGCAAAAATAACTTGTAGAAGAAAAGAGAACACAATGAGTGCAGTGACTGTACAGAAAAAATTGTAACAATGCAATGCAAATTCAATGGTGGAGAAGAATCTGGGAGTAATGGTAGATCACAAGCTTAATAATGGCATGCAATGCCAAGCTGCAGTTTATAAAGTGAGCAAAATCCTCTCTTGTATTAAAAGAGGTATAGACTCCAGAGAGAGAGATATCATTTACCCTGGTACAAATCATTAGTAAGACCTCATCTGGAATATGCAGTTCAGTTTTGGGCACCAATTCACAAAAAGAAAATTGGGGAACTGGAGAAAAGTACAGAGAAGGGCAACCAAACTGATAAGAGGCATGGAGGAGCTCAGCTATGAGGAAAGATTAGAGGAACTGAATTTATTCTCTCGAGAAGAGGAAATGAAAGGGGAATATGATCAACATGTATAAATACATCAGTGGTTCATATAGTGAACTCGGTGTAGAGTTATTCACCCTGAGGTCATCACAGAGGGCAAGTGGGCACTCTTTACATCTGGAGGAAGAAATTCAATCACCAAATACGGAACGGTTTCTTCACAGTGAGAGCTGTGAAAATGTGGAATAGACTCCCTCAAGAGTTGGTTCTGGCCAGCTTAGTGGATTGCTTTAAAAAAGTCCTGGATTCTTTCTTAGATACACAGAATATAACTGGATACTAACATTTATAGGTAAAGTTGATCCAGGGAATATCTGATTGCCTCTCTGGGGATCAGGAAGGAATTTTTTCCCCTGCATGCACAAATTGGACAATGCATTGCTGGGTGTTTTGCCTTCCCGTGGATAAACTGGGGGTGATGATTAAAACTTTTTTTTTTTTATGGTTGAACTGGATGGACTTTGTCTTTTTTTCAGCCAGACTAACTATGTAACTATGCAAAGTCAAAATTAAATACTTGTAGCAATGTAAGAAAAAAAACAAGGGTTATATATATATATATATATATATATACACACACACACACACACACACATATATACATACAAAAAGCCTACACACGGTCAGGTTTCTGTGATGTAAAAAATTTGACAGATAAATGATTTCAGAACTTTTTCCAGCTTTAATGTGACCTAGAAACTGTACAACTCAATTGAAAAACCAACTGAAATCTTTTTTGGGGGGGGAGTAAACATTAAAAACTAAAATAATGTGGTTGCATAAGTGTGCACACCCATTAAATATAACTGGGGATGTAGCTGTGTACAGAATTAATCAATCACATTCAAAATCATGTTAAATAGGAGTCAGTACACACCTGCCATCTTTAAAGTGCCTCTGATTAACCCCAATTAAAGTTCAGCTGTTCTAGTAAGACTTTCCTGACATTTTCTTAGTCACATCCTACAGCAAAAGCCATGGTCCACAGAGAGCTACCAAAGCATCAGGGGGATCTCGTTGTTAAAAAGTATCAGTCAGGAGAAGGGTACAAAAGAATTTCCAAGGCATTAGATATACCATGGAACACAGTGAAGAAAGTCATCAAGTGGAGAAAATATAGTGCAAGAGTGACATTACCAAGAACTGGACGTCCCTCCAAAATTGATGAAAAGACAAAAAGAAAACTGTTCTGGGAGGCTGCAAAGAGGCCTACAGCAACATCAATGGAGATGAAGGAATATCTGGCAAGTAAATGGCTGTGTGGTACATTTGACAACAATCTCCCGAAGAAGCCTTTTCTTACTAAGAAAAACATCCAAGCCCGTCTAAATTTTGCAAAAACATATGCGAAGTCTTCAAAAAGCATGTGGGAAAGTGTTATGGTCTGATGAAACTAAAGTTGAACTTTTTGGTCATAATTCCAAAAGATAGGTTTGGAGCAAAAACACCACTGCACATCACCAAAAGAACACCATACCCACAGTGAAGCATGGTGGTGGCAGCATTATGCTTTAGGGCTGCTTTTCTTCAGCTGCAAATTGGGGCCTTGGTCAAGATAGAGGGAATTATGAACAGTTCCAAATACCAATCAATATTGGCACAAAACCTGCAGGCTTCTGTTAGAAAGCTGAACATGACGAGGAACTGCATGACAATGACCCAAAGCATACATCCAAATCAACAAAGGAATGGCTTCACTAGAAGAAGATGAAAGCTTCGGAATGGCCCAGACCTGAATAAGATCGAAAGTCTGTGGGGCGATCTGAAGAGGGCTGTGCACAGGAGATACCCTCGCAATCTGACAGATTTGGAGTGTTTTTGCAAGGAAGAGTGGGAAAATATTGCCAAGTCAAGATGTGCCATGCTGATAGACTCATACCCAAAAAGACTGAGTGCTGTAATAAAATCAAAAGGTGCTTCAACAAAGTATTAGTGTAAGGGTGTGCACACTTATGCAACCATATTATTTTAGTTTTTCATTTTTACTTCCCTCCACCTAAAAGTTTTCAGTTTGTTGTTCAACTGAGTTGGAAAGTTTATAAGTTACATTGAAGGTGGAACAAGTTCTGAAATTATTTATCTTTGTGTAATTTTTTTACACCACAGAAACCTGACATTTTAACAGTGGTGTGTATACATATACACAGTTATATCCATATATATTTGGACACAGGCACAATTTTAATTTTTTCAGGTATTTACCAAAACATATTCAAGCTATAGTTGTATAATGTATATGGGCTAATTTGTGGGTATGTACAACCACATTGGAGGAAGGGTCTTAAGAGTAGCCTTCCCCCCTATTTCAAGGGACCAAAAGTAATTGGACAATCGAATATAATCATAAATAAAATGTTAAATTATTAAAATTTTGTTGAAAATCCTTTACTGGCAATGACTGCCTGAAGTCTGGAGCCCATGGACATTACCAAAGACTGGGTTTCCTCCTTTCTGATGCTTTGCCAGGCTCTAACTACAGCTGTCTTCAGTTGTTCTTTGTGGGTCTTCCTGCCTTTAGTTGTGCCTGCAGTAAGTGAAATACATGCTCAATTGGCTTGAGATCAGGTGATTGACTTGGCCATTGCAGAATATTCCACTTCTTTTCCTTCAAAAGCTCCTGGGTTGCGTTTGCAGTATGTTTTGGATCACTGTCCATCTGTACTGTGAAGCGCCATCCAATCAACTTTGCTGCATTTGGCTGAATCTGGGCTGACAGTATATCTCTAAACACTGCAGAATTCATCCGGCTGCTTCTGTCACATCATCAATAAACACCAATGACCCAATGCCACTTGAAGCCATGCATGCCCATGCCATCACACTGCCTCCACCATGTTATCCATTAAATACATGCGCCTCTACTAATGGGGCTTACAAAATTTAGGAACTACAGAATATCAGGGTGCCATGACAAGGCCCTGTAGCTTATGCATGTATTTGCAAATGTGTGCTAACTAAACCCGTTTTTAACGCATACTGTTAGACAGGTTAATTCGTTTTTTTTGCAGGCTGGTTGGCAAGCTGAGTTGGGATTTTTTCTTTTTTTCTCTTTTGTTGTTTGACATGAGTCGCCCTTCCAGGTGCTCCTTGCTGTGAAGGCCAGTTATAGACTGGGGCAGTGGCCATTTTTTGTAATGTCAAATTAAACCTGAGAGTGTGCACTTAGCCCATATCCATTATATAACTATAGCTTGAATATGTTTTAGTCAATACCTGAAAAAAACTAAAATTGTGCCTGTGTCCAAATATATAGGGAACTAAGTGTGTGTGTGCATATAAATATATATATAAAATACATATACATACATACACACACACACACACACACACACACACACACACACACACACACACACACACATATATATATAACGAAAGTAAATACTAAGAACAAAAAGGTGGAGCTCTAAGTAAAAAAATGATTAAAGAAAATGCAGTGGGGAAGCTGGACTCTCACAGCAATGAATACAGGTGAACAGCATGGAAGACGCAAGAGAAAACAGACTCATATCTTAGAGGGACAAGAGGTAGGGAGGACAACTACATGTAGTATTTGTGTCCTTGCATTTGATGGGAAAAAAAAAAAAAAAAGCACAGCTGTAAGATGAAGCCAACCAGACTAGCATTATTAGTAGAGACATGGATATTAATGTACAGAAAGATGTAAAGCATTGTCTGAGGGAGGCGTGTCCATAAATCACAGTCAATGTATCCAAGGAAGGTGCCTAAGAAAAACAAAATCAGCAGCCACAAGAGGTCTTTACTATCTACAGTGCAATCTGAACCTGCAGCTTACCACTTCCATAAGCAACAATCCCATCCAGGGAAAACGCACCACCACTCACGGTTTTCTTCACTTTACTGCTGACCATATGCAACAAATGACCTTGCAAATCTAAATGCATGCTTTCTCAAGTAGTTGAGATAACAGTTCAGTGGACGCCCATTTACACTGTGGGACTAGGACAAAACTACTTAACCCCTTCCTATCATTTAGTAGTCACCTAACCACTCATTAAAACGTAATGTTTTCACACTTTCCCATTCAATGGAAGTTAAAATTATCTTAAGCTGGCCATAAATGGATCAAATCTTGGCCAGTTCAGGAGGGACTGGCTGAGATTCAATCTGTCTATGGGCAGGCTGACTGTACCCAAGTCAGTCCTTCAATCAACTTAGGTACAATCAGCATGTCAGATTTTTAGTATGCCCATGGTTATACCTGCTAGCAATAATCACTGTGTTCTCCTGGCAGGGACAGCACCCCATGCTCCCCTTCCAGGAGAGCACAATAGCTCAGGGGGAGGGATTCCCCCCATCAACACTGTTGATGAGGGAATCAAGTGGTTTTCTTTGCTGCAACCCATGGTTGCAGAAAAGAAAATCACATAATCTATGACTTGCCTTGGACTAATAAGAGTTGTACACATACTGTAATAATAGTTACTATATGATTGAGATTTAGCAAATATATTAAATCCCTTTGGTTCCAACCGGGTTCAGACGGTTTTCCAACCATATGAGACAGCAGCATTTTGAAGTACCATGTCTTTTAAATGGGTTGAAAACAAGAAATGTTCCAAACAAATATATGTTCAATCTTGTAGATGATGTCACCCATATGCAGAGTTCTTCTTTTTCCCTGAAGGAGTGAAGTCACTCCGAAACGCTTTGAATCATATAGAAACTCTCTGTAATCATATGTATGGATGATGATGTTATAACATTTTTAATGGCTAGTCAAACATAGTCATACTGGGTATCCTTATAATGCAATTAATAATTTGATGGTGATGCTGTACTATGACTTTAGATGATGTATTGCATGGTATGTCTACATGTTAAAACAATTTTTTGACACAATACAAAGCTTGTACTTTTTATACAACTTTTTTTCTGTATATATTTATGCCTTCAAAGTCCCAAGTCCTATAGGGGGTCTTTTCCCTTTATTTATCTTGTAATTCTGGGGATGTTGGCTACATAACCCCTTTTCTTCACTTTTTAGGTTCCAACTCCTATTGTGGAGATCAGGCAAGGTTCCCATCACAGCAACAAGCATGTTAAATTATATCCTATAAGGGCAACCATTCCCAATCCTGCAAACAAACAGTACTAGGCCATCCTCAATGTGTACATTATGAATGGCATACAAAAATGGAGACTATCCACCCCTGTAGTGATTGACCAAAAATGCCCCTAAATTCCTCCACTCATACAAATAGCATTGCACAGATAGTAAAAAAATAAAACAAAAAACACATGCTTAAAGTAGGAGTAGGGCCACACCTGTTTTGACCCTAATTCTGTAAATCACAGAAGTGAACTTTGTTCTGTACTCCTGTGACTCGTATTCCGGCATGAGCGAACTAAAGTCTGCTCAGACTCTGGAGGGATTCCCACTTTCATGTTGTGATCCACCCAGATGCCTGACCGGCAGCACACCACTGAGAGCCTGAGCCAGCCATTCCTGCCCCCTGCAAAGCCCGGCACTCCAGTAAGCACTGGAGGGGCAGAGCAGAAGTGGTGACTGACAGTTACTGGCTCTCTGCTCACTGAAAACCAAGAACGGAGTGATCATCAGTGGTCTTTGATGGCTCAGTTCTTGAGGTAGAGGTGGCGGAGGACGGGTGCAGCATTGGACTTATGCTTCATCCACCTAGGTGAGTATGTAGGTTTGTTATTTCAAAACCTGCACTTCTCTTTTAAAAATATAAAACATATTTGTATCTGGATATAATAACGTCTGTAAGACACTAAGCATACTCCTCCAAAAAGAAGTATTACCCTTTACCATCTGCAGTCATAGATTACAATCACCACTGTTTGGGCTCATTTATAAGGGTAAGTACTACCAATACCTCTATCCATGTTCCATCACACTGAACTTCACTAGCAACTGCCATAAATATAGTGACGGAATACAAATGGTCAGTGAGTCTACTCTTTGATCTCAGAGATGACCATATCAACTCTTCTTTTCAATGTGAAACTTTTGAAATAATTTCTGTATTTCTAGATCTCTTTGACCCCAGGCCATGAGTCAAGAAAACCAAATCATCTCCTGGTTTTAAAATAATCTTCTACATTGTCCCATTGTCTGATTCTTAAGATGAAAACTTAAATAATGATGCTATTAATTGCTATGGTGATCCTTAGCAACCAGGAAATTATTCAAAATACTGGATTACTAAATTTTACATAACTACATTAATTAAAAATGTAGCAATAAACTTTTTTGCATGGTGATTTATGCTGCCAGGAACCAGGCTCTTGTTACAGTACCTTCAAAATATGCATCTGTACAGCATGGCCTGTCCTATCTGCATGGTGCTTAGAATGCCAGCTTGTGGTCTTTTGATCCAAGCAAGCATAGGTGTAGCGTACAGTTGTATGCAGCTCTAATGCTGGGCGTACTGGGGGATATTAAAACATCTTCCCTTATATCGACCAGTGCTATGCCTTGTTACCTGTCATTCTGTGTGCTAGTGTTTCTTGTTGTTTCTGATTCACATGTTTCTACCTCAAACTACCCGACCCTGCTCATGTCTCTTGCCCCTGTTAGTATTCTTTTGCTTACCATCTGCCTGCAGAGGAAACCTGTCATCTAGTAATAATCCAGGACCAGGTTCAGTCACCTTGAATACCTGGTGATGCCCTTTAGACTTTATAATGACCCTGCCACATTTCAATATTTTATCAAATACATTTTCAGAGACTTCATCTGTATTTATGGTTGGGTATCTGGACAACTTGATTTTCTCTTCCTCGTTAGAACATCACACTCATGTCAAGAAGATATTGGGTTTCCTCAGCACTCACTATGTCAAGAAAGAAAAATGTGAATTTGAACAAATAACATGCAGTTCCTTTGCATGATCTTCTCCACCAAAGGTTTCACTATGGACCTCAACAAGGTCTCTGCACTCCTGGAATGCCAACCAGATATATGGAACTTGTCAACTATAGTTTTACCATTAACCCAGCTTTGCATATCTTATTCTCATGCTTGACCCGTAGTTGGCTCAGCCTCTCAGAAAGCCACTGAAAGCCTGAGCCAATGTCAGTCACCAGCGGACCAGGAACCGAGCGACCTGAGTATGTTTTTCAAATCCCACACTTCTCTTAAGATGGTATTTCACAATATTTTATTACAAACTATATTGCCAGGAGTATTGGGACGCCTGCCTTTACACGCACATGAACTTTAATGGCATCCCAGTCTTAGTCCATAGGTTTCAATATTGAGCTGGCCCACCCTTTGCAGCTATAACAGCTTCAATTATTCTGGGAAGGCTGTCCACAAGGTTTAGGAATGTGTCTATGAGAATGTTTGACCATTCTTCCAGAAGCGCATTTGTGAGGTCAGGCACTGATGTCGGACGAGAAGGCCTGGCTCACAGTCTCCGCTCTAATTCATCCCAAAGGTTTTCTATGGGGTTGAGGTCAGGACTATCGGCGCTTTATAAATACTGTATAATAATAATAATAATTGCATGCATGGAAGCTACCTAGGTGCATATTATAGATCGGACATATCCTGGACGGTGTAGTATCGCCATGTTTGATATGAAGTATCTTAATTGGTACTCTGAGGGCTGTTGTTCATTGTAATATTTACAAATATTCAGCTGGATTTCTGTCATCTGTAACAAATATCTTTATCCAAATAAATAAAAGAATCGTTGGACGAGTTGCTGTGGGAAAAGTACATTTATAAATATACACTGGTCATACGTCCTCCATCATTGATATAAGACAACAGATTTGTCTTATGAACTGTTTCTGTGTGGACCTCATAATTTAGAAGACAACATCTGGTTGAGGTCAGGACTCTGTGTAGGCCAGTCAAGTTCTCCCACCCCAAACTTGCTCATCCATGTCTTTATGGACCTTGCTTTGTTCACTGGTGCGCAGTCATGTTGGAACAGAAAGGGGCCATCCCCAAACTGTTCCCACAAAATTGGGAGCATGAAATTGTCCATAATATCTTGGTATGCTGATGCCTTAAGAGTTCTCATCACTGGAACTAAGGGGCCAAGCGCAACACCTGAAAAACAACCCCACACCATCACCCCCCCTCCACCAAACTTTACACTTGGCACAATGCAGTCAGGCAAGTACCATTCTCCTAGCAAATGCCAAATCCAAACACTTCCATCGGATTGCCAGAGAAGTGTGATTCGTAACTCCAGAGAACACGTCTCCACTGCTCTAGAGTCCAGTGGTGGCGTGCTTTACACTACTGCATCTGGACACTTTGCATTGCACTTGGTGATGGAAGGCTTAGATACAGCTGCTCGGCCATGGAAACCCATTCCTTGAAGCTCTGTACACACTGTTGTGCTAATCTAAAGGCCACACCAAGTTTGGGAGGTCTTCAGCTATTGACTCTGCAAACAGTTGGCGACTTCAGCATGCACTGACCCCGCTCTGTCATATTACGTGGCCTGCCACTTCGTAGTGAGTTGCTGTTGTTCCCAGTTGCTTCCACTTTGTTACAACACAACAAACAGTTAACCGTAGATTATTTAGGAGTAAGGAAATTTCACAGATAGGTTGCCACCTGTGCAATAAGTCTAACACGGTACCATGCTTGAATTCACTGAGCTCCTGAGAGCTTTCAAAAAATGTTTGTAGAAGCAGTCTGCATGCCTAGGTGCTTGATTTTATACACCTGTGGTCATGGAGGTGACTAGAACACCTGAATCCAATGATTTGGAAGGGTGCCCCAATACTTTAGGCAATATAGTAAATATATATATATATTTATCTATCTCATGTTTTGAACTGTGGAATATATAGCACTATAATTACTTTTATATTAGCAGTAGTAGTAACATGAGTATATGCATGTGGTTTCTTGGAATGTACGTAGGGATGGGGGATGTCAAAAGCAGAATGCAATTTTTCACAAAACATTAGCATGCTATAATTTGTTTGCAAGAAACACGTTACATCAGATAACATGAACTATTTACATAGGTCCCGTTACAGGCATTATCAGGGTATGCTTTCTTGTTTTTTCATATTCATGTACTTGTACATAGCTCACTTGTTTTTCACAAAGAGGTGAATTTTAAGAATAGATATACTATATATTTATATATGATTTCCTGTACTGCACTAAATTTATAACTGGGAATATTTATATTCTAGTACAGTGATGACATTTCTTTCAAGTCTATTTCACATACGTAATATAAGTTTCTTATATTGGAGATTGTTACTAGCAGGAGATTTCATCAATGTTATATTTCCCAAAATGAACATAAATCCCCCTCTTGGAGAACAGTCAAGTCCTGGATGTCTTCTTGATATATGAAGCTGTGATATATTTATATATATATTTATTTTATTATACACCCTAAAAGACAAAATATATTCTTGTTTCTCTAAACTGCACAAGACACTGTCTAGAATCAATTTAGCAGTTGGCTCTCTCAATATCATAGCACTGGTTCATAAGACAGAATCGCTAGGGAAATTTCTGATCATTTTCTATTGGTAGTACCAAAGTAATGATATTGGTATTTTGGGTGTGAAATACCTCGAAGGTTTCTCCATTGGTAGTCTGGGATGCCCTGAAAGCTCATCTCCGAGGGCTACCCGGTAAACAATTCTCATTTTTTTTAAAAACAAATTTCTGGTCTCAGGGAACCCCTACTTAAAATTACATCATACATTAGTGTCATGGTCAAATGGAAGAATGCTCCTTACACTTGTGGTCATTGAGAAAAATGACCCCCTGCCAGGTAGTTAAAAAAGATCAGTTGTGTCAGTGGGCAGAAATTACTCATAGCTCAAGGAACCCAAGCAACCTCTGGAGGAAGCCTGGTTGAAAAACCCTGGAACAGAGTGACAGAAATTCTCCTATTCTTTCTTTGAAGAACTGGAGAACCTAGTGGATGGTATAATTTTTATTTAATTTATCCTTGGTACTTCAGTCAGATTTTGAAGAGCTTTAACCAGTTTTCACTAGTCTAGTTTCTGAACTTAAGCTGCAAGAAACACTGGATCCAGATCACGTCTTGCTTTCCTCTTAAGCTGCTGGTCAGATTCTGAGATCTAGCTGTGCTGTTTTAATTAATTTCCAGGCATATATACATCTATCTATCTATAAAAGCTGATCCAGATCCAGAGCTGCTTCCACCGGCGCTAGCTTATCAGGCTCCACAGCTGCTGTAAGCCATACCAGCCTATCTAGCTTTAACACTGCATGAACGCTTGGAAATTTCTCCACTTTATCAGTGCAGCACTGTTCCTACCATAGAATTGTCTGCTTTTCCAAAGAAATATAGAAACATAGAAGACTGAGGGCAGGAAAAAACAGTTTGGTCGTTTGATGTCCTGCTGTTTTTCGATATTTTAGTCTGAGTATAAGCCTATGCTTACCCTTAAGATTGTTTAAATTCACTTACTGTTGATTGAGTCTTAACCTCTGTTGGATGTCTTTTTAGTTGCTCATCATACACCAATCAGCCCTAATAGGCTGTATCATTGATATGGCGTCCTTGCGGGAGGTTGCTATGGCAACCATTCATTCATAAAAGACTTCCTTTCACCACCCCACGCACCCTCTGACGAAGCCACGCAGGCGTAACATGTAAGGCTGCATAGCGGTGTGAGTGACATTCAAATACCGGCATACCGCTCTACCGCCAGTGGGACCATATGGATCACAGTGACAGGATACCACTAGGAGATGAGAGAGGAGAGACCAAAGTGACCTCACTCATGGCACGTTCACCAGCTGTGGCAATCATAAGGATTATCATCTTGATACTGCTGTCATCTGTAGTGCACCAGTCACGTGCACACCACTTGTGAGTGTTGTTTTTAATTTATGTCAATAAATTTTATATATGGGTACACACTATGTAAGCTTCTCTCTCCATATAACCAGTGAATGGCTTTTCATTGAAAACTTGGAGGACCCATACCCAAAGGATATCCCCATAACCCAGGGACAATAGGGTTTAACAGCCCGATTAGACCGAAGTTCAGTAAGTCTAAACACCAGGTGAGGGGCTGAAGGTGAAGGTTCCTCACTAGTGGTGATTCCAGTTTTCTGTTTTCTCTGAACATTTGGACGGAAGGGAACTTCTTCATACCTACTGTTTGAGACTTTCACTTGAGTGTTTCACGTGTCATTCTGATGAATGGTTACATTAATACTATGATACCACCCCACCCGTAATCTTCGCTCCTCGCAAGACCTCCTACTCTCTAGCTCCCTGGTCTCCACCTCCCATGCCCGACTGCAGGACTTCTCCAGAGCTTCCCCCATCCTCTGGAACTCACTTCCCCAATCTATCAGATTGTCCCCTACCCTCCTCATCTTTAGGCGCACCCTGAAAACCCATCTCTTCAGGGAAGCCTACCCCACCCTCACCTAACAGCCGATCCCCTCCACTCCTCACTCCATTCCATCCCCCACAGCCATCTCTTCCTGTACCACCATCCCCTCCCTCCTAGACTGTAACCTCGAAAGGGCAGGGCCCTCTAACCCTCGTGTATTGTGTATTGTTTTGCTACTGTATTGTCTCATGTCTTGTCCCCCATTCTAATGTACAGCACTGAGCAAACCCTTTGGCGCTATATAAATACTCTATAATAATAATAATAATGATACATTTATATTATTGACTCAGTGGAAATTTTGACATATACAGAGGATTCGTTATAGAGTTTATGTGGACTTTTAGTATTCATTATCTGTAGCGCTGTCCTATCTATTATATTGCTTTTCAGATATATGGTGTGATCATATGAGGACTTAGCGGCAGAAGATTATCCTATTCATTCATTTACTGTTTTCCACCAGAATTGTGCACAGGTTGCTTTTATTATACTCTGTTGGATGTCTGTTTCAAGAAACCACTATTCTAGTAAAATAATACTTTCTAACATTACGAACATGCTGTTTGTTTTGAGGTTAAAACACTGTTCGTAAAGTGATTCTCAAGGTTAATTTTCTTTTTGTAAAATAACAGCCTACTGGGTGCAGTGGTTTTGCACAGAGGAGCCTGTATCCTCCTCTTCTCGGGTCCCCCGAAGGCTCTCCTGGTCCCTCCCTCTAGTCGGGTGCTCCCTCGCCAAGCAGCTTGCTATATGGGCACCCGCTGCTCCATGTGTCCATTCACACATGGAGCAGCGGCTTGGCCCTGCCCCCCCTTCTCTCATTGGTTGAATGGCTAAGATTGACAGCAGCGGGGGCCAATGGCTCCAGCTTGCTGTCTCAGTCAATGAGGAGGCAGAGACCCAGAACAGCTGAGACTGTCATTCATATCGCTGGATCTCAATGGGGCTTAGGTAAGTATTGAAGAGGTTGGGGGAGCTGTTACACACAGGTTTTTTTATCTTCATGCATAGAATGCATGAAGGTAAAAAACCTTCAGCGTTTACAGCTACTTTAGGCTTAGCCCTCCTGAACTTTTTTCATAACTTTAATGTATGTAAAAGTTTTAAAAGTGTCCCCATCTTTCTCTTTTTCCTTCATGAATGCACATATTAAATATGAGTTTGTTTAACCTTGCCTGAGAAAAAAGGTGTTCTGTTTGGAAAAGCTGGACTGTAAATCTCTTAGCTTTAACAAAATGGTAAACATGGATTACTGATTATGATCTTCATCCCAAAATTGGAATTTGGGTAAGCCTCAAAGGCTTTAACAAACCTACTTTAAGCTTGCTATAAGCACTGAAAATGCTCTGTAAAAGCTTACTGTACACGCGTTTCTTTTACAACCCCCAGCAAAAAAGTATGGAATCACCACTCTTGGAAAATGTTCATTTAATTGTGTAATAAAAAAAAACTAATCACAGACACGCCTCAAAACTATTTTCATTTAACATTCCAACCTTTTGGCTTTAAGAGACACTTAAAAAAATAAAAGAAAGTAAATTGTAGTCCGTTGCAACTGTTTTTGCCGATCAAGCAGAGGAAAAAAATATGGAATCACTCAATTCTGAGGAACATATTATGGAATCATGAAAAAAAAAAACACTACAGTACACCGCTAGTACTTTGTTGCACCACCTCTGGCTTTTACAACAGTCTGAATTCTTTGAAGCATGGATTTAACTATTGACAATCAGTATTCTTCACCAATTCAGCTCCAACTTTCTTTTATTGCAGTAGCCAGATCAGCTTTGCAGGTTGGAGCCTTGTCATGGACCATTTTCTTTAATCTCCGGCAAAGATTTCCGATTGGATTAAGGTCCGGATTATTTGCAGACCATGCCATTGACACTATGGGGTTTATTTACTAAAGCTGGAGAGTCCAAAATCAGACTCCCTTCTGCATAGAAACCAATCAGCTTCCAAGTTTCATTGCCAAAGCTTCATTGAACAAGCTAAGGTTAGAAGCTGATTGATTTCTATGCAGAAGGGAGTCTGATTTTGGACTCTCCAGCTTTAGTAAATAAACCCCTATATGTCTTTCTTGAAGGAAAGTTGTCACGGATTTAGCCCTATGGCAAGATGCATTATCATCCTGAAAAATGATGTCATCATCACCAAACATCCTTTCAATTCATGGAATAAGAAAAAAAAAGTGTCCAAAATCTCAATATAAACTTGTGAATGTATTGAAGATGCAATGACTGGCATCTCCCCCCGTACCTTTACCTGACATACAACCCCATATCATCAATGACTGTGGAAATTTGCATGTTTTTTTCAGGCAGCCGTTTTTATACATTTCATTGGAACGGCACCAAACAAAAGTTCCAGCATCATCACCCTGCCCAATGCAAATTCGTGATTGATCACTGAATATCACTTTTATCCAGTAATCCACAGTCCATGATTGCTTTTCTTTAGCCTACTGTAACCTTGTTTTTTTCTGCTTAGGTGTTAATGATTGTTTTCATTTGGCTATTCTGTATGTAAATCCCATTTCCTTTAGCCAATGTCTTACAGTTCGGTCACAGACATTGACTGCAGTTTCTGCCCATTTGTTCCTCATTTTTGTTGTGCATTTTTCTGTTTTCAAGGCATATTTCTTTATGTTTTCTATCTTGACGCTTTAATGTCTTCCTTGGTCTACCAGTACGCTTCCCTTTTACAACCTTCCCATTTGATTTGTACTTGGTCCAGATTTTAGACACAGCTGAATGGGAACAACCAACATTCCGTGATGATTTACCTTCTTGAAGAAGTTTTATAATCCTCTCCTTTGTTTCAACTGACATTCTCTCCTGGGCATGATTTATGTCAATCAGCTTGGTGTAACAGCTCGCCAAGGTGTGCAAGCACTCTTTTTTACCTGCAGACTAATAAGCAAAAGTAATTGGATGCAGATGTTTGTTTTAGAACTGCAAACTAAATGGTGATTCCATAATATTTTCCTCAGAATTGAGTGATTCCATATATTTTTTCCTCTGCATGATCTGCAAGAACAGTTGCAACTGACTATAGTTTTCTTTCTTTTGTATTTTTTTAAGTGTTTCTTAAAGCCAGAAGCTTGGAATGTTAAATGAAAATAGTTTGAGCCATGTCTGTGATTAGTTATTTTTTCTACACAATTAAACAACTAAAAAAACATTTTCCAAGAGTGGTGATTCCATACTTTTTGCCAGGGGTTGTAAAAGCTAAAAGCTGGTGTGCACCGATCATAAATGGGGCACACATGTTGGGATTTTGCATGAAAAAAACAGGATAAAATGTGAAATCCCCTAAACATTTTTTCTTTTGGCTAAACCTTTAAAAGATTTTTTTTAAGGTCCTCTTTTACCTATGCACCACTAGTGGGTACTATAAATATAACAGCAAACTAACAGTAAGTATTCCAGTACCTAAAGGAGAAGTTCACCTTCCTTGTGACAGTATGTATGGGATCTTCTTCCTGCACCCGCTGTCAAAATTTTAAGAGCTCGGCCATGTGGTGCTCCACCCTCACACCTACATCATTCACTCACAGAGATCTGAGAGTGCATAGACCACAAGTACAGACAGCCTTTGCAGCTGATGGCTTGTATTTTTCGATGAACTATGAGGGCAATGGTGAGCATCCTGTCATTCAGCAACTGCCTGCCCATATCGGAGGTACAGACAGACAGCTACTCCAACAGTCTACAGGAGTCGGACATTAAACCCACAATCTGTTGATCGCTGGTGCAATGCTTTCCAAGATCCTAAGAAAAAAAAAATAGTAAATGACCATTTTCTTTAAAGGTAAAATCTTATCCTTTAAAGATTTAAAAAAAAAAAAAACCCAACCCATCATATTTCATGATAATTGAACGGTGTCCTTTCTAATGGCAGTATCTGTCAACTAATCTATAAAAAATAAAGATAACACCGCAGTCCCACTTCCCTTATAAGGAAGCTACTTCCCTCTACATTACGGGTGTCAAACTGGCGGCCCTCCAACTGTTGCCAAACTACAAGTCCCATGAAGCATTGCAAGATTGACAGTTACAAGCATGACTCCCAAAGGTGGAGGCATGATGGGACTTATAGTTTCGCAACAGCTGGAGGACTGGCAGTTTGACACCCCTGCTCTACATGGTCCAACTGTTTGTAGGAACGTATCCACCCTCCTCTGCTACCTACTGACTTGGACTACCGCCATATGTGCCAAAGGCATCCAGAGCTTGTACGTTAACCACTTCCCGACCGGCCGTTGTATATAAACGGCCGGACGGTGGCACTGCAGGGTCGGGTGGCAGTCTATAAACGGCCTCCCCGCACCCTGCTTGTGCGCGCTCCCTGGGAGCGCACAGCACCGCGATCCGGTGCCCGCTGTGTCCTCCGGACACAGTGAAACACCGATCGTCGGACGGGACCTCTGTACGAGGTCCCGATCATGTGATCACTGATTGGCCAATCAGTGATCACATGCAAAGTAGTAAGCAAGATGTCACTTCTGACATCATTGCTTACTATGTGTGAAATCTGTGAATGATCACAGAGGTCACATGGTACAAGGCTATTCACAAAAGCCTTGTACCATGTGACAAGCTGTGACCAATCACAGCTCACTCAGTTCTTCTCAATGAGTGCAAGAATGCAGCCAGAGAGAAAGAGAAATGATTGATTTTACATCCTATATGGGTGTAAAAGCAATCAGTGTAAAAAAAAAAAAAAGAAATCTTCATCACCCCTCACAAGTAGTACAGTGTCACCATGGTGACACTGTACTGCTAGGGTGACCGTATGTAAAAAAAAATAAAAAAAATAAAAAATATTAATATAAAAAAATAAAATAAAAATGTAAAAAAAAAGTTTAAAAATTATAATTTTTGCTTATAAACTAATTTGGATTTTTTTTTTTTTACTAAAAAGATAACGGAATAAATTTTGGCTAAGATTTATGATGAAATATTATTTATTTGCAAAATTTTATAAAAAAAACACTTTTTTCAAAATTTTTGGACATTTCATTTACATAGCAAAAAAAATACAAATCCCAGTGGTGAATAAATACCACCAAAATAAAGCTTTATCTATCTCAAAAAAATGGTAAAAAATTCATTTGGGTACAGTGTTGCATGACCGCGCAATTGTCATTCAAAGTGTGATAGCGCTAAAAGCTGAAAATTGCCCTGGTCAGGAAGGGGGTAAAAGTGTCCGGTCTGGAAGTGGTTAAAGAACACAGAAAATGCCCATACATAAAAGAAAAGGGGACAAATGCACAGTTGATTCCGCAGGCATAAAAACATTTGGGATTTGTTGTCTCAAAAGAGTGGTGCATGTGACCACAATATACTGCTTGCACCCACAGGAGGGAGGGAAGGGAATGTGAAGGAGTGTCAGTTGAGGAGGGGGAGTACAGAGATGAGATTGATTACCAAGAAAAAGAGAAGTATATGTGAGAGTTTATGCGACTTTTAAAAGATCTGGCATGGCTAGAGTACTATATGTTCCATTGAAAGAGTACTATATGTTCCATTGAAGCATACATTTAACAAGTGTTTAGTGACATTTTAAAGTAGAGATCTACATACGATAGCATGCCCATACATTGCCTGCAAAGTATTAGTGAGTCTATACCTGTACAGTAAACAGTTAATTGCAAAAGCACAAGCAGAGTTCACGATAGTTTTGTATTACTTTTCTGAATCTAACCAGTTGCATACTTTGGGCATTCTACAAACAAGTGCTCTGCATGTGATGTATTTTGAAGTAATTTTATAAGAAAAAAAAGGGGTGGGGGATTGAGTTTTTTTTTAATGCATCATCAATTAAATTTATAAATAAATATTTTCTTTCAATAAAAAATAAATACATTAAAAAAAAGCCTTTATTTCATCTGCAGGCAACTACTTTGCATTGACTTGTGCCGGAATTCTAGGTTTGGAGAATACCTTTATCTATAGTAACAGCTTTAAAATGAACATTTATCAAACTAGACATAAATTACTTTTTAAAATTTTGTTAAAGGGCAACTCCATTTTTGTGAGGAAAAAATACAGTAAATAAATAAAAAAAATAATAGCATATACAATTCCTGTAGAAGCCATATTGTAATTTCATGTTACTAAAAATTACCTTTCTTTTTCAATCTGCAGGGCTGTAATTTTCTGTAAAATTCAATGCAAAATGACAACCTGGAGGCGTTCTTTACACAGCTAGTGTAAAGAACGCCCCCAGAAATGTCATTTCCTGCTTGTGTGAAGAACTCTGCAATAAGATAAAAGCTGAAGTGCACCACAATGTATGCTATAATGAATGGCATTGCAACAACGCAGGCTACTATGTGTTGATAACACGTTACTGCAGAGCGAAAGTGTGAACGGGGACATAGGGGGGCACAGGTGCGAGAGCTAAAGTGGTAAAAGAATATATGTGCATGTGCATTGTTCTCCCAAATAGAATATAGAGACATTTTTATTGGAACAAACAACTAGTATAGTGGTTTTGCAAACCATTCATTTGGGTTAAAAACTATAAAATCTACACCTATATATCCTGAAAAAAAAAAAAAATATTACCTAGAACAAATGAAAGCATTATAATTTTTCATTAAACCAGAGCAGTAAAATTGTGGAACTCTCTCCCCCAGGAAGTGGTACTAGCTAAGCTTGTCAACTTCGAAAAACTTTTACATGACTTCGTCAGGAAGAATATATGGCAAATGTTAGACTAGATCAGGGTTTCTCAACTAGGGTTCCTCCAGAGGTTGCTAGAGGTTCCTTGAGCAATGTCGGTCTCTTAGACAAGTCCCCACTGACACCATTGATCTTTTTAGCCATCTGTAAGGGGGTAATTCTTCCCTATGACAACAAGTGTGAGGAGCATTCTTCCAACAGCCATCACAATAATGTATCACTAGTTGTAGATATAGTAACTTTTAGCAGGGTTCCCCGATACTGGAACATTAATTTTAAGGGTTCCTCTGTGTTGAAAAGGCTGAGGAAAGCGTGACTAGATTATAAAAATCACATACAAACACACACGTTAAAACTGCATGAACCTGTGCCTTTTTTCAACCTTTTAATCTACATAGTTAAGTAATGCAGAACTAAAACCTAAAGGGGCAGCACAGTGGCTAAATGGTTAGCACTTTCACCTGGCAGTACTCGGGTTGCTGGTTCGAATCCCAACCACAGCACCACCTGCCTGGAGTTTGCATGTTCTCCCTGTGCCTGCGTGGGTTTCTTCCGGGTACTCCGGTTTCCTCTCACACTCCAAAGACATGCTGGTAGGTAAATTAGACCCTGTCTAAATTGGCCCTAGTATGTGTATGTATGAATGTGAGTTAGGGACCTTAGATTGTACGCCCCTTGCGGGTTAGGGACTGATGTGAATGTACAATATGTATGTAAAGCGCCGCGTAAATGGACGACGCTATATAAGTACCTGAAATAAACATATATACTGTACATCAATAGGGAAGTTTCTCAACGACTTTATAGGGGTGTATACTTGTGAGCTACTATGGTAACAAAAAAGTGCTTTCAATTAATTATTTTAAATATAATGGTGCATCAACACATAAAACACATACTCAAAATACTGTGTAGAAATAAACAAATAAAATATTTGTTACGACACATATAATATTTTATAAGTTTCTCAACGACAATGCAAAGCAAATAAGCAGAAAAATCAAACATTGTAAAAATAAATTACAAAAATCTATTTTCAGTACTCCCTAGTTAGAAGCCTTGGAAGCCCAAAGTCTTCCAAATACATTTTGGGATATTGTTGTCTACTCCCTAATATGTCCAACTCTTTTTAGCTTTCATGAAAAATCAACTCTGTTCCTCAATCTCTAGTCTAGTTTCTTTCTCAAATCCCACATTCAGTTACTATGTAATATCATTGTAAACAAAACCCTTCCTCTTCCTCAACAAATTGAGCCACATTCTCATTTTTTTGTGTCTCACATGCTCCCCTTCCCAGATACTGCAGCTCACAGTGAGAGGCATTCATCAACAGCAGCATGCTGTTGCTCCAGAAAGCAGTGGGCAGGACTAGGTGTGGCCAAGTGCTGATTGACAAGCTGCAAGCTTGTGACGTAACAATGCAAGGGTGATAGCCAAGCCCCCTGTTCCACCATTTATACTATTGCAGTGGAAACATGGAGTGGCAACTCTACTTTGAATTGAGAAGCAATGTAGTATAGCATCATAGAAATGCATTTGGTGGACTTCAATAGCAGGATCACCAGGTATTTGTGGTGTGTTGCAGGGGGGGAGGGCTAACAAACATAATACAATTAGGTGCTGTAGTTCTAAAGATGAAGATGTACTCTTTCTGGCCCTAATTCTCTTGGGGACCACAGGAGTGCACTTCGCTGGCTGACATCTCTCTGGATTCGGAGTCAACAATAAACATTGGCCCACGTGGATAAGCGTTTGGCCATGTGGATGAAAAAACCAAAACAAAGAAATGACCAAAGGATGAACAAAGGAGAGTATTTTATTACCACCTATAGGATAAGGTCATCATGAAAGTGAAAAGTTTATCTAATCAGACAAGCAAGTCTCCAGGAGCAGAAAATTCAACCAAAGAACTTGACATAGGCAACAGCCAAGCGTGAAAACTGGGGTAATACTAAAGGTGAAGAGAAAGAGGGAGCCTTGGCTGTGCACCAAGTAAAAGCACGATAGGAAATATACATGCCGTTAGAAAGATGAACAGGTAAAAGATACCAGAGGTGGAAAAAAAACCTAAAAGATGAACAGCAACGTAAACAAAAGCATAAAGGTGTTAAAATATGTTTACCATCTATCCCAATGGTCATATCGTTAGACCAGGCCAGTGAACTATTAACCAGAATTCTGTGACATTAATATGTTCGATTATAAAAGTAAAAAATAAATAAATACATAAATAAAAAAATGAGACCCTGTCATCAGAGGCTTTGAATATCTTTTTATATCCTTTTCCATCTTTATAAAGTTCCATTACATTCTTGTTACGCATGTCTTTTTACAGTTCTTTTCTGCTCCCAATGGCTCAGTATCTAGCCTGCTTAGTGCAAAGTCATTGACTATTTATACACAGACACTAATAGCAATTTTAAAAAAACCACAGATGTGGGAAATTCACCTTTAATTGCCATTTTAACCTGTATGTGTCACCTTGTGTGTCTGTACCAAGGCCAAACATTTCAGGGTATGTAAATTTTTGATCAGGGCCATTTGGGTGATGTTGAGTAATTTGGGTTTCTGTTATCTTTAAGATTTAAAAAAGAAGCCAAACAACTATGTGATAATAAATGGCTTCAAATGATCACAATCCTTAAAGCGGAGCTCCACCCAAAAAGGGGAAGTTCCGCTTTAAGGAATGGTCCCCCGCTCCCCATTAAGGATGTGCACCTTTGGGAAGCGGGGGGGGGGGAGTGAATTTATTAAATTGACAGGTAACCGCTCCCACTGTGATCAGATGCAGAAGTTGTCCTCGTTGTCTTCTGGCACACGTAACAAGTCCCAGAAGACTACAGGACAATTCAGAAAGCACCGCGCTAATCGCGCATGCGCAGTGGGCAGCCAGCTGTTAAGCCGCAAGCTGTCACAGCCAGGTGCTCACACTGAAGATGCTGGCATGGCACCAGGAACACAGGACGCTGGGGTAGGGGGCTGCAGGGAGGACACTACAGGATTGAGGGACAGGTGAATGTCTGTTTTTAAAAATCAGCAGCTACAGTTTTTCTAGCTGCCGACTTATTTTTTTTACAGTTTCACTGGAACTCCGCTTTAAACATAGCCATTTAAAAATCTATTTTTTTTTCTTTCATTTTTCCTTCTACATTGTGAATACGTTTGTATATATTTTTTCGAGACTTGGGAAACGCGCTCTATTTATTCATTTCCTACTTCAATCAGGAGTCATTATATACCATCTCTGTTGGAAGACTCTAAGCTTAATAATGATTTATTTCACCACCATTGCTGAGCGCCGCTTAATTATTTTTCTGTTTCTCTTGATTTCCATAGATGTTTTCAGATTTATGTCAGTTACAGCTGTATAGTTGGGTTTATCTTTTTATATCTGGGTGAGCATAGTACATTGCATGTATTTTTCACTCCATAAGACGTACCTGACCATAAGACGCGCCTAGGTTTTAGAGGAGGAAAACAAGAAAAAAAATATTCTGAACCAATGGACTGCAGACATAGTACACGAGGCTGCGGACACAGTACACGAGATGACCAGAGACTGCGGACACAGCACACGAGATGAGCAGAGACTGAGGACACAGCACACGAGATGAGCAGAGACTGAGGACACAGCACACGAGATGACCAGAGACTGAGGACACAGCACACGAGATGACCAGAGACTGCGGACACAGTACACGAGATGACCAGAGACTGCAGACACAGTACACGAGATGACCAGAGTCTGCGGACACAGTACACGAGATGACCAGAGACTGCGGACACAGTACACGAGATGACCAGAGACTGCGGACACAGTACACGAGATGACCAGAGACCGCGGACACAGTACACGAGATGACCAGAGACCGCGGACACAGTACAGGAGATGACCAGAGACTGCGGACACAGTACAGGAGATGACCAGAGACTGCGGACACAGTACAGGAGATGACCAGAGACTGCGGACACAGTACAGGAGATGACCAGAGACTGCGGACACAGTACAGGAGATGACCAGAGACTGCGGACACAGTACAGGAGATGACCAGAGACTGCGGACATAGTACAGGAGATGACCAGAGACTGCAGATGTACAAGAAATGACCAGAGACCGCAGACCTTTGGGGAGTCAGGAAGGGTAGATAGCGGGTACCCGAATTTGACAGGTACCCACTCACACTTCTGCTGTGATCGCCTCTCTCCCTGTACTCCTCTGGGACACGTGACAGGTCCCAGAAGACTACGGGGACATTCACAAACTGCAGAGCTTCTCACGCATGCGCAGTGGACACCCGGCTGTGAAGACGCAAGCTGTCACAGCCGGGTGCCCACATTGAAGATGATGAGGACACCGCTGGACCAAGGAACAGGTAGGACCGAGGAGCAGGTTCTGCTGCAGAGAATAGCTGAGCGGCTTGCCTGGTATTCTAACACGGTGGCGATGGTCCATAAGACTTTTTTTGGGGGGGGGGGGAAGTGCATCTTATGGAGCAATAAATACGGTAGTTTTTGTAGGCCACTTTCTTCTCATTGTAGTTCAGTGTGAGTCCTGTTGTATGCCCCCCCCCCCCACCCACACCTGCACGTGGGGGTATAACCATTTTTTGCATCTCGGGATGACCTATTCACCCATTCCACCCAGTCTGATGCAATGTTATTACGTGATGTTTTTGGAGCCACTACCATCTTCATACAGACTGATTGTATTAATGTAGAACTATAGGCAAAACTTTTATTTCCATTTTGGATAGAGTAAAGGAGGGTTATAACCCCTGTCAGATTTTCTTTTTTCGCCATCTGTGTCCCATTGCAGAGATTTCCCTTTACTTCCTGTCTCACAGTAAAACAGGAAGTGAGAGGAAATACCTGTGAATTAAGACAATCCCTTGGGGACCCCACAGGCTACAAGAACTAGTGTCCTTTGTAGACGTTATAACTTTCACGTAAACCAATTAATTTACACGTATTGGGATTTTTTTTTTTAGCAAAGACATGTAATAATACATGTTGGCATAAATTTGATTTTTTAAATTTTTTTACTGGACATGTTTAATAGCAAAAAGTCAAAAATATTGTTTTTTTCCTCAGAATTGGCACTTTTTTTGTTTATAGCGCAAAAATTAAAAAAAAACAAAACACACACAGGCGATCAAATACCACCAAAAGAAAGCTCCATTTGTGGGGAGAAATAAAGGACGTAAATTTCATTTGGGTGCAGTGTGGCATGACCGTGTAATTGTCAGTTAAAATAATGCTGCACCGTATCGTAAAAAATGTCATGGTCAAAAATGGAGAGGGGGGGGGGGGTAAATCCTTTGGAGGGCAAGTGGTTAAGTTCTATCACAGATCAAAATAATTATGTATATATTGTAAATGTTATAGGTTTAGATTTGTTTACTTTGTATGTTTTATCTACAGTTAGCAGCTTTAATCCCCCTGAGGAAACAGGTATAATATCCTGCGAAACATGTTGAGGAAACTACTTACTGTTGAAATAAATCTGATTAAAGCCAATGCTTTAAAGACTAACATAATGTAGGATTATTGTATGTGAATTATTGATGCTCCTGTGATGAGCTTTTAGATTTGTACTATTTTTATAGTTGTGTACTAATAAAGATTATTAGGGAGATATTTTACCTCTTAATTTTTTTTTATACTAGTGTTTTCTGCGCTACTTCTTTGGGTAGCTCAAAAATTCCAGGGGTACAGTTTCCCGTTTTCCACATATTTTGAGTATTTTTGGATGTGGAGCCCCATCTATTGTTCCAGGGTTAGAACCACCAAAGGTTTATCTGTGACTTACGTCTGATTCTTTGCCTATGTATTGCTATGTATCTTTTTGTTTGCTATATGTGTATTACCTCCTATTGTATTTCCGACTGATACCTTGTATTACCTGTACCTATTGTATGCTCTGAGTGTATTAATAAACTTTATGGGGAAAAAAAAAACCAAAAGAAAACCCCCCCAAAAAAAAAACAAAAAAAAAAAAAACCCCAAAAAAACAGTTTTTTCGCATGATCAGTCATATTTTCAATATCAATGCCAAAATTTCATGATTTCTGCCAGGGTATGCAAACTTTTTAGCACAACTGTACATATAACTCAATATCTTCAAATTTTTTCAAAAGCATGCCTACATATGTATCGGACACCTACTCAGACAGATAACCAGCCCAAATTTAGAAAAGAGTCATATGCCTCTCTTCACAAACATCAGAAATTAAAAGATGTTATTATAAGCAAATGGAGATAATAGTAGAACTAAGTAAAAACAGATAATATATTGAGGTATATAATAAGGCTCCATGCACACGGGGTGTTTTAATAACACCGGTAACATTAGCTGTGTAAAGTCATGTTAAAAATGTGAGTTGTTCAGCGGTTTTTAGCATTCTTATATTAGCATTTTTTTTCACTCAAAAAAAGTCCAAAAATGCTGGTTTGGGGCGTTTTACCACGTTAGAACGTTTTTACATCTAAAAAAACTCCTCTAGAAACCCGCTGGTTCTGGGGTTTTTTCCAGCCAAAAAACAGCCCTGCCAAAAACCGTTGATTGCGCATGAGGTCTAGTAATAATAATAATAATAATAATAATTGAGTTGGGAGTTTTTCCGCTCCACTCAATCTGTAGGATATATAGTAGAGGTTTTTTGGAGACTCCTTGTGGCTTCTTTGTGGCTTTCTGGGGTCAGGGATTGTGGAATGAGTCATATATACACTGCTCAAAAAAAATTAAAGGAACACTTTTTAATCAAAGTATAGTATCAAGTCAATTAAACTCCTGGGATATTGATCTGGTCAGTTAACGGCTTTTCGACCACCCTATAGCAGATATACTGCTACAGGGCAGCAGGGATGTGCAAAATGACGTACTGTATATATACACTTGATTTTGTATTTTTGGGTAGGGGTTGCGCACTATTCACTGCCTCGGCCATCAATCAGTGTACTTTCAGTGAAGCCCACATACATGCCCTCTATGTAAAACACCCCCTGCACACAATTAACCCTTTTATTGCCCCATGTTAACCCCTTCCTTCCCAGTGCCATTAGTACAGTGTCAGTGCTTTTTTTTTTTTTAGCACTCATCACTGTATTGGTGTCACTGGGTATGTCAGTGACACCAAGTCAGTTCTTCCCAGTGTCAAAATGCCTGCCGCAGTCCCGCAATAAGTCTCTGATTGCTGCCATTACTAGTAAAAAAAAAAAAATTACAATATCTATACCGCCATTTGTAAACGCTATAACTTTCACGTAAACCGTATTGGAATTGTTTTTAGTAAAGACATACATTTTTGACTAAATTTATGACGAAATTAGATTTTTTACATTTCGTTACTGAACATGTTTAATATCAAATAGCCAAAAATATTGTTTTTTTTTCTCAAAATTGTCAGTCTTTTTTTTTTTTTGAATAGCGCAAAAAATAAAAACAAACGGCCAGCTAAATAAATGGGAGTGTCCTCCTGCGCTTTATATGGATATGATCCCTATAATTGAAGCTGCTGTCACTCGACTTAAACCAATAAGTAATAAATATGCATACATAAATTAGTGAAGCGCTAAAAATAACTAATATATTCATACTAATAGTGCCATTTATAACTGCATAATAGTGCTCTGTGATAGATGCCCCGTAAACATAAGTATGTCCTTATGGTGAAAATAATACACAAACTTAAAGTGAATATGAAAAGAGTGATAACAACTACGCCATGTGTATAAGCAATAATATTCAATCTGAACGATTATTCAATGAATTACCATACAGCTGTGAATAATCAATGTATAAACAAGTCCATGCAGGTGAAAAACTGTGTAAAAAGGTGATCTTCACTTCTAGTGCATAAATCCTCAAATGGCAGCAGTGCCGGCTCACCTCCACACACTGACCCACACAGGGCCAAAAGGCTATTAATCTCCTCTATACCAGATCCTCATGAATATGCTGCTCATCCAGGGACCACAAGGTAAATGGAGATTCCTCCCCCAGCATATCTAGTCCACTCCACCTCCACTCAGTAGTATATAGGTAAGACACAAAAAAATCCTTCCATAGTGCAACAATGTTTAATGTAGAAATGAATACAAAACAAGGATTGCACTCACATGTATTCCCCTAGTACAGTGGTGGGCAACCTTTTTTTTTCAACTGAGCCAAATCTCGCCAAAACCACGATTGAAATTTATTTTGAGAGCCACATTTTTAAAACTGAAAATACATCCCCCATATAGTAATTCATCCCCCATAGTAATTCATCCCCCATATAGTAATTCATCCCCCATATAGTAATTCATCCCCCATAGTAATTCATCCCCCATAGTAATTCATCCCCCATATAGTAATTCATCCCCCATAGTAATTCATCCCCCATATAGTAATTCATCCCCCATATAGTAATTCATCCCCCATATAGTAATTCATCCCCCATATAGTAATTAATCCCCCATATAGTAATTCATCCCCCATATAGTAATTCATCCCCCATAGTAATTCATCCCCCATATAGTAATTCATCCCCCATAGTAATTCATCCCCCATATAGTAATTCATCCCCCATAGTAATTAATCCCCCATATAATAATTCATCCCCCATAGTAATTCATCCCCCATAGTAATGTATCCCCCATATAGTAATTCATCCCCCATATAGTAATTAATCCCCCATATAGTAATTCATCCCCCATATAGTAATTCATCCCCCATATAGTAATTCATCCCCCATAGTAATTAATCCCCCATATAGTAATTCATCCCCCATAGTAATTCATCCCCCATATAGTAATTCATCCCCCATAGTAATTCATCCCCCATATAGTAATTCATCCCCCATAGTAATTAATCCCCCATATAGTAATTCATCCCCCATATAGTAATTCATCCCCCATAGTAATTCATCCCCCATATAGTAATTCATCCCCCATAGTAATTCATCCCCCATATAGTAATTCATCCCCCCTATAGTAATTCATCCCCCCTATAGTAATTCATTCCCCATATTGTGTCAATTCACTTACCTTTGCTCCGCGCGTTCCTCTCGCCGTGTTCCCGCGCCGTTCCGGTCTTCAGGGCGGACTGTGAGAGGAGAGGAGTTCGTCACGCTGCCCCGCCTACATCCTGACAGCCAATGTTTGCCACTCTCTGCGGGCCGGATTAAAAGGTCCGCCGGGCCGTAGTTTGCCCATTGCTGGGCTAGCTGCAGAGTCCTGACTTTTGGGGCGGCCGCCCGAGAGGAGGGAGGGGAGCGGGCGCCCGGCACACAGAAGAGCCGCATTGAAGTGTGTAAAGAGCCGCATGTGGCTCGCGAGCCGCGGCTTGCCGACCACTGCCCTAGTACATCAGCCTGTCACCCCATCCCATGGGTGTACTGCATGAAGCCTGGGGAAACCAATATGGCTGCTGCGTCCGGACATGTGTCACCTCGTGACCGGAAATGGCGTACCAACGCCTTGTGTCACATGCGTCGTGACTTCATCAGGGTTAACGCCCACCGGTGACCATGATACCTTTATATAGGAACAGACCTAATGCTGTTCCCAATGAGAGGGCGGGCTCCGTCGTCCTCACCTCTAAGGGGACACATTGGAATACCACTAAAGGAATATGCCTCAACGGGTGGCACTATTATATAGATATATACAGTGGGGATCGAAAGTTTGGGCACCCCAGCTAAAAACTTGTATTAATGTGCATAAAGAAGCCAAGGAAAGATGGAAAAATCTCCAAAAGGCATCAAATTACAGATGAGACATTCTTATAATATGTCAATAAAAGTTAGATTTTATTTCCATCATTTACACTTTCAAAATAACAGAAAACAAAAAAATGGTGTCTGCAAAAGTTTGGGCACCCTGCAGAATTTATAGCATGCACTGCCCCCTTTGCAAAGCTGAGACCTGCCAGTGTCATGGATTGTTCTCAGTCATCGTCTGGGAAGACCAGGTGATGTCAATCTCAAAGGTTTTAAATGCCCAAACTCATCTGACCTTGCCCCAACAATCAGCACCATGGGTTCTTCTAAGCAGTTGTCTAGAAAACTGAAACTGAAAATAGTTGACGCTCACAAAGCTGGAGAAGGCTATAAGAAGATAGCAAAGCGTTTTCAGATGTCAATATCCTCTGTTCGGAATGTAATTAAGAAATGGCAGTCATCAGGAACAGTGGAAGTTAAAGCAAGATCTGGAAGACCAAGAAAAATATCAGACAGAACAGCTCGCAGGATTGTGAGAAAAACAATTCAAAACCCACGTTTGACTGCACGATCCCTCCAGAAAGATCTGGCAGACACTGGAGTTGTGGTACACTATTCCACTATAAAGAGATACTTGTACAAATATGGTCTTCATGGAAGAGTCATCAGAAGAAAACCTCTTCTACGTCCTCACCACAAAAATCATCGTTTTGAACTTTGCAAATGAACATATAGACAAGCCTGATGCATTTTAGAAACAAGTTCTGTGGACTGATGAGGTTAAAATTGAACTTTTTGGCCGGAATGAGCAAAGGTACGTTTGGAGAAGAAGGGGCACAGAATTCAATGAAAAGAACCTCTGTCCAACTGTTAAGCATGGGGTTGGATCAATCATGCTTTGGGGTTGTGTTGCAGCCAGTGGCACAGGGAACATCTCACGAGTAGAAGGAAAAATGGATTCAATAAAATTTCCGAAAATTTTGGATGATAACTTGATGCCATCTGTGAAAAAGCTGAAGTTAAAGAGAGGATGGCTTCTACAAATGGATAATGATCCTAAACACACCTCGAAATCCACGGGGGTATACATCAAGAGGCGTACAGTGTCCAACTCACCGGAGGATAACAATAAAAAGAGTGAAAAATCTAAATTAAAAATTAAATATGAAACCAAATATTATATTTACATTTTAAGCACTAGAACATACCATAATCTTTTTAAAACACTGTATTCCCATGAATAAAACCACCATACTAAATTAAATAGACCAGAGGAAAATAAATTAAAATCAAATAGATTAAATAGACCAGAGGAATTCGATTAAACATATATTACATAACCAAATCTTACTAGTCAGTATTCTTCAATCTATACAAGATATTATACTATTTAAAAACTTTAATAATAAATTTGAATTTAAAATTCCACCATAAATATAAATATAATAGTCCTGGAAGTCGCACATCTCTGCAAAACCCCGTAAGAAGAAGATGTATGACAGCCTCAGCAGCAGTGTCCAGCAGAGCAATGATTAAAGCTTCAGCAGTAGTTTTCAATCTCTCCTGATTGTCCTATGAGGCTGCATGACCCATGACCCTCTGTCTGGACAGCACTGATTGGGCCTGTGCCGATCACATGCACTTCCAAGGAAAAAAAAAAAAAAAACCCTCTCTCTAGCAATACACACCAAACTTAGCATGTGCTGGCTTGTCCTCAAAGCTCTGTTTTATCAGCAGAAGGATTGGGGACAGCAGAAAAATGGGGAGGATCACAGAAGACAGGATCAAACATCCTTTTTACACAATGCAAAGGATTAACCTCTTAGGTTCCACAGTGAGTATAGCAAGCATGCTTTACTGCATATACAGACTGATTTTACTGTTGTGTGCTTAGTAACACTAAGTTTTACAAGAGAATAGTGGCACCAGTGGTCATGGTGAAACTATTTCCACAGAACTAAATGAGTCCAATTGACATTCTTCATTGGCTATACAACAGAACATGAGTCCAATTGACATTCTTCATTGGCTATACAACAGAACATGAGTCCAAATGACATTCTTCACTGGCTATACAACAGAACATGAGTCCAATTGACATTCTTCATTGGCTATACAACAGAACATGAGTCCAAATGACATTCTTCACTGGCTATACAACAGAACATGAGTCCAATTGACATTCTTCATTGGCTATACAACAGAACATGAGTCCAACTGACATTCTTCATTGGCTATACAACAGAACATGAGTCCAATTGACATTCTTCATTGGCTATAACAACAGAACATGAGTCCAATTGACATTCTTCATTGGCTATACAACAGAACATGAGTCCAAATGACATTCTTCATTGGCTATACAACAGAACATGAGTCCAGTTGACATTCTTCATTGGCTATAACAACAGAACATGAGTCCAAATGACATTCTTCATTGGCTATAAGAACAGAACATGAGTCCAAATGACATTCTTCATTGGCTATACAACAGAACATGAGTCCAAATGACATTCTTCATTGGCTATACAACAGAACATGAGTCCAAATGACATTCTTCATTGGCTATACAACAGAACATGAGTCCAGTTGACATTCTTCATTGGCTATAACAACAGAACATGAGTCCAAATGACATTCTTCATTGGCTATAAGAACAGAACATGAGTCCAAATGACATTCTTCATTGGCTATACAACAGAACATGAGTCCAAATGACATTCTTCATTGGCTATACAACAGAACATGAGTCCAAATGACATTCTTCATTGGCTATACAACAGAACATGAGTCCAATTGACATTCTTCATTGGCTATAACAACAGAACATGAGTCCAAATGACATTCTTCATTGGCTATACAACAGAACATGAGTCCAATTGACATTCTTCACTGGCTATACAACAGAACAGTATGGTTTAAAAAAAAGAAAAAATGTCCATGCAGTATGCTGTAACTTAGATCTATGAAACAAAGACCAATATGGTATGCTGGGACATGTACAGAAATGTGAGAGGCCAGAGGGGCATGCTGGAACTGACATCAGTACAGAGAAAGACATCACTTTAGCATGCCTAGGGGGCCCAAACCACGCCAACAGCTCTAATGTCTTTGTAATAGCAAAATGTGTGTCCATTCCAGAAAAGGTTTATTTCGTGTGTGTGGATCATGGCTGAAGGAATTTAAATTTAAAAAGGTGAAGTGTAACCTGCTTATATTTTTCCTATTTTCCCTTCATCAACATGTTAATACATTTTTAAATAAAAACACTTCCATTTTCATTACATACTTTATTTTAGACCTAGTGACTTTATATCTTGGTCTCTGTACTTTTCTATACAATGCACGGACTTATATTTCCTCTGTATCCAGTTACTTCTAGGAAATACATTTTGTAAAATAATTTCTAGATGGTATCGCAGTCCAACCATTTTATATTGTATTTTTCCGTCATCCTCTGACATGTGCTAGCCTTGCCAGCAACATAAGGGCACTTATCTTCACAAAGTACAACCCTTTGGCAAAAGGGCTTTTAGCAGAATCCAATCCAATCAAATCAATATGACCCCTGAAACAACACTGTTGTCCATGCTATCAGGCTTCAAAAGGAGCATAAGCAGATTCTCGGTACTCATGTTCAGACCCATGTGTGTTCAGGGCTGTATGGCCGGAATGCAGGAATTCTGTGTACCACTCACAACAGCATCCATCCGTTGCCTATTTCAGGCATAGATTTTGATAGGCTGCTGGCAGCAGGGCTTGACTCTGCACCTGTGCCTCCCGGGTGCCCAAAAACACCATATGGGCCAAACCGCTGGTGTGCATGTAGCCTTAAGCAGAGATTTGCTCTCTTGGTGCTCCCTTGGTGGACTTCTGATGGCGCTGAGTGAGCCAGTATTTGGGACTGGTGACTGGTGTTCACCCGGATCTGGTGAAGTGGCAGAATGAGGACATGTAGAGACCTAGGTATTCGATTGTCAGCCAGACACCACTTGCTGGACAGGGTGACACCTTACAGCTGTTTCATAGCCTGCCCAGATTCTGGTGTGAATTAACTCTACAGTCTCACAGCTTATATTTTACAAAAAAATAAAATAAATAAAATGTTATACTATTTGTGTGCACTAAAATAGGAGTCATTTTTACTGCAAATACAGAGCAACTAACAGTTACCTAAAGTGGAATTAGAATCTAATACTAGATTCTTACAAATATATATATATATATATATATATACATACATATACATACACACACACACACACACACACACACATATACACACACATACATACACCTTTTTTTTGGCAGTTTAATGCCATCTTAAACAATGTAAAAAATTTAGGTGTTGGGCATCATGAATGAACTGTCGATTTGAATGTGCGATCCTGAAATCCAAGCCTTATACTTAGTGATGTCTAACCGGTTTGTCAAAACGTGGAAAAAGGGCCATCTCAGGAAGGATAATTAAAAGAAGAGATGCAAGAAAGAAAGTGAACAAATACAAGAGAAAACAGTAGTTTTCGGAACGCTATGACAGACGTTGCTCATATCTGTCAATCTGTCAATACACAAGCAAGAAACCATTAAAATAGCATGTAGAGAATACATATTCACACAGGCCTTGTATTTCCAAGGATCATTTTCAAAGCAAGAGAGCATTCATTAACCAGTGACCACTCATGATTCTTGCTGCGTTTACAAAAGGAGATGTGTACATTATATGTAAAGATGTGTCCTAGTGAAGTATTGATGTTGCAGAATTGGATAAAAGTTGAAGAAAGTGGATGTAGTCCAATAGTTCTGGACAAAAACAAGACCACTAAAATAATCTCTCTATTCTCCTTATTGGAGGACACAGTGGTGATCTTTAGATCTTGACTTTTGCATTATAGTACCACCTACAGGAGGAATACTTTGGGTAGAAACAAACATAAAGCCCAGGGGCAGACCCTACTGTTAGGCAGTTAATTTTACATTCCAGTACAGTGCCTGTGTGCCAAGATGACTGAACTCTTGTGTATGAGTAGGAGTGAAGTCATCCTGCACCAGCCAATCAAGATGGCCGAACAGCATCCAGAGAGAAACTGCCGGAACTGGAATTACAATCAGGTCCATAAATATTGGGACATCGACACAATTCCAACATTTTTGGATCTATACACCACCACAATGGATTTGAAATGAAACGAACAAGATGTGCTGCAGACTGTCAGCTTTAATTTGAGGGTATTTACATCCAAATCAGGTGAACGGTGTATGAATTACAACAGTTTGCCTATGTGTCTCCCACTTGTTAAGGGACCAAAAGTAATGGGACAGAATAATAATCATAAATCAAACTTTCACTTTTTAATACTTGGTTGCAAATCCTTTGCAGTCAATTACAGCCTGAATTCTGGAACGCATAGACATCACCAGACGATGGGTTGCATCCCTGGTGATGCTCTGCCAGGCCTCTACTGCAACTGTCTTCAGTTCCTGCTTGTTCTTGGGGCATTTTCCCTTCAGTTTTCTCTTCAGCAAGTGAAATACATGCTCAATCGGATTAAGGTCAGGTGATTGACTTGGCCATTGCATAACATTCCACTTCTTGCCCGTACAAAACTCTTTGGTTGCTTTTGCAGTATGCTTTGGGTCATTGTCCATCTGCACTGTGAAGCGGCGTCCAATGAGTTCTGAAGCATTTGGCTGAATATGAGCAGATAATATTGCCCGAAACACTTCAGAATTCATCCTGCTGCTTTTGTCAGCAGTCACATCATCAATAAATACAAGAGAACCAGTTCCATTGGCAGCCATACATGCCCACGCCATGACACTACCACCACCATGCTTCACTGATGAGGTGGTATGCTTAGGATCATGAGCAGTTCCTTTCCTTCTCCATACTCTTCTCTTCCCATCACTCTGGTACAAGTTGATCTTGGTCTCATCTGTCCATAGGATGTTGTTCCAGAACTGTGAAGGCTTTTTTAGATGTCGTTTGGCAAACTCTAATCTGGCCTTCCTGTTTTTGAGGCTCACCAATGGTTTACATCTTGTGGTGAACCCTCTGTATTCACTTGATTCTCTTGATTGTTGACTTTGACACACATACACCTACCTCCTGGAGAGTGTTCTTGATCTGGCCAACTGTTGTGAAGGGTGTTTTCTTCACCAAGGAAAGAAGTCTTTGCTCATCCACCACAGTTGTTTTCCGTGGTCTTCCGGGTCTTTTGGTGTTGCTGAGCTCATCGGTGCGTTCCTTCTTTTTGAGAATGTTCCAAACAGTTGTTTTGGCCACGCCTAATGTTTTTGCTATCTCTCTGATGGGTTTGTTTTGTTTTTTCAGCCTAATGATGGCTTGCTTCACTGATAGTGACAGCTCTTTGTTGCTGTCATCTCTCAAGATGAGATCCAGATTCCAAATGCAAATAGCACACTTGAAATGAACTCTGGACCTTTTATCTGCTCATTGTAATTGGGATAATGAGGGAATAACACACACCTGGCCATGGAACAGCTGAGAAGCCAATTGTCCCATTACTTTTGGTCCCTTAACAAGTGGGAGGCACATATGCAAACTGTTGTAATTCCTACACCGTTCACCTGATTTGGATGTAAATACCCTCAAATTAAAGCTGACAGTCTGCAGTTAAAGCACATCTTGTTCGTTTCATTTCAAATCCATTGTGGTGGTGTATAGAGCCAAAAATGTTAGAATTGTGTCGATGTCCCAATATTTATGGACCTGACTGTATTACAGACCTTAGATTCTCTTTCAAGAAAAATGAAAAATAACAGACTTACTGGCCAAATCAACAGATAAAAATAAAGTAAAAAGCTTCAACAAACCTAAGAGAGCTGCCACCAAGAATTGGTTAGCTACAATATAGTAATTTTTTTTTTTGGATTTACTACTGCTTTAAAGTAGAACTTTAGGTAAAACTTTTGCATTTTGCAAAAAAATAAGGGAAGGTTATAACCCCATTAGATTTTTTTTTTTTTGCTTTTTTCCTTTGTATACCCTGTGGGGAGGTTTCCCTTCAAATGCTATTCCATAACCTAAATCAAGAAGCTAGAGGAATTCCCTCCAAAGTGAGAGAGGGAAGCCCTGGTTGTCACCAGAATTTCCATTGGAATATTTCCCCTAGACAACCAAAATTTGGGATTTTATTTCACTTTTATTTTTGGTGATAACTAGACAATTGGTAAAAAGCGGGTGAATCTTCCCAAAGGGACACGGATAGCAATAAAAGCCTGTTCCAATCCCACTCTGCTCTATCCATATTCTTTTGCATTTAGTTATACTTTAAATGGCAAAAAAGGAACATTGTTAGGAAATAAATATAGGAGCTACCACTGCTAACTTGTTTTTAAAGGTGCAAGCCTTTGGTCAGGAATTAGCAGATTCCTGCTGCTGCAATTCGTACCAGCCTAAATAGATGGTGTGAATGTAGACTAAAGGTGAAGATAAACATTAGATGTCACATGATTTGGCCATTTGGACCACTTGGGTTGGTAATCTAATAACTACTAGGTACCAGCAGAAATCCTAAACAGACAATGGCACTTGGGGTGTGTGCTACATACCTCCCCAGGTGGTGCTTCACCCTGCTGTTTTTGCCAACCACCTTACAAAAACACTGTCTGCTACCCCCTACTATCTGCCCTCACCTGGACTCACCTTTCTCCACTTTAAGCCCAGAAGCATTCCAGAGGAGATCCGTGGAGCTCAGTTCACCTGTATTCAATCCATCAATCTCCACTAGAATGAGAACTTCCAAGCTCAGAACTGTCGATCCCAGCTGAAGCAGATCAGGCACACGGTGATCCCAACCTGCAAGGGCTAGGAGGAGAAGATCAGGGTTCTACTTGACCCTTGATGCCTCTCCTTATTTACTATCACATAGCAGCAAAGGACAGGAAAAGGTGTTACTGGTAGGCTCATCAGATGAAAAAAAAAAAACCCCACAAAAACGAAAATCAGTGCAACCACTACCACAAAAGGACTGGCAAATCAGAATATTATATTTTTGTTCTTGGGTTTAGCTACCATATTTGCCGGCGTATAAGACGACTGGGCGTATAAGACGACCCCCTACTTTTCCTGTTAAAATATAGGGTTTGAGCTATACTCGCCATATAAGACTACCCCTCTTCCAACACACACCAAATAAAAATGAAAAAACATCAGATTTGATTTCAATATGGTATACTATTTCAGTATGGTATTCCAATGATGGGGTGCTATTCCTCCCACTGACACCAATGATGGGGCACTATTCCTCGCTCTGACACCAATGATGGGGCACTATTCCTCCCACTGATACCAATGATGAGGCACTACTCCTCCCACTGACACCAATGATGGGGCACTATTTCATCCACTGACACCAATGATGGGGCACTATTCCTCCCACTGATACCAATGATGGGACACTATTCCTCCCACTGACACCAATGATGGTGTTCCATCATTAGTGTCAGTGGGAGGAATAGTGCCCCATCATTAGTCAGTGGGAGGAATAGTGCCCCATCATTGGTGTCAGTGGGAAGAATCGTGCCCCATCATTGGTGTCAGTGGGAGCAATAGTGTCCCATCATGAGTGTCAGTGGGAGGAATAGCGCTCCATCATTGGTGTCAGTGGGAGGAATAGCGCCCCATCATTGGTGTCAGTGGGAGGAATAGTGCCCCATCATTGGTGTCAGTGGGAGGAATAGCGCCCCATCATTGGTGTCAGTGGGAGGAATAGCGCCCCATCATTGGTGTCAGTGGGAGGAATAGCGCCCCATCATTGGTGTCAGTGGGAGGAATAGCGCCCCATCATTGGTGTCAGTGGGAGGAATAGCGCCCCATCATTGGTGTCAGTGGGAGGAATAGCGCCCCATCATTGGTGTCAGTGGGAGGAATAACGCCCCATCATTGGTGTCAGTGGGAGGAATAGCGCCCCATCATTGGTATCAGTGGCAGGAATTGCGCCCCATCATTGGTGTCAGTGGGAGGAATAGTGCCCCATCGTTGGTATCAGTGGAAGGAATAGTGCCCCATTGTTGGTATCAGTGGCGAAAAAGTGCCCCATCATTGGTATCAGTGGGGAGAATAGTGCCCCATCATTGGTGTCAGTGTGTGTGGGAGGGGGAATAGTGCCCCATCGTTGGTGTCAGTGGGGAGGAGGAATAGAGCCCCATCGTTGGTGTCAGTGGGGGAGGAACAGTGCCTCATCGTTGGTGTCAGTGGGGGGAGGAATAGTGCCTCATCGTTGGTGTCAGTGGGGGGAGGAATAGTGCCTCATCGTTGGTGTCAGTGGGGGAGGAATAGTGCCTCATCGTTGGTGTCAGTGGGGGAGGAATAGTGCCCCATCGTTGGTGTCAGTGGGGGAGGAATAGTGCCCCATCGTTGGTGTCAGTGGGGGAGGAATAGTGCCCCATCGTTGGTGTCAGTGGGGAAGGAATAGTGCCCCATCGTTGGTGTCAGTGGGGGAGGAATAGTGCCCCATCGTTGGTGTCAGTGGGGGAGGAATAGTGCCCCATCGTTGGTGTCAGTGGGGGAGGAATAGTGCCCCATCGTTGGTGTCAGTGGGGGAGGAATAGTGCCCCATCGTTGGTGTCAGTGGGGGAGGAATAGTGCCCCATCGTTGGTGTCAGTGGGGGAGGAACAGTGCCTCATCGTTGGTGTCAGTGGGGGAGGAACAGTGCCTCATCGTTGGTGTCAGTGGGGGAGAGGAATAGTGCCAAGAGTGTCACAGCATGGTGCTGCTGCACACTTACTGGCCGCTCCCTCACTCGATATTTGCGGGGCCGCCCGGCTCCGCCTCCTCGCCGGTGATTGGTCGCCTGTGTGCCTTTCCAGTGCTGGCGCCCAATCACCGGTGAGGAGGCGGAGCCGATAGGCCGTGCGACCATCGAGCGGCCGAACTGAAAGAAGGAGCAGCCTCGCTTCCTGGACCGGATCATCGTAGGACTGGGACCGGAGCCAGGTAAGGTACAGCAGCCCCCTGCCCGCCCCTGTACTTAGTGTCCCTTCCGCCACCGCGCCGCCCCTCGAAAAAGTGCAGCCCGACACCGGCTCGCCGTATACCGGCGTATAAGACGACCCCCGACTTTTCAGAAGATTTTCATGGGTTAAAAAGTCGTCTTATACGCCGGCAAATACGGTATATTTTGAAACTGGCCACAGAGGATTTTTTTTTTTCATTCAAGCAGCAGGACTCTCTGCCGTCAGAATGCACTGATCATAAAGGAGGAGAAGCACCTTCTGAGTGTAGCATTTGGACAAACTAATGTATTGACACATACAGTATGTAGCAACTCACACGAAACTGGTAAACAAAAAAAAAAAAAAAATGCTCATCAGCAAGTATACACCACTCTGCCCCATCCGGTACCGGTTCCGTCTGATAGAAAAGTCACAGCCCAACTAGGCTGGCTGCTCTGGAGGCACCCAGAACTTCCTGGTCAGCATGGAACGCACAGCAGGAGGTGGATGTGCTGTCACTATTAGATATGGATGCAGTGGACATGACTATGTGCTATGTCCGCCTCCTGCTGTGTGTTCCATGCTGGTCAGGAAGTCCTGAGTGCATCCAAAGCAGCCAGCCGAGCGGGGCTGCAACTTTTCCCATCGGGCAGAATTGGTACCAGATGGGGCAGAGCGGTGTTTACTTGCTGATGAGGTTTTTTTCACCAGTTTCATGTAAGTTGCTACATATGCATCAATAAATTAGTCTGCCCAATGCTACACTCAGAAGGCGCTTCTCCTTTATTTTTACCATCTGCTTCAAGCAACCACGACATAGCACCCACCGAGTGTATCTGGACTTTTACTGGTGTGGGCTACCTGTGCGGATTTCTCCTTTTATTACCAGGAATTATACAGTAGACTTTTCATTTCCCTGGTACACCACAATTCCCTTTTTATTGCTTTAAAATCAGAGTAAACCATCAGAGTCTGCAGCTGCTGAGCAAAAAAAGTTTCCCACATTCCCATTCATCATAAGTTGATCCAACGAGTGACTTCTGTTGAACAGGTATGGCCATGCATGGATCAAAAAACTCTTCTGGTTCCTTCTGGACCAGCAATTATTGATTCAACTAAGCCAGCATAAAGGGTTTCAGATTCCTATCCAAAATGTGAAAATTTCTAAGACAAATTATCATTGTAAAGTGAATCTTTCCAATCCCCAAGTATTTGAAAAATCGTAATACTGTCACAATCTGCACCTTTAGCTTATAAAACCCATACTTCTTGCCCAAACGAGCAGCCTACGAAGGTTAAACAGCTATGGATATGCAAATTCCAACTGTCGTTAAAAGTCGGTACCTAAACCTTCATACCTGTTCTCACGCCATTTCCCCTGACTGCTGATAAATGCAAATATTAATGACATATGGCCATCATAGGAAGAGCAGAGGCATTTGTACACAGACTGGCTGACAGCTTGGCCTCACTTGTTCTACACTATGCAATATGCAGGAACCCAAAGGAGGAATGAAGGAGTCTCTGGAGATAGACTGCAGATGAGCTTCTGTACATCACATTATGCACTAGTCAGTTGCTCATAATAGCAGTCATTTCTGTAAACACTAGAAAAAGGGTAAGTTTAAAGCCACAAAAAGGATAAAAATGCAATAATTATATTTAACCCTTTCATTGCCAGGCCCTGTGCTCCACTTTTATTTTAAACTCAGCTGGACCATTTTTGCAATTTTTCCATTGCTTTTTTATGTTTCCCTTACAGCTTTCAGAGTTTGTAAAAGACCTCCCAAACCATATAGGTTCTGAACACACATGACCGGTAGAATAAAAAGAAGGTGCTACTGATTTTTAAGGCTCTGCGATATTTGCACAAATGTTTATCAAAGCAATATTTTCACTGAAATACACTAAAATCATTATTAGCACATAAAAACGAAGCAAATTTTAAAAAATTACTGTTAAATATAACATTTAATCTGTATTAGGTTAATAAATAAACATTTGTACATTTTAAATTGCGCCTTTTTGCGAAATGGTAAAAGAAAATTCAGTACTGTCCGTGATACTTTTTTTATTTGCACTAACATACAATTTTGAGGACAAGCTTTCGGGGAGTGTCCCCTTCTTCAAGGTCCAAGCAGTACTGTTACAAAATTTTAGCAGAATGTTAGAAGATATGTGGGAAGAAGGCCAGAGGCAGCTGGAAAATGCCATCTACTATAAAAAACTGGATTATGATCCGACCCAGGACTTTACAAAACAATTAAAAGGTCTCATTAAAACACTTCCAGCCCACCTACATTCAGAACTTATAAATGCGATTCCGGATCATCCAGAAATCGGGGACTTCTACATGCTGCCCAAAATCCACAAGCCAGGAAATCCAGGCAGACCCATCATACCAGGTATGAATACACTCACCGAACAAATCTCAGGCTTTGTAGAAAAATTTTTTTAAAACCGTTAGTCATGAATACTGCTAGTTTCCTGCAAGACACCACTGACTTTCTGAACAAGACCAACAACATACAGCAATTACCATCCAAAACACTTCTAGTGACTATGGATGTAGTATCCCTGTATAGTAACATCCCTCACAAAGATGGATTAGCTGCATGTCACAGATCCTTATCATCTTCACCAAACCATAAATACACTGCTGAGGATGTTACACATCTCATTGAATTCATACTTACACACAACTACTTTGCCTTCAATAAAGACATCTATCTTCAATGTATGGGTACTGGGATGGGAAGTAAAAAATGGCACCCCAATATGCCAATTTATTTATGGCTGACCTGGAGGAAAAATTCTTAAAACAGCGTGGAACAAAAACCATACAAATACTAATCGCTATATTGATGATATTTTCATCATATGGACAGAAGGTGAAGAACACCTAAAACAATTTTACTCATTGATCAACACTTTTCATCCATCAATCAAACTAAAAATGGAATACTCAAACACACACGTCAACTTCCTAGATACCACAGTATACATCAGGGATGATACGCTTCACACCTCAATATACAGGAAACCCACTGACAGATGCAACTACCTCCACATTTCTAGCTTCCACCCCCAACACACGAAACGTGCCATCATGCACAGTCAGGCCATTAGATACCACCGAATATGTTCTGACCCAAGAGAGAGATACACATCTCGGGACACTAGCAGACTCCTTCCATAAGAAAGGTTACAAGGACAAAACTATCAACACCAGCATAAACACAGCCTTGAGAACCCGAAGATGAAATCTGCTTCAGTACAAAGAGAAAAAAAACAAACCGTGTACCTCTAGTAACCACATACAACCCAGCACTAGAAGGAATAAGAAAAATAATCAAAGATTTACAACCCATCATAACAGAGGATGGAAATCTGAAAGAAATATTCCAACAACCCCCAATACTGGCCTTCAGACAACCCCCCCAACCTCAGAAACAAACTAATCAGTAGGAAACTTCCTTCTGATCAAAATGTCACAAATAATGGAAGCAAACCCTGCAATAAAAAACGCTGCAAACTGTGCAACCAAATCAATCCATCAAAAAGTGGCAGACACTCAAAAGGGATCTTCAATATCTCCGGATCATACAGCTGCACCTCCAGTAATGTTGTGTACCTTATCCAGTGCAGAAAGTGTAGCAAAGGATCTTATGTTGGCGAAACAGGACAGAAGTTGCAAACAAGGATGAATTTGCACAGACATACCATCAAGGAACATAAAGAAGATGACCTGTGCACACCTGTAGGACACCATTTCGCACAACCAGACCACATTATGGAAGACCTCAATGTTTTAGTTCTTAAAGGAAATTTCAAATCCATTCAGGAAAGAAAAACTTTTGAACTAAGAATGATAATTCTATTTGACACAAGAGATAACGGCCTTAATTTGGACATGGGATTCCTCAATCATTATCCAACATATTTATGACTCCCTCTGTGAGTGCTGCCCCCCCCCCCCCCTCAGTCTTTGCTTTTTGCTTTGCTGTTCTGATCTCTAAGCTAACCTTAGGCTTGTGTTTCTTTCTGATTTTTTTTTTCTCAATCCCCACATATCTTTTGCTAAAAATACACTAAAATCATTATTAGTGGATACATACATGGCGAAATTTATAAAATTTCTGCTAAATTCCTACTAAGTATACAAGTTAAAAAACTGTATTGAGTAAAAAAAAAACAAAATATTTGTAAACTTTAAAATTGCACCTTTTTGTGAAATGGGGGAAAAAGGAAGGTATGCAATACTGTAAAAAAACAAAAACAAAAAAAACAATTTACTCTAAAAATGTAAAAGGTTATAATTTTTCACGTACAACTTTCAGAATTTGGAACCCCTCCCAACAAAATATTTTTCAAAAGCACATAACCTATGGAACCCCCCCCCCCCCAAACTAAATATTTTTTGAAAGCACATTACCTATGGAAAAAAGAAAAATGTGCTATTGATTTTTTAGGCCCGGAAATAGTTGCGCAAAAGTTCATCAAACCGCTATTTTCACTTAAAATACACTAAAATCATTATTAGTGGAAACATACATAGCAAAATGTACACAATTCCTGCTAAATTCCTATTAAATACAAAAGTTGATATTGCATTGAGTTACCGTATATACTCGAGTATAAGCCGAGTTTTTCAGCACATTTTTTGTGCTGAAAAACGGCCCCCTTGGCTTATACTCGAGTCAGCGTCTGCAGATGGCTCCCCCCCCCTTTCCAACAGAAGGGAAACTACGGTAAGTACATTGGTGGGCAGGGGGCTGCTGTCTCTTACCTGGCTCCGGTCCCACGACGATCCGGTCCAGGTGGCGCGGCTGCTCCTTCATTCGGTTCGTCCACTGGATGTTCGCGCGGCTGCTCGGCTCCGCCTTCTCACCGGTGATTGGCCGCCAGAACTGTAGCTCAGGAAAGGCACACAGGCGGCCAATCACAGGCGAGGAGGCGGAGCTGAGTGGCCCCGCGAAAATCGAGTGAAGGAGATGCAGGTAAGTGTGCCGTGCTTAGGTGCTGCTGCAACCACATATGCTGGCTGCAGCAGCACCGTACTGGAACAGGGGTCAGCAAGTGTCAGTGGGAGGAATAGTGCCCCATCATTGGTGTCACTGATACCAATGATGAGGCATTATTCCTCCCACTGACACCAACGATGGGGCAATTTTCCTCCCCCCCACTGACACCGATTGGGCACTATTCCTCCCCCCCCCACTGACACCAATGATGGGATACTATTCCTCCCACTGACACCAATGTTGGGACACTATTCCTCCCACTGACACCAATGATGAGACACTATTCCTCCCACTGACACCAAAGATGGGGCACTATTCCACTGACACCAATAATGGGGTGCTATTCCCCCCACTGATACTAATGATGGGGCACTATTCCTGCCACTGATACCAATGATGGGGCACTATTCCTCCCACTGACACCAATGATGGGGCACTATTCCTCCCACTGATACCAATGATGGGGCACTATTCCTCCCACTGATACCAATGATGGGGCACTATTCCTCCCACTGATACCAATGATGGGGCACTATTCCTCCCACTGATACCAATGATGGGGCACTATTCCTCCCACTGATACCAATGATGGGGCACTATTCCCCCCACTGATACTAATGATGGGGCGCTATTCCTGCCACGGATACCAATGATGGGGCGCTATTCCTCCCACTGACACAAATGATGGGGCGCTATTCCTCCCACTGACACCAATGATGGGGCACTATTCCTCCCACTGACACCAATGATGGGGCACTATTCCTCCCACTGACACCAATGATGGGGCACTATTCCTCCCACTGATACCAATGATGGGGCACTATTCCTCCCACTGATACCAATGATGGGGCACTATTCCTCCCACTGATACCAATGATGGGGCACTATTCCTCCCACTGATACCAATGATGGGGCACTATTCCTCCCACTGACACCAATGATGGGGCACTATTCCTCCCACTGATACCAATGATGGGGCACTATTCCTCCCACTGACACCAATGATGAGGCACGATTCTTCCCACTGGTGTTCCCACCCTCGGCTTATACTCGAGTCAATAGTTTTTCCCAGTTTTTTTGTGGTAAAATTAGGTACCTCGGCTTATATTCGGGCCGGCTTATACTCGAGTATATACGGTAATAAATAACAAATATTTGCCGATTTTGAATTGTGCCTCTGTGAAATGATGAAAACGGAATGTGTGCAAAACTGCAATTAAAAAAAATCTAGGCTCAAAATCTGCAGGTTGCCATTTTTTCACTTTCAGAATATGAAAGGACTCCTCAAACCATACATGTATATATAAATAAAAAAAAGTGCCACAAATTGTTTTTAGGCCCCGCAATAGTTGTGCAAATGTTCTTCAAATCACAATTTTCTCTAAAAATAAACTAAAATCATTATTAGTGCACATAAACACAACCTAATTTTTTCAAATTCCTGCTTAATTGCTACTAAGGCCTCGTACACATGGGGCATGCTAGAATGTATGCCCGTGGAGGGCAGTGTGGGGATCGTAGATGTGCAGATTGTGGATGGGGGGGGGAATTAGAGTGGGGGGCATTTAAAAAAAAAAAAAGAACAGCGGCGACGGTAATTAGTGAGGCTGGAGACAGGGAAGGGAGGGTAGTGGTGGCATTCGCGTGGGGGGGGGGCCTTACATTTGAGTTGTATAGCCCTGATCAGTGGCTTCTTAGCCACTAGTCAGAGCTGTCTGCTGAACACTTTTACTATAAGCTCATGAGCTGATAGCAGATGAGGAATGGACCTGGCCTGCTGGAAGCGGTGCTGGAGGGCCGTACGTTGTACACACCTGGCAGTGAAATGGTAATGTCTTGAGCAGTGTATTTTTTTTACATGGCAATTCTAGTAAAGAGTTACTAGGCCTGTGATAATTCGGGGTACTCACTTTATTTCATTGTGGTACATACACTTATTAAACCCCCGTAATGTCTTCTTTTCATAGCTTGATGGGAAAACATATGTAGTCGATGGACCGAATCAGTCACAGAAGAAGAACAACCTACCCCTCTTCCTTGGGGTATGACCCTCCAGGCAACTTAAAGTGGTTGTAAGCCTCAGACATGAAATATGAACAAAGCATATCCCTCCGACAACCTGTGGACTACGATCTGCCAGTTGACCGCGGCCTGGTGACTGGTAGATCGTGCCTGGGCTTGCCGTCCTGCTGTCACACATGTAGCTCAGCCAGCGCAGGCCATGGTGGGAGAAGGCAGTCCAGGAGGCATCAGCCAACCTTGTAAGCCGCCGTATCCTCTATAGTGTTGGCTGCGGTGTCGGGGGGAGCAATACATAAGGCACTCCACCTCTTATTCCTGGATGCACAAAGACTAGCAGCAGCTAGAAGAGGTCTACAGCTCCGTGTATTACACTGGGCATACTAGGGCACACTATTAGCTATGTGGGCACAACAGAATCTTTATGCTATTGTGCCCATATAGATGCTGCTCTGCCCATACAGATGCACAATAGCAACTATATGGGCACAACAGCCTCAATATGGGTCCAATAGTATCAGGGATGCACGTTTGATCTCCCCCTCTCTCTCTGAGCCGTCAATTTATGCAGCACTTTACATATATATTATACATGGACATCAGTCCCTAACCCTCAAGGGGCGTACAATCTAAAGTCCCTAACTCACATTCCTACTGTGGGCACTTCCGCCTGGCAGTACTAGGGTAGTTGGTTTGAATCCCAATCACGGCACCTCCTGCCTGGAGTTTGCATGTTCTCTCTGTGCCTGTGTGGGTTTCCTCCGGTTACCTCCCACATTCCAAAGACATGCTGGTAGGTTAATTGGCTCCTGTCTAAATTGGCCCTAGTACATGTATGTATGAATGTAAGTTAGAGACCTTAGATTCTACGCGCCTTGAGGGCTAGGGACTGCTGTGAATGTACAATATGTATATCTAAAGTGCTGCATAAATTGATGGCGCTATATAAGTACCTGAAATAAAATACTAGGGCCAATTTAGACAGGAGCCAATAAACCCACCAGCATGTCTTTGGAGTGTGGGAGGAAACCGGAGTACAGGGAGGAAACCCATGCAGGCACAGGGAGAACATGGAAACTCCATCCATGTATTATATAAAAATATAAACTCAAAATAGTGCAAATACCTGATGGAACAGTTTACCAAATAACTGGACTTTATGTTAAATCTAAAACCAGCATAAGAATATATTCACAAATCTTATCCCTATACATGTTGCTTTCTAGGAAGCTTGACAGTGCAGACACCTCCACAGGACTGCCTGATAAGCACAAGCCCCACCATGCAGATATGTCCCAATAAATGTTGAGAAATTCCCAATTCACTTTATAAAAGAAAAAAAAAAACATCCCACCCAGCTCACCCTTTACAGTCAGGCAGTAAAAGCATTAGATGAAGGTTGAAGGGTCCTTTCCCACTGGCAATCGTTTTTTCAAGCGGACCGGATCACGAGGTCCATGCTTTTCTATGGCAGGTGTAAACAAACTTTGATCGATTTTATAGCCGCCTGCTTTCAGGTCTGATCAGGCCCACTAAAAGAGAAAAAAAAAAAAGGAGGATAAACACAAAATGCCCTTCTATTTGGGTGGACCAGATCAGATCGCCGATCAGGATCCCCTATTGATCCAAAACGCAAACCGCCCACATGAAAGGACCCTGAGCCTGGGTTCACATATATGTGGTGCGGTAGATCGCATGTGATTCACACAGGAACGGCACCGCATTCCTGTGCAAATCACCTGTGATTTGTGCCATGCATTTTGTATGGCACCCGAAAAGGTGCAGGACCCTTATTTTGGTCTGCACTAGAATCGGATTGCATGGATTGCATTGCACACCTATGTGATCCGATTCTGCACATCGCACCGCATTTTGGGAACCGCTTTTTGGGTTTTGTTAACTTAACATACGCAGGTAAAGCCCTGGGGCTAAAGGTGGGGAATTTGTAAAGGATATCCTATTGAGGAAAAGCCTTTCATCTGAAGTAATTTCCATTTCACTGTATAGTAGACCTCTCCTGAGGTTGGTGCCCTTTATTCTCAAAGAATCTAATGTACAGCTATAGTCTATCCTTCCCATTGACAAATGATATTTTTTTACAGCTCAGCCAAGCTGCATTGAAATACTAATGAACTTGCAAATGTTGCTCACCTTCCTTTTTTGGGGAAAGACAACTTTTTGCCTGGGTTCACAATGGTGCGGAATTTGCAGCAGGAGCATATGTTAAGTTAACAAAACCCAAAAAGCGGTTCGCAAAATGCAGTGCGATGTGCAGAATCGGATCGCATAGGTGTGAATACCCATGCAATCCGATTCTGCACATTGCACCGCATTTTGCGAACCGCTTTTTGGGTTTTGTTAACTTAACATACGCTCCTGCTGCAAATTCCGCACCGCACCATTGTGAACCCAGGCTAAAAGTTGTCTTTCCCCAAAAAAGGAAGGTGAGCAACATATGCAAGTTCATTAGTATTTCAATGCAGCTTGGCTGAGCTGTAAAAAAATATAATTTGTCAGTGGGAAGGATAGACCTTAGCTGTACATTAGATTCTTTGAGAATAAAGGGCACCAACCTCAGGAGAGGTCTACTATACAGTGAAATGGAAATTACTTCAGATGAAAGGCTTTTCCTCAATAGGATATCCTTTACAAATTCCCCACCTTTAGCCCCAGGGCTTTACCTGCATGTCAAGAAATTTGCTCTAGTTTCTTTGCCCTTCAGGTATACATGAATGAGACAAAAAGCTGCTAATCACTTAATCATTATACTGCTACCAAAGGCTATTAGAACATATTCCAGCAGAATATGAGAAATACAACTTAAAGCAGAATTAAGACCAAAAGCAAACAATTATATCGCAGCTTACCAGTTCTTAGATGTAATGTCTCTATTTGTTTTCTTTTTTACGCTTTCTTCTATTTTCATCTGATGAAATGGCCAGTAATTTGGTTTTTCAAAAGAACAAGCTCTCCCGCAGTTACAGGGATGAGACAAACCAGTTAGCACTGGCAGAGGTTTACAATGATCCGCTTTTATTTATTCATGTAAAACCTTTATCTCTAAAAGGAACAAAACTGTTGCTGTAACTGCTGATAAAGTGTTAGCGGGAGTTTGGCTTCAATTTGTTAGTGTATATAAATCTGCTAGTTTAACGCTCCGTTCCCCCCAGATGGACAATGCTGCTGTCCAAAATGTGCCTCCTGTACTCACTCATCCAGAGTGGAGGCACTCTAATACAGGAGGTATGTTACTGGCCAGATCACCCAGTGAAAACAGTGAAAAAGCCTGAAAAATAATACATCCACTACATCTAATGATTTGATAGTAGATATTTGGTTTGGGGTTTAACACCGCTTTAAAACGTTTGTCCACCTTTTAATTTTTTTTCTGTAAAGGTGAACTAACACCGTACACCCTCCCCACGCCCCTGTCCCCACTGTGCCTCCAAAGATGCTACTCTGACAGCAACCAGTCCAATGGTCTGGGAATTTGAAATCCTTGCTCTTCTCCCTCTTCTCTGTGCAGTGCTTCCAGGACGGACAAGATCGATTCTGATTGGTCAGCGCCATCACAGTGAATTGCTCTGGTCTGTCCCAGAAGTGCTGACATCATTGCTTACTACTTTTGAATTCTGTTAATGATCACAGAGGTCACATGGTACAAGGCTATTCACAACAGCCTTGTACCATGTGACAAGCTGTGACCAATCACAGCTCACACAGTATTTCTCAATGGCTGCAAGAATGCAGCCAGAGAGAAGGAGAAATCCTTGCTTTTACAGCCTTTATGGGTGTAAAAGCAATCAGTGTTAAAAAAAAGAAAAAAAAAAATCTTCATCACCTCCCACAAGTAGTACAGTGTTACTATGGTGACACTGTACTGCTAGGGTGACAGTATGTTAAAAGAAAAAAAAAAGAAACAAATAATAATATAGAAAAGTAAAAATGTAAAAAAATAATTTTTGAAAAATTATCATTTTTGGGTATTTTGTTTTTACTAAAAAAGATAGCTGAATACATTTTGATCAAGATGTATGAGGAAAGATTATTTATTTGCAAAACTTTAACAGAATAAAAGATGTGTGGACATTTTCATTTATATAGCAAAAAAAATAAAAATCCCAGTGGTGAATAAATACCACCAAAAAAAAGTTTTATCTGTCTCAAAAAATTATTAAAAATTAATATGGGTACAGTGTTGCATGACCGCGCAATTGTCATTTAAAGTGTGACAGCGCTGAAAGCTGAAAATTGGCCTGGACTGGAAGGGGGGTGAAAGTGTCCAGACTGGAAGTGGTTAAAGTCTTGTGTATATCTGCAATGTACAAAACAACATGCATCCTTTTTGCAGGCACATGGCAGTGCCAATAATTCTTAATGGCAGCCCATGCACCTTGCTCTCCTGCAGGCTAAACAGAGTACTCTGCAATTTTAAAAACCCTAAAAGCGTTGCGGAAATCAGGCAAAAACACGCGCACACCTGCACAGGTGTAAAGGGAACATTAATAGGCATAAAAGGATCAATACTTTACTACATATTGTATCTGCTTGCCTTCTGGGGTATCAAGAAGGATTTACTTTCCACCCAATGTACCAAATCGGGCCATGCTTTATATTGGAGTTCTTTTGCCTTCCTCCGGATCAATGGTGGGGATAAGATTCTGTATATGGAGGATTTCTACTTATTTATTCTGTTTATTTTCTAGTCGTTTGTACTAGATGGACTTGAATCTTTTGTTCAACCTATGTAACTATATACACACACAATGCCTGGGAGTCAGTTTAGACCAGGGGGTCTCCAAACGTTCTAAACAAAGGTCTGTTCAGACTTTAGGGGGGCCAGACTGTGGCAATTGGGAGTAGAAATTGTCCTGGCAATAGGGGGGAGTAAATGATGCATCTGCTGCATTAGGGAGAGGAATAACGTCCTATTGTTGGTGTCAGTGGGAGAAATAGTGCCCTGCTGGTGTCAGTGGCCCATCATTGGTATCAGTAGGAGAAATAGTGCCCCATTGTTGGTGTCAGTTTGAGGAATAGTCCTCCATCATTGGTGAAAATGGGAGAAATAGCGCCCCAATGATGGTGTCAGTTTGAGGAATAGTCCTCCATCATTGGTTAAAATGGGAGAAATAGCGCCCCAATGATGGTGTCGGTTTGAGGAATAGTCCTCCATCATTGGTTAAAATGGGAGAAATAGCGCCCCAATGATGGTGTCAGTTTGAGGAATAGTCCTCCATCATTGGTTAAAATGGGAGAAATAGCGCCCCAATGATGGTGTCAGTTTGAGGAATAGTCCTCCATCATTGGTTAAAATGGGAGAAATAGCGCCCCAATGATGGTGTCAGTTTGAGGAATAGTCCTCCATCATTGGTGAAAATGGGAGAAATAGTGCCCTGCTGTTGATGTCAGTAGCAGGGACTATGCCCCATTGTTGGTGTCAGTGTGAGGAATAATGTCTTGTACCATTGGGAGGAAAAGTGCCCCAAGGGCCAGAAAAAGGCAAGCAAAGGGCAGAATTCAGCCCCCTGGCCGCAGTTTGGAGACCACTGGTTTAGACCACCACTGACGACCTGAGAACTACCAACAATACACATGGCCTTTAACCCTTTCCCACTTGCACTGTCCACTTTTAAAGTTGACATTCAGAGGGGTGGGAAGGATCGGCGATTATGTGACCTTGTGTGATTGGCGGTCACTGTGGTAACATGATCGGAAGCCAGTCCGCCAGCTACCAATGTCTTCTCGGGACCAAGAGCAGTTTTCAGCAGTTGGGTCTTTGTGCTGGGAGCGCACTCCCAGCACAGGAACATGGCTTTCCCAAGCAACGCATATGTGCACCGCGTGGGCATTAAAGCCCAGTTTTTTGCCACTGCATACACGGGTTAATGGGGCATAATGAGGTTACATACAAAGCTCTGGCTGTACTCTCATTATTTGTGAATGTCAAGGATGAGAACTCCAATGCAGTATAAACATGAACTTTTACACTACTCCAAATAAGAGAGTGATTCACAAAAATTTCTATGGATTCGTTGTATGCTTTACTAATCTGTATTTACATTTCTAGCTAGAACACATAAAAATGATAACCATCACATTAACAATGCAAATACTGTATGTCATACCAAATTAGGCAGAACTTACACTTGCTAGCGAGTACACTCATGAGAAAATTACAACAAAGTAAAAATATATAGAGCAAAAATAATTCACGCATTTTAAAGAACCCTTGTGTAATGTACACAGCTTCAACTGTGGAATAAACAGAGACACTGGGTAACGCCTGAGGCCAGTGCCAAGTAATTAAAGCGCACAGCTGGCATCTCCTCAAGCAAAGTATGTACTCATAAGGACCTATGCTGTCACACAGACAGAGATGTCAATCACGCAAATATTTCATAGGAGGCCTCAGATTATGTCTAGTTATATTTCCATACCAGGCTATTACCCTATGATGTACATACAAAAAAACCTCAGCCTTTAGAACCACTTTAACATTCTAATCAGATAAAATCCCATAATCAGAATAATTAAAAAATAAAACCCAGGTGGCAAGTGGTTGCAGGACTTGTGGTTCCAGACTACTGTGAACCACTTGCCTAAGTGGAGTGGACATATGCAGTTCAAGTTTTCAGAGCCAATGGAAAGGGATCAATGGTTCAGCTATGTAGCCACCTGTATCAAAGATCTCCACTTTTGTGCCACTCACCACCGATATGAGGACACTTTACCACTCACCACCGATATGAGGACACTTTACCACTCACCACCGATATGAGGACACTTTACCACTCACCACCGATATGAGGACACTTTGCCACTCACCACCCATATGAGGACACTTTGCCACTCACCACCCATATGAGGACACTTTGCCACTCACCACCCATATGAGGACACTTTGCCACTCACCACCCATATGAGGACACTTTGCCACTCACCACCCATATGAGGACACTTTACCACTCACCACCCATATGAGGACACTTTACCACTCACCACCCATATGAGGACACTTTACCACTCACCACCCATATGAGGACACTTTACCACTCACCATCGATATGAGGACACTTTACCACTCACCACCCATATGAGGACACTTTACCACTCACCACCCATATGAGGACACTTTACCACTCACCACCCATATGAGGACACTTTACCACTCACCACCCATATGAGGACACTTTACCACTCACCATCGATATGAGGACACTTTACCACTCACCATCGATATGAGGACACTTTACCACTCACCATCGATATGAGGACACTTTACCACTCACCACCCATATGAGGACACTTTACCACTCACCATCGATATGAGGACACTTTACCACTCACCACCAATATGAGGACACTTTACCATCACCAATAGAACAGGACATTTATCCGTATGAACTACTCCACTTTAATTGCTGTATTGTATATTACAAAGTCCAGCCTGTGGCACATTACAGATCTTAGTGCACTGCTCATGACTTACCTTTTTTAAACATTTTATAAAAGTATATATATATATATATACATATATATATATATATATATATATATATATATATATACACACACACACACACACACACACACACATACTGTGACAGGAGCAATACAGTGTTATTAAAGTGACACTGTACTAATATGGGGAGGTGATCAAATTTTTTTTTTTATTAAACACAATATGACTGCCTACAACAGTGATAATCACTGTTACAAGCAACCATTGTTTCTGAATGACATGCATTCCACAGCTATCACATGATACAGATGTGTGATTGGCCCTATCTGTACCATGTCATCATTGTGACCAATCACAGAGGTCAACACAATAGTGCACAATGAATGGCTATGAATGAAAGCCATGTGCAATTGCCATGTGATCTGCAGTGTCCCAGTACACTGATCTGTCAGCTATTGTGTCCGGTAAACAAAGCGGGTGACAGATCATGCTGCAGAGCGGCCCCTGGAGAGCGTGCGAGGCGTGACCTTGGGAGGACATCATATGACGTCAGCCCAGGATGGCAGTGCTACAGTTCGCCCCTCATATTATAGGCTGGGAGGAAGGAGGTTAAAGTTTAACTGAACAAGCTGAAGATAAAAGCTGATTGGTTGCCATGCCCAGCTGCTCAAGATTCTGTCTGCTCCAGTTTTGACAAATTTGCCTCATTATGATTTACATCATCTCCTGTAGCGTGTCTGCAGTGCCTGCCATCTCTTGTAACATGAGACAACCGTAATATCATTACCACATCCAATTTAAACTAGATGTGCAAAGATTTATACTCACAAACTTTTGAGGTACCCGCTTCACAACATATTCTTAATTAACTTAATAAAATTCTTATGTTTTGTTTAAAATTCACAGAGAAAAATTAAAAAAACACTTACCAATATACTATATGTAAAGCTGTAAATAATGACCTTATCCGTCACCTACATAACTCACACAGTCATTTGATGTGTGTGCAGATTAGTGGTGCACCAAAATGAAAATTCTGGTGCAGAAACCGATAACTCAGGATGGACTTGGCCGAAAATGTAACATACAGTTTTTAAAATTAAAAAAAAAAATGTTAAAATAATGTGGCTAGCGTTTTGCACTGAAGTCACTAGGGAGTGTTTTTACATTAGAGTCTATGGGACACGACTTTGCATGAAAATCTGAGACACGATTTTGCATTGAAGTCACTAGGGGGTATTTTTGCATGAAAGTTTATGAGAAACGATTTTGCATTGAAGTTGCTAGGGGGTGTTTTTGCGTGAAAGTCTATAAGGCACGACTTTGCATGTATCGGCATCTTTTTTCTTATTGGAAAAATGCTGATAGAACCATTTTCATTTCATATTGCATCCCTAGCACAGATGGCAATCTAGATTACATCGAAATATATATTTAGTAAGGTCTATATATATTTGGACACATGCACAATTTTAGTTTTTTTCATGTATTTATCAAAACATATTCAAGCTATAGTTATATAATGGAGATGGCCTGAAAGTGCACACTCTCAGGTTTAGTTTGAGGGTATTTACATCCAAATGGAGAACGGTTCAGGAATTACAGCTCTTAAGAGTAGCCATACCCCCTTTTTTCAAGGGACCAAAAGTAATTGGACAGCGGAATCAAAAGCTGTTTCATGGCCAGGTGTGGGCTACTCCGTTATTTCTTCATCAATTAAGCAGGTAAGAGGTCTGGAGTTGGTTCTAAGTGTAACTCAAAGTGATCTATAAAAAAGTGCCGCGCTCCCATATATTAATAAAAATTATGCTATATATCACATATATCACTCTATATTAAACAAATATATTATTGTGCTAATTACTCTTTGTGAAAGAGGTGGAATAATACATTATTACAACGGTCCATTTTATATCTGGAGGAATTTTACAAAAGGAGGAATATGGTTGCCTATTATCTCAGGCAAAACACAAGGTGAGCGCATACTAAGTACACACTGCACGTGGATTTTGGGAGTGGCACTTCTTATGCTGAATTAATCGGAAGAGGACTTTGTGCACACTTATAATTATATTTAAATACGGACTTGGATATATTGATATGGTTTTTTATGGTTCTTTGTTTTCACAAAGAGTAATTAGCACAATAATATATTTGTTTAATATAGAGTGATATATGTGATATATAGCATAATTTTTATTAATATATGGGAGCGCGGCACTTTTTTATAGATCACTTTGAGTTACATAGCACTATTTGATGAGTTAGTGTGAGTGTCCGCGAACCACAGGTGGGTTTATTTATTCATTTAATTGATTAATTTAATCAAGATTTACCATAGTAGCTCACAAGTAATCACATTTTCAATTTTGGTTCTAAGTGTAGTTTTTGCATTTGGAATCTATTGCTGTGAACCTACATCATGCGTTCAAAGGAGCTGTCCATGCAAGTGAAAAAGGCCATTGTAAGGCTTCAAAAACGAAAAAAAAATCCATTAGAGACAAAGCAGAAACATTAGGAGTGGCCAAATCAACAGTTTGGTAAATTCTGACAAAAGAATGCACTGGTGAGCTCAGCAACATAAAAAGGCAGGGACGTCCACGGAAGACAACAGTGGTGGATGATTGCAGGATCCTCTCTATAGTAAATAAAAACCCATTCACAACATCCAGACAAGTGAAGGACACTCTCCAGGAGGTGGGTGTATCATTGTCAAAGTCTACAATCAAGAGAAGAATAAATGAGAGCAAATACAGAGGGTTCACCACAAGGTGAAACCATTTATAAGCCTGAAGATTAGAAAAGCCAGATTAGACTTTGCCAAAAAACATCTAAAAAAGCCAGACCAGTTCTGGAAAAGCATTCTTTGGATGGATGAAACGAAGATTAATCTGTACCAGAATGACAGGAAGAAAAAAGTGTGAAGAAGGCTTGGAACAGCTCATGATCCAAACCACGAAACGAAACATGGTGTTGGCAGTGTGATGGCATGGGCATGCATGACTTCCAGTGGCATTGGGTCATTGGTGTTTACTTATGATGTGACAGAAGACAGAAGCAGCTGCAGCAAAGATGATTGGACGGTGCATCACAGTACAGATGGACAATGGTCCAAAACACACTGCTAAAGCAACCCAGGAGCTTTTGAAGGAAAAAAAGTGGAATATTTTGCAATGGCCGAGTCAATCACCTGATCTCAACCCAATTGAGCATGCATTTCACTTGCCGAAGGCAAAATTAAAAGGCAGAAAGACCCACAAAGAACAACTGAAACCAGCTGCACTTAGAGCCTGGCAAAGCATCAGGAAAGAAAAAAGACAGTCTTTGGTAATGTCCATGGGTTTCAGACTTCAGGCAGTCATTGCCAGTATAGGATTCTCAACAAAATATTAAAAATTAACATTTTAAGATTATATTAATTTGTCCAATTACATTTGAGCCCCTGAAAATGGAGGGAAAATGGTTGCAGTTCCTAAAATTTGTACTTGAAAGTTATGTTCAACCCCTTGAATTAAAGCTGAAAGTCTGCACTTCAAATTCATTTGGATTGTTATGTTTTAATTTATTCTGGTGGCATACAGAGCCAAAAGTATGAAAATTGTGCCTGTGTCCAAATATGTATGGACTTAACTGTATATATATATATATATATATTTATTTATTTATTTTTTTAGTTAGCATACGGTAAAGGATTTGGGTATACTCAACAGGTTTCCCGAAATCAATTCACTTATTTAGGAGTTTGATGGGTACAAGCTATAACAACAAAAACACCAATAAAAACCAATTAGCTGAATATTAGCAATAATCATCATTACCAACAAGTTCACACAGTCTATAAGGCCATTACATGGTGATGTTAACGTCAGAATGCTTCCTAAAAGGATCAATGCTGACACACACAGCTAGGAGTAAGGTCATAAAAAAAAGAAAAGGAACCAGATGAAAGATACATTAAACATCAAATCCGGTCAGTCCTCATAGGCACAGAACTACAGCTATAAAATTATGACCCAATGTAACTTTAAGTAGCAAAACTGCATAATAAATTTGTATGACTGACCATCAATAACATGGCTTATGTACATGTATATCCTGAGACTCCACCGACCAGAGGGAAAGATTCTGTTATAGGCGTATTCCCCCTGGGGCCATAACTATGATGGGCAGCTTCCTCGCGGCCTATGTCTCTCAACCAGAACCTGTGTAATGGCTTTTAGTCACCCTAAGTCACTGGAAGTATTTCTCCAACAGACAATTTCTGGGTAATATAAGTGGTGAAGCGCTCAACTACAGGATCCTGAAGAAGCCACGTGATCGTGGCGCAACGCGTCGACGTAGGGGTGACGTACTTCCGGTTCCGGGTTCGGACGCCATCTTTGGACACCTGTATACACCCATAGCATATGGGAAACTGCTTCTCGTTTTTTGAGGACATGTGAGTGTAATGTTTCACTGTATCATTCTAGTTCATTAAACAGTGTTGCACTATGGAGGTTTGCTTTTGTTTTCCATATGCGCTCTGTGTCTGAGTCCATTGTGTGAGGGGTATTGGAGTATTACTTACTGCCTGGAGGAGGATCTTGGTCGGTGGTGGCAGTGGAGGAGGATATTATCTGGCAGAATTCGTTGTATGAGGGGAGTAATTGGAGTGTTACTTACTGCCTGGAGGAGGATCAAGGTCGGTGGAGGCAGTGGAGGAGATTAATATCTGGCAGAGAGATATATATATTTAAAGCTCTGTGACCCGCAAGGGTCGAATGTGGAAGGTGAGGGGGCATTTCTGCTATTGAGGGAGTCACGTCAAGATTTTCACGAAGAGCACTATTGTAGCATGGAGTGACATTATTTGAACACTTTTCTATAATTTTGCACAGTGTGGCATCACTATTTAATTTATTGTAATTAATATTTTATTTAAATTGGTATAATTAATTGTATTTTAGTATCACTTTTGCACAGTTTAAGAGATATTAGTTGTTTATCACTATATCACCAGGGATATATTATGTATATATGAGGATATTGCACTAGTTTTTTCATTATTATTTTGTATATCTGTATAGCTTAAGAGTTATCATTTCTGTATCATCATACCACTAGGGATATTTATATATGGGGATATTGCACTAGTTTTTGATTATCTAAGTTGAGCGCTTCACCACTTATATTATTTTTGTTTTACATATCTTGCGGTATAGAGAATAGGTGATAGCAGCTAACTCACTAGGTTCTGTGGAGCGCAGGGGGATTTCTGTATATATATTAATTTCTGGGTAATGTTTAAAGTGGTTGTAAACCTCAGACATACGTTCGTTTTGTTTCGGTTTTGTTCGGTTCGTAAACCTACGAACAAAGCATATCCCTCTGTACTGTGTACTTATCTCAATTAAGAGCACTAAGTGTTATTTCTGTCTGCTCCTTTCTTTCTCTACTATCAACAGGAATCACTTCTGACAAGTTTTCCTGACACCAAGAGAAAAATGGTGATGGGGAGGGACCTCCAGCAGATTGACATCCTCAGCTCTGTTTATGTGAGCTGTGTGGAGGGGATGTGCCTCTTCCCTCCAAACACTGACTGTCCATTCAGACAAGGAAGGGGCCAGTAAATTACATATTAACCGGCCACTTCCCTTCTCCTTACCCTGACAGATCCACCGCAGCGGCCGGCAGAAAGGGAGGGGGTACCCAGCAGAGAGCACACAGGGGCCCGGAGAGAGCACAGGGGAACCAGGAGGGAGCATGGGGGCAGCAGAAAGAAGATGGGTAGGAGGGGTGATATATAAAGGCACTGATTTGTCTTTCTCTCCTGCCACCGCTGAATTCCTGCAGGAAGGAGAGGAGAAGAAACATAAACAAAACATCCTGCGCTCAGAGACCCAGAAATCAACGGGTTGAACCATACATGAAAAGTTCTTCCAGTGGCAGATCAAAGGCTGTGCAGCTCTAACTCAAGACTGGGGAAGCCCAATAACAGCTGTAACAAGGAACAAAAACAAAAGCGCACCAACCTTGAGCATTACCTCAGTGAGTAAAGGGTAAATATATTAAGTTAAGATGTATACTCACAAAACTAGCAATATAAAAAGCATATAAAATCCTACATCAGCAGAGACGTACAGGTCTCATCTAGAGGGGAGACTCTCAGGATAAAGCTGATGCCTTTCTAAGCTCTGAGGAAGAAGGGATCACCCTTCGAAACCCGCACGTGTCTGCTGATGTTGGATTTTATATGCTTTTTATATTGCTACTTTTGTGAGTATACATCTTAAATTAATAAATTTACCCTTTACTCACTGAGGTAATGCTCAAGGTTGGTGCGCTTTTGTTTTTGTTCTTTGTTACAGGGAAAGGAGGAGAAGCAGGCATTCAGCGTGGCAGGACAGAAATAGACTGATTGGTTCCTCTATATGCTGCCCCTCCTATCCAGGCAGCCCCAACCCACCGGGCAAATGTCCATTGTGCCCTATGGCCAGTCCAGGCTTGGACCTTACCCTGGACCTTACCCTTACCCTGTGTTTCGGCACTTGTCTTTTTATGGGAGCATTCCGAGGTGGTATGGCCTTATAAATCGTGAGAACTTGTTTGTGATGATTAATATTGCTAATATGGAGAGAAATGTACAGTATGAGGTTCTTATTGGGGTTTTTATTGTTCTAGTTTGTACCTGTCATACTCCTGAAGACGCAAACTGATAAATGTGTCGAGTATACCCCAAATCCTTCACTGTATATTGACTGAATTTATGGTAAGAACATAATCTGAGTTGTCTTCAGTACAGATATCAAATGACTGTAATAGCTACAGTATGTAGAGGACAGATAAGGTGGTGATTAAATACAGGTTATCATACAATGATGATTGTTTTTTATTTCCTCTGTAAATTTTAAACAATGAATTGAATAAAATGTGTATGTTTTTTACAAATATGTTGTGAATCCGGTACCTCAAAAGTTTGTGTAAAGAAATACCTTTGTACATCTGTAGAGTGTCTGCAGTCTCTGGTCATCTCCTGTACTACGTCCATAGTCTTTAACCACCTACTGTTCCAGGTCAACAATAGTTGGCAGCTTTCTATAGACTATTATTTGCAGCCTTTTGGTGATGTTGGGGCAACACTTGATACCTCCTGTATCAGGAAAGTTGACCACACTGCTCCAGACCACTGAAAACCTATATGCCGTCACATTTCCCAGTCCGCTGTACTGATTATTATACATTTTGTTCTCCCTTGCCCGCCCCCCTGCCCAAAAAAAAACCTCAAATTTTATCCAGTTCAATTCATGGAAAGACTGCAAATAATATTTAAAACAGAACTTCACAAATTTGCCTTGACTAGATGGTACACCAGACCTTCAGCCTCCCCACCCACTTTCCAACATTTCACTCCTATCCGCGTCTTATCATACACTTGCACATTTATTATGTTAATGAAGGCCAAACTAGTGAAAACAGTAGGAAGGGTAAAAAAAAAATTAATTTAAAAAAAAAAAAGAAAAAAAAAAAAAAAAGGAAGAAACTGGGGTGAAGTTTGTTATTTTGACTAATGTGCAAATAACACTTAACCTGGCCATACACACAAAGAGGTCTTTCAAAAATCCACAGGTTTCCCCATCCATGATGAATAGCATGGATGGACAAATCTCCCGCTGTCAGCTATTGTAGTCTGACAGCTACAGCACCTGCGGCTGTCAGAACACCTGAACAGCAACTGCAGCTAACTGAAGTCACTGTGCAGCCAACTGTTTTCCACAGTGCTCCTTCGATATCCTAATCAAAGTTTGGTAGGACCACTCACGGCTTGAATTTGAACCAATGCACAAGAATCAGCAGAAATTCAAGCTGTGTATAGCCAACTTTAGTTCCATGGCATCCTTTGACAGAAAGTGCTCATTCACACGGCCATATCCAAATTACACAGAATCTTGCTAGGAAACAAAGCCTGGGGTTGATTTACTAAAACTGGAGAGTGCAAAATCTAGTGCAGCTCTGCATAAAAACCAATCAGCAATCAACTTTCAAGTGTTGTCATTCTGTGTGCAGCTGCCCCCCTACCCTCCCCCCACCACCAATCCTTGCCTGAGCCTCCTCTGATCCAGCGATGTTTGATAGCAGAGGCTGTCTGGAGACTTTTCCTCCTAATTGGATGAGACAGGCCGAGACTCCTCCTCATTGGCTGTCAATCACAGCCCCACTGAGCCAATAAGTAGAGAGTGGGGGGCAGGGCCACATCGTGGCTCTATGTGTCTTTTGGACAAGAACGCAGCATTGCCCCCAGGGCAAGCAGCTTTCCCTGGGGGCACTGTTCAAGGGGGAGGAGCCAGGATTGCCAGCAGGGACCCAAAAAGAAGAGGATCAGAGCTGCTCTATGCAAAATCACTACACAGAGAAGGCAAGTATAAACATGTTTGTTATTTTTAAGAAAAACAAAGCGTTAGTATCACTTTAAATTGTTACTAAACCCAGGACCCTGCATTCACTATATCCAGTCTACCAGAGTACAAAGAACATGGAAATGCAATTATTTTAGTAAACAAACCGCTAAATACCTTTTCTCATCAGCAGTATAGAGCAGCCTTGGGACTTCTATCAGTGTCCAGCTAAGAACTGGTAAAAGCTTATAGGAGGAGTTTTCATTCTCCTATGACTGTCTTATAAGACTGCGTGAACCCTGACCCTCTGTCTGGACAGCGCTGATTGGCCCTGTGCTGATCACATACACCCTCCCTAAAAAAACAAAAACAAAAAAAAAAAAACACCACACCTCGCTGCACATGCTCAGTTTGGTGTATGTCGCTAGAGTGCCTACTAGAGCTCTATATTATCAGCAGATGGTTTGGAGACAGTAGAAGGGAAGGATCAGAGAAGACAGGATCAAACAGTCTTTTTACACAATGTGAAGGATTAACCCCTTAGGTTCCACAGTAAGTATAACCAGCATGCTTTACAGACTGATTTTACTGTTGTGGATTTAGTAACACTTTAACTGAACAAGTTAGAAGCTGATTGGATTACCATGCATAGCTGCATCAGATTCTGAGGGTATCAGTTTCAGTAAGCCGTCTCCCCTCCTTCCCCCATACGTTTGTTGTATGCATAGAACGTTTGTGCAACATTTACAAACTCATATCATAAAGGTTCTCTGTTGACCACTACCCATGGCAAACATGTCAATAACAACAATGTGTAATTAAAGCGCTGCTCACTACACACTTGGATAAAGTGAGTTAACGATCCATGGGTGACACATGCACAACATGACCTCAGGTAGTCATCCATGAATGACTAGCCAAGTTCATTCTGTGCACTTGCCAACAGTTCATCAATGACTCCCTTAGATGGACCATGTGCAATCAGCTCCGCAGGAACATGTTGGCCAGCAGCATACGTGACGACCAATAAGGTCCCTGTATGTTGGCAGCTGTACGCATGTAAATGTTAGTTAGTACAAACGCTCACATGTGTACAGCATAACATACGGCCAAAATCATTGCCCTGAATGCAGCTGGTGTTTTTACGCTCTTATATGTGGTGGAACATTTACAATGCTAAACGCAGCAGGGTGGATGGGCCCATGGACTAGTATACTGCTACATACAGATGCATACAACACTGTATGCCACATACACTATATTGCCAAAAGTATTGGAACCGCCCTCCAAATCATTGGATTCAGGTGTTCCAATCACCTCCATGGCCACAGGTGTATACAATCAAGCACCTAGGCATGCAGACTACTTCTACAAACATTTGTGAAAGAATGGGTCGCTCTCAGGAGCTCAGTGAATTCAAGCATGGTACTGTGATAGGTTGCCACCTGTGCAATAAGTCCATCTGTGAAATTTCCTCGCTACTAAATATTCCACAGTCAACTGTTAGTGGTATTATAACAAAGTGGAAGCAACTGGGAACAACAGCAACTCAGCCACCAAGTGGTAGGCCACGTAACATGACAGATTGGGGTCAGCGCATGCTGAAGCGCACAGTGCGCGTAAGTCGCCAACTGTGTGAAGATCCAATAGCAAAAGACCTCCAAACTTGGTGTGGCCTTCAGATTAGCACAACAACATTGCTTAGAGAGCTTCATGGAATGGGTTAAATCACCAAGTGCACTGCAAAGTGTTGGACGCAGTGGTGTAAAGCACACCGCCAATAGACTCTAGAGCAGTGGAGACGTGTTCTCTGGAGTGACCAATCACTTTCTCTGTCTGGCAATCCGATGGATGTGTCTGGGTTCTGTGGTTGCCAGAAGAATGGTACCAGCCTGACTGCATTGTGCCAAGTGTAAAGATTAGTGGAGGGGGGATTATGGTGTGGGGTTGGTTTTCAGGAGTTGGGCTTGGCCTCTTAGTTCCAGTGAAAGGAACTCTTAAGGCGTCAGCATACCAAGACATTTTGGACAATTTCATGCTCCCAACTTTTTGGGAACAGTTTGGGGATGGCCCCTTCCTGTTCCTACATGACTGTACACCAATGCACAAAGCAGATCCATAAAAACATGGACGAGCGAGTTTGGGGTGGAAGAACTTGACTGGCCTGCACAGAGTCCTGACCTCAACCTGACAGAACACATTTGGGATGAATTAGAGCGGAGACTGCGAGCCAGGCCTTTTCATCCAACATCAGTGCCTGACCTCACAAATGTGCTTCTGGAAGAATGGTCAAACCTTCCCATAGACACAATATAAAATAAAGTAACTCAAGCGCTTACTATAGTGAATAAAAAGCAAAAAATACACACATATATTTACACACACACACTGTAGCCGCGTAGTGCGCACCACCCATGTCTCAGTGGGGCAAATAATAAGAATAAAAGTGAAGAAAAAATGCTGCGCTACATCAAAAAAAATTGCACAATACCTGTGAATCAAAAAAAATTAAAAAATAAGAAATTAAATACGAAAACCAAAAATCACCTAAACCAAAACAAAGAATAATAACTTTGAATCAACCAAAAAAGTCATTATAAACTCAAGTCCAATCAAAATAGTGTTCTTCTGTAAAACCTCCTGTGGATAATGAAAATATGTGCAGCTGTCACAAATTCCAGTGAGAAAACATCCTCCACCATATATCTGCTCACCTCACGCAGTGTGACCTCACATTATAGAATGTTACGGTCTAACTGTACTTTTGGTCCCACTTGGACTCAGAAGATCAGCTTGTTAAATGGGGTCTCCAAAGTATGCTTCCTCCTTATAAACGTCTTGGTGTCATCCGTATTCCTCATTAAAAAGAACTCGACATAGTGCTTTATCCTTTTAAACTTTTATTAAGCAATAAAACATAGGAAAGGCACTCACATTCTGGAGGTCCAGATCTGCACCACCTATTATGAACATCCGGCAATATATCGATTAAGCACAAGATGGCAGTATCATCAGAACAGCAGAGTCCTGTATGAGCTCGGAAAACCGTCCCCATATGGAATGAAATGCAAGGCAAAGCACGGGCCCTTCTCTGTAAATGCAATTACCTGCTAAAATGCCGTTCCTGGAGCAGTTTCACAAATACTACAATCGCTGTCCCGATGAATGGAAACGTTGTGACATCATCAGTACGCTCCTCCCGATGCGTTTCGTCACTAGTGACGTGACTTCATCAAGGGGATGTTTCCATTAATCGGGACAGCGGTTGTAGTATTTGTGAAACCGCTCCAGGAACAACATTTTAGCAGGCAATTGCATTTACAGAGAAGGGCCCGTGCTTTGCATTGTATTTCATTCCGTATGGTGACGGTCTCTGGAGCTCATACAGGACTCTGCTGTTCAGAGGATACTGCCATCTTGTGCTTAATTGATATATTGCTGATTGTTCATCATATGTGGAGCAGAACGTGAGTGCATTTCCTATGTTTTGTTACTTAATAAAAGTTTAAAAGGATAAAGGAGCATGTTGAGTTCTTTTTAATGAGGAATACGGATGACACCAAGACATTTATAAAGGAGGAAGCATGCTTTGGAGACCCCATTTAACAAGCAGATCTTCTGAGTCCAATTGGGACCAAAAGTGTAGATAGACTGTAACATTGTACAATGTGAGGTCACACTGTGTGAGGTGAGCAGATATATGGTGGACGATGTTTTCTCACTGGAATTTGTGACAGCTGCACATATTTTCATATTTTCATTATCCACAGGAGGGTTTACAGAAGAACACTATTTTGATTGGACTTGAGTTTATAATGACTTTTTTAATAGATTCAAAATGATTATTCTTTGTTTTGTTTTGGGTGAGTTATGGTTTTCATATTTAATTTTTTTATTTTTCAAATTTTTTGATTCACAGGTATTGAGTAATTTTTTTTTATGTAATGCAGCATTTTTTCTTCACTATTATTCCCATAGAAACACTCCTAAACCTTGTGGACGGCCTTCCCAGAAGAGTTGAAGCTGTTATAGCTGCAAAGGGTTGGCCAACTCAATATTGAACCTGTCAGGAGCCGCCGCGACACACGGCTCGGCACATTGTGCCTGTTCACGCTGGTGTACGGGCACTAGGTCCTGGCAGGCCGCGGCGGAGACGGAACCCGCACATGCGCACTTGGAGCTGCGGGTGCGTGCCTGGCACCAATGACAGTGCAGGGCGCGGTATTTAAATCCGCCCTGCACTGACATGAATTGCCGTTTAGTCTCTCTGTGTTCCTGATCCTGCATACACGTGATTCTTGATTGTTGCTGACCTGGATTGTCCCTGACTGTGCTGTACTTTCCTGCTCTGACCCCTGACTTGCCTGACCTCCCTCCTGGATGCCCCCTATTGGACCTGATCTTCTGTTGCTGACCTGGCGTGTGACCCAACCATTCTCTGCCCGCTGCTTTGTACCGCACTGCTCCCACGGCTACCGACTTGGCTTGTCTGACCACGCTCCTGCTCATCCATCCACCTTGCTCTGGCACATCCGCCTCTTCACATCAGGCTCTCACCCTGAAGATACCTCTGGCGGATCCCTCTACCACGGGTAGGTGTACTCAGGGGCCGCGACCTGGTCTCGGTTCGCTCCAAGTCCATCCCCACCCTCAGGGGCCCTGGTGAACAAGCAGACCGGGACTTAGACTCCGCTCTCTGGGGAATCCTAACCGGTGGGTTGCTAGAGGTACCGCCAGGTGGTTCATTACAGAACCCTACAGACTAAGGATGTCATTAAAGTTCATGAGCGTGTAAAGGCAGACGGACCAATACCTTTGGCAATATAGTGTATATTACATTAGTGTAAATGAGTGCTAAATCCGAACTCCCAGGACTGTAAGCTTTAGTATGCTGGGAATAACCATATCCTTCCATGTTGCTCAATCTCATTTCAAACAACACAGAGCATAGTGCAGGAAACTGAAGCAGCTGGTCAGCAGGTATACAGTGTGGGGAATGGAGCTTTGCATTCAGCATACCTTCAAAAGATCTACAGCCACCTACCTCAACCATCTCATCCCAGGAAAAAACTTGAAATGCTTTTCAGGTGTCAGGGAATCCTTGAAATACTAAAAATCAATTAAGAAGGGGCCACTGAAAAGAATGCCTTCTACACCGGTAGTCAGCAGGAAGAATGCCACCCTTACAAGTGGCACCGGACCCAGACTTAAAGAGTAAATCCACTTTTGTAGAGAAAAAACAAACATTGCCCTCTGGGTGATCTATGTACATTTCAGGGATTTTAACAGCTTTTGTTGCAAATTCCTACCTTTTGCTATTCTGAAGAAAGCGGTTTGTTTGCCTGTGAGCATGTGGAAAGTGAATCTGTATGGGAATGGTTTCATAATTATTAATTAGCTGCTGCACCTACAAGGCTCTAATGAGGAAATTGGAAGGGTCTGCATCCCTTAATGCTTGTTCACACTGAAATTCAGTGTGGGAGAGCTGTGTTCCCGTGCAGCTTCCGGCACCGCATTCTGATCGAAATGTCTTTGCGATCTGCTGTGGAGGTCAGTTAAAGTTAACAACACCTTGAACGCAGGTTGCAAACACATTGTGTTTGCCTGCACCAAACTAAACGGTACAAAGTACCATGCGATGTGGTTGCCGTGCATTTTAAAAAAAGAAGTGAATGCACTACTTTTAGCACGGTGCGATTTCATCCCATTCAAATGAATGGGCATGTAATCGCACCGCATAGACCCACATATGAATCGCACAGGAACGCGCTTCAAGGCATAGTGTAAACCAACCCTTAGACTTGATTTTCCTTTGGGAGTAACTCACCAAAAAAGACACTTTTCTTGCAGAGGATGCCTAAAATCTGATTTGTATCTTAGTGAGGAAAAAAAAAAAAAATCAGTGTGCCAATCACACAAGCAGGAAATTAAATTTCTGAGGCGCCTTTCTGTACACCATCTGTATACAGAACGCCTCCAGGTAGCCATATTTACAGCACTGCAGATTGAAATGGAAAGGTAAATTTTAATACCATTCAATAACAATAGGACTTGTTTTGTTTTTTTCTATTTCCTTTTCTGGTTCCCAGGAAACCCTTTAAAGTGTATATACAGTGGGGATCGAAAGTTTGGGCACCCCAGCTAAAAATTTGTATTAATGTGCATAAAGAAGCCAAGGAAAGATGGAAAAATCTCCAAAAGGCATCAAATTACAGATTAGACATTCTTATACTATGTCAACAAAAGTTAGATTTTATTTCCATCATTTACACTTTCAAAATAACAGAAAACAAAAAAATGGCGTCTGCAAAAGTTTGGGCACCCTGCAGAATTTATAGCATGCACTGCCCCCTTTGCCAAGCTGAGACCTGCCAGTGTCATGGATTGTTCTCAATCATCGTCTGGGAAGACCAGGTGATGTCAATCTCAAAGGTTTTAAATGCCCAGACTCATCTGACCTTGCTCTAACAATCAGCACCATGGGTTCTTCTAAGCAGTTGTCTAGAAAACTGAAACTGAAAATAGTTGACGCTCACAAAGCTGGAGAAGGCTATAAGAAGATAGCAAAGCGTTTTCAGATGTCAATATCCTCTGTTCGGAATGTAATTAAGAATAGGCAGTCATCAGGAACAGTGGAAGTTAAAGCAAGATCTGGAAGACCAAGAAAAATATCAGACAGAACAGCTAGCAGGATTGTGAGAAAAACAATTCCAAAACCCACGTTTGACTGCACGATCCCTCCAGAAAGATCTGGCAGACACTGGAGTTGTGGTCACTATTCCACTATAAAGAGATACTTATACAAATATGGTCTTCACGGAAGAGTCATCAGAAGAAAACCTCTTCTACGTCCTCACCACAAAAATCATCGTTTGAACTTTGCAAATGAACATATAGACAAGCCCGATGCATTTTGGAAACAAGTTCTGTGGACCGATGAGGTTAAAATTGAACTTTTTGGCCGGAATGAGCAAAGGTACGTTTGGAGAAGAAGGGGCACAGAATTTAATGAAAAGAACCTCTGTCCAACTGTTAAGCATGGGGTTGGATCAATCATGCTTTGGGGTTGTGTTGCAGCCAGTGGCACAGGGAACATCTCACGAGTAGAAGGAAAAATGGATTCAATAAAATTTCAGCAAATTTTGGATGGTAACTTGATGTCATCTGTGAAAAAGCTGAAGTTAAAGAGAGGATGGCTTCTACAAATGGATAATGATCCTAAACACACCTGGAAATCCACGGGGGATTACATCAAGAGGCGTAAACTGAAGGTTTTGCCATGGCCTTCACAATCTCCTGACCTCAACATAATTGAAAATCTATGATTAGACCTTAAAAGAGCAGTGCGTGACAGACAGCCCAGAAATCTCAAAGAACTGGAAGACTTTTGTAAGGAAGAATGGGCAAAGATACCTCAAACAAGAATTGAAAGACTCTTGGCTGGCTACAAAAAGCATTTACAAGCTGTGATACTTGCCAAAGGGGGCAGTACAAGATATTAACTGCAGGGTGCCCAAACTTTTGCAGACGCCATTTTTTTGTTTTCTGTTATTTTGAAAGTGTAAATGATGGAAATAAAATCTAACTTTTGTTGACATATTATAAGAATGTCTAATCTGTAATTTGATGCCTTTTGGAGATTTTTCCATCTTTCCTTGGCTTCTTTATGCACATTAATACAAATTTTTAGCTGGGGTGCCCAAACTTTCGATCCCCACTGTAAACGTAAACAAAACATGTCTCTTATTTGCTCTCTTTTGGCTTGTGACATATAATATTGAAAACATTTTAATTTATCTGTACAAGTGCAAAAAAAAAGAAAAGGTTTTCATCCAGCCAGAAATCATGTGAACCGCTGGACTGTGACAAGTGGACTACAAAACACCTCCCCCTGTTATGTAGACAAGACAGAGGCATTTCCAGTAATATGGTGACAATTCTGCTCAGCACAGTTACTCTAGGACAGGAAGTGTGTTAATGGCAGGATTGCCAGGTTAAAATAAAGGGGGGGAAAATTTTTGAAAATGTGAAGAAAAACCAAAGCAGACACACCACATCTAAGAGGACAAGATTCCAGGTCCCACGATGAGTGGCTACATTATGAACATAGTTCAGCACATGGCCTGTGCTCTTCACCATGTAGCCAATAAAGATTTGTATCTAGGGATGACACCTGGTTGTGCCGGCTTTATTTCATTGCATGGATCACCTGAACATTCCCTGAGTTTCTTTTTTCAACCTATGTTCAGAATGCAGCTGCTCAGCATCTGGAATCTAATGGAGATCACGGGAGTAAAGGTGCCTTCTACAGCGATTCTGAGCTTCCATGGGGATCCCACAAGTATGGTATAGGCATGCGTTCAGGCATGATCTTAGTCCAAACCAACTTGAGCGATCCCAATAAAACATAGTAAAATTGCAGGTCAACAATACGGACTTCTCGGAGTTGGAATGACCTTTGCTCTGCAATGTCTCCACACTCTGATCGTAATCCATGCAATGAAGTTAAGTCAGCACAACCAGGTGCTATCTGTGGATACAAAACTTGGCTGCATGGTGAATTACAGCACAGACTAACACATTTCGGCTACAGCACAGTGCTATGTGTACGGCTCTGTAGCCGAAACGCGTTAGCCCGTTTGTGCTGTAATTCACCATGCAGCCAATAAAAATTTGTATCCACAGATAACACCTGGTTGAGCTGACCTTAGTTTGGTGCATGGATCACCTGAGTGCTCCCTGAGGGTCATTTTTTTTTTCAACCTATGTTCAGAATGAAGCTGCTCAGGACCTGGAATCTAGTGGAGATCACTGGAGTAAAGGTGCCTGCGCTACAGTAATTTCTGGCTTCCATGGGGATCCCTCAGGTTTGGAATAGGGATGAGCTAAGGTGTTATCCTAGTCCAAACCCACCTGAGTGAGCCCAATAAGATGGACTTCTCAGAGTTGGAATGACCGATGCTCTGGCTGAAATGTCTCCACACTGACAGTAATCCATGCAACAAACTAAACCCAGCAAAACCAGATGCTGTCCGTAGATACAAATCCTTATTGACCACATTGTGATCCACAGAACAAACAGGCTAACGTATTTGGCTATAGAAAGTTACACATAGTGCTGTAGCCCGTTTGTGCTGGACCTGGAATCTAGTGGAGGTCACTGGAGTGGTGGTGCCTCCTACAGTGACTTTCATGTCCTAGACGGATCCCACAGGTATGGTATAGGCATGAGCTCAGGCATGATCCTAGTCCAAACCCACCTGAGCGATCCCAATAAGGAGAAAGAAAATTGCTGGTGGACCATACGGACTTCTCGGAGTTGGAAAGACCTTTGCTCTGGCTGAAGGGTCTCCACACTCCGATCGTAATCCATGCAACAAACTAAAGCTGGCACAACCAGGTATCCTCTGTGGGTACAAATCTTTGCATGGTGTACACGGATGAAAATGCTCCATTTGAACAAGGCCTTCTATGTATAATTGAGGCAAGGAATGCCAGAGGCTCTGATTGGTGGCGGGCAGCGACTGCTTGCAGGTGATCCATACAACAAAGTAAAGCCGGCACAGCCAGGTGTCATCTATGGGTACAGATCTTTATTGGCGACATGGCAAATGGTTGAACTGGATGGACTTTTGTCTTTTTTCAGCTAGACTATGTAAATCACACCACAGACTAACGCGTTTCGTCTACAGCACAGTGCTGTGCCTAAGGCTCTGTAGCCGAAACGCGTTAGAAAGTTTTTGGTATAATTCACCATGTCACCAATAAAGATCTGTACCCATAGATGACACCTGGTTGTGCCGGATTTACTTCATGGATCACCTGCACACCACCAATCATAAGAGCCTCTGGCATTCCTTGCCTCCCATATATGTAGAAGGCCTCTTTTGTATGTAGCGTGTGCACCCATGTCCCATGTGAAGGCCATGTTTGCAGTACTGGTGATCTGTGCATCCCGTCTCCCTGATGTCTATAGAGACACGGCTGCCGCCCCCAATGTGACATCCAGACTGGTCCCCCAATGTACCCAGGGTGCAGATGTTACATTGGGAGTTGGCTGTGTCGGTGCAGATGCTGTATCCCCATAGACCTCAATGGAACTGCCGGGACAGACCACCTGTACATCCCAGAGTGGGTATGCACAACCCTCACAGGGGACGCCTCTTCTGATTGGCCCAGCACAGTGACAGCTCCTGGGGGGATCGCTCAGGTGGGATCCCTATTACAGAATGACAGCGCTCCAAGCTGGCCCAGTGTACAGCCATCCCCACAGCTGTCACTCAGCTTCCATACAAGACAATAGAGAGCATCCATGGGGAGGACACATCATGTACACGGCCTGAGCACATCCCTCCTCCGATCACACATCACATCAGATGTCAGGAGGACTCCCCTCCACAACCAACCAACCGTGTCCAGCACGGCACAGGGGCCGCACACAGCCCGGCATCCCTCACACCCCACCTACCGTCCAATCCCGAGATCCCCGGTACCGGTGACAGGAGCTCCCCCTCTCCTGACACAGCCTGAGGCGGAGAACGGAGCCACACTTCCCCAGCACAGGAGGAAGAGGACGGGGCGGAGGGAGATGGAGCACACACTGCGCGTGCGCAACCAGAGATGTGACCAACGGGGGCGATACGGAGGGGCGGGGAGGACAAATCATCCGCCTCAGACCACGCCTCCTCCTCCTCCTGGCACCTCTGGTCCATGGATGTGCAGGTGTGGTGGGTCCAAGTATACATGGAGAGGGAGGGAGACGAGTCCCAGCATGGTCATAGTCTGACTATAGACTGAGACGTGTCCGCCGGGACAGACTAGACTGGGACTGGTATCGTGTACCGGGGAGAGGAGCGGAGCGTACACTGAGGGGGTGATGGAGCGCGGTGCAGACCCATGAAGACCCTGAACATGTTCTCCAAAATCACCCGTACCATTGGTTGCCAACCACCGGGCCTCTCTCCTGCCGGGCCCCCCACACAGCTCTTCAGCCTCCTACAGGGCCCCGTGGTGTCAGAAAGGAACCAATCTCACGTAGTGTCCCCCACAGTGCCACCCAACCTCCCACAGTGCCACCCAACCTCACATAGTGTCACCCAACCTCACATAGTGTCACCCAACCTCACATAGTGTCCCCCAAAGTGCCACCCAACCTCCCACAGTGCCACCCAACCTCACATAGTGTCCCCCAAAGTGCCACCCAACCTCCCACAGTGCCACCCAACCTCCCACAGTGCCACCCACCCTCACATAGTGTCACACCACCTCCCACAGTGCCACCCACCCTCACATAGTGTCACACCACCTCCCACAGTGCCACCCACCCTCACATAGTGTCACACAACCTCCCACAGTGTCACACAACCTCCCACAGTGCCACCCACCCTCACATAGTGTCCTCCAAAGTGCCACACAACCTCCCACAGTGCAACCCACCCTCACATAGTGTCCCTCGAAGTGCCACTCAAATCTCCCAAAGTGCCACCCAACCTTCCACAGTGTCACACAACCTCCCACAGTGCCACCCACCCTCACATAGTGTCCCCCGAAGTGCCACCCAACCTCCCAAAGTGCCACCCAACCTCCCACAGTGCCAGCCAACCTCACATGATGTCCCCCAACTTCCCACAGTTCCACCCAATCTCACAAGGTGTCCCTCAACCTTCCAAAGTGCCACACAACCTCCCACAGTGTCCCCCAACCTCCCACAGTGCCACACAACCTTTCACAGTGCTACCCAACCTCCAGCAGTGCTCCCCAACCTCACATGATGTTCCCCAACCTCCCACAGTGCCACACAACCTTCCACAGTGCCACACAACCTCCAGCAGTGCTCCCCAACCTCACATGATGTCCCCCAACCTCCCACAGTACCACCCAACCTCACATGATATCCTCCAACTTCCCACAGTTCTACCCAATCTCACAAGGTGTCCCTCAACTTTCCAAAGTGCCACCCAACCTCCCAAAGTGTCATACAATCTCACATAGTGTCCTCCAAAGTGCCACACAACCTCCTACAGTGTCCCCCAACCTCCCACAGTGCCACACAACCTTTCACAGTGCTACCCAACTTCCAGCAGTGCTCCCCAACCTCACATGATGTTCCCCAACCTCCCACAGTGTCACACAACCTCCCACAGCGGCACACAACCTCCCACAGTGCCACCCACCCTCACATAGTGTCCTCCAAAGTGCCACACAACCTCCCACAGTGTCACACATCCTCCCACAGTGCCACCCACCCTCACATAGTGTCACACAACTTCCCACAGTGCCACCCACCCTCACATTGTGTCCTCCAAAGTGCCACACAACCTCCCATAGTGCAACCCACCCTCACATAGTGTCCCTCGAAGTGCCACTCAACCTCCCAAAGTGCCACCCAACCTCCCACAGTGTCACACAACCTCCCACAGTGCCACCTACCCTCACATAGTGTCACACAACCTCCCACAGTGCCACCCACCCTCACATAGTGTCCCCCGAAGTGCCACCCAACCTCCCAAAGTGCCACCCAACCTCCCACAGTGTCACACAACCTCCCACAGTGCCAGCCAACCTCACATGATGTCCCCCAACTTCCCACAGTTCTACCCAATCTCACAAGGTGTCCCTCAACCTTCCAAAGTGCCACCCAACCTCCCACAGTGTCCCCCAACCTCCCAAAGTGTCATACAACCTCACATAGTGTCCTCCTTCCCGCCCTGTAGCAGTATTTCTGCTATAGGGCGGTCAGGAAGCGGTTACAGAAGCGGTTTGTGTTAGTTCGCTGCGCTACTTTAACTGACAATTGCGCAGTCATGCAACACTGCACCCAAATTAAATTTACGTCCTTTTTTCCCCACAAATTGAGCTTTCTTTTTGAGAAAAAAAAACAATATTTTGGACTTTTTGCTATAAAACATGTCCAGTAAAACAATTTAAAAAATCAAATTTCATCATAAATTTCGGCCAAAATGTATTCTGTGACATGTTTTTGCTAAATAAAAATCCCAATACATGTAAATGAATTGGTTTACGTGAAAGTTATAGCGTTTACAAATGGAACTATAGATACTGGATTTTTAATTTTTGTTTATACTAATAACGGTGGTGATTAGCGACTTATGGCAGCGATCAGCGACTTATGGCGGGACAGCTGCGGACATTCTGACACTGGGGGGGAACTGACTTGGGGTCACTGACATCCCCAGTGACACCAATACAGAGATCAGTGCAAAAAAAACCCCAGACACTGTACTAATCCAATCTCACATGGTGTCCTTCAACCTCATAGAGTGCCACCCGACCCCCACAGTGTCCCCCAACCTCCCACAGTGCCACCCAACCTCACACAGTATCCCCCAACCTCACACAGTGTCCCCCAACCTTTACACAGAGTCCCCCAACTTCCCACAGTGCCACACAACTTCCCACAGTGTCACCCAACCTCACACAGTGCCACCCAATCTCGCATAGTGTCCCCCAACCTCACACAGTGTTCCTCCACCTCAGACAGTGCCACTCAATCTCACATGGTGTCCCCTAAAGTGCCACACAACCTTCCACAGTGCCACCCAATTTCCCACAGTGTCCCCCAACCTCCCACAATGCCACACAACCTCAAGCAGTGCTCTCCAACCTCACATGATGTCCCCCAACTTCCCACAGTTCCACCCAATCTCACAAGGTGTCCCTCAACCTTCCAAAGTGCCACCCAACCTCACATGGTGTCCCCCAACCTCCCACAGTGCCACTCAACCTCACATGGTGTCCCCCAACCTCCTGCAGTGCCACCCAACCTTACATGGTCTTCCCCAACCTCCAACAGTGCCACTCAACTGCACATGGTGTCCCCCAACCTCCCACATTGCCACTCAACCTCCCATGGTGTCACCCAACCTCACATGGTGTTTCCCAACCTCCAACAGTGCCACTCAACTGCACATGGTGTTCCCCAATGTTCCACAGTGCCACCCAACCTCCCACAATGTCCCCAACCTCCCACAGTGCCACCCAACCTCATACAGTGTCCCCCATCCTCACACAGTGTCCCCCAACCTCCCACAGTGCCACACAACTTCCCACAGTGCCACCCAACCTACCACAGTGCCACCCAATCTCACATAGTGTCCCCCAAAGTGCCACACAACCTCCCACAGTGTCCCCCAACCTCCCACAGTGCCACCCATTTTCACATAGTGTCCCTCAACCTCACACAGTGCAACCCAATCTCACATAGTGTCCCCCAAAGTGCCACCCAACCTCCAGCAGTGCTCCCCAACCTCAGATAGTGTCCCCTAACCTCCCACAGTGCCACCCAACCTCACACTGTCCCCCAAGCTTTACACAGTGTCCCCCAACCTTTACACAGTGTCCCCCAACCTCCCACAGTGCCACACAACTTCCCACAGTGCCACCCAACCTTCCACAGTGCCACCCAATCTCACATAGTTCCCCCTAAAGTGCCACACAACCTCCCACAGTGTCCCCCAACCTCCCACAGTGCCACCCAATTTCACATAGTGTCCCTCAACCTCACACAGTGCCACCCAATCTCACATAGTGTCCCCCAAAGTGCCAAACAACCTCCCACAGTGTCCCCCAACCTCCCACAGTGCCACTCAATTTCACAGTGTCCTTCAACCTCACACAGTGCCACCCAATCTCACAGTGTCCCCCAAAGTGCCACACAACCTCCAGCAGTGCTCCCCAACCTCACATAGTGTCCTCCAACAACTGCCCACAGTTCCACCCAATCTCACAAGGTGTCCCTCAACCTTCCAAAGTGTCACCCAACCTCCCACAGTGCCACTCAATCTCATATGGTGTCCTCCAACCTCACATGTTGTCCCCCAACCTCCTGCAGTGCCACTCAACCTCACATAATGTTCCCCAACCTCCAACAGTGCCACTCAACTGCACATGGTGTCCTCCAACCTCCCACAGTGCCACCCAACCACTCATGGTGTCCCTCAACCTCACACAGTGCCCCACTACCTATCCAAAGTGCCACCCTACCACCAACAGTGCTCTCACCCAACCTTCCACAATGCCACCCTACCTCCCACAGTGCCACCCAACCTCACACAATATCCCCCAACCTCCCACAGTGCCGCCGAACCGCACATGGTGTCCCCCAACCTCCTACAGTGCCACCCAATATTACATGGTGTCCCCCAACCTCACATGGTGTCCCCCACAGTGCCACCAACCTCACAAGGTGTCCCTCAACCTTCGAAAGTGTCACCCAACCTCCCACAGTGCCACTCAATCTCATATGGTGTCCTCCAACCTCACATGTCCCCCAACCTCCTGCAGTGCCACTCAATCTCACATGGTGTTCCCCAACCTCCAACAGTGCCACTCAACTGCACATGGTGTCCCCCATACTCACATGGTGTCCCCCAACCTCCCAGAGTGCCACCCAACCACTCTTGGTGTCCCTCAACCTATCCAAAGTGCCACCCAACCTCCCACAGTGCCACCCTACCACCAACAGTGCTGTCACCCAACCTCCCACAATGCCACCCTACCTCCCACAGTGCTACCCAACCTTACATGATATCCCCCAACCTCCCACAGTGCCACCCAACCTCACATGGTGTCCCCCAACCTCCTACAGTGCCACACAATCTTACATGGTGTCCCCCGAACCTCGCAAGGTGTCCCCCACAGTGCCACCCAACATCACATGGTGTCCTTCAACATTACACAGTGCCACCCAAACTCACATGGTGTCTCCCAGCCTCACATAGTGCCACGCAACCTCCAGCAGTGCTTCCAAACCTCACATGGTGTCTCCTAACCTCCTACAGTGCCACCCTACCTCCAGCAGTGCTCCTCAACCTCACATGGTGTTCTCCAACCTCCCACAGTACCACCCAACCTCCCCCTGGTGTCCCTCTACCTCCCTCAGTGCCACCCAAACTCACATGGTGTTCCCCAACCTTCAGAAGTGCCACCCAACATTCCACAGTGCCACCCAACCTCACTCAGTGCCACCCTACCTCACATGGTATCCCCCAACCTCACACATTGCCACCCAACCACACATGGTGTCCCCCAACTTTACACAGTGCCCCCCTACCTCTCAAAGTGCCATCCAACCTCCCACAGTGCCACCTTACCAACAACAGTGCTCTCACCCAGCCTCCTACAGTGGCACCCTACCTCCAACAGTCCTCCCACAGTGCCACCCAACATCACATGGTGTCCCCCAACCTCCCACAGAGCCACCGAACCTTACATGGTGTCCCTCAACCTCCCAGAGTGCCACACAACCTTATATAATGTACCCCACCCTACTGCAGTGCCACCCAACCTTACATGGTGTCCCACAATCTCCCACAGTTTCACCAACCTTACATGGTGTCCTCCAATTTTCCACAGTGCCACCCAATCTCCCATGGTGTCCCACAACTTTCCATAGTGCCACCCAACCTCACTTGGTGTCCCCCAGCCTCCTACAGTGCCATACAACCTCCAGCAGTGCTCCTCAACTTCAAAGGTGTCCTCCAACCTCCCACAATGCCACCCAACCTCCAGCAGTGCTCCTCAGCCTCACATTGTGTTCTCCAACCTCACTTGGTGTCCCCCCACCTCCTGCAGTGCCACCCAACCTTACATGGTGTCCTCCAACCTCCCGAAGTGCCACCCAACCTTGCATGGTGTCTCCCAAGCTCCCACAGTGCCACCCAACCTCCAGAGGTGCCACTCAACCTCCAGCAGTGATTCCCAACCTCACATGGTGTCCTCCAACCTCACACAGCGCAACTCAACCTTCCATAGTGCCACTCAACCTCCAGCAGTGGCACTCCCACAGTCACGTGGTGTCTCCAACCTCCCACAGTGCCCCCTAATTTCACACGGTGTCTCAAAACCTCCCACAGTGCCACCCTACCTCCAGCAGTGCTCCTCAGCCTCACATTGTGTTCTCCAACCTCACTTGGTGTCCCCCCACCTCCTGCAGTGCCACCCAATCTTACATGGTGTCCTCCAACCTCCCGCAGTGCCACCCAACCTTGCATGGTGTCCCCCAAGCTCCCACAGTACCACCCAACCTCCAGCAGTGCCACCCAACCTCCAGCAGTGATTCCCAACCTCACATGGTGTTCCCCAGCCTCCTACAGTTCCATGCAACCTCCAGTAGTGCTTTCCAACCTCACATGGTGTCCTCCAACCTCCCATAGTGCAACCTTCCACAGTGCCACCCAACCTCCAGCACTGGCACCGCCACAGTCACATGGTGTCCCCAACCTCCCACAGTGCCCCTTAATTTCACATGATGTCCCAAAATCTCCCACAGCGCCACCCTACCTCCAGCAGTGCTCCTCAACCTCACATGGTGTCCTCCAGCCTCCCATGGTATCCTCCCACAATGCCACCCAAGCTCACATGGTGTCCCCCAACCTCCCGCAGTGCCACCCAACTTCCAGCAGTGCCACCCCCAAACTCACATGGTATCAGTGTCGCACAATGCTGATCCTCCAGCCACCCATGGTTCCCTCCATCTCCAACAGTGTCTCACAATGCCCCCCCCCTCCCCAACTGCCTACAGTGCCACTCAACTTCCTACATTCCCCCTCCCCAGCCTACTGCACAGCCTGCAGCCCCCCATAGTGCCCCCAATCTCCAACAATGGCCTACACTGCCCTTCCCCAACCTCCCACAGTGCCTTTGCAGCACCCCTCCAGTGTTCCACAGTACCCTCTGCAATGTACCCAGCCTCCTGAAAAGACCCCCAGCCCCTCCAGATATCCCATGCCCCATAGTTTCCACCCAACCCCCTCCAGAATCCTCATTCCCTACAAGGCAACCATGTCTGCTACAGAGTCCCTAAACCTTCCTCAGAACCCCTATCCCCCCAAGGTGATATCCAGCCCCATCCAGAGCTTTCCAGCATTTTAAGACATACACCTTTTTTGGTTTATGTTGGGGCATGGAATGTTTTGGAAGTGGGCTCTGCTCTCAATAAGTTTGAAAACTACTGATCCATACACATCCACTATTTCATGGCCCTGTGATCTATTTTAACCCTTTCCCACCTCTGCCTCCCGGCCTTTTAACAGTTTCTAAATGCCAGAAGATGGAGGTGGGCATTTTGATCATGTGACCGCTGTGATTAGCAGTCAACAGTGGTCACATGATCACAAAGCTCCTGATCACAAGTATGCATCGAGAGCTTTCCTATACCTGGCAGTGGACTCTCGGCACAGTAAAGTGTTTACTTAGGGATGCATATACTTTGCCACTTCGCGGTAAAGCCCACCCGCCAAGAGGCTGCATATATGCATACAGCCGTCAGGAAGTTTTAAATAAAACTGTTTCTCACTGTGTTTTTCTTCCTCCTTGTAACATCCAACGTGAGCTCCCAAACTTCTCCTTTCTCCCCTCACTTCAGTTTGCTTGGAACGAGCAGTGCATGTTAGCTGTGGTCATGTGCACTGCTCTGTGCACACAACAAATCCCATAGTCTATCTAAGGAGTGAGGAAAAGAGGGTGGCAGGAAAAAAATGGAGATTTGGAGGGGGCTGAGAACAATAAAAGGGACTTTTTTGAGTTAGCAAAAAATCTGTCACATTAACATAGGCTGGGCATGGCTGAAATGTGTCAATCAGGTTTTTTGTTCTGAATGTTCTTGGAGATTTTGATAAAAAACCTTTTCCCATTTTGGAGAACAATGATGAGTACTGACATCTGGAGGCTGTAAAACTGCACAAGGAGAGGTGTCCTCAAGCACCCAACCAAACTGGTTTGGATACGTTTGAGGTGGAAGGGTTGGACAGCATTAACTTTCAGCTGTAGGTTTAGGTTTGGATGGATTAAGGAAAGGCTTAGCAACTCAGTCAGGTTCTTGTTGCTGTGAAATCGACAAAAAGACAGTGATCTTAAGAGTTGATAATCATTTATTGCCGTTAAAGTTTAGACACATGGAAGCTAAAAAATATTCAACACGTTTCAGGGGCCAACCCCCTTTATCAGGGCTTGAATGAACTGTGACAAAACTTTCTATAGGACCCTTTATAAAAAATGTGAAGAAAGGGGTGTTAAACCCAAATTCCGGGCACAAAAAACTTATTTTAATGTATATTGTCACTGGAACAGGAAGAGGGGTAATCTTCCAAAGGGGACACTTGTTCCAGAGAAAACAGTCTAAGGGGGTATATCCCTCCCTTTGGAAACATTTTATCTCACATCCTGTCATGTCTATAGGAAAGGAAGTGAAGGGAAATCTCCCCAATGGGACACATATGGCGAAAAAAGAAGCTGATAGTGGTTTTAATTCCCATTTCAAAATAAAAAATATGTTTTATCTTTAGATATAATTTGTGTATAAACTGAAATCTCTAAATCTTTTCTTTTTCATATACAAAAATGTAAAATAAAGGCCTAGGAAATATTAAAAAAGAATTCGTATACTCCTGTTACAGGTCTTACCCCAGAAATTTATCAGAATACAGTATGTTCCATTATAGTGGTCCCTTGAATTTCTGTGTATAGTTTGCAGTCACATTCACGTTTCCAGTTGCATTGGCATGTCATGCTTCCTGCTTAGTAATCCAATGCACTGTGTTTTATTGATTCGCTTCCAAATCGATATAAATGTTAAATACACTGTATGCAAAGTAAATGAAATACACCACTTCTTTGTATTACTTCCTTCCTGAGTTTTATATATATATATATATATATATATATATATATATATATATATATATATATATAAATCATAATGATTGAAAGGTGTGATCACACCACGTTATATCTTTTTATATTGTTAACCATTTAAAGTGTTTCTGTCTCTTAAAAAAATAAATAAATAGATAAAAGCTCTCTGTAATAGAAGATTCTAACTACTCACTTGTAAAACTAGAAGCCGCACATCCGCCACAAATTTTCCTTTTCAAATAAGCTATATTGGGCCAGCATTATACATGGAGCACCCAGCACAGCATGCTCCTCCCCTGAGGAGCCTAATATGGTGGGAGGCGTATGATGTGAGGTGACTCAGTGTATCATGCTGGGTCAGTAAAGCTTAGTTGAAAAGGAAAAGAAATATGGAGGATTTGACGGACGTGTGGCTTCCAGTTATACTTTTACAAGGTGTGACAATTTAATTCCTGGAATGCCTGCGGCGTAGCACTATGGTGGTGAGTCACACATCTGTTTGCACTCAGGCGTGTTCTAACATATTCTAACTTGCACTCACCTGGGTTGTAGACCAATTGACTCATTCTTTACGGAGTAGTAGAAGAACTATGCATTGCATTGTTAGCTGAAAAACAGTGACAGGAATCTGGAGCAGCTGATTTACATCTATTTATTTCAGGTACTTATATAGCGCCATCAATTTATGCAGCGCTTTACATCTATATTATGCATTCACATCAGTCCCTAACCCTCAAGGGGTGTACAATCTAAGGTCCCTAACTCACATTCATACATACACATACTAGGGACAATTTAGACAGGATCCAATTCACCTACCAGCATGTCTTTGGAGTGTGGGAGGAAACCGGAGTACCCAGAAGAAACCCACACAGGCACAGGGAGAACATGCAAACTGCAGGAAGGTGGTACCGTGGTTGGGATTCGAACCGGCGGCGTTAGTACTGCCAGGTGGAAGTGCTAACCATTTAGCCACTGTGCTGCCTGTATTTAATTTTGTGTGAAAATTGGCAAGAGTGCAAGTGAAACTTTAGCTCTGTTACAACAGCCTTATGGGGAACATTCCATGAAGAAATAAAGTGTTTTTTGAATGGCATAGGCGGGTTAGGGAGGGGCAGGAATGATGACGCAAGAACTGAGTCGCCAAAAACAGAAACAAAACTCCAGAGAATGCACTGGAAAACTAAGAATTCACCTCTCCTGAAGAAAGCATGCATGTCTCCTTCTCAGTTCAAAACCTTGCTGGTGTTTTTTTTTTTTAATGATGAGGATAGTTCACTACGAGTTCATAGAACATGGTACAACGGCCAACCAAAATTGTTATTTGATCAGAGGAAAAGGTCAAAACTCTGGTCTCACAAGTGGTGGCCAGCCAAAACTGTTATTTGATCAGAGGAAAAGGTTGAAACTCTGGTCTCACAATGTGGGTTCTCCACCACGACAATGCTCCTGCACATGATGCGTTAAAGCTGAACTCCAAGCATAAACTTTTTCCCTTGTTGTTGCTGGTTCTTTACTACCTTGACCAGAGTAGTCCATTCTTTCTTCAGACTTTAATCTAACAGAAAACGAAGGGGCATTTTTTTAAATCCCAGGCTTCATTCCACACACTGCAACAAAGATACTGCATGAATAGTGAGTCATTTTCATTACCACTTTTTCAGCGATCTAGTAGAGCCTGGGAAGAGTGATCTGGAAACGCAAAGATTGCAGGATCCTGGAGTTCTTTATTAAGTGTTCATGGTTTCCTGGCCCAGAAATCCATTCTGAAACGTAACCAACCACCTTATTCCCCTGACATAGCACCCTGCGATTTTTGCCTGTTTCAGATGCCTTAAAAAGCCACAGATTTGATGACATTCTTGACATCCAGCACCTTGTGACAAAGATACCTCATAGAAATTCCAGGAATGTTTTTGGCAGTGGAACAGTCATCTAAAAAAGTGTGTTGCTTCACAAGGGGACTACTTTGAAGGTGATATTGTTAAGCAAACATTTTTATTTGCAGTCCATTCTGGGAATTCAATTGTCACACCTTGTACTATCTATATTACGGGGAGTGGATGGACGTAATATGGTCATAGCAAGCAAGCCAGGGGGCCACCTGGAGCATTGTCACTTCTATTTTACACATAAACGGAAGAAGAATACAAAGTTGACACCTATAGTAAAAGGATGATCTTGTTTTTTTAATTTCATAATTAAAATATGGGAAATTGCATGGTCCTCACATAACTTAAAGCTTTTCTATGGTCAAAATATAAAATCATATATTCTTTTCTGCACTGTATTTCAGTGATTTCTAGCCTTCTCTGAATCTGAATGATCTTGAAGATTGTGATCTCCACACATTTCCTTCCTTGAATTCTGTGACACGTACTCACTATGTAAAAAGGTTTCAAATAACTCATACACTCCTACTTCAAACCTTATTAGACTGCCAGCACCTGCTAAGTGTTATGTACACCTGACTAGAAATGAAGCTATAAAAAATGCAGCGCTGTGAACACTGTCTGCCTCTAACGCAACCATATGATCATAAATAGAGATTATCACAACATTAAAGAAACTACTGTATGCTATACATCTGTATTCTGACATTAAAACACCACAAATGTTCCATGAATATTAGACATACACTCACCGGCCACTTTATTAGGTACACTTTGCTAGTACCAAGTTGGACTCCCTTTTGCCTTCAGAACTGCCATGATTCGTCCTGGCATAGATTCAACAAGGTGTTGAAAATATTCCCCAGAGATTTTGGTCTTTACTGACATGAATTGCTGTTGCCTTTCTATCATATCGAACCAGTCTGTCCATTCTCCTCTGACATCAACAAGGCATTTTTGTCCACCTAACTGCTGCTCACTGGATATTTTCTCTTTTTCAGACCATTCTCTGTAAACCATCGAGATGGTTGGCATGACAATCCCAGTAGATCAGCAGTTTTTCAAATACTCAGACCAGCCCGTCTGGCATTAATAACCATGCCATGTTCAAAGTCATTTAAATCCCCTTTCTTCCCCATTCTAATGTTCAGTTAGAATTTCAGCAAGTTGTCTTCACCACATCTAGATGCCTAACTGCAATGAGTTGCTGCCATGTGATTGGCTGATTAGCAATTTCTGTTACCAAGCAATTGAATGGGTGTACCAGCTCCATGGATTGCTTTAAAAAAGGCCTGGATTCTTCGTATTCTTTCATAGATCACAGAATATAACTGGATATTAACATTTACAGGTAAAGTTGATACAGGCAGGGAATATCCGATTGCCTTTCAGGGGATCAGGAAGGATTTATTTTCCCTGCAGGAGCAAATTGGACTATGCTTTGCTGAGTTTTTTGCCTTCCTCTGGATCAACTGTGGGTGTAGGATTATAACTTTTTATTTTTTAATGGTTGAACTGGATGGACTTTTGTCTTTTTTCAGCCAGACTATGTAATAAAGTGGCCAGTCAGTATATGTGCTTGTGAACAAAGTGCCAGTACTCCTATAAAGTCTTCAAAACTATTTTCATACCATATAAGAGGGGTCACCAAACTTTCTAAACAAAGGGCCAGTTTACTGTCCTTCAGACTCTAAGGGAGCCAGCGTGAATAGAAAAATGTCCTGGCGTCAATAGGAGTAAACAATGCCTCAGGATTGGGGGAAGGAATTGCTCCATTGTTGGTATCAGGCTAAGGATTTGTGACCAATCATTGGTGTCAGTGGGCAGAATAGTACTTTGCTGTTGGTGTTAGTGGAAGGAATAGTGCCCCATTGTCTGGGTCAGTGGTAGGAATTGTGCCTTTGTGTTGGTATCAGTGACAGGAATGATGTCCCATTGTTAGTGTCAGTAGGAAGAATAGTGCCTTGTATCGGGGATAAATAGTGTCCCAAAGGCCGGATAAAGGCAAGCAAATGGCCACACTTGGTCTCCGGGCTGCAGTTTGGATCATACTGCTATATAACATGCTCTAATGCAGCCTTTCTCAACCAGGGTGCCCAGGCACCCTGGGGTGCCTTGAGATTTCTTCAGGGGTGCCTTGGCAAAATGTCTACAAATTGCCCAAAACTTGTATACAGACCAGCGGGTGGAACAAACCTGCCTTTTAGTTACACTAGGCCACAGGTTTCCATAATGCACCATTACAACCTTCTAGCTGCCAGCGTCTGGACAAGTATTGACATCATCAGTTGATAAGAAGGATGTCAGCTGCCTGCACAGCATCCTAGTTTGACGCTCCCCTGCCCCTTTCCATCAGTGCTGGGGCCACCTTAGCTCAGTGATGGAGAAAAACTGAGGGAGAGGAGAAACCATGGAATACTAGTCAGTACCAGTGTGCAAAAGTGTATTTGCTTTGGAAGAATAATGCAGGCCATAGATGGGGAGAAAACCAGCCGATTTTTCTTTAAAAAAACGAAAAATCGGTCGTTCAAACGGCCGACGTTACCAGGAACGGTAAAAAAAATCGGCCGATTTTCATCCCGTCTACAGCCGGCAAAAAGTGTCCCTGCAGAGAGCTCTGCTATTTCTTTGACAGTTCTTTGACATTTATAGCGGTTGCAACAATGTATCTATTTGTATCCATTTCGGATACAGATGTTTTTATTCAGAAACATATAGATACATTATTGCAACCGCTATAAATGTCAAGGAACTGTCAAAGAAATAGCGGCGCTCTCTGCAGGGACACTTTTTGCCGGACTGGAATTCTTCTTCTTCATCCTCTTCTTCTTCTTCCTCTTCTTCTTCCTCATCCTCTTCTTCTTCTCATCCTCTTCATCTTCCTCTTCTTCTTCATCCTCTTCTTCTTCTTCTTCATCCTCTTCTTCATCTTCTTCATCCTCTTCTTCATCTTTATCTTCTTCTTCATCCTCTTCTTCTTCTTCTTCATCCTCTTCTTATTCTTCTGCTTCTTCTTCATCCTCTTCTTCTTCTTCCTCTTCTTCATCCTCTTCTTCTTCTTCCTCTTCTTCATCCTCTTCTTCATCCTCTTCCTCTTCTTCCTCTTCTTCTTCTTCTTCCTCTTCTTCATCCTCTTCTTTTTCTTCTTCTTTTTGTCTTCCTCTTGCAGGTCACTGCTCATGTGCAGATTTTTTTATCGGTAAAAAGATCAGCCGATTTGCCCATAATTGCCGCAAAAATCGGCCGATCTTTTTCCAACTTTACCGATAAAAAAAATCTGCCAAAATACCGAAAACCGGCATTTGCGTGCATTTCCTTTGAGGTCACTTCTGTCTTCTTTCTTCTACTATATGGGTTCCTATGTGCACATACTGTGTTGCAGTTCATGTATTTGCGTGCATTTGTGTGCATTTTCATTTTCCAAAGCCAAGCTTATAATATTTCCTCCTCCCCCCGATCCCCCACTTATGACATTACCATTAAGATCAACAGCACAACCATAGGTCCTTCCCCCTCATGCCAGGGTGCAAAGTGTAATCCTAGACTCTGACCTCTCCTTTGGGCCCCACATCCAATTCCTGGCTAAATCCTGCCGCCTCAACCTCCGGAACATTTCCAAAATCCGCCCCTTTCTGACCAATGACACCACAAAACAACTTATCCATGCCTTGGTTATATCCCGCCTTGATTACTGCAACTCCCTCCTCACTGGTCTATCGTTACACAGGTTATCCCCCCTTCAGTCTATTATGAATGCTGCTGCTAGACTCATACACCTTACCAACCAATCAGCGACTGCTGTCCCTCTCTGCCAATCCCTCCACTGGCTTCCACTAACCCAACGTATAAAATTCAGAATACTAACCACAGCATACAAAGCCATCCACAACACTGCCCCTAGCTACATCACCAACCTCCTCCAAATCGCCCACTCTGCTCCTCCCAAGACATCTTGCTCTCTAGGTCCCTCGTCACCTCCTATCGCGCTCACCTCCAGGACTTCCCCAGAGCCTCTCCCATTGTCTGGAACTCCCTACCCCAGTATGTACGGTCAGCCCCCACCCTGTCTGCCTTTAGGCAATCTTTGAAAACTCACATATTCAGGGAAGCTTACCCCACCTCCGCCTAAGAACTGTACTTGAATCACCTCCAACAGATCATCCCCCGCAGCTATCACCTTTTTGTATCACCTCCCCCTTCCTTTAGATTGTAAGCTCCATGAGCAGGGCCTTCCTCTTCCTTCTGTACTGAACTGTATTGTATTAGTACTGTCCCCCTTTATATTGTAAAGTGCTGATCAAACTGTTGGCGCTACATAAATCTTGTATAATAATAATATTAATAATTTTCAGTGGAAAAAAATGTAGCTTGCTGTACTTTTTTCACTGCACTGCAACAGTGGGAATTATGCCCATAGGAAAACCTGGATTTTGGCCTGTCTATGCAGTTGGAGTGCAGTCAAAATGCATCCCAGTGCATCTGCTGTGAATGAGCCCTCTATTTACATGGATGGGATCACATAGCTCTGCAGTGGGGAGACTACACTACTCCCTGGCGCCATCTTGTGGTTAATTATCATTACTACTCTGTAAATATTTTGTTTTTTCACTGGAGGTACCCCCTTACAATCCATACCAGAATCAAAAAGTCTGGTATGCATTTTGGAAGAGGACTCCACACATTTTTTTTTCCATTCTTGCTGTAGAATGTGCATAAGCTAAAATGTAATTTACGAAGAAAAAAAAAAAAACAATATTTTTGTTGGGGTGGACTTGGTGATGAGGATCACAGACCCAGTGTGCTGTATAGCTGGTGTAATTACAATCATTTTACGCCATGCCTTTTATCGTATATATACTTTGTGGGTGTGATGAAGGCTTTTTTTTTCTTTGTGTTTTTGTGGTTACTTCTTGGGCCCATCGGGGTCCAAATTCCACAGATCTTTCTGAGCGTGATCATAATAACTTTGTTATGTGTACTTATTACACCACTTTGGTCTTGTGGTTGGTTTGTATCTATATGTCTGTGGAAAACTTTGTATGTTTCCTTTTCTTTTTCCATAAGAAATTTTACTGAAAAAAATAAACAGTATATTTGCATGTTTAAGTTCTGGAATATGCAGTTCAGTTTTGGGCACCAATTCACAAAAAGAACATTGGGGAACTGGAGAAAGTACAGAGAAGGGCAACTAAACTGATATGAGGCATGGAGGAGCTCAGCTATGAGGAAAAATTAGAGGAACTGAATGTATTCTCTCTTGAGAAGAGGAGATTAAGGAGGGATATGATCTACATGTATAATACATAAGGGGGGATATGATCTCCATGTATAATACATAAGGGGGGATATGATCAACATGTATAAATACATCAGTGGTTCATATAGTGAACTCGGTGTAGAGTTATTCACCCTGAGGTCATCACAGAGGACAAGGGGGCACTCTTTACATCTGGAAGAAAAGAAATTGAATCTCCAAACACGGAAAGGTTTCTTCGCAGTGAGAGCTGTGAAAATGTGGAATAGACTCTCTCAAGAGTTGGTTCTGGCCAGCTCAGTGGATTGCTTCAAAAAAGTCCTGGATTCTTTCTTAGATACATAGAATATAACTGGATACTAACATTTATAGGTAAAGTTGATCCAGGGAATATCCGATTGCCTCTCAGGGGATCAGGAAGGAATATTTTTCCCAGCAGGAGCAAATTGGATCACGATTTGCTGGGGTTTTTTTTGCCTTCCTCTGTGTCAACTCTGGGTGTAGGATTATAACTGTTTTTTTTTTTGTTTTTTTTTTAATGGTTGAACTGGATGGACTTTTGTCTTTTTTTTAACCAGACTAACTATGTAACTATGTAAGCTGAAAGTTTTGGCTTCCACTGATTTCAATGAGGTTCGGCATCAGAACTTTGCAAAACAGTGCTTGAACCGAACCCAGGGCAGTTCCGTTCATCACTACTATAAATAAAGTGGTTGGAAACCTCAGATGTGAAGTATGAACAAAGCATATCCTTCTATAGTGTGTATTTGTCTCAATTAGGGGCACTAAGTGTCACTTCTGTCTGCTGCTTTATTCCCCTGTTATCAGCATGGATCGCTTCTCACAAGTACTCCTGACACCAAGAAAAAAATTATGATAGGGGAGGGACCTCCAGCACACAGCCTGTGAATTGTCAAGCTCAGCTGTCTTCCAGTGTGCTGTGTGGTGGTGTGTGCCTCTTCCTTCCAATCAGATCTCAGAGTTCTCCTCACTGAGCTTTGCAGAGTGTAATTTCAGCTCCCCGCCCCCTGCTTTCTGACACCTCAGACAACCTGTATACATTCTGGACTTTGAACAGATGTAGAAAAGAGAAGACTGAAAATAGACATGTACAACTGATGTAGAAGGATTTTTTCACCTCTGTGTATCACCTGAGGCCAGACACTTCACTGGGTATATGTAAGGGTTTACAAGCACTTGTATAGCAGGAGGAAGTTTGTTGTTATATTGTGATCATATTTATTTATGATATCAGCATGTTAGAGATAGATAGTGTTCATAGCACTGTTTACAATGAAATTATAATATTCACTGTGCCTTGCACTGGACACTGCTGTGTCAAAGAATTCATAAACTGTCTTCTGAACTACAGAAATGCTGAGAGGAGGTGTTTCAGGGGGTGGAGTAAGTACAGGAATCACTGCTTGCAAATTGAAAGGTACCATGGGAAATTTCGTCCTTAGAAATTGAAAGTAAACAACTAGGAAGAAGCTGCAAAGCATGCAGGGACTCCAGGAAGTTGTGGGAAGAGACAGCTAGCAGACACGCAGAACTCACTACATGAAAGGAGATATTTCAAGTAAATGTAGAACTCCCTTCTTGAGGGCCGCTAAATTTGTTTGGGCCCCCCTAAGCTCTGCACGGCCAGGTAAAATGTATTTTTTCACACTTGTGAGTCAGTAAACAGTCCTTGAGCTAGTTTTCAGTTGTTTTTATTAAGGGGCTAACAACTTGTATGGGGTCTAGGGGTATATGGGATGCCGAAGGAACTGTAAACTCAAGGATAAATTTCTTAGCAACCTATACACTGTACAAAATGTAGATCCAAAAATAGCAAATAGCACTGTCACTTTAGAAAGCTCTAAGCTCCCTTGGTGTACCTCCTCAGACCCCAGATGACTTCTTCCTCTTCACCCAGCTGCACTGAGGGTTTCCCTGGCAAGGGGTCCCAAGAGCTAACAATGAAGTAGTACCAGATGAGAACTAGTTGGGCCCTGCACCTGCCTGCCTTTTCCCCTTACATGGCCCAGGGGGTGTAGGAGTACTCACACCGTCCTGCCCTGTCAGTGTGGTGGGTTGGTAGCTGCTTTCAGGCCTTTTGCTGGGCTGGCTCCTTCTCTGCTGCTCAGGATGTCCTTCCTAGGAGACTTTTGGCAGTGAAGATCCTCCTGTCCAGCAACCAGCCTGTTGGTAGGCTCTTTTCCCTGGGGCCCCCTCCCAAGCTCCACACTTCAGCCTTCTTTCAGTCCATCATCCACCCGACTCCCCTGGTGCTGAGGCTCTGCCAAATGTAAGGGTTGTCCTCAGTGACCATGTCCGGACTCCTTCCTGGGGATTGCCCAAGGTCCCTCAAACATGCAGATCCGGACCTCCTCCTCTCCTCCGTCCCCCTTCCAGAAAGTTCTGTAAGTTTCTGGAAGGGTGGGAGGGCTCCAGCAGCCCTGACCTGCAGAGCCTCCAAGCCTGTCTTGAGATGAACTCACTACTACACTCCCAGGGTGACTCATCCCAGGCTGCTATGCAGCCTCTAACTTAAGAAAAACAATAAAGCCTATTTAGTTTACCTAAAAGGCGTTACATAAGCTTATATTGGAGAGTCAAAAAATGAATACTGTTTGTATGTTTCTACGAGGGTTCTTCAAAATGTTTCTGCATTTTTTTAACTCTATTTACTAAGAAAAAGTGCAGAAACTTTTTGCAGACCGCTCGTCTGATATTCTAAAATAAAATTGTATGCTGTGACCATAGATTCCCTTTAATGTGTATCTTCTTTGAATCCTAATATTTGAACAGCAATTTGCACTAACACTATATTAGCATCAAACTTTCTGCTATCAATTTGATGATTGCTTTAATATTCTGTATAACGCGTCATTCAAAATCAGAAATAAAAAAAAACTTTCATATAGAAAATGTTGTTTTGTTCAGCTGGGTAACACAAAAGGGTGTCCTGACAACAAATACTTAAATCTAGAGAACAGGCTAGGGTATTAACTCCCTAGAAATCTTGAACATAATTCACATTCTGCACATTACAAAATACATACTGTATATCCATTTGCATCAGGCCCCACCCCAGAAGAGCTCACTGCACATTCTGTTGTCCCCAGGGATGCTGGCGTGGTGGTACTACATGCAGTAGTCAGTGGCAAGTGTGTCCTATGACTGATTGGCGGCGCACGTCATGGGCCAGTCCAGAGACCATTAATCAAGATGGCAGACAACAGTATTAGTGCGTGCACTGAACAGTGTGTGGTGATGACATTTCTTGTGAACGAAGGTGTAAAACCCGCTGTCAGGGATCTCCACGATCCCCGCCGCGATGGTCCCGGCGCAGGCGCAGTGCGCCGCCCTGTGCAGGGACGCGGGCACTAGGTCCAGGCCGGCCGTGGCGTGCGAGTTCGCACATGCGCAGTAGAAGCCGCGGCCGCCCGCTGGGCACCAATGGCAGCGCAGGGCGCGATATTTAAACGACCCTGAGCTGTCATTCGGTGCCTTCTGGTCTTATCCTGCATCCTGTATCCTGAACCTGTTTCTAGTAAGTTGCTGACCCGGATTGTACCTGACCACTGCTGTATTCTCCTGCCCAGACCCTTGCTTTGCCTGACCTCTCTCCTGGATGCCCCCTATTGGACCTGACCTACCGTTGCTGACCTGGTGTGTGACCCGACTATTCTCTGCCCGCTGCTTTGTACCTCACCGTCCCCATCGTTACCGACCCGGCTTGCCTGACTCTGCACTTGCTCAGCCATCCAACCATCCCTCTCAACGGGGTCTCCTGACCTCCTCATATCAGGCTCTCTTCCGTGGGAACCCCTGGCGAACACCCCTACCACTAGCGGGTATCCTCAGTAGGCACGACCTGGTCCCGGGGTACTCCAAGTCCATCCCCACCATCAGGGGCCCTGGTGAACAAGTACTCTGGGACTTAGACTCCATGCGCTGGGCACGCCTGATTAGTGGAGTGCTAGTGGTGTCGCCGGGCGGTCCCTTACACCCGCGGATATCTACAGAAAGCTTCAAGCACAGTACGGTGATGAGACGCTCAGCCGCAGTAAGACATTTGAATGGTGTAAACGTTTCAACAGCCGCATATTATGTTGCTCACTGCAGCGGACTTCCCCATGATGGATTATTGATATGCCTGTTTTTATTCTACCCTCTTGTAAGTGGCTCTTCACTGTGTGCAATAAATGTGTTTAAAATCTACACTTAGAGGCGCCTTTTGGCTTTCTTCTTTTTTGCATGTCCTAGGGTGGTTCAGGTGTACTGACAAATCTTTCTATGCCGAAGCTTTCCAGGCATTAGTTAAATGCTGGGATAAGTCTATAAATGTAGCAGGGGAGTATTTTGAAAAATTAATGCAGTTTCCACTCCTTGAAATTTGTTCTTTTATTATGTAAACTCAAAAGTTCCGGTTTGACTTGAACTTCCTTCGTATAATCCTCAGGATTAACTTTTATTATTCTATGTGCACTTATAAAGATGTTCTGTTGCAACATGACTGTGTTCCTGTGCACAAAGCCAACTGCATAAAGACTTGGGGGTCAGTTCACTAAAGGTTACCGCATGTGATATGAAGGGCACGTGACTAAATTCTAAAAAAATATTGTATGAGATATTAAATAACCAATTCATCAAAGTAACATCAAATGTGAGGTAAATACCACACATTTGTTAAAATAGTGAGATAAATACCACAAGAAAATGAAATAAATTATTAACCGCTTCCCGACCGCCCTATAACAGAAATCACGTATATATACACGTTGTTTTGCATTTCCACAGTTGTCAATCACCAGGTCCTGGCTGGTGATTACTCGCTGGCACCCAGAGATTGCCGAGCATTTTGTAAACAAAACAGTTTTCCTCCCTGTCAGCTCATGCACACTGCTTTGGTTGGCTGTGCTCACAATAAAGCACACAGACACCACCCCCTAGTAAAACAGCACACAGTTAACACTTTGATCACCCCTCATATTAACCCCTTCCTGCCCAGTGTCAGTGGTGTTTTTTTTTTAGCACTGATCACTGCATTGGTGTCCACCAGTGTCAGAATACCCGCCGCAGTCCCGCTATAAGTCGCTGATCACCGCCATTACTAGTAAAAATAAAAAATCCCAGTATATATACACACCACCATTTGTAAACTCTATAACTTTCACGTAAACCAATTACCGTATTTTTTGCTCCATAAGACGCACCTGACCATAAGACGCACCTAGATTTTAGAGGAGGAAAACAGGAAAAAAAATATTCTGAACCAATGGACTGCAGACATAGTACAGGAAATGACCACAGACTGCGGACACAGTACAGGGGATGACCAGAGACTGCGGACACAGTACAGGAGATGACCAGAGACTGCGGACATAGTACAGGAGATGACCAGAGACTGCAGACACAGTACAGGAGATGACCAGAGACTGAGGACATAGTACAGGAGATGACCAGAGACTGCGGACACAGTACAGGAGATGACCAGAGACTGCGGACACAGTACAGGAGATGACCAGAGACTGCGGACACAGTACAGGGGATGTCCAGAGACTGCGAACACAGTACAGGAGATGACCAGAGACTGCAGACATAGTACAGGAGATGACCAGAGACTGAGGACATAGTACAGATGACCAGAGACTGCAGATATAGTACAGGAGATGACCAGAGACTGCAGACATAGTACAGATGACCAGAGACTGCGGACACAGTACAGGAGATGACCAGAGACTGTGGACATAGTACAGGAGATGGCCAGAGACTGGGGACATAGTACAGATGACCAGAGACTGCAGACATAGTACAGGAGATGACCAGAGACTGCAGACATAGTACAGGAGATGACCAGAGACTGCGGACACAGTACAGGAGATGACCAGAGACTGCAGACATAGTACAGATGGCCAGAGACTGCGGACATAGTACAGATGACCAGAGACTGCAGACATAGTACAGGAGATGACCAGAGACTGCGGACACAGTACAGAACACCAGAGACTGTGGACACAGTATAGAAGACCAGAGACTACGGACCTTTGGGGAGTGGAGGGGGGAGCGGGTACCCGAATTTGACAGGTACACACTCCCACAAAGTTGTTCTACCCCCTCCCTCCCTGTAGTCTTTTGGGACATGTGACAGGTCCCAGAAGATTACAGGGCCATTCACAAAGCAGAGCACTTCTCGCTCATGTGCAGTGGGCACCCAGTTGCGAAGCCGCAAGCTGTCACAGCTGGATGCCCATGCCGGCGTCGGGGAGAGAAGACGGTGAGGACACCGCTGGACCGAGGAACAGGTAGGACTGCTGAAGGTCTGTAGAGAAGAGCCGAGCGGCCGCCCTGTATTCTAACACGGGGGGGGGGGGGTAATACCAGGCCGGCCACTCCATATTTGCTCCATAAGACGCACAGACATTTTCTCCCATTTTGGGGGGGGGGGGGAAGTGCATCTTATGGAGCAAAAAATACGATAATTTACACTTATTGGGATTTTTTTTTTAGCAAAGAATACATTTTGGCCTAAATGTATGAGGAAATTTGAGTTTTTAAATTTTTTTAATGAACATGTTTAAAAGCAAAAAGTCAAAAATATTGTTTTTTCTCAAAATTGTCAGTCTTTTTTTTATAATGCAACAGGCGATCAAATACCACTGAAAGAAAGCTCTATTTGTGGGGAAAAAGGACGTAAATTTCATTTGGGTGCAGCGTTGCACGACCACGCAATTTTCAGTTAAAGTAATGCTGCGCCGTATCACAAAAAATGGCCTGGTCAGGAAGGGGGTAAATTCTCTGGAGGGCAAGTGGTTAAAGTCAATTCATTAAAAAACATAGGCATTCATTATTTATCACCTGGAGTTTGCTGGCGGTATTTTAGATATATACAAAATAGCAATTAGCAGAACTCTGCACTGGCCAACTAGTGAAAAGTATACAATGTATCAGTGTGAAAATGTTCTCCTCTGAGCTCAGGAATGGCAATTAATTGTAACATTTCATTATAGGGAGATCGTTTTGTGAATGAAAGCACACTAGATTGTATCATAGTTTCACAATATTGCTGTGGACTGTCTGGTGCAGTGTTAGCCTACAAAAAAAAATTGCAAAAAAAATGCCAAAAATAACGCAAAATTTTAATTTTGCAAAACATAAATATTTATTGCAGTCGGTAAATAACGCATGTTTTTTAGTGAATTGACTACTTTTCAGGTAAATACTGCATGAGTTATTTTAAAACAAACAATAATGCGGTATTTATAATTATTATTATTATAATACAGGATTTATATAGCACCAACAGTTTGCGCAGCGCTTTAGAAAATGAAGGCAGACATTACAGTTACAATACAATTTGGCACAAGAGGAAACAGAGGGCCCTGCTCATTAGAGCTTACAATCTATTTATCTCTTAGTGACTGATCATTTTAACTACTTTGTGCCCAGCCCAGGGGCGGACTGCCCATTTAAGCACTAGGGCACTGCCCGAGGGCCCCGGGGTCAGTAGGGGGCCCCATGAGATGCCCCTGGTATCTTTTTTATAGGCTTTTTTGGGTGTGGGAAAGGACATGGGGGCCCCATGATCCCCTATTGCCCGGGGGCCCCATGAGTTGTCAGTCTGCCCCTGGCCCAGCCTATAGTAAAATGACGGCCAGGCAAGCCTCTCGTCCCTCCGGTAGGGCGTCATATGATGTCCTTCCCGGATCGCATCTTGTGAAATCTGTCACCGGCTGTGTACCTCGGACACGGCCGATGACAGATCTGTGTACCAGCCCCTTTGCCAGTACCATGTAACCTGCTGTGACCAATCACAGCAGGTCATATGACAGTTGTACTCAATGCTTTCATTCCATCCATTGTAAACAAGTGTGTCTAGCTGTCAATGGTCACAATGATAACATCCACAGGCTGGGCCAATCACAGCCCATCTGTGTCATGTGATTAGCCATGGCCAATCACAGCTAATCACAACAAAAAACCTGAATGAATCGATTTCATTCAATTAAATGCTTGCTTGTAGCAAAGAAATGTTTTCCAATAAGCAATCAATTTGTGTAAAAAAAAATAAAAATAGTCATCACTTCCCCAAAGTAGTACAATGTTACTATGGTAACATTATACTACTTTTGTCATAGTGTAATATGAAAAAAAATCTTAAAAAAAGAGAATAAATGTAATAAAATTTTTTAAAAATTTTAAAAAAATATATTTTTTTTGTACTGTCACCAGTCAGTGTCCCTGATCATCAACACACCAGTTATATAGTGATGCTGTACTGCACTGGTGACAGTATGTAAAAACAAATTGTGAAAATAATTTTTTTAGTTTCTTCATTTTCTGAAAAATTATGACAAAAAAATGACAACTTCAAAAAACTCGCCATGCTTCTTATGAAATACGTCGGACGGTCTACTTTGCAATAAGGGGTCATTTGGGAGATATCTGTACTGTTCTGACATTTTTAGACCTCAAGAAATTAGATTGGCTGTCAGTACTTCAGGATCGATCAATTTTCAGATATATCCCATAGTTTGTGAACTCTATAACTTTCCTACAGACTAAATAATAAATACTAATTTGGGTTATTTTCACCAAAGACATGTAGCAGAATACATCTCGGCCTAAATTTATGAAGAACAATTATTTATTTGCAAACTTTTATAACAGAAGCAAAGAAATGTGTTTTTTTTAAACAATTTTTGGTCTTTTTTTTGTTAATTTAGAAAAAAATAAAAACCCCAGTGGTGATTAAATACCACCAAAGGAAAGCTCTAGTTGTGTGAACAAAATAATAAAAAATGTAGTTTGGGTACAATGTTGCATGACCATGTAATTTTCATTCAAAGTGTGAGAGCGCTGAAACCTGAAAATTGGCCTGGGCAGGAAGGGGGTAAAAGTGCCTGGTATTGAAGTGATTAATCACACCTGCCAGTGTTAAGTGGCTTGTCTCATCTACGTAAACTGCTACATTTTGCTGGAGAGCTTGAGCTTCTGAAAAACAACAGACTTGCTGGCTGGATCACCAGATGAAAATAGAAGAAGAAAAAGCCTAAAAAAGGAAACTAATGCAGCCAGCACAGGAATGTTTGCTTTTGGGTTTAATACCACTTGAATCCTCTCTCTGAACTCATAGGGGTTGATTTACTAAAGGAGAATAGACTGTGCACTTTGCAAAGTGCAGTTGCTCCAGAGCTTAGTAAATGAGCAGAAGTTCTACTGACTTCCATCATCCACTCATGTCCAAGTAAAAATGCTGTTTTTTTGTAATTTTCCTTGCACGTGATTGGGTATTCTCGGCAAAGTGAAGCATTTACTCATTTACTAAGCTCTCGAGCAACTGCTCTTGCACTTTGTAAATTGCACGGTCTATTTGCCTTTAGTAAATCAACCCCATAACATCATAAAGCTTTAGGTGTTTTTTTTCCTATAAGAAGGTAATGCAGCCACTTCACCCCTGATACTGCCCAATGCAGGACCAGCAGCTGTGCTGTCTATATTAGGATATCGAGGGCCTTCTTACATCCTGAGAGCAGAGAAGAGCAATGATTTTTGAGGGAGAAAGGAAAAAGGTAAGTATTCCTCCATTTTAAGGGAAACCCTATATGAAACAGGTAGTGGTTGTAAACCCTTACAACCAGTGAAGTGACTGGCCTCAGAGAATACACAGAGATGAAACAAATCCTCCTACATAAGTTGTATCTGTTTATCTGCAGCCAGGATTCAAAGGAATCAAAGGATTCTTTTCTCAGCTCTAGCAGCAGGGGGCAAGTATCTGATGTCACACACACTGTCGGTTGACAGGTTGATAAAGAAGTAGGATCGCTCCAAAATGCATGTATATTGGGGTACACAGCAGGAGGCTTTCGGCTCTTGGACTCCAGACCTTGTAAGCAACTCCATCCATTCCTGCTGGCAATGTCATTTCAACTTCAGCCCGTGTTTTCCCTAGCCAGTGGCCAAGGCGGGGATCTGGGATACCTCATACACTGACTCTGGACTTATCCTCCAAGCCACCTGACAAGCCTCTATACCCCACAGTTGTTTGTGAGTGCAACCATTGATTTTATTTTGTCCAATCAAGTGTTACTAAACCCAAGACCCTGCATGTATTATATCTGGTCTCCCATAGTACACAGAACATGGAAGTGCAATTATTTTAGTAAATATAAACTGCTAAATACCTTTTCTAAGCAGCAGTTAGAGCAGTCTTGTGACTTCTATCAGTGTATGGCAGAGCACTGGTTAAAGCTTGTAGGAGAAGTTTTCTTTCTGCTCTAGGAGGATGTGAAACTCCTGACCTCAGTCTGGACAGTGCTGATTGGTCCTGTGCTGATTACATGCACTCTCCCAAAAAGAAAAAAAAATTCTAGCAATACACACTAAACTGAGCATGTGCACAATTGCTATGGTTCAGTCTGTCTTATCAGGAGATAAGACGTAGACATTTGAACAAGAGGAGGAGCAGAGAAGTCAGGATCAAAACAGTCTTTTTACACAATGCGGAGGATTAACCCCTTAGGGTCCACCGTGAGCATGCAACAAGCATGCTTTACTGCATATATAGACTAATTTTTACTGTGGGGGGTTTAGTAACACTTTAACCACTTCCCAACCACCCTATAGCAGAAATACTGCTACTGGGCGGCATGAGTGTGCAAAATCACGTATATATACGTGGTTTTGCATTTCCAGGTAGGGAACCATGGCTGTCAATCATCACGTCCCGGCCGGAGAGTACTCACCGGCACCCGGTGATTTCCGAGGATCTCCGACGGGGAGCAGAACTGTTTTGTTTACTAACAGTTCTCCTCCCTGTCAGCTCGGACACTCTGCTTTGGATGGCTGTGCACAGCACAGCCATCCAAAGCAGTATGATTACAGTGAAGCACAAACACACTGCCCTCTAGTAAAACACTCCTAGCACACAGTTAACCCTTCGATCACCCCTCATGTTAAAGTGTTATTAAACCCACAACAGTAAAATCAGTCTGTATATGCAGTAAAGCATGCTCGTTATACTCACTGTGGAACCTAAGGGGTTAATCCTCTGCATTGTGTAATAAGGCCATTTTATACTGTTTTCTCTGCCCCTCCTCTTCTTCAAATGTCCACCTGATAAGACAGACTGAACCGTAGCCACATGCACATGCTCAGTTTAGTGTGTATTGTTAGAGAGGTTTTTTTGGAAGAGTGCATGTGATCAGCACAGGGCCAATCAGCACTGTCCAGGCAGAGGTCATGGGTTTTGTATCCTCCTAGAGCAGAAAGAAAACTCCTCCTACAAGCTTTAACCAGTGTTCTGCTGAATTCACAAGACTGCTAATATATTGCTGATGAGAAAAGGTATTTAGCAGTTTATATTTACTAAAATAATTGCATTTCCATGCTCTGTGTACTGTGGGAGACCAGATAAAGAAAATGAAGGGACCTGGGTTTAGTAACACTTTAAAGGGAAGCAATTGGGAGGCAGTAAAAGCGTGGTTTAACCACACATTTTACTGCCGCATCAGCCACATGTCTAAATGAGATTTTAGAGCCATCTCCATGTAGCAAAACAGCATAATCCAAAGTAGCCCAAAAAAGATAGACAAACAAATTTTTCTGATGTACACTAATAGGACGGCAAGGCATATAATGAAAAGTGCTGAGCGTGAAGAACGCTGTTTCTGAAACATCAATAGTGTATTGACTATCTGCTTTCTGAGCATACGTCAGTGCACATTACGCAACCCCTGGCGCACAGCCACCTCTTCTAATACATCTCAATGGGCGGCTGCACATGGCAGCAGTGGGTCCCAGTAATGTCATTATGCAGGCTCTACATGTTGTATGGCCATGTACTGTACATGTAAACATTACATACATGTAATGTTGGTTCTAGTTCAAGAGTTGGTTCTGGCCAGCTCAGTGGATTGCTTTAAAAAAGTCTTGGATTCTTTCTTAGATACACAGAATATAATTGAATACTAACATTTATAGGTAAAGTTGATTCAGGGAATATCTGATTGCCTCTCGGGGGATCAGGAAGGAATTTTTTGTCCTGCAGGAGCAAATTGGATCATGCTTTGCTGGGTTTTTTTTGCCTTTCTCTGGATCAACTGTGGGTGTAGGATTTTAACTTTTTTTTTATGGTTGCACTGAATGGACTTTTGTCTTTTTTCAGCCAGACTAACTATGTAACTGTGTAACTATGTTATATACCATGCAGTGCTAAATGCAGGATCTTGCTGTTAGCTTCTGCATTAAAGCCCAACTCTAGGCAAAAATCAAATTTAAAGTGATATTAAGTCCCTATGTTTACAACTAGGCTTACCTGTAGGTACAATGAATATCTCCAAACATGCAACATTTAGGAGATATTCACATTGGCAATAGCTGATGACATCACCCGCAGTGACGCTCTGTATTCGTGGCACACTGTATCTTGTGGAATGCCTAACCTCATGCTGCAGCTGGGGCTCCCATGGGCATGCACAGGAGTGACATTATTGAGACCCCGGCCATTCAAACTGCTAGAGCCCACGAACCCAGAAGGAGGACTGGGTGAAGATGGAAGCACTGGAAGGCTCTGTTTGGAGGTAAGCCTGTCATAATGTGCTAGTATGTGGTTCATACCAGGGTGGATTTGATTTAAATCAAACTGATTTAAATCTCGATTTAAATCACGATTTAAATCACTAGTCAGTAAGGCTTGATTTAAATCCTAGTTTTCTACATAGACTAATTCTTGCTGGTATAACTTTAATATGCAAGTAGATGAAGATTTTTAGAATAACAACTTTTCATATTAGTTTTTTTTATCCCGTTTAATAGGTTAATCATTCATATTTGGACAACTTTTCTGTTGTACTTAGGAAGGAGAAAAATAATCATTACCTTAATAATAACAATTTAAATAGCTTTATTCAACTGAAACAATAACATTCCAGCATATGCTATTTGCTTAAACAAACATCCATGTTTCTTAACTAATTCGGCTAAACAAAATATATATATTTTAAGAAACTTAGACTGTCAGCCCCTTCCTCCTCACACTTAGTTTCACTTTCTTCTTGTGCAGATCTATTCCACTCCAAACAATCAGAAAAATATTGTTTCTATTCTATTCACTGAACTTCTTGAAACTTAGCACTGAAGGGGTTGATTCTGTATTCATAGGTTTGTAGAAATTAGGATTAAGGTCTTTTTCTTAACTCTGTTCATGTTATCACATTTTTGCTGTGAAGAAGAGGCATGTGATCTCCGCTGAGTCAAATTCAGTTTTGAGAACTGCAAAAGTAAACCAAGCATCTGTGATAATATCTTGTAGGCAGAGAAACTGCCCAATAATCTTACAAAACATTGTAAGACATTGTGAATGGATTAATGGAATTTATTTACCAAAAAAATTAAACATATACAGCCTTATTCTACATAATTAAAAGACAAATCTTTATTTCATGATGGAATAACCTTTGGATGGTAATATATTTTCCTCAAAAAGCATTTTATTAAAAAAAAATCTGATTTAAATCGAAAAAATCCAATTTAAATAAAAAAAATCTGATTTTTTTAAAAAAATCATTGATTTTTATCCACCCTGGTTCATACTAGTACATTATAGGATAAACCTGTAGGGTGCCCAATTTTTTTTTTTTTTGGGGTGGTTTATTACCATTTTAAATAGTGCATTCCACATCAATTACCTTACACCTCATTCATGATTCCAGACTCCTCTTTCTAAGCCCACAGTGTAATGGATCAAAGTCACACTTTCCTCTATGATACATAAAAAAATTCAAAAAGGACTTTACTGTGGAATAGACTCCCTCAAGAGTTAGTTCTGGCCAGCTCAGTGGATTGCTTTAAAAAAGGCCTGGATTCTTTCTTGGATACACAGAATATAACTGGATACTAACATTTATAGGTAAAGTGGATCCAGGGAAGATCTGATTGCCTCTCGGGGAATCAGGAAGGAATTTTTTTTTCCTGCAGGAGCAAATTGGATCATGCTTTGTTTTTGCCTTTCTCTGAATCAACTGTGGGTGTAGGATTATAATTTTTTTTTTTTTTTTAATGGTTGAACTGGATGGATTTTTGTCTTTTTTCAGTCAGACTAACTATGTAACTATATACTGGTACTACTTAGGGATAATAATATATAAAAAGTCTAGACTTTTGTTGATATCAATACATTAGATTAAAAAACTACAATCTTTTTTTTAAACCAAGAGATTACATTGCCTCTCATCATTATATATAAGACTCTGTTCCATAAGGTATGCCTATCACCACTGCACAAGAAAAACACTTTCTATGGTTATAGTATCATATCAAATATATTAATTATATAAAGATCCGGTCCGAGCATGTAGGCCCTTTACAAAAAAATCTAGATTGGGTGATGGATTCATGAAAGACAGAAGTTGTCAAACAAATCTGATTTCTGTTTATGAGGAGGTGAGCAAACCCTTGGACAGAGGGGTGGCGGTGGACGTGGTGTACTTGGATAGAGGGTTGGCGGTGGACGTGGTATACTTGGATAGAGGGTTGGCGGTGGACGTGGTATACTTGGATAGAGGGGTGGCGGTGGACGTGGTATACTTGAATAGAGGGTTGGCGGTGGACGTGGTATACTTGGATAGAGGGGTGGCGGTGGACGTGGTATACTTGGATAGAGGGTTGGCGGTGGACGTGGTATACTTGGATAGAGGGTTGGCGGTGGACGTGGTATACTTGGATAGAGGGTTGGCAGTGGACGTGGTATACTTGGATTATGCAAAAGCAGTTCCCCACATACGGCTAATGTGTAAGGTAAACTCTATGGGCTTGGAAAAATCCGTATGTAAATGGATAGAAAACTGGCTACAAGATTGTATTCAAAGAGTAGTGGTTAATAATTCATACTCTGAATGGTCTAGGGTCATCAGTGGTGTACCCCAAGGTTCAGTGTTGGGACCCTTACTTTTTAAAAATCCCATTTCAGTCTTTGCAGATGACACCAAGCTGTGCAGTGGAATAACGGCCACATGTATAAATACATCAGTGGTCCATATTGTGAACTTGGTGTAGAGTTATTGACCCTGAGGTCATCACAGAGGACAAGGGAGCACATGGAAAGGTTTCTTCACAGTGAGAGCTGTGAAAATGTGGAATAGGCTCCCTCAAGAGTTGGTTCTGGCCAGCTCAGTGGATTGCTTTAAAAAAAGCCTGGATTGTTTCTTAGATACACAGAATATAACTGGATATAACATTTATAGGTAAAGTTGATCCATGGAATATCCAATTGCCTCTCGGGGGATCAGGAAGGAATTTTTTTTCCCTGCAGGAGCAAATTGGATCATGCTTTGCTGGTTTTTTTTGCATTCCTCTGGATCAACTGTGGGTGTAGGAGTATAACTTTTTTTTTTTTGTTGAACTGGATGGACTTTTGTCTTTTTTTCAACCAGACTATCTATGTATATCACACTATTTGCTTTCCAGTGACGTCATCTATGGTGGAATGGTGTGCCGTCTTGATGCGTATCATAGATTTAGTCTGCTTCTTGTTGGATGGAGTCGCAATTTCACAGAAAACATACACCATAAAAAAATGCAAAAATTGATCTTTGTCAAAAAATACACATATCTGCATAAAACATTTTTTCTATCAATATTAGAAATGGGAAGGCCTGGGAAAAAAATGAAAAATTTTAATTTTGTTTTCCAAAGCCTTTTTAAGGTTTTGTTTCAGAAAAATTTAAAAAGGGGGGTGGAATTAGTTCTTTTACAATGTTAAATAATATATCTATGACTTGGTATTCAAACTATATAATATAGAGACCTTGATGAAAGATTATGGAGACTTTCTGTAAAGTCTTAAATTATTGCAAGTATCCCTTTTAATGTTCACCACCATCACAGTATAATGTTTACCTATAGTCTGCTCAGTAAATTGGTTTTTCTTTTCCTACTCTCAGTAAAATGATGAGCCAAATGTCTAAAAGTTTGGAAAAATTTCCACACTGCAATTTCAGCTGAGAGCAAAGCTGCAGTTTTGCAGTTTTTCTCGATGTTGTGAGAAGACATATTCTTTTCCAAATTCTAAAAGAATGACAACGCATACCATTGCTTGCCAGAGGTGCCCTAAAGACATTACAGAATACTTTACGGAATTAGATGATGAAAGTGCAAATAGATTTTCCCCCCAAAGTTCTCATTCCAGACTCCTTCTGCTTCTGGATCATCAAAAATTTTAAAAAGAAAGTTTAGTTTATTTACTGAATAAGCTGTACTTTTATTTCAAGCATAATGCTGTCATTTACACTGCAGTTCACCTTCCCAGTGTAGAAAAATGACTTTCAATTTGTAAAAGTACTCCACACTAAATTTTTTCTCCATTTTGCTGCAAATTTCCAATTTTTTACTGAAATAAAAACAGGGGAAAAAAAACTTTTTTTTTCTCTTGGCTTCAAAATTTACAGGAATTTTACATCTCTATTCAATATATAGTATACACAGTTTTTGACATTTGATATACATGGTGTGGCCGATGGACAGTTCTATGTATCCTTTAGGCGGATACTTACTATTAGCTTCTTAGTGGGAGGACCCCCTGAGATTATTTCTTGACTGTTCCAAAGTAAGCTTCTGTATCACATTTGATCATATTTGTGTTGATTGAAGGTTAAGGTGCCATCTTGTGGTTGTTTTACCTATTGCAGATGGTTGACTTTTATAATTGAGCTGTATACATTTGTCCATCCTGATTGAGCCATACATTATTATTATTATTATTATACAGGATTTATATAGCGCCAACAGTTTGCTCAGCGCTTTACAATATAATGGGAGACAATACAGCAACAATACAGTTCAATACAAGAGGGAAAGGAGGGCCCTGCTCCTTGGCGTTTACAATCTAAGAGGGAGGGCCTAGTGGTAAAAAAGGTAATAACTGTGGGGGATGGACTGGTAGGAGGAAGAGAAGATTCCATTATTAGCTGAAGGCAGGATAGGCTTCCCTGAAGAGATAGGTTTTCAGAGATCGCCTAAAAGTTAGCAGAGTAGGCAATAGTCTGATAGATTGGAGTAGAGAGTTACAGAGGATGGGGGAAGCTCTGGAGAACTCCTGGAGACGAGCATGGGAGGAGGAGAAAAGGGAGCTAGAGAGCAGGAGGTTGTGCGAGGAGCAGGAAGTATGGTTTGGGTGATATTTGGAGACAAGATTGGTGATGTAATTTGGGGCAGAATTATAAATGGCTTTATATGTTATTGTTAATGTTTTGAATTTTATCCGTTGGGCAATGGGAAGCCAGTGGAGGGATTGGCAGAGAGGAGTGGCAGATACAGAACGGTTAGTAAGGTGAATGAGTCTGGCAGCAGTGTTCATAATAGACTGAAGAGGGGATAGCCTGCGATGAGGTAGGCCAATGAGGAGGGAGTTACAATAGTCAAGGCAAGCGATAACAAGGGAGTGAATAAGTTGCTTAGTAGTTTCAAAGGTTAAGAACGGGAGTATCTTGGAGATGTTGCGGAGGTGAAGTCTAAGAGTTGGACAGCGATTGGATTTGTGGCTAAAAAGACAGATTGGAGTCTAGGATTACACCTAGTATCCTGGCATGAGGGGAGAGACTGATGGTTGTATTGTTAACCTTGATGGAGAAGTCGGGGGGGGGGGGGGGGGCACGGGCTGGAGGGAATACTAAGAGCTCACTTTTGGAAAGATTGAGTTTGAGGAACTGGAATGACATCCATGCCGATATGTCACTTAGTAGGTTAATAAAACAATACAGCACCATTGCTATAGCACGGTAATAAAAAGCACAAACCAAAGTGAACCAGATAGATCAGAACATCCAATAATTAAACAATAAGAAGCAAAAACATGCATTGCACTTACAGGAGACCACTTACAGTAGGTACAGGCATATCACTCTACCACAACCGGAGTCTAGTGCACCTATGATGTGGTCAGAGTGCTCTACACTACTTTAATCTACTTTTAGATAGCCTGAGTGGAATGCTGTATCATGGTTAGAACGCAGTGTAAAGATCTGATAATAAGACCGACAAGTGGGGCTGTTAGGACGTTGATGCATTTCAGGGTCTGCAACTCACCCTTAGAACAGTGGCTGTATCTGATGCCCAAAACCCATATGAGCAATATAAGCCTTGAGTAAGGGGATCTGGAAGCAGGTGGGGAAGAAGATCATGGTAATCCTGAACCAGGGCCTGGAGCTTGAAGGCTTCTGTCACGTACCTGGTTGGGGAGCCTGAAGTGGAGAGAGGGCGTCGTCTTACAACTCCCGCTCGGAGCCCCTGAAAGTGGGAATAGGGGCACAGAGCCAGGAGGGGCAGGAGTGCCGTGTAGGTCTCGCAGTTGTCAGCAGGTAGCTGGGGACCCAGGAAATCCAGGACACAAGCCAGGTGCGGGTGCAGTAACGTAGGTGCAGTAGCCAGCAGGTGTGGCAGCAGTCAGGGTGTGGGTCTTGGGACCGAGCACCCTGGCTGACAGGTATGGCGGTGATCCGGATGCAGGCCAGATGCAGAGCCGTGGGTGCAGCGGTAGGTGGATATGGTAACTGACAAGATGCAGGTCAGATGCAGGTGCAGGCAGAATAATACACCAGAGTCAGGCAGGCCGAGTCGGTAACAAGCGGGCAGATAAGTACAAGAGGAGCAGGCAGGAGAATGGTTAGGGATAGCCGGGGTCGGTGCAGGCGGAGTTCTCTCTTAGTTGGGTAATGCAGAATACAGGTATCAGGACCAGGAATGTATGCAGGAACGTATTAGACCAGAAGGCAGTGATTTTACTATGAAGCAGGTTTAAATAGCCTGCCAGACGTGACGTGTGCAGTTACTGCACATGCGCGAGTTCTCTACTGCGCATTGCCGTGACTCGAGGGGATCCGTCTCCGTCGCACCGCTGCACGGCGACAGGATCCCTGACAGCTTCAAAGTGCCATGGGTGGCACAAAGCCTTCAAATCTGTGTCCAGGTCTTACTGTAGATCTGCATGCTGTGTGAGTGTGCACACTTGCTATAGGCAAGAAGCTGGCCATAGCTCAAGGCCCTTGTTTGGGGAAAGGTGTGCTCCAGCCAGGAGAGGTGATCCACTCAGGAGAAAGAACTCCATGTAGGAGGTAGGCCGGGGTCAGACATTTGCCTAACAAGAGGGGCTTGTGGATGACTGGGCCTCACGGGGGGGGGGTAAGCAGCAACTGCGGTCCATACAGGGCTAACACAGACTTCAGTCATTGCTACACGGTCATGCCTGTGTCTCCTCTCCCAGCTCTCCCGCCCTGCCAATGATGTCATCCTATCAGCAGAGCAGGGGGCAGGAGGAGCTGAAGATCTAGACAGAGAGCGGGAGTCTTTACATATTAACAAGCGGCCAATCACCCGCTTTTTCATATGATCCAAATATGCAGCTCTTCCCATCCCCTGATCTGCTGATAGGATGACATGGTCGGCAGGAAGACCCTGTAGAGGACACACAGGCTAGGTTCTGCCTCTGCGCTGCTGAAGGTAGGACTGTGCACGGGAGGCAGAGAGTGAAAGGGGTCACTGTGATTAGGGGCATTGTGATGGGGTGGGCTGTGATTGCTAGGGGCACTGTATTATAAATGGAACTGCACTGTAAATTACATTACAAGATTGCTTCTGCTGTCAATGGCGCTGAGGACAGAGGTTCCATGCATGCAACGCAAAGGGCAGACTTTTTGTGATGTCATTACAGTGGGAGGGGTTATGATGTGTGGTTGGATTTAAAGCAGAAGTGGTGTCTAAACTCAGCTCCATTGAGTATTAAATGTTGTAAGTCTATGGGTAGAAACAAAACAAGGGGGCTCATCAACCCTGTGCATTAACCATGACACCATTTATTAACAAAATGAGTGTTATACTCACAAAGTATATGATGCTTCAAGCTCAATGCAAACATTCAACAGAACAACCAGAATCGTTAATACCCCTCTAGATGGACTGAAGTGGTGCCGCTGAATTCTGCAGATGTTTTTGCATTTCGTGGGTACCCCCCCCCCCCCCTTCATCTGAGCCTGCTCATCAGAAGCTCTGATGAGGTATGGATTTTTTTGTTCATTATAATCATTGTATCCATTGGTATTGATTGCATCTATCACATCAAGAAGCCATTGATAGAAGGATTATATTATTGTTTCATGATAAAAGTGTTTTTACTTTACTGTATTTTTTTATGCATATGAGGTTGTAATTTAGTTTTAAGTTGTATGGCACTATTCAATCTATTGCATATTGCTAGATCTGGGATACACATCACAGTGTGAGCAAAAACTCTAATTACTTGAGTAAATAGGATTGACCATTGGTTTAATTAATGTAAGCACTAATTGGGTTGTGCAGAGAATATTTTAACTATACAAAGAATAACTTACACATTTTTGGCTTAGCTGCAATCATCAGGAGCAGGACAATTCATTTTATGTTGTTCGTTAATGGTAGGTCATGGTAATGGCAAGAAATATACAGCTAACGTAAAATTTATATATATTTTTAAAATGTGTATATACAGTTGCAAGAAAAAGTATGTGAACCCCTTGGGATTCCGTGGAGTTTTGCATGAATTGGGCATAAAATGTGCTCTGAACGTCATCTAAGTCACAACAATAGAAGAACACAGTCTGCTGAACATAATACTACACAAACATTAGATGTTGCCATGGTTTAATTGCACATAACATGTAAACATTCACAGTGCAGGGAGGAAAAAGTATGTGAACCTTTGGACTTAATAACTGGTTGACCCTCCTTTGGCAGCAATAACCACAACCAAACGTTTCCTGTAGTTGCAGATCAGACCTGCACAACGATCTGGAGTCATTTTGGACCACTCCTCTTCACAAAACTGTTTCAGTGTAGCAATATTCTTGATGTCTGGTGTGAATCGCTCTCTTAAGGTCATGCCACAGCATTTCAATCAGGTTGAGGTCAGGACTCTGACTGGGCCACTCCAGAAGGTGTATTCTGTGCTGTTGCCGCCATTGTTTTGTTGAATTACTTGTATGCTTTGGGTCATTGTCCTGTTGCATCACCCATCCTCTGCGGAGCTTCAGTTGGCGGACAGATGGCCGTACGTTTTCCTGCAAAATGTCTTGATAAACTCTGGAATTCATTTTCCCATCAATGACAACAATCCGTCCAGGCCCTGAGGCAGCAAAGCAGCCCCAAACCATGATGCTCCCTCCGCCATGTTTCACAGTGGGGATGAGGTTTTGATGTTGGTGTGCTGTGCCTTTTTTTTCTCCACACATAGTGTTGTGTGTTCTTCCCAAACAACTCAATCTTGGTTTCATCTGTCCACAGTATATTTTGCCAGTAGTGCTGTGGAACATCCAGGTGCTCTTTTGCAAACTTCAATCATGCTGCAATCTTCTTTTTGGACAGCAATGGCTTCCTCCGTGGTGTCCTCCCATGTACTCCATTCTTGTTTAATGTTTTCCTTATTGTAGATGTGTCAACAAAAATGTTAGCATGTGCCAGAGATTTCTGTAGGTCTTTAGCTGACACTCCGGGATTCTTCTTTACCTCATGCAGCATTCTGCGCTGTGCTCTTGCAGTCATTTTTACAGGACGACCACCCCTAGGGAGAGTAGCAACAGTGCTAAACTTTCTCCATTTGTAGACAGTCTGTCTTACCGTGGACACATGAATATCAAGGCTTTTGGAGATACTTTTGTAACCCTTTCCAGCTTCATGCAAGTCAACAATTCTTGATGGTAGGTCTTCTGAGAGCTCTTTTCTGCGAGGCATGGTTCACATCAGACGGTGCTTCTTGAAACCAGTAAACCCAAAACAGGTGTGTGTTTTTTGAGGGCAGGACAGCTGTCAGCAACACATCCAATATCATCACACTGATTGGAGTCAAGGTTGGCTCACTCCTGGCTCCAATTAGCTCTGGGAGAAGTCATTAAGCTAGGGACTCACATACTTTTTCCTCCCTGCACTGTGAATGTTTACATGTTATGTGCAATTAAACCATGGCAACATCTAATGTTTGTGTAGTATTATGTTCAGCAGACTGTGTTCTTCTATTGTTGTGACTTAGATGACGTTCAGAGCACATTTTATGCCCAATTCATGCAAAACTCCATGTAATCCCAAGGGGGTCACATACTTTTTCTTGCAACTGTATATATATATATATATATATATATATATATAATTTTTTTTTTTACCATTTCAATAGTTTTCCCTTGTTAATGAGAAAAAGGATATATCCATTACTATTTACTGCAAACCCAATTTGTCCTGAGAAAACAAAGTATAATTCACCTGGATACACTAAGAAGGTGCGATGATATCTACAGTTTTACAAACACATGCCAAAGTTGCAAAATTGGATTCAAGAGCTAGGAACTGTTTTACCTTCTTCGTGGGGTTAGAGGGAAGATAAATATCAATATTTAGACTCTAATTAACCACTTACCTTCCAGAGGATTTACCCCCCTTCCTGACCAGGCCATTTTTTGCTATACGGTGCTACATTACTTTAATTAACAATTGCGTGGTCGCTGCACCCAAATTAAATTTACGGCCTTTTTTTCCTACAAATGGAGCTTTCATTTGGAGGTATTTGATCACCTGTGTGTTTTTTATTTTTTGCGCTATAAACAAAAAAAGACCGAAAAATTTGAGGTAAAAACAATATTTTGACTTTTTTCTATTAAACACATCCAGTAAAAAAATTTTAAAAAAATCAAATTTCATCATAAATTTAGGCAAAAATGTATTCTGCTATATGTCTTTGCTAAAAGAAGAAACCCAATACATGTAAATTAATTGGTTTTTGTGAAAGTTATAGTGTCAACAAATGGCGATATATATACTGGAATTTTTTTTTATTATTTTATACTAGTAATGGCAGCGATCAGCGACTTATAGCAGGACATCCCCAGTGACACTAAAACAGTGATCAGTGCTAATAAAAAGCACTGACACTGTACTAATGGCACTGGGAAGGAAGGGGTTAACATTTGAGGTGATGAAAGGGTTAACTGTGTGCTGTGTGTGTTTTACTGTGTGCTGTGCTTTACTATGTAAGCACATTGCTTTGTATGGCTCTGCTATTGCACATGAGGCTGGGCATTGTCGTGGACCAGGGGTAACCCAGGACCCACTGCACCAGTGTAGGGTCTGACAATGGGTCCAAGGATTTCATCCCAATACATAAGGGCAGTCAGATTGCCATTGTCTAGCCTGTAGAGGTCTCTCCATGGATATGCCTCCCCAGACCATCACTGACCCACCACCAAAACGGTCATGCTGAACGATTTTACAGGCAGCGTAACGTTCTCCATGGCTTCTCCAGACCCTTTCACGTCTGTCACATGTGCTCAGGGTGAACCTGCTCTCATCTGTAAAAAGCACAGGGCGCCAGTGGTGGACCTGCCAATTCTGGTGTTCAATGGTAAATACCAATCAAGCTCTATGGTGCCAGGCAGTGAGCACAGGGCCCACTAGAGGATGTCGGGCCCTCAGGCCACTCTCGTGAAGTATATTTCTGATTGTTTGGTCAGAGACATTCACACCAATGGCCTGCTGGAGGTAATTTTGTAGGGCTCTGGCAGTGCTCACCCTGTTCCTCCTTGCACAAAGAAGCAGATACTTGTCCGGCTGATGGGTTAAGGACCTTCTACGGCCTTGTCCAGCTCTCCTAGACTATCTGCCTGTCTCGTGGAATCTCCTCCATGTTCTTGAGACTGTGCTGGGAGACACAGCAAACCTTCTGGCAATGGCATGTATTGAAGTGCCATTCTGGAGGAGTTGGACTGCCTGTGCAACCTCTGTAGGGTCCAGGTATTGCCTCATGCTACCAGTAGTGACCCTAGCCAAATGCAAAACTAGTGAAAAACAGTCAGAAAAGATGAGTAGGGAAAAAAAAGTCAGTGGCCTCTACCTGTAAAACCATTCCTGTTTTGGTGGTTGTCTCATTGTTGCCCATCTAGTGCACCTGTTGTTCATTTCATTAACACCAAAGTAGCTGAAACTGATTAACAACCCCCTCTGCTACCTAACTGACCAGATCAATATCCCAGGAGTTTTATTGACTTGATGCTGTACTCTGATTAAAAAGTGTTCCTTTAATTTTTTTGAGCAGTGCACTTTTTGCTTATTCCTTTTTAGAGTAAGAAAGCTAAAATGTACCCTACTACCATTTCTGATTATGAACTTGTACACATTATGACTGACAGTTCAAAAAGATATGCCAAAACAATATATTTAAAAATTAAACAAAACATTTTTGACAGATACTGTATATATGTACAAACCATATTAATTAAACAGAAAATGGAATTGGCTATTAAAAACATTTTTTTAAATCCAGTGGTGGCTTTACACCTTTACTCACAATTCTGCACAAGGCATGGATAAACTTGATTGAACAAAACAGGTCTTGAGCACGGGTAGGAGGTGCATATCTGCTGTGCGACAAATGTGCTGTAAATGCACCAAAAGACGCACTAATATTGTGAAAAGTGAAATTCTGACCAAAAAGGTACACTTAGCCTATAACCACCATTATCTTGTGAAAATATGAAGCAGCACATGGGGAAGGTGCCCTGATCTATAAACAGGACTTTGTTTGTTAGTTCAAGATCTGCTTTAAAAAATTTAAAAAATAATTAAATGAAAAATGTAAAAATAAAACAAAATATAGTCTTTTAGAAATACCAAAACTTTATTTTAGTTAACAAATGTAGTATAAATGATTTAAATGCCACAGATAAAAAAGGATTACTGCATACTATATAAAAACGAAATAAATAAAATATTGTATAATCACTATCACAAATTAGATAGAGGGGTATACTCCTTCAAGTACAAGAGAAGAGTATATTAGAAATTCGAAAATATCTATAGGAACAAAATCTTCCTATATTAACTCAACCAATGATATTAAGATTTATATTAAAAGTCTTAAGAAATAGAATCTCAAATCTATTACTGAGTAATTACTCTAATATAGTGGGGAAAAGTGAAGAACATTGAGTCATTTATATTAACAACTGATGCCGAAAAAGCTTTTGACATAATTAACTGGTCGTATTTAAAAACAGCTTTAGAAAATGTCTTTCAAAAATCATTCTGTACATACATTACAAATGTCCTCGTGGTAAAGTAATAATAAAAAAAATAGATCTTGTTCACAGTTCTTAGAAATTAGACTTCTACTAATTTTGTAAAGTTTCTAAATGTAACCCCTTCATGTCAGAATGTAAAATAAATCTTAATGCCTCAACACAATTTGCAATTTAGGCATGTATTAGTACAACTGTACATATCATTGCAACATTATGGATCCAGGTGAATTATATCCTGGGTTATTAAAGCACAACTTCATTCTCTCAATCTGCATTGACTATTTTTAATCCTTATGTTGCTAGCATTAGTAAATAGATAGGAAAATACACTGTGTTCCAAATTATTATGCAAATTCTATTTAAGTGCCACAAAGATTAAATATTTTGTTTTTCAGTTTAACTCATGGATGGCATTGTGTGTCAGGGCTCTTTTGATCGCTGAAAACAATCTCAGACACCTGTGATAATTAGATTGGCCGGTGAGCCCAATTTAAGGAAAAACTACTAAAGGACGGTGTTCCACATTATTAAGCAGAGCACCATTTTCAAGTAATATGGGGAAGAAAAAGGATCTCTCTGCTGCCGAAAAGAGTGAAATAGTTCAATGCCTTGGACGAGGTATGGAAACATTAGATATTTCACGAAAACTTAAGAGTGATCATCGCACTATTAAGAGATTTGTGGCTGATTCAGAGCACAGACGGGTTTGTGCAGATAAAGGCACATTGAGGAAGATTTCTGCCACATCCATGCATCGGAACAAGAGAGCAGCTGCTAAAATACCATTACATAGCAGCAAACAGATATTTGAAGCTGCTGGTGCCTCTGGAGTCCCACGGACATCAAGGTGTAGAGTCCTCCAGAGTCTTGCAACTGTGCATAAACCTTCTATTCGGCCACCACTAACCAATGCTCACAAGCAGAAACGGCTGCATTGGGCAGAAAAATACATGAAGACTAATTTTCAAACAGTCCTGTTCATTGATGAGTGCCGTGCAACCCTGGATGGTCCAGATGGATAGAGTAGTGGATGGTTGGTGGACGGCCACCCAGTTCCAACAAGGCTGCGACGTCAGCAAGGCGGTGGAGGAGTCATGTTTTGGGCTGGAATCATGGGAACAGAGCTGGTCGGCCCCTTTAGGGTCCCCGAAGGTGTAAAGATGACCTCTGCAAATTATGTGGAGTTTATGACTGACCACTTTCTTCCCTGGTACAGAAGGAAGAACTATGCTTTCCGTAATAAAATCATCTTCATGCATCACAATGCACCATCTCATGCTGCAAAGAATACCTCTGCATCAATGGCTGTTATGGTGATAAAAGGAGAGAAAGTCATGGTGTGGCCTCCATCCTCCCCTGACCTCAATCCTATTGAGAACCTTTGGAGCATCCTCAAGCAAAAGATCTATGAGGGTGGGAGGCAGTTTACATCCAAACAGCAGCTCTGGGAGGCTATTCTGACATCTTGCAAACAAATTCAAGCAGAAACTGTCCAAAAACTCACAAGTTCAATGGATGCAAGACTTGTGAAGCTGCTATCAAATAAGGGGTCCTATGTTAAAATGTAATGTGACCTGTTAAAATGTTTAAAAGTTAAAATGTTGTTAAACGTTTGATTGAAATAGCTTTTGATTTCAGTAAATATGCTGCAAACACAACAAATGACAATTTTCAGTTCTTTACAACCTATAAAGTGTTTTGAAACTTACTGTGCGTAATAATTTGGAGCAGTGCATTGGAAGTTTTTTATGTTTAACAAAAATCCTGTTATCATTAGGAGGTTTGTTCAATAAAATTTGAATTGTACTCTTAATAGTTGATAATGTGAGAATTATGCTGACTGTTATTTACATCAATTATTTAGGGAAATGAGAAAAATATCATTTGCATAATAATTTGGAACACGGTGTATATCATGCTTACTTTTAAACTTTTTTTTTACATTTCTTCAGTTACTTCCTGGTTTCCAGGCCTGAGGAAATAATGTTATACATTCCAGGAGTCTTCAGGGGGGAGGAGGCGTTTTCTCAGCTCACCCTCCTGTCTGTATGCCTGAGCTAAGGGCAAATGGATTCCAGGGCGTAAATGCTCAAATTGGGCATGGCTAGAAATTCTAGAGGGGTGTGTTTCAAAGTGATTTCTCAGCAAATTAAAGCTTCGAGACATGGATAGATGGGTGCGTTTGCTTTGAATATTACAAATGATATAAACAGCACTTTTGGTTTGTGGTGCTCAGATGCAGTGTTGTTTTGCTTTAAGGACAAATTGGGCTTTCATTTGGTGGTAACTGATATTGGTTAGCTCCTGAATTTAATTTTATTATTAAAGAGAAACTGACTTAAAAAAATGATTTTTTAATCTTCAGCCGTATATTTCTGACCATTGCCATGACACCATAAAAAACAAAACAGAGATTCTTCTACTTCTGATGTTGACATACAGTATGTGTGTGTCATTTGTTGTTTCTACTGTCGTTTTTTTTTTTTTAATCCTACCTAAAATACACGGACATTCAGAATGACACTGACATCAATCTAGATCAAATTGGATGTAAAGGTATATATTTTCTTATTAAAATAATAAACGTTATACTTATCTAATATTGCACAGAGTGGCCCCGAACCTCCTCTTCTGGGGTCCCCTGCCTGCCTCTGTAGCAAACTGTTTGCTATGGAGGTACTCATGCGGGCTCAATCCGGAATCTGTGTAAGCCCATAGACAAATACAGTACGGCACAGCCCCGCCCCCTGATCCCTCCTCACAGGCTTTGATTGACAGCAGAAGGAGCCATTGGCTCCCACTGCTGTCTCTGTGCCTGTGAGAGAAGACAAGCGCTGCTTTAGACTGGCACAGCACTGGATCAAAAGGTGAGCCAGGTAAATATTTAAGGGGGCCTAGGGGGAGCTGATCATTAATGCATTAAGGTGAAAAAACCTCAGGCCTTTAGTATCAATTTCACTGAACAAGTTGAGGCTAGCAGTTGATTGGTTACTATGCACAGATGCTCTAGATTCTGTCTACTCCAGTTTTAGTAAATTCACCCCAACCCATATTTTTCTTTAACCACTTGCCTACAGGGCACTTATACCCCCTTCCTGCCCAGGCCAGTTTTCAGCTTTCAGTGCTGTCGCACTTTGAATGACAATTGCGCGGTCATACAACACTGTACCCATATGACATTTTTTTTAGACAGATAGAGCTTTCTTTTGGTGGTATTTAATCACCTCTGGGTTTTTTATGTTTTGCTAAACAAACCAAAAACAACAGAAAATTTTGAAAAAAAAAATTTTGTTAGTTTTTTGTATAAAATTTTGTAAATAAGTGATTTTTCTCCTTCACTGATGTGCGCTAATGAGGCTGCAGTGATGGGCACTGATGGGCACTGATAGGCGGCACTGACTGGCACTGATAGGTGGCACTGACTGGCATTGATAGGTGGCACTCACTGGCATTGATAGGTGACACTGAAAGGCAGCTCAGATGGGCACTGATATGTGACATTGATGTGCACTAGTAGGCATTGGTATGTGGCATTGATGAGGCACTGGCAGGTGGCACTGATGAGCACTGACAGCTTGCATTGATGGGCACTGACAGGTGGCATTGCTGGGGCTACACTGATCATCAGGGCACACTGATCATCAGTGCCCTGATGATCAGTGTACATGTCCCCTCTGAGGAATACCGATTACCGGCTCTCCTCTCCTCTCGACATGTGAGCGTGACAGATCGTGAGGAGAGAAATGCCGATAATCGGCATTTCCTTATTTACATGCGATCAGTTGTGATTGGACACAGCTGATCACATGACCGAGCTGACATCTTTGGCTCTTTCCATTGATTGGTGATCCACTGTGTCTGAGGGACACAGCGCACCATCGATTGCCGCGATGCGTGCTCCCGGAGCCGCATACGCGAGGTTAGAGTAGGAGGATGTCATATGACGTCCTCCCAGAACGAGAGAACCGCCTTGCGCCCATCATTACCTTATATGGTGGGCGGGAGGCGGTTAATCAGATGAGAGAGAGTACAGAGGAGGATTCTAAGAAATAATGGTGTGAACCTCCTGCGCTTCTACCTACAATGAAATATAAATATCAGAGAGAAGCTGCTAACATCCAATCATATACCAATGATCACATAGATGAGATAAGAAAAAATGATGCAGCCCTACTCAAAAACAGTAAATCATATATTATACCAATATATGCATAGAAAATGTGAAAACAATATATATAGTGACACAACGTGCAATGAACAAAAATGTGACTAGATCCACATGGGGTCTTTCAGATGTCTGACCGTGATCTGATACTTAACAGATCCAAAGGTGAACATAAAGTGAATAATACACAACCACATAGTCCAAATTTTTGGACATATCACTTATTAGTCCCCATAATATTATTCACCATCACTTTTAAATCCTGTTTAGGATTAATTCGCTTTTGTCACATACTTGTTGCAAATATTGGTTTACATTTTTTGTTATTATTATCTATGTGGTTGTGTATTATTCACTTCATGTCCACCTTTGGATCCATTAAGGATCAGATCACGGTCAGACATCTGAAAGACCCCATGTGGCTCTAGTCACATTTTTGTTCATTGCACGTTGTGTCACTATATAGATTGTTTTCACGTTGTTGCAAATATTGGTTCACATTTTTTGTTATTATTATCTATGTGGTTGTGTATTATTCACTTCATGTTCACCTTTGGATCCGTTAAGGATCAGATCACGGTCAGACATCTGAAAGACCCCATGTGGCTCTAGTCACATTTTCGTTCATTGCACGTTGTGTCACTATATAGATTGTTTTCACATTTTCTATGCATATATTGGTATAATATGTGATTTACTGTTTGTGAGTAGCGCTGCATCATTTTTTCTTATCACAGAGAAGGATTCTATGGCTAGAGATCACTATGATAGCCAACCACAGGCTATCATAATGATCATGTGATCAAGGAATATCATTTATAAGAGTGACAGTGAGGGGCGCAATGGATTGTGCTTCTAGCACAAACACAAATGTGTATTTTATATATATATATATATATATATATATATATATAAACACCACTGAAAAAGTCCTAATTCTATGACACTGTACATACATATGTGTGACATTTGCATCAACAAGTTAAAGTACATTTTTCATAGTCAGAGTTATTAAATGTTAATATGTCAAAATACATAATTTTACAGTGCTAGGCCTTTCCTCTGTGTCAATATAGGGAAAATCGACACAGGGTTCGCATTATTCAGTTTTCTCCAGGTTTTGTAATCCCAGATCAGGGTCTGGAGCTTGAAGGCTTCAAAGTGTCTTGGGTGGGACAAAGTCTTCAATCCTGTGTCCAGGTCTTATTGGAGGCCTGCAGGTTGTGCGAGTGTGCAGGTGTGCATACTCTTTATAAGTAAGGACCTGACCATAGCTCAGGGGTCCTGTCTGAGAGAGCTATGTGCTCCAACCAGGAGGGATGTGTGCTCCTGTAGGGAGACAGCACGCTCTGCTCGAAGGACTGCACTCCATGTGGGCGAGATTCCTGGTCCATTGGACCGAGAGAGTTGAGGTGTCTATGCAAATCTGAGAGACTGGGAGAGAATCTGGGAGACTAGGAGAGAATATGGGAGACTGGGAGAGAATCTGGGAGACTGGGAAAGCCAGGGCAACTAGGAAAGTCTAGGGCAGAGAACACATAGTTCTCAGAGGGGTGAGAGAGCCCAGGGTGTTAGAAGAATAGAAGAACCCCTACGAAGAAGCCAGGAATGGGCCTGAGCAGCGAGGTTCTGTAAAAAGGCTGAGTAAGCCAGGAAAGAGTCCAGAGAGCTGGTGAGATGGGCAGATCACTGGTGCCATTCAGGTCTCCTGCAGACCTGTCAGTATATCTGCTTGTCCATATGGGATATATTCTTCAGATTTTTTTTTAACATATAAAAAAATCATTTTAACAAATTTTTTTACATATATTTGTAAATGCATTCCAAAAATGTAGATTTGTATTTTTAAAAACATTCAGTATATTTGAAATGTATTTTAAAAAATATTTTTTCATATATTTTGTAATAAAAACACATTTCAACATGCAGTATATATATATATATATATATATATATATATATATATATATATATAAATATTATTATTATTATACAGGATTTATATAGCACCAACAGTTTGCGCAGTGCTTTACAAAATGAAGGTAGACATTACAGTTACAATACAATTTGGTACAAGAGGAAACAGAGGGCCCTGCTTGTTAGAGCTAAATATATTTTGAAATATATTGAATATGGCCAAAATTGTAGCATTTCAAATATATATTCAATATATTTGAGAACAATATTTCAAAAATATATTTTAAATATATATTTCTTCCATATGGGCTGCTAAGACTGTCGGGACTTGTAGTTCATTAATTCACAGAACACTGTGAATGAATGACGTGGCAGTGTGGGTGGAGCCCCGCGTGGCCACGCTGTTTTTAAAAAGTGACAGTTTGTTTGGGGAACTTCACCCCATACTCCTATCACAGAGAGGGGGGGAGGTTTGGGCAGCGGCTGCAACAGTGGGAACATGTCATATGTTCTACCCTAAAATCGGGTAGGGATATGCAACATGTTCCCGAAGGTGAACTTATCCTTTAACACACAGATCAGGACCGGAGGAGTTGTGACCTGAAATCTGGCTCTTGCCTTCCAGTCTCCTCCTATAGTTCAGTCATCTATAGATTTTCTTAAATTCACCCTGGCTCTGAGTGTAAGTGAGTGGATGACTGGTTGTGGTGCTGCATTCCTCGCTGGTGAGACATTCTCCAGTCTAAGTTGTCCCTGATACTTCCAGCATTATATTGCATGCATACCTTTTCCAACTTATATTATCTCACTTCAGTAACCACTCCCACCCCATAATTCATATCCTCCTCCTCCAGCGTCTACATCATTCCACTCTCACAGGAAAAAATTCTGCTGCTTAACCACTTGCCCTCCAGAGGATTTACCACCCTTCCTGACCAGGCCATTTTTTGTGATACGGCACTGCGTAACTTTAACTGACAATTACGCAGTCATGCAACGCTGCACCCAAATGAAATTTCTGTCATTTTTTTCCCTTTTCTTCCTTTTGGTGGTATTTGATCACCTGTGCGGTTTTTATTTTTTGAGCTATAAACAAAAAAAAGACCAACAATTCTGAAAATAAAAACCACTATTTTTGACTTTTTGCTATAAAACATATCCAGTAAAAAATTTTAAATATCAAGTTTCTACATAAATTTAGGCCAAAATATATTCCGCTACGTCTTTGTTATAAGTGTTTAAGCATTTAAAAATGGGGGTATATATACTGGAATTTTTTATTTCTTAATTTTTTTATAGCAGTAATGGCAGCGATCAGCACCTTATAGCGGGACAGCGGGACTGCGACGGGCATTCTGACATTTTGACATTCTGGGGGGGGGGGCTGACTAACTGCCACTGACATCTCCAGTGACCCTAGACAATAATACAGTGAACAGTGCTAATAAAAAGCACTGACCCTGTACTAATGGCACTGGGCAGGAAGGGGTTACCATCTGGGCCGATCAAAGAGTTAACTGTGTGCTGTGTTTGTTTTACTGTGTAAGCACACTGCTTTGTATTGCTCTGCTATGCAGCATGATGGACCTAACAGAGATCTGTATTGTTTACATACAGACCTCTTCCTCATCAGTGATACTTGGTGAACACCGGGTGCCGGCGGTGAATCACGGCGTGGGTAGGAAATACAAAATCACACACACACAGAGATAATATATATATATACAGTGGGGATCGAAAGTTTGGGCACCCCAGCTAAAACTTTGTATTAATGTGCATAAAGAAGCCAAGGAAAGATGGAAAAATCTCCAAAAGGCATCAAATTACAGATTAGACATTCTTATAATATGTCAACAAAAGTTAGATTTTATTTCCATCATTTACACTTTCAAAATAACAGAAAACAAAAAAATGGCGTCTGCAAAAGTTTGGGCACCCTGCAGAGTTAATATCTTGTACTGCCCCCTTTGGCAAGTATCACAGCTTGTAAATGCTTTTTGTAGCCAGCCAAGAGTCTTTCAATTCTTGTTTGAGGTATCTTTGCCCATTCTTCCTTACAAAAGTCTTCCAGTTCTTTAAGATTTCTGGACTCTCTGTCACGCACTGCTCTTTTAAGGTCTATCCATAGATTTTCAATTATGTTGAGGTCAGGAGATTGTGAAGGCCATGGCAAAACCTTCAGTTTACGCCTCTTGATGTAATCCCCTGTGGATTTCGAGGTGTGTTTAGGATCATTATCCATTTGTAGAAGCCATGCTCTCTTTAACTTCAGCTTTTTCACAGATGGCATCAAGTTACCATCCAAAATTTGCTGATATTTTATTGAATCCATTTTTCCTTCTACTCGTGAGATGTTCCCTGTGCCACTGGCTGCAACACAACCCCAAAGCATGATTGATCCAACCCAATGCTTAACAGTTGGACAGAGGTTCTTTTCATTCAATTCTGTGCCCCTTCTTCTCCAAACGTACCTCTGCTCATTCCGGCCAAAAAGTTCAATTTTAACCTCATCGGTCCACAGAACTTGTTTCCAAAATGCATCAGGCTTGTCTATATGTAAATTTGCAAAGTTCAAACGATGATTTTTGTGGTGAGGACGTAGAAGAGGTTTTCTTCTGATGACTCTTCCATGAAGACCATATTTGTACAAGTATCTCTTTATAGTGGAATAGTGTACCACAACTCCAGTGTCTGCCAGATCTTTCTGGAGGGATCGTGCAGTCAAACGTGGGTTTTGAATTGTTTTTCTCACAATCCTGCGAGCTGTTCTGTCTGATATTTTTCTTGGTCTTCCAGATCTTGCTTTAACTTCCACTGTTCCTGATGACTGCCATTTCTTAATTACATTCCGAACAGAGGATATTGACATCTGAAAACGCTTTGCTATCTTCTTATAGCCTTCTCCAGCTTTGTGAGCGTCAACTATTTTCAGTTTCAGTTTTCTAGACAACTGCTTAGAAGAACCCATGGTGCTGATTGTTGGGGCAAGGTCAGATGAGTCTGGGCATTTAAAACCTTTGACATTGACATCACCTGGTCTTCCCAGACGATGATTGAGAACAATCCATGACACTGGCAGGTCTCAGCTTGGCAAAGGGGGCAGTGCATGCTATAAATTCTGCAGGGTGCCCAAACTTTTGCAGACGCCATTTTTTTGTTTTCTGTTATTTTGAAAGTGTAAATGATGGAAATAAAATCTAACTTTTGTTGACATATTATAAGAATGTCTAATCTGTAATTTGATGCCTTTTTGGAGATTTTTCCATCTTTCCTTGGCTTCTTTATGCACATTAATACAAATTTTTAGCTGGGGTGCCCAAACTTTCGATCCCCACTGTATATACAGTCAGGTCCATAAATATTGGGACATGGACACAATTCTAACATTTTTGGCTCTATACACCACCACAATGGATTTGAAATGAAACGAACAAGATGTACTTTAACTGCAGATTGCCAGCTTTAATTTGAGGGTATTTACATCCAAATCAGGTGAACAGTGTAGGAATTACAACAGTTTCCATATGTGCCTCCAACTTGTTAAAGGACCAAAAGTAATGGGACAGAATAATAATCATAAATCAAACTTTCACTTTTTAATACTTGGTTGCAAATCCTTTGCAGTCAATCACAGCCTGAAGTCTGGAACGCATACACATCACCAGACGCTGGGTTTCATCCCTGGTGATGCTCTGCCAGGCCTCTACTGCATCTGTCTTCAGTTCCTGCTTGTTCTCTGGGGCATTTTCCCTTCAGTTTTGTCTTCAGCAAGTGAAATGCATGCTCAATCGGATTCAGGTCAGGTGATTGACTTGGCCATTGCATAACATTCCACTTCTTTCCCTTAAAAAACTCTTTGGTTGCTTTTGCAGTATGCTTTGGGTCATTGTCCATCTGCACTGTGAAGCGGCGTCCAATGAGTTCTGAAGCATTTGGCTGAATATGAGCAGATAATATTGCCCGAAACACTTCAGAATTCATCCTGCTGCTTTTGTCAGCAGTCACATCATCAATAAATACAAGAGAACCAGTTCCATTGGCAGCCATACATGCCCACGCCATGACACTACCACCACCATGCTTCACTGATGAGGTGGTATGCTTAGGATCATGAGCAGTTCCTTTCCTTCTCCATACTCTTCTCTTCCCATCACTCTGGTACAAGTTGATCTTGGTCTCCTCTGTCCATAGGATGTTGTTCCAGAACTGTGAAGGCTTTTTTAGATGTCGTTTGGCAAACTCTAATCTGGCCTTCCTGTTTTTGAGGCTCACCGATGGTTTACATCTTGTGGTGAACCCTCTGTATTCACTCTGGTGAAGTCTTCTCTTGATTGTTGACTTTGACACACATACACCTACCTCCTGGAGAGTGTTCTTGATCTGGCCAACTGTTGTGAAGGGTGTTTTCTTCACCAGGGAAAGAATTCTTCGGTCATCCACCTCAGTTGTTTTCCGTGGTCTTCCGGGTCTTTTGGTGTTGCTGAGCCCACCGGTGCGTTCCTTCTTTTTAAGAATGTTCCAAACAGTTGTTTTGGCCACCCCTAATGTTTTTGCTATCTCTCTGATGGGTTTGTTTTGTTTTTTCAGCCTAGTGATGGCTTGCTTCACTGATAGTGACAGCTCTTTGGATCTCATCTTGAGAGTTGACAGCAACAGATTCCAAATGCAAATAGCACACTTGAAATGAACTCTGGACCTTTTATCTGCTCATTGTAATTGGGATAATGAGGGAATAACACACACCTGGCCATGGAACAGCTGAGAAGCCAATTGTCCCATTACTTTTGGTCCCTTAACAAGTGGGAGGCACATATGCAAACTGTTGTAATTCCTACACCGTTCACCTGATTTGGATGTAAATGACCTCAAATTAAAGCTGACAGTCTGCAGTTAAAGCACATCTTGTTCGTTTCATTTCAAATCCATTGTGGTGGTGTATAGAGCCAAAAATGTTAGAATTGTGTCGATGTCCCAATATTTATGGACCTGACTGTATACACAGTACACACACACACACACGTGATTTTGCGCAGCCCTGCCGCCCTGTAGCAGTAGTTCTGCTATAGGGCAATCGGGAAGCGGTTAAGGGATAAATTAATGCACCGCTACCAATGACATAATTATAATAGGAATACATTATACAGACTTCAGATGCAGTCTTTAAATTGTACTGCTTTTCACAGTCTGCTCTTTTTCACACCAGGCTTTATGACTCCAAGTACACTCTTGTACTCAGTATCTGTTAAAGTGACACTAAACAAAATCCTTTTTTTTCCAAAAATAATCATACACAGCCACAATTTAATGGCCCTGTAATCTATTTTTCATTAAATTGTTTCTTACTTTGTTTTTCTGCCTCCTTCTAATGTCCTGTGAGAGCTCTGGAACCTCTCCCTTTCCCTCCTCACTTCTGTTTGCTTAATGGTGACCATGTGCATTGCTTTATATACACTACAAATCCCATAGTCCATCTTGGGACCCAGCAAGAGAGGGTGGCCATGTTCATACATATAGTGGAACCATGAAGAAGGAACATATCCAACCTCTTGAGACCATGGAGAAGGAACACAGCCACCATCTTGAGGCCATGATGAAGGAATGTAGCCAACCTCTTTGGACCGTGGAGAATAAACATAGCCACCCTCTTGTAACCATGAAGAACGAATGAGGCCAACCTCTTAGGATCATGGGGAATGAACGTAGTCACCCTCTTGGGACCATGGAGAATGAACATATCCATCCTCTTGGGACCATGGATAAAGAATGTAGCCACACTTTTGGGATCACGGAGAATGAATAGAGTCACCCTCTTGGGACAACGGGGAATGAATGCAGTCAACCTCTAAGTGGAAGTCATATCACAGCCGAAAAAAAAATAAAAAAATAAAAAGATTGCATGCTGCACTTCCTACCTAGTATAAACTCTAAGCTTGTCAATAGAGATCATTAAGATCTGTGAGTCTCTTCAACTCTGATGAGGTAGCAGATAGAACTTGTAGTTTCCCATTCATAGATCCCTGTGAATGGATGATGTGACTGTCCAGATGGAGTGACGTACTGACACCAAATTCAAAAGAAAAAAAATTGTTTTAGGGAGATGTACCCTGTGATTCATGTAAGTAGGAGATGGGAGGATGGGGAATGTGATGGTGATTCATGGTACACCATAAATATGGGTGTAATGCAAAACATGGTCAGAAAGATAGATTATAGCTGGCCATACTTGCTTCGAGTTTCAGTGGATTCAGCGTTTGTTTTATAGGTGGCCCTTTCAGCAACATCCGGATCAATAAAAGTCAATTTATGAATCATTTGTTGTCAAAGGTGACAAATGAACAACTGTGAGCCAAACACTTCTTGCATCCAATCAGAGGCAGGCACTGTTTAGTTATTCTGACAGCAGGAGGGAGGAATCTGCTAGATATATTTTTTTAGCCCACAGGCTGAAAGAAAGGAATCTGTACATATATGGCCAGTTCACACTCTGGAAGCGTCTCTGCAGCCTTCCCTCTCTGCTAGTTTAGAAAGGTTTTAATTTGTTTGCTTTTTATTTAATCTGGCGCTGCTCCCCTACTGCAATTCTCACATAGGCAAGAATGACATGTTCCTGCTCCCATAGCCTCCTGAGATATCCTCGTCACATATCCCGGGAGGATACAGCTGTCAGTGGGCAGGGGTAGTGCCATGTCATCGGGGGCTGGCTGCCAGAAGAAACAGTTGGCTCCTGAGCATTTCAGAGAAGATGGACTTACCTGGAGTTACAGTACTCGGGTTTATCCAAACCTGGATGACAACTGTCATTGCTGGGCCAAGGAGCTGATGTACACAAAAGGGCAGGGATTCTCAGGACATCACTGACCTAATAGGCTTCTTTGATTACCTACAGCAATGGGGCAATCAACCTCCTGTCTGCAGTACATTGCCCCAGCAATGATAGCTACAGTAACTTCTGGTTTCATACCAAATTACAAGCTCATCCCTACTCTTCAAAGCCATTAAAGCTGAACTCAGCATAAAGGAAAAATGCTTCCTTATATGGGTCTGTCCCAGCACTGCATGGGTAAAAGCTCATTTAGAATTTGGGATCCACAAAAAGCAATTTTACTTACCCAATCCTCCTCCCCCGCCATCTCCCTCCAGGCGGTAAGACTGGTCCCTACACCCTCTTCTCCCCTACACTCCATCAGTCACAGGTCTTCTAAAGTTATTATCAAGTGCAATGCAGAAACCATAGCCCTACACTGGACATGCAGTTGCTGAGTGACAACCTACTGCTGGGGTGTGGGGGAGAAGAGGATCAGGTAAGAAAAACTGATTTTTGCCATCTCCATAGACCTAAATGAGCATTTAACCCTTGCAGTACAGGGGCAGTTTCCCTGCAAGGGAGGATTTTTCCTTTCCCCGGAGATAAGCTTTCAAAGTATAACTGAAGGCCGAAATGTTATTTTTAGTTTTGGATAGAGTGTAGAGGAATTAGAACTCCTGTCAGGTTTTTATTATTGTCTGTGTCTCCAATAGGGAGATTCCCTCTCTCTAATTGTCCTTGTGACCATTATTACCAAGAGTGAAAATGAAGAAATCCCCCCAAAAATTGCAACAACCACCATTTTATTCTCCAGGGCCTCTGCTTAAAAAATACACCTTAAGGGTTCTAAGTAATTTTCTAAAAAAAATGTTTTCGGATTTCGGTGGATTGGCACATACATATTAAGATACAAAATTGGGTTTCCCTGAAGTAAACCTTCTCCCATATCCCATTGACCTTGTTACTGTGCAATGCTCATTCGATAACCAGCTGAAACTTAAAGAACCATCCTCTTTGCGTCGTTAAAATGTTTCCAAACGCTATTCAAAGCAACATTGGTTTCATCCATACCTGGTCCTAACCTAACTGACATCGGTTTCATCTATACCTGATCCTAACCTAACTTCCATTGTACATAATCCAGACTTCCCACCAGTGTTTACTTACCTATTATGCAGCAGCTCCAGTCCAGTCTGCAGCGGTGCCTGCTGTGTGCAGGAGAAAACAGACAACACCTGAGAAGTGACGTCACTCATAGAGTTACTATGGGGCTTCCATTGTCGGCTGGCTGTCCTACACACCAAAGCCACCACTGAACAGCTCAGCCTGGGACCAAACTAGAGTGACTGCTGAATGGGAAAGTATAGCGATTTTTTTCTTTATAGGGCTAGATAGATTAGACTTAGAAGGTGGCTGAGAGTAGGTTCAGAGTTAGTTAGGGTTTGCCTTTACATCCACTTTAAGGGATCCTTTATGTATATATAAGTATAGCGATTTAGCTAGATTGATATAGTTAGATAGATTTGGCTTAGAATGTGTCTGAGAGTAGGTTTAGAGTTAGTTAGGTTTTGCCTTTACTTCTACCTTAATGTATCTGTGCAGGAACACTGCTACAAAGTGTATTCCAGATGGTACACGGTACCTACATTGTTAGACAAATTCTCACCCCAATACCCAATAAATGTTGGCGTTGTGAGCAGGCTACTGGGTCTTTTTTACATTTGGTGGAGCTGTCCACCCATTCAAACATATTGGCAGAAGGTACATGATGTTCTATCTAAAGTAGCTTCGTACCCTCTGGAATTTACACCTGCACAGTTTTTGTTAAATCACTCTGCTGTTATAGGGTGATCATAACTTAAATCTCTACCAAGGCATTTCATAAATGCAGTGCTCCAATGTGTTTGGGTATACTGGTGGTAGAGCTGTGCTCCATCCATGAGAGACTGGTTTCTGAGACTGCACAAAATGGTCAAGATGGAGGAAATGATAGCCATTTCCAATGACTCTATTACTAAATATTACACTGTTTGGGCCTACTGGATGGACTACAAGATGAGTGATGAGTGCAAGGCAGTACATCTTTCTCTTTACCCCTTCTGTGAATAATTGGCTACTGATAGCCGCTGACACTCTCTTCCATATGGGAAGTTGGCTTTCAGTACCCTTGACCCATGTGCCGCAATATTATTGCAAGGTTGGCTGTATTTCTGAAACATCCCTTTCCGGAGAGGTCCATTCCCAGTTTTTGTTTTCCTTCCCTTTTTACCACTCTTGTCCTTCCCTCCACTCACCTGTTTCCTTTTCTATCTTTGCAGTTGTCATTATCCCATTGGCTTACCAGGTAGAAGTGACCTGTTTTTAGCATCTTCTCCCAAATGCTTTAGTGTAGTCAAGATGCCATCAATCCTTGATGACACATTCAAACATGATTGTGTATCCCTTACTCAATAACTACATTCTTACCCTTAAAGTGGTTGTAAATCTCAGACATGAAATATGAGCAAAGCATGTACAGTCATGGCCGAAATTGTTGGCACCCTTGATATTTCTCCAGGAAATCATGTATTTCTCACGAAACGTATTGCATTAACACATGTTTTGCTATACACATGTTTATTCCCTTTGTGTGTATTGGGACAAAACAAAAAAAGGGAGGAAAGAAAGCAAATTCGACATAATGTCACACAAACCTCCAAAAATGGGCTGGACAAAAGTATTGGCACCCTTTCACAACTGCGGATAAATAAGAATGTTACAAGCATGTGATGCTCCTGTAAACTCACCTGGGGCAAGTAACAGGTGTGGGCAATATAGAAATCACACCTGAAAGCAGATAAAAAGGAGAGACGTTCACTTAACCTTTGCATTGTGTGTCTGTCTGTGCCACACTAAGCATGGACAACAGAAAGAGGAGACGAGAACTGTCTGAGGACCTGAGAACCAAAATTGTGGCAAAATATCAACAATCTCAAGGTTACAAGTCCATCTCCAGAGAACTAGATTTGCCTTTGTCCACAGTGCGCAACATTATCAAGAAGTTTGCAACCCATGGCACTGTAGCTAATCTCCCTGGTCGTGGACGGATGAGGAAAATTGATGAAAGATTGCAACGCAGAATAGTCCGGATGGTGGATAAGCAGCCCCAAACATGTTCCAAAGACATTCAAGCTGTCCTGCAGGCTCAGGGAGCATCAGTGTCAGCGCGAACTATCCGTCGACATTTAAATGAAATGAAACGCTATGGCAGGAGACCCAGGAGGACCCCACTGCTGACACAGAGACATAAAAAAGCAAGACTACAGTTTGCCAAAATGTACTTGAGTAAGCCAAAAGCCTTCTGGGAAAACGTCTTGTGGACAGATGAGACCAAGATAGAGCTTTTCGGTAAAGCACATCATTCTACTGTTTACCGAAAACGGAATGAGGCCTACAAAGAACAAAACACAGTACCTACGGTAAAATATGGTGGAGGTTCAATGATGTTTTGGGGTTGTTTTGCTGCCTCTGGCACTGGGTGCCTTGACTGTGTGCAAGGCATCATGAAATCTGAGGATTACCAAAGGATTTTGGGTCGCACTGTAGGGCCCAGTGTCAGAAAGCTGGGTTTGCGTCCAAGATCCTGGGTCTTCCAGCAGGACAATGACCCCAAACATACGTCAAAAAGCACTCAGAAATGGATGGCAAAGAAGCGCTGGAGAGTTCTGAAGTGGCCAGCAATGAGCCCAGATCTAAATCCCATTGAACACCTGTGGAGAGATCTTAAAATTGCTGTTGGGAAAAGGTGTCCTTCCAATAAGAGAGACCTGGAGCTGTTTGCAAAGGAAGAGTGGTCCAAAATTCCGGGTGAGAGGTGTCAGAAGCTTATTGATGGTTATAGGAAGCGACTGATTTCAGTTATGTTTTCCAAAGGGTGTGCAACCAAATATTAAGTTAAGGGTGCCAATACTTTTGTCCAGCCCATTTTTGGGGTTTTGTGTGACATTATGTCATATTTGCTTTTCTGCCTCTGTTTTATATTTGTTCCAATACATACAAAGGGAATAAACATGTGTATAGCAAAACATGTGTTAATGCAATACCTTTTTTGTGTGAAATACTTGATTTTCAGGAAAAATATCAAGGGTGCCAACAATTTCGGCCATGACTGTATATTGTAGTGTGTACTTGTCTCAATTAAGAGCACTCAGTATAATTTCTGTACACTGCCTCATGCCTCAGCTACCAGCATGAGTCACTTCTAACATGTTTTCCTGACACCAAGAGAAAATGGTGACAGGGGAGGGATCTCAAGCAGATTGACAGCCACATCTTTGTTCCTGTGCACTGTGTGGAGGGGTGTGTGTCTCTCCCCTCCAATCAGCTCTCAGAAATAGCCTCACTGAGCTCTGCAGTGTTTAATTTCAGCTCTCTGTCCTTTTTTTCTGAACTCTCAGACAAGCTTTAAAATTCAGAATTTTGAACATATGTAGACAAGAGAAGATTGCAGATAAACAGATTCAAATTATGGAGGATGGTTTGCTTAATCTCTGTGTATCAACTGAGGCCAGTCACTTCACTGAGTATGTGTGTTTACAATCACTGTAACAGCTTCCTGTCCACCGTAGCCTATAGATGGCAGACAGAAGCTAATGTAAGTCTGCTCACATTGGCGGCTCCAGGGAGCCCGGCGATCCATGTGTCACCTGGACACAACAGGTCACATTACCGCTGTTTCTGGGTGATCACATGGTGTTTTACCACGTGATTGCTGTGTTTAATTACAGAAGTCACATAGTAAACACTAGAAAGTGAAACTAAACATCTGTTGCAGCCCGTGAGTGTAGGGCAGCCGGCCAGGCTGCATGTACACACACAGACTGCTGTGCCAGCCACCCCAGTGTTCCTTATCACTGCCCCAGTGTAGTCCCTAATAAATAATGCAGCCAGCCCCTGTACCAGTGCTCACAATACACCATACCAATGTCCTGATTACTGCCATATGCCATACCAGCACCCTGATAACCGCCATACCCCATACTAGAATCCTGATCACCGCCATGTGCCATACCAGCACCCTGATCACTGCCAGACACCATACCAGCACCTTGATCACCACCATATCCCATTCTAGAATGCTCATCACCGCCATACCAGCGTCCTGATCACCGCCATACCTCATACCAACATCCTGATCACTGCCATACATCATACCAACATCCTGATCACCGCCATACCTCATACCAACATCCTGATCACCGCCATACCTCATACCAACATCCTGATCACCGTCATACCAAGATCCTGATCACCGCCATACCTCATACCAACATCCTGATCACCGCCATACGTCATACTAACATCCTGATCACCGACATACCAGCGTCCTGATCACCGCCATACCTCATACCAACATCCTGATTACCGCCATACCTCATACCAACATCCTGATCACCGCCATACGTCATACTAACATCCTGATTGCCGCCATACCAACATCCTGATCACCACCATACCAACATCCTGATCACCACCATACCAACATCCTGATCACCGCCATACATCATACTAACATCCTGATCGCCGCCATACTAACATCCTGATCGCCGCCATATGTCATATCAACATCCTGATTGCTGCCATACGTCATACCAACATCCTGATCGCCGCCATACTAACATCCTGATCGCCGCTATATGTCATATCAACATCCTGATCGCTGCCATACGTCTTACCAACATCCTGATCGCCGCCATACTAACATCCTGATCGCCGCCATATGTCATACCAACATCCTGATCGCCGCCATATGTCATACCAACATCCTGAGCTCCGTCATATCTTATACCAGTGTTCGGCATTTTAGGGTCTCGAATGATCAATTTTCAGTTATATATCTGATAGTTTATAGATACTGTAACTTTCACACAGACTGAATAATATACATTGTTTTGGGTTATTTTTACCCCCAGAATGTGGCAGAATACATTTTGGCCTACATTTATTAGGATTATCTATTTGCAACATTTTATACCAAAAACTAAGCACAAACATTTTCGGTATTTTTTCGTTTACAGGTGAAACTCGAAAAATTAGAATATCATGCAAAAGTTCATTTATTTCAGTAATGCAACTTAAAAGGTGAAACCCAAATCCACAATCACAGAAAATTAGAATATTGTGAAAAGGTGCAATATTCTAGGCTCAAAGTGTCCCACTCTAATCAGCTAATTAAGCCATAACACCTGCAAAGGGTTCCTGAGCCTTTAAATGGTCTCTCAGTCTGCTTCAGTGGGAAGCACAATCATGGGAAAGACTGCTGACCTGACAGTTGTGCATAAAACCATCATTGACACCCTCCAGAAGGAGGGAAAGCCTCAAAAGGTAATTGCAAAAGAAGTTGGATGTTCCCAAAGTGCTGTATCAAAGCACATTAATAGAAATTAAAGCACATTAATAGAAAGTTATGCGGAAGGGAAAAGTGTGGAAGAAAAAGGTGCACAAGCAGCAGGGATGACCACAGCCTGCAGAAGATTGTCAGGAAAAGGCCATTCAAAAGTGTTGGGGACTTTCACAATGAGTGGACTGAGGCTGGAGTCAGAGCATCGAGAGACACCACACACAGACGGATCCTGGACATGGGCTTCAAATGTCGTATTCCTCTTGTCAAGCCGCTCCTGAACAACAAACAACGTCAGAAGCGTCTTACCTAGGCTAAAGAAAAACAGACCTGGTCTGTTGCTCAGTGGTCCAAAGTCCTCTTTTCTGATGAGAGCAACTTTTGAATCTCATTTGGAAACCAAGGACCCAGAATATGGAGGAAGAATGGAGAGGCACACACTGCAAGATGCTTGAAGTCCAGTGTGACGTTTCCACAGTCTGTGTTGATTTGGGGAGCCATGTCATCTGCTGATGTTGGTCCACTGTGCTTCATTAAGTCCAGGGTCAACGCAGCCGTCTACCAGGAGATTTTGGAGCACTTCATGCTTCCTTCCGCAGACTAGCTTTATGGGGATGCTGGCTTCATTTTCCAGCAGGACTTGGCACCTGCCCACACTGCCAAAAGCACCAAAACCTGGTTCAATGACCATGGGATTACTGTGCTTGATTGGCCAGCAAACTTACCTGACCTGAACCCCATAGAGAATCTATGGGGCATTGCCAAGAGAAAGATGAGAGACATGAGATTGAACAATGCAGAAGAGCTGAAGGCCACTATTGAAGCATCCTGGTCTTCCATAACACCTCAGCAGTGCCACAGGCTGATAGCTTCCATGCCACGCCACATTGAGGCAGTAATTGCTGCAAAAGGGGCCCAAACCAAGTACTGAGTACATATGCATGCTTATACTTTTCAGAGGTCCGATATTGTTCTATGTACAATCCTTGTTTTATTGATTGCATGTAATATTCTCATTTTCTGAGATTGTGGATTTGGGGTTTTCATGAGCTGTAAGCCATAATCATCACAATTATGACAAATCACGGCTTGAACTATCTTGCTTTGCATGTAATGAGTCTATCTCATATATTAGTTTCACCTTTTAAGTTGCATTACTGAAATAAATTAACTTTTGCACGATATTCAAATTTTTCGAGTTTCACCTGTATATAGCAAAACATAAAAAAGCAAGTGGTAAACAAATACCACCAAAAGAAAGCTCTATCTGTAAAAAAAAAAAAAGGGTAGAAGTTTCATATGGGTAAAGTGTTGCATGACTAAGTAATTGAGTGCTAAGTAATTGTCACGCACAGTGCAGTAATCATAGTGGTAGTGAAAGTGCTGTTGAGGTAAAAACCCAATAACATAAATGGTAGTTGAAACATATGAAATGAATTAGAACGAATGAGAAAACTGGGGATGCTCTTGATAAGTGTCTCAAGGTCTGGGGCGATGGCAGGGGCATTAGAGAGGCTGGGGGGGAGCACTTGCCCCGCAGCCCACCTCTGCTCACGGCCCACCACTTGAGAGACACTGCTGCTTTTAATGTGTTGCCTATGGAGATTCTTAGGTACTGTATTTGCCGTCCTACGGGTGTATGCAAATTGTAAAGTATGACATGTTAGGTGTCTATTTACTCGGTGTCACATCATCTTTTATATTTGACCAAACAATTGGGTATTATATTGTGTGCACTAAAATTCATTAATTTTTATGTAAAAAAATGTGCATTTGAAAAACTGCTGTGCACATATAGAATGACATAACCCACCATTTTACTCGCTGGGGTCTCTGCTGTAAAAACATATACAAGGTTTGGGGGGGTTCTAAGTCACTTTCCATGAAACAAATTCTGATTTTTATATTCAAAATACCAAAGTGTGAGCCTATTAGGAGGCCCTGACTGGGAGAAACGTCCACACATGTAGACAGTGCAGTGCGAGGAGCGAGCTCCATCTATACTGGAGTCAGTCCCTGTGAACAGGAGCTCTATGAGGTATTTCTGTATACACTCTCCATGTTTTCCCTATGACAGAGCCATGTCCACCTATCAGGAGACACCGCTCAGAAAACCCCTCCTCCCCCAAACTACAACGCCCAGATCTCCGCCGCCTCATTCTATGACGTCCTGTAGTTCCCCGTCCAACCCCGCCCTTAATGACTACATTTCCCAGCAGCCCCTGCTCGCAGAGAACCGGAAGTGGAGACTGTGGTGGTGAGTAGTCACGTGTGGCTTCCGGTGATCTGTTTTCCTGGGCGCAGAGAGGATCTCCTCCTTCCTCGGGGTGATCTGCTGGCCGGGTCTGGATGTTGTGTGTGTTTTCCCCTGTCATTGTTCAGTGACGAGGCACCCTGCTTTCCCCGTACGGCACCCCGTCTGCTCCGGTGGATGAAAGCATGAGCGATAACGATGACATCGAGGTGGAGAGCGACGTAAGTGTCCCAGTCATGTCCGCCTGTGTTGTGTGTACAGACGGGGCTCCTATCCCCTCCATTGTCCTGACAGGAAGGGGTTATATGGGAAGGGGAGGGGGATCTTGGCCTGACCCAGAAATGACCAATCAGCAGTCAGGAGGGTGGAGGACCTCTTTATGACTCCTAGATACAGACCAGGAGGGCAGTGCTGGGGTGATGGAGGGGCCCCGACTCCACATCATATCAATACAATTATATTCATATTTCAATAAAATATCTGGACTGAATATATCCAACTTTATTGCTGGGCTTACCACAGAAACATGACATGTTTTGTGGCCGTAGGGCTGGCTCCCACTGGCCTGTCCAGTAAGTGGAGGGTCACGTATGTGCCTTGGGGATCACGTATGTGCGGGGAAGAAAGTCCCTCTTTTATTTTTCTTACATTGCGCTGTGTTGATCTGGTGCCCATAAATGTCACATTTCCAGTGTGTGGGGGTGCCATAAAGAGTTAATGGCGCCTCTGCATGTCAAAGAGCGACGCGTTATGCCTGTGGGTCAGGTATGCGCGCGATTTTGCAAACAATCCCGACCCGCACATGCGTGATCCTTGATGAAGTCTAGTTTCACCCATATGTGGGTCTGGAGGCGGTGCATATTCACAGCGGTTCCTGACCCGCAGGTAAAACGCGTAGCTCTTCAGCACATTTATATATTACGGGTCCCTTTTATACCTGTAATAATTTACGCAGAACTTTACATATATATTGTACATTCACATCAGTTCCTACAGGTGGCCATACACATACAGATTTCCGTTCAAGAATTTTCACTTCAAGAACATTTGTTTGAATTTCTAATCGTTAGTGGGGGTCAGATCGATTGTTTTCGACAGCAGTGATGGGAAAATTTGAAGGGGCAAGAAGGAAAACCTTTTCTCAATCAAACAAATTCTCAGCCAGTGTATGTGACTATCGTTCAGAAATTACATTCATTTTAAAATTAAATGTTAAAAGTAAAAGATGATTTTTCGAACGACATTCATCCATTACTGTTCAAAGAATTTGCGTACGAATATTCTCGCCCGAAAATATACACGTTTATGGCCAGCTTAACCAGTCAAGGGGCGTACAATCTAAGGTCCCTAACTCACATTCATACATACAAAAACTAGGGACAATTTAGACTGGAGCGGATTAACCTACCAGCATGTCTTTGGAGTGTAGGAGGAAACCTGAGTACTCGGAGGAAACCCGCACAGGGAGAACATGCAAACTCCAGGCAGGTGGTGCCATGGTTGGGATTCGAACCAACAACCCTAGTACTGCCAGACAGAAGTGCTAACCATTTAGCCACCGTGCTGCTCAGATGCGTGGGGTATGCTGTTCATTCTTAATCAGAAATGAAAAATGCAGCACGTGTTCAGGTGCTGGAAACTGCACGGTGCTGCCCTGCGGGTGCATTTTAATGAGAGTTTCAGGGACTTTTCCACCGTGTTTCCTGCAAGTACAGCAACCCATTCAAATAAATACGCTGCTGTGCTTGTGCAACTGTTCCCACGCAAGACGCAGAGATGTGATCCTAGCCTAAGGGCCCGTTCACACTGCAAGGCACAGGAAAACGCACTTGAAATCAATTGTGCCTCTGTACATCTCTAAGCTGTTTTTCTACATAGGGTTTTTTTTTTTCATAACCACTTCAGCCCCGAGCATTTTTTGTTTTCATTTTAAAATCCATATTTTTTGCTAGAAAATACCTTTTAAATCCCACAAAAATTATATATTTTTTTTCTAAAGCAGAGGCCCGAGAGAATAAATTGCTGGTTTTTGTTTTTTGTTCTTTTTTTTGTCGCACAGTATTTGCGCAGCAGTTTTTTAAAAAAAACAATACATAAAATATAAAAGATGTTATGCCGAGTACATGGATACCACCCATGTCACGCTTTAAAATTGTGCACACCTGTGTAACGGCCACAAATGACATAAATTACGTAAAGTGACGGCGCTATATAAGTACCTGAAATAAATAAGTAAAATAAATAAATGTTACTATTCATAGGCAACACTTTTTAAAAGCATTTCCAGGTTACCACTTCAGGTTTACAGAGGTCTAGTGCTAGAGTTACTGCCCATGGTCAGATTGTAGCGATACCTCACTTGTGTGGGACGATCACTGTTTGCGTGTAGAACTGACATGTGCATTCACCTTTGCGTGCAGGGAGGGGGTACTTTAATTAATGTATATATTTTATTTTTTTTTTACACTTTAATTTTTTTGAATCCCTTTTATTGCTGTCACAAGTAATGAAAACATCCCCTGTGACATCAATAGACACAACAGGTATTTTTATGGAAGGATCTGGGGTCTTTATGACCCAAAATCCCTCCTCTGCACTTGAAAGCATTCAGAACACCAAGATCGAACTTTCCCCACTAAACCGGAAGTGATGTCTCTTACGGTTTACAATAAAGGAGAGCCGATCAATGCCGATTTTCGTGTTTTGTTCGGCTTGCCAGCCAGCCGAAGGCCATGCTGGTTGGACGCTTAGGATTCCTGGTGGGACAGGAGATCTAGAGAGAGCTATGGGGGAAGGTGGGGGGACGTCCCCTCTTGCTGCTTGTAAATGCAATTGAGCTGCTAGTTAGCCGCTCCGATTGCTTGTACAAGAGAGCTGACCGCTGGCTTACAAAAAAAAGAACAGTACAAGGGTGATGCCTGCCACTGAAGGCATCACTCCGGTACAACCACCGAAAGTCCATCGACATATGGGTAGTTGGGAGAGGCATGTTTCATTTGACCTAATAGTTGTGGGTGAGAGGTGCGTTGCAGTGCTGTGTATTTGTACCTGTTCACACATTTCTTTGTGTTGCAGTGTGATCTTATGCAAACGTACTACATAAAATCTTCCATCTATGGAACGCAGAGAAATGCACTGCTGAACGTAACATAAAAAACTATTATTTTCTGCATTCTGTTAGTTTCCATGTGGAAAAATACAGATAACTTGGGGCCCATTCATACTAGGTGCAAGTACCTGCATTTTTTTCCTCCTAGATAAACAGAGGTAACTGCAGTAACACAAAGAAAACATTTTCACATGCCAAGTTTTCCAATGCATGGGGGTGCCATTAACAAATAATGGCACCTACACTTATATACTTTATGCGGCCGTCCCCTCCACTGGCGCCAAGGATGGGGCGGCCGTCCCCTCCACTGGCGCCAAGGATGGGGCGGCCGTCCCCTCCACTGGCGCCAAGGATGGGGCGGCCGTCCCCTCCACTAGCGCCAAGGATGGGGCGGCCGTCCCCTCCACTGGTGCCAAGATGTTGTTTATTCCCTCTGGCCACTGTCCGGCCCTTCTGAAGTTTAAAAGACGGTGAACTGGCCATTTGTTTAGCATGTTTGGAGACCCCTGCTTCACAGCAAAGGAAACTGCCATTCTTAGCTTCTGTTTGAGCTGCTGGAGGAATGGTGTTGATCAGTAATGACACCAGCCATTTGATAGTTTGACAGGTTGGTTGACAGCACAAGCAACCATAACATTTATCATTCAAGAATTGCCTGGGATGTAATTGTTTAGGGAAACTAAATTGATGGGTTTAGTTCCACTTTAAAGCAAATTGTAAACTCAAAATATAGAAAACAAAATCAGATTATATAGTGTATGGCAACATGTATACCTAAAATTAACTAGTTCTGCTTTCAGTGTCATTAACCGCTTACCTACCAGGCACTTATACCCCCTTATTTACAAGGCCAATTTTCAGCTTTCAGCGCTGCCGCACTTTGATTGACAATTGCGCGGTCATGCAACATTGTACCCATATGAAATTTTGATAATTTTTTTCTCACAAATAGAGCTTTCTTTTGGTGGTATTTAATCACCACTGGGCGCTTTACTTTTTGCGCTATAAATAAAAAAAGGCACTGATAGGCGGCACTGATGGGCACTGATAGGCAGCACTAAAGGGCACTGATAGGCAGTACTAATAAGGTGGCACGGATAGGCGGCACTGATAGACAGCACTAATGAGGTGTCACGGATAGGCGGCACTAATATGCAGCACTGATAGGCGGCACTGATAGGTGACACTGATGATTGGTACTGATAGACGGTATTGACTGGCATCACTGCTGGGCACTGACTGGCGGCACTGACTGGCACAACCCCTGGGCACTGACTGGTGGCACTGACTGGCAGCACTGGTGGGTGGGCACAGGTGGGCAGCACTGGTGGGTGGGCACAGGTGGGTGGCACTGCTGGGCACAGGTGGGTGGCACTGCTGGGCACAGGTGGGTGGCACTGCTGGGCACAGGTGGGCGGAGCTAGTGGGCGCACTGCTGGGCACAGGTGGGCGAAACTTGCGGGTGGCACTGCTGGGCACCGATCATCAGGGCACTGATCATCAGTGCCCTGATGATCGGTGCCGATCCCCGCTCTGACAACTGCCGGTTCTCGGCAGTACTTTCCTCACGATCTGACATCGTGAGGAAAGTGCAGCCGAGAACCGGCACTTGCATTTCCCTCTGATCAGTGTGTCATTGGACACCGCTGATCACGTGGTAAAAGGCCGCTGTGATTGGCCTTTTACCACATCACGTGATCAGCTGTGTCCGTAGGACACAGCGATCATGGAGATCGCCGGGTGCGCGCCCCCTGGGGCGCGCAGGAGAGCGCGTTCTGGGAGGACGTCATATGACGTCCACCCAGAACTGGCCGGCCGCAGTGCAGCCGTCATTCGGCTATCTGCGGTCGGCAGGTAGTTAATTAACGACACCGAAACAAGCACACATTTTTCCACATGAAAAAAATGGATGACAAATGCAGCAAAATGTGCGGTAAAAAATGTGCAACTCGCATCATGCCAAAATGTCCCATGAGCTTTGCCACGTGTACGCAGCCCATTGAAATCAACGGGCTGCCTTATGTGTCACTGGAAGAACGAGCCAAAAAACTAGGTGTGAATGGCGCCTGAAACTGAAATTGGTGCGATTACACAGAACAGAGGTTCTATTCACAACTGTGTGTTTCTGAACACATGGCAATCTGCACAGAAAATGCGAGCTTTGCCATGTGTTTCAGAAACATGCTTCAAATGTGCATCGTGTTTGTGTTGTCGTAATGTGTTAAAGGCACCCTAAGTGCTGTAAGTGCACCAAAAACTTCAGTAACGCACCGTGTTCTGCTCCAGAAAAAGTTCTGGGGCAAGTGTGTGTGTTCGTGTGTGTGTCCTTTCAAGTGAATGGGCTTCCCTATGTGTGACGATTGAAAATGCTCCAAAACAAACGCATGCAGGAATGTGAGTCTTCACTACATGAAGATGTAAATGGAGCCTGACAACTGAGTGTCTCCATCCACTTCCTACCATGTACTTGTATAAAGATGGCCATACACTATGCAATCTGATTGTACAATTTCATTTTAGTTTTTTTTTCCAGAGCTATGGAATAGAAGGACATGCTTGAACCATCTATTACATTTCTATCTATTTGGGCAGGCCCTTGCACTACATGGCTGATAGGAGGAAGGTAGAAATGTAATAAGGGAGGTGTGGAGGAGTGGTGAACACACCCTCTTCTGTGATGCAACAAGGAAGTGAAGGCTTCTGGGAAGTGGCCAACAGGAAGTGAATTCTGAAAGTCCATCTACAGGAAATTATACAATCCTGAAAATCTTTTTACAATCTCACGGAGCCTGACAAAATTTAAACATCCTGTAAAAACTGACACAAAAATTAAATGTCCAGCACAGTGGGTTGGTTGGGCCAGAAATGGCATTGGAAAAATGCTTCTATTTATTATGAAAAGTGAAATTCTGCCCGAAAAGGTGAACTTATCCTTTCACCGCCTCCCGCCCGCCATATAAGGCAATGACGGGCGCAAGGTGGTTCTCTCGTTCTAGGAGGACATCGTATGACGTCCTTCCACTCTAACCACGCGTGCGCGGCTTCGGGGGCACCGATCAACGGAAAGAGGCGAAGACGTTGGCTCGGTCATGTGATCAGCTGTTTCCAATCACAGCTTATCGCGTGTAAATAGGGAAATGCCGGTTATCTGCATCTCTTTTCTCACGAGCTGTCACGCTGACAGCTGGTGAGGAGAGGAGAGCTGGTAATCGGCATTCCTCAGAGGGGACATGTACACTGATCATCAGAGCACTGATGATCAGTGTGCCTTGATGATCTGTTTAGCCCCAGCAGTGCCAGATGTCAGTGTCCATCAGTGCCTCGTGCCAGTGCCCATCAGTACCACATCAATGCCGCCTGTCAGTGCCACCTGTCAGTGCCATATGAGTGCTGCCTTTCAGTGCCCATCAGTGATGCCTGTCAATGCTCATCAGTGCCCATCACTGCAGCCTCATTAGCGCACATCAGTGAAGGAGAAAAATCACTTATTTACAAAATTTTATAACAAAATCTAAGAAACAACGTTTGCTCTTTGAAGAAAAAAAAAAAATTTTCAGTTGTTTTTGGTTTGTTTAGCAAAAAATAAAAACCCAGTGGTGATTAAATACCACCAAAAGAAAGCTTTATCTGTCACAAAAAAATGATAAAATTTCCTGTGGGTACAGTGTTGCATGACCGCGCAATTGTCATTCAAAGTGTGACAGTGCTGAAAGCTGAAAATTGGCCTGGGCAGGAAGGGGGTATAAGTAGGCAAGTGGTTAAAGCAGATCTGAGGTCTACAGAATACTTGCTACTATTCAAATGATGCAACCATTGGATCCCTCGCTGGCTGCTAACATCATCTTCCAGGTGCCATGTTATCAACCTTTTGATTGGCCTGCAGAGATAATGTGACTTCTGTGTATGTGCATGAGTCGCTCATCTCAGCATACCTGCTCTCTGCTAAGAATGCATGCTGAGTTGCTCAGTGTACATTCAAAAGAAGATTGTGAATAGGCAGGTAAGTGTTTTTATTGCAGAAGAGACATTGCATTCTGTAATAAAAAAACAAAGCCAGCTCACAATTTTTGCTGCCAAATTTTTTGTTCCCCTTTTTTTTTTTTACCACACTTGAAAAGTGTCAAAATGACAATTTGCTAAATTCTGTGCTCCACTGCTCAGCTGTGCTGCATAGTAATGAGCTGTTGCCGGGGTCTTCATGTGAGTTTTCTCTACTTGATGGTGGGTAAAAAGTGGACCTCTTAAGTAGGCGACACAGGTGAAGCATTCATTTTAGGGTGGTCATCCTAAAGATGTGTATGGAAAGAAGTTAGTGTTTTGTGTGTGTATGTGTCTGTGGGTACACATTGCTAGTACTGGGTTGCACCCCCTTATGCTTTACTAATTTGGCATAGATTCAACAAGTTGTAAACAATCCTCAGAGATTTTGGTCCATGTTGACATGAGTTACTGTTGCCTTTCTATTATGTCGAGCCAGTATGCTCATTCTCCTTTGACCTTTGACATCATTTTCATCCACACAACTGCTGCTCACTGAATATTTTCTCTTTTTCTTTTTTGGACCATTCTCTGTAAACCCCAAAGATGGTTTGTGTGTGAAAATCCCCAGTAGATCAGCTTTTGAAACCAGTCTGTCTTGCGCCAACAACCACGTTCAAAGTCACTTAAATCCCCTTTCTTCCCCATTCAGATACTAGGTTTGAACTTCAGCAAGTCATTTTTACTACATCTACATGCCTAAATGCATTGAATTGCTGCCATGTGATTAGCAATTTGCGTTACCAAGCATTTGAAATGGTGATTTTCAGTAGAGCTAGAAAAACCCACCCGTAAGCCTTGTTCTCATGTCTTGCCCTGGTGAGGGTGTCACAAATAAGGAAGTGACGTCGGACGCACAGAGAGGAACCGGAAGTGGTGGATCGGCCATCTTGGACACTGGAGACACATGCCAAACACTCCTAGAGGCTGCTCGGCGACCCTAGAGGTTCTTGTGGCATGGGAATAAGGCAATTTTTATAATGTTTTAAATGTTCACATTTTCCTTGGGAGCCAATTGGAGGGCTCGGCAATAAAGATCCAGGGAAATATTTTTCCATATTGGAATCAGAGTTTGGAATGACTTTTACTTTACCCAGTATTGCTTTCCAGCTCATGGGCTCCTGCCATTTGAATGGCCAAGCTGTGATGATGCTGCGGCAGAGAGATCTGAGGGACGACATGAGTATGCTGTCCCTTCAGAGCACATATGCTGGTGGCATCACTGGCTGCTGCTCACTAGTATATCTCTTAAATGGTGCACGTTTAGGAGATTCTTATTATACAGGAATTATAGAGCGCTGACAGTGTGCAGTGCTTTACCACATGAGGGCAGACAGAGTACAGACAGTACAGGAGATATTCACTTTACCTACAGGTAAGCTTTATTACAAGCTTACCTATAGGTAAAAGTTGCAAAGTGGACTTTATTAAGGCGTTAAAGCCGAGTTCCACCTGAAAAAAAAAAAAGTCATAAACTGTAGCTGCTGACTTTTTTATTAAAATACAGCCGCTTTCCTGTCCCTCGGTCCAGTGGCATCCTCACCACCGCTGGTTTCACTGGCTGTCTTCTCTCCCTGGCGCAGGCATCTTCAGTGTGGGCACCCAGCTGTGACAGCTTGCGGCTTCACAGCCGGGTGCCCACCGCGCATGCGCGAGATGCGCTGTGCTTTGTGAATGCCCCCCCCCCCGTAGTCTTCTGGGACCTGTCACGTGTCCCAGAAGACTACGGGTGGACTACTTTCACTTCCAATCGCCTAGGCCAGGGGTGGGCAACTGTGACCCTCCAGCTGTTGTAGAACTACAAGTCCCATGAGGCATTGCAAAACTGACAGTTACAAGCATGACTCCCAAAGGCAGAGGCATGATGGGACTTGTAGTTCGATTGCAGAGGAAGTGGGAGCGGGTACCTGTCAAATTCGGGTGCCCCCTCCCTCGCTCCTCAAAGGTGCCAATCCTTAATGGGAAACAGGGGACAGAGCATTAAAGCAGAACTTCCCCTTTTGGGTGGAGCTCCGCTTTAACTGCTTGTCAACCGCAGATAGCCGAATGATGGCTGTACTGCGGCTGGCCAGTTCTGGGATGGCATCATATGCCAATGTGGTGCCAATATTTAAAAATGAGTCTGAATTTTTACCAAGTAATTATAGACCTGTTTAACTTCTATAGTTGGGAAGATACTGGAGAGTTTAATAAAAGACCACATAGATGAGTTCTTGCTGGAAAAAAATATTTTAACTGCTTGCTGTCCAGCCACTGTAGAAAAACGGCCACAAGTTGGCACCGCTTGGCAAAATCACGTTTTAAAATGTGATATTGCAAAACAGGTAGGGGGCGAGCGACCGCCCTACCCGTGCCACCGATCGTGGCCGTGGGTGTCAATCACCGGGTCCCGGCTGGTCATTACCCGCTGGGTCCCGGCGATTGCCAGCAAACAGTGACACAGAGCACACAGCTCTGCTCCCTGTCAGCTCTTAACACACTGATCCTGAGAGCACAGTTTATCTCTCTGGATCAGCTGTGTTCCTGTGAAGCACACACCTCAGCCCCCAAGTAAAACACTCCCCTAACACAGTTAACACTTTCCTTGCCTAAAGAACATTAACCCCTTCCTCCCCAGTGCCATTAGTACAGTGTCATTTGTGTTTTTTTTTTTTGCACTGATCACTGTATTGGTGTCACTGGGGATGTCAGTGACCCCAAGTCAGTTCCCCCCAGTGCCAAAATGTCCGCCGCAGTCCCGCCATAAGTCACTGATCACTGTCATAAATCGCTGATCGCCGCCATTATTAGTATAAAAAAAAAAAACTTACTTTACTGGACATGTTTTATAGCAAAAAGTCCAAAATATAGGTTCTTTTTTCCTCAAAATTTTCAGCCTTTTTTTTTTTTTTATAGCGCAAAAAATAAAAAACGCATATGCGATCAAATACCACTGAAAGAAAGCTCAATTTGTGGGGAAAAAAAGGGTGAAAATTTAATTTGGGTGCAGTGTTGCATGACCACGCAATTGTCAGTTAAAGTAACGCATCAGCGTAACACAAACCTCTTCTGTAACCGCTTCCTGACCGCAGAATTACTGCTACAGGGCGGCATGGATGCGCAAAATCATCTCTCTCTCCCCGCCCTCTCCCCCCCCCCCCTCTCTTTCTCTCTCTCTCTCTCACACACATATACATGATTTGCTCTCCCGTGCCATGGTATTCACGCCCCTTGCACATAGTGTCAGATTGCCCGTCAGTACACCAGTCATCACATTTAACCCCTTGATTGCCAGGAGCACGATCATGCACAATAAACCTCCATTGATAGTATAGTGTCTGAACGGATCAATATCAATTTTTTTGTTTATAGCACCAAAAATAAAAAGTGCACAGGTGATTAAATACCACCAAAAGAAAGCTCTATTTGTGTGGGAAAAAAGGACATAAATTTCATTTATGTACCGTATTGCATGACCGCGCAATTGTCCGTTAAACTAGCGCAGCGCTGTATAGCAAAAAAAAGGTGTAAATTGCAGTATCTATACCATAGTTTGTAGACTCTATAACTTTCACACAAAGCAATTAATATACACTTATTGGGATTTTTATTTTACCAAAAACATGGAGCAGAATACATTTTGGCCTACATTTATAACTAACTTTGAGTTTACTATATATTTTTTATAGCTGAAAGTAAAAAATATCGTTTTTCTTCAAAATCTTCTGTCTTTTTTTGTTTATAGCGAGAAAAATAAAATGCGCACAGGTGATCAAATAGCACCGAAAGAAAGCTCTATTTGTGTGAAAAAAAGGACGTAAATGTCGTTTGGGTGCAGCATTGCATGACCGAGCAATTATGAGTTGAATTAGTGTAGCGCCGAGTAGCAAAAAGTGGTCTTGTATGTCTTCCATTTTCTAATTATTGCTCCCACAGTTGATTTGTTCACACCAAGCTGCTTGCCTATTGCAGATTCAGTCTTCCCAGCCTGGTGCAGGTCTACAATTTTGTTTCTGGTGTCCTTCGACAGCTCTTGGTCTTCACCATAGTGGAGTTTGGAGTGTGACTGTTTGAACTTGTTATCAGTTGTCCACAACCTCAAACAGGTGTCATTGATACAGGTAATGAGTGCAGGACCGAGGAGCCTCTTAAAGAAGAAGGTACAGGTCTGTGAGAGCCAGAAATCTTGCTTGTTTGTAGGTGACCAAATACTTATTTTCCACCTTAATTTGCAAATAAATTCTTTCCCAATCAGCCAATGTGATTGTCTGGATTTTTTTTCTCATTTTGTCTCTCATAGTTGAGGTCTACCTATGATGCCAATTACAGGCCTCTCTCATCTTTTTAAGTGGGAGAACTTGCACAATTGGTGGCTGACTAAATATTTTTTGCCCCACTGTACTTGGATTTTGCAAAAGCGTTTGACACAGTTCCCCACACACTGCTAATGTGTAAGGTAAAGTCTACAGACTTGGAAAAATCTGTATGTAAATGGATAGAAAACTGGCGAAAAGATTGTGTTCAGGGTGCAGTGGTTAATGATTCATACTCTGAATGGTTTAGGGTTGTCAGTGGTGTACCCCTCAATGCACTGTTTAATTGGGCAATGAGAGAGAGCTCGCGTACAAATCATTAGTAATACCTCATCTGGAATATGCAGTTCAGTTTTGGGCACCAATTCACAAAAAGAACATTGGGGAACAGGAGAAAGTACAGAGAAGAGCAACTAAACTGATAAGAGACATGGAGGAGCTCAGCTATGAGGAAAGATTAGAGGAACTGAATTTATTCTCTCTTGAGAAGAGGAGATTAAGGGGGATATGATCAACATGTATAAATACATCAGTGGTTCATATAGTGAACTCGGTGTAGAGCTATTCACCCTGAGGTCAACACAGAGGACAAGGGGGCACTCTTTACGTCTGGAGGAAAAGAAATATAATCTCCAAACATGGAAAGGTTTCTTCACAGTGAGAGCTGTGAAAATATGGAATAGATTCCCTCAAGAGTTGGTTCTGGCCAGCTCAGTGGATTGCTTTAAAAAAGTCCTGGTTTCTTTCATAGATACACAGAATATAACTGGATACTAACATTTAGGGCTCGTTCACACTAGGCTGTTTTGCCAACGCTTGCCAAACGCCCCTATAGCGTTTGGCAAGCGTTGGTCCGGCGTTTGCGGAGCGTTTTTTAACGCTCGGCAAACGCTCCGCAAACGCCGCATGCGCGGTTTAGCGGCGGTTGCTAGGCGTTTGCCGAGCGTTAATAACGCCCCACAAACGCCTATAATGCAGTTTGAGTGGTGTTACCGCTCCGCAAACGCCCCGCAACCGCATCACAACCGCACCGCAAACGCCGGCCGGGCGTTTGCGGAGCGGCACCATAGACGAGAATAGGAGGCTTCAAAGCCTCCTGACTCGTCCGGAGGCGTCCGTTTTGCCGCAACGCGACGCAAACGCTCCCGTTAGAACAGCACCATGTGCTGTAATGTACAGAATTGGCAGAGGCGTTTGGGAAGCGGTAAAAACGCTTCCCAAACGCCTCTCTGCCGCCTGCACACAAGGCTAGTGTGAACGTAGCCTTATAGGTAAAGTTGATCCAGGGAATATCCAGTTTCCTTGAGGGATGAGGAAGGAATTTTTCACCTGCAGGAGCAAATTAGATTGTGCTTTGCTGGTTTTTTTTTGCCTTCCTCATGTATCAGCTGTGGGTGTAGGATTATAACTTTTTTTTTTTCTAGTTGAACTAGATCAGGGGTAGGCAACCTGCAGCTCTCTAGCTGTTGTGGAACTACATTTCCCATGAGGCATTGCAACATTACAAAACTGACAGTTACAGCTATGACTTGCAGAGACATGATGGAACTTGTAGTCCTGCAACAGCTGGAGAGCCGCAGGTTGCCTACCCCTGAACTAGATGGACTTTGGTCTTTTTTTTTTTTTTTTTTTTCCAGCCCAGCTAACTATGTAACTAGGGGAAGTGATGGATTGTGTTCTTAACTCTGCTGAGAGACACAATTCATGATTTTCTCCTGTCACAACAGAAATGTTTCTATGTAAACATAGATACAGCTCTGTTTTTCCTCCCTGATAGATGGTTTTGTGCTGTGACAGTTCACAGCTAAAGATTTCCTCCGGTGTGCCCCCATGTTGCGGAAGTGCAAAATGACATTTAATTATGTGATTTTTGCACAGGAATGCTGCCCTGTAGCAGTAAAACTGCTGTAGGGCAGAGGGAAAATGGTTAAGAGCCGGTTCACATATACGAATTGGATGCCTCTTTAACCACATCCAATTCTTAAGACATGAAATTACATTGGTTTCTGTTGTGCCTGTTTGCATATATGCGGTGTAGCTGGAGTGCGGTTTCAGTGTGAATTGAATAATAGTCCTGTCAGTTTTTTGAGCAGTGTGATCCAGCTCAGGTGCGGATTCAGGCTCGTTGACTTTGTGGGAATGCTTCTGAATTGTACATGTCGTCAGTTGTGAACAGGATAAAATCCTGACTTGATCCTGATCTGAATCTGATGTAAACCTGACCTGAAGTGCTGAACAACTACTTTGTTAATTTGCTGTGAAAGTGCTTCAGTTCGCACGGTACACATGTGAATCCACACTGAGTAGTTCACCTTTTCACAAAAAATGCACATCAACTAACTCAAAACACCCATCCCACCTCTCTGGTCCCCGCTACAATTTGACTTATGTTTCTTCCATCACCCTCTCTGGCCCCTAAACATCACTACACATCACCAGGGGCTGTGTAACAGCATAATATGAGCAATAGCGAGCACTTAATTGGTTAAAGCTGGCCATGTGACAACACGGACCAGTGAGAATCCTCTTCAGGATACAGGTATCAGCGCTGTTTTTTGTTGTTTTAAAAGTGTTGATCCATTATGCAGGAGGGGGCATCAGAAGATGATTGTATAAGGTATATGCAGTAGGGACCTGAGTGGTGGGTAGTGTGCAGAGTTTGTTTTTTTTTTGTTTTTGTTTTTTTTGTTTTTTTTTTGTTTTGGATGGAGAGGGCTTAGAAGATCTTCTTCTCTTCCTTTTTTTTTTTTTTTTTTTTTTTTTTTTTTTTTTTTTATAATTGTACTATTAAAAAAACAATTTTGAGAGAGAAACCATATTTTTTACTTTTTGCTATTAAACATATCCAGTAAATAAAAATGTAAAAAAAAAATCAAACTTCATCATAAACTTAGGCCAAAATGTGTTCTGCCACATCTCTTTGGTTGGTGACACAACTGTCCTTGGTTTTCTTTTGTTTCATCACAGCTTCTGGGACTTCTCTTGTGGTCTTTTTATTTTTGGGTGGACTATTTTTTTTTTTTTTTTTACACATTTTTCACTGCTTTCTTATTATTTGTAACTTTTTAAGCACTGCACTTTTATGTATTTTATTGTTGATTGCCTAGTATCAGGGTTTTTTGTGTTCAGCTGCTATGTTTTACACCTCATTTTTGATTATCTATTGTGGTTCTTATTAGCGCAGGTTTACATATATATTAATCCATGTGGATTAGTTGGTATATGTGAAAGTTACAGCGTTTACAAATGGTGGTGTAGATACTGGATTTTTTTTTTTTTTAATATTTACTATTTATGACGGCGATCAGCAACCTATAACGGGACTGCGGTGGGCATTTTGACCCTGGGGGGAACTGACTTGGTGTCGCTGATATCCCCAGTGACACCAATACAGTGATCAGTGCTGAAAAAAAAAAAAAAGCACTGACACTGTACTAATTGCACTGGGCAGGAAGGGGTTAACGTGGAGCAATCAAAGAGTTAACGTTGTGCTGGGTGTTTTTTACTATGGGGCTGTGTGTTAGTTCTTCACTGTAATCACACTGCTTTGCATCCAAAGCAGTGTCCTCGAGCTGACAGGAGAGAACTGCTTTGTCCCCCTTTGGAGATGCTCGGCAATCACCGGGCGCTGGCGAGTAATCAGAGTAATCACCAGCCAGGACCCGGTGATTGGCAGCGGGGGTAAGGAGCGTGCACCGCCTACCCGGAAATGCATATATGTATATGTGATTTTGGGCACCCGTGCCGCCCTGTAGCAGTATATCTGCTATAGGGCAGTCGGGAAGCAGTTAAGGAGATTCACTCTCTTTGTCCTGTTTATCATTGAAGGTGAAAATAAAAAAAAATCCGTGTTTTGGGTGATAGACGGGAAATATTCCAATGGGGACACTAGACACAAAAGATTTGCAGGGATTTCCTCTCACTTTCAGTTTGTTCCAATGGGGAGATTTACCTTCACTTCTGGTCCCATAGTCAAAGATAAAATAAACCTTAGAGGGATTATAACTATCCAATCCTCTATCATAAAGTACTATAGGCACAACTTTTCTTCATTTTGGATAAACTAACCCTTTAAATGTTGTGTGGGTTTTTTTTTTTTTTTTTTTTTTTTTTTAAGCTTAACTCTAGGTTTTAAATACCAAGCTGGTCCAAGTAAACTTTTTACTTCACTACCAGATGCAGCGTATGTGAGTGCTGTATAAACTATTATCTGCCACATACAGTGTACAGAACTGTGTTCCTGCGGCGGAGTGGGGGCTTCACAGAGATCTTTGCTTTCTATGACTGAATACAAAGCTGAGAGGTGGGGCAGATGATGAAGCAATTCATCCTCAGGGCTCCTGAGGATAAATGCTGAAACACACATTGTACAGCTGTCTGCTGGACGTCCCACTGATGACAGCCTGCTCAGGTAAAACTTAAATCAAGGAATGCGCTAAAACCACAAACTATTCCTAATTTAGTGTAGAAACATTAGTGCAAAAGATATATATATCTATTATCAATTAATATCAAAAAATATCAAAATTGTGTGCAAAACATAAGTAATTTAAATAATTAAATTTGTGAATATAAAAAAAAAAAAAATGTCCAATTCTGAATTTCTTCAAATGTCCAAACATATCCTTTCCAAATTCAGGTGCTCTCAAAGAAATTGTGCCAAAATCCACCACCAAAAGTAAAGTTGGGTAACTCACCAGAGCTCCATGCTGATCAATCTCTAGATCAGCAAAAAACGCTTTTTCCTCTGGGAGCAGATGCAATGAATCAACTTCTCAGGTGTGATGATCAATAGCTACACATTCATCCATAAGGTAGGTATCCACCACTCAATATAATGGTTCCAGGAGCATTATATCACTCTCTCTTTTTATATCTCTCCACCGAGGTCATGTTTGGAAATGAAAGAGAAAAATCATGGTGCAGCCAGTTTTTTTATAAAAGTATCCAACAATTTAATAAAGATTTACACTCACAAAAAGGGTGTCTTCACCGACACCAGTATAACAGCATAAAACAGCAAATGGTATAACAGTCTCCTGTTCCCCGTACACTCACTACAGCGCTCGTGACTTAATTTTCTCCACAAACGTCAGCATCCAGTAAGCCCTACTAGTTTCGTCATGAATGACGTCTTCAAGGGGCGGTCTGTGTTTTGCTGTGCCCTGCACCCTGCACTGTGTTTTGCTGTGCAGGGTGATGTGAACCCTCAACAAAAGCGCAGAAAATGTGAAAAGGGCACATAGAAAACAATTGTTTTCTCTTTGTCTTTGCCTTGAGGTTGTGTTGATCAACTCAATTCGGTGAATATGGTGTGAATGAATCTTAAGTGGCCTCAAATCCCCTCTGTGTCTCCCAAACCTGCAGGAATGTAGCCTTGTTTTCATCTTTCTTATACTTCTCGTTTGTCCAATATTGACTGTATAATTAAGCTGTATTGCAGGTGTAATGTATTAGAGGAGGAGCTCAGGTGGGTGAATGTCTTTAGTCTGCAATAAATGGTTATGCAGAATTTTTAGGCTGCATTCACACCTGAGCATCATTATTTACTGGCGTTTTTATTTTCGTGTTTTATTATCTTTTTTTTTTTCCTTCACTTTTTTTATAGTAATTCTTTTCTTTTGGATTTTTACATTTTATTTTTAATACAAATATACATTTCAATTTAGGAAGAGGAGATAGGGTAGGGGAATGTTCCCCTGAGGGTTCCTCAACCTCCAGCTTTAAGTTTCCTTCGTACACTCCCAGATGGTCTAACTGGGCTGCAGGAAGGTTAGAACCAGTGGGAGAATCGGGGCAAGTCAGCCTCAATGCTGGTAAAGTGATAATTGATTTGCTTCTTTGTGTGTTTCTAATGGGGGATTCTGCGCTGGACCCCCGGACTGTTGAAGTAAAGTTGCAATTGATAAGGGACTCGTGCAGGGTAAGGAAAGGAAGGAATGGATGAAGATCTAAAAAGGGGAATGGTGTGAGGTGTAATTGCGGTTGGCAAAAAGAGAGGAAAAAAAAAGGTGGCATGGTTGTGGGAAAGAGCGGAGTAGCAAAACAAACAAAAGTGGAACTGAGGAACTAAAGGGAAAGCCTATAGAAAGTGGCTCTTCAGGGGGACAGCCAGGGTTCAGTTAGCCCCAGAGGGTGTGGTTTTAAAGTTTGAGCTTCACCATCAGACTTCATTTGGGATGTGACCTTACGGTCAACTTCGGAGTGTAGTTTGTCCAGCATGCCCATGTCTTGTTTTATATATACGGTTGGCTCCATATATATTTGGACACAATTTTCATACTTTTTTGGCTCTATATGCCACCAGAATAAATTTAAAACATAACAATCCAAATGAATTTGAAGTGCAGACTTTCAGCTTTTAATTCAAGGGATTGCACACAAGTATCGGCTGTCTTCAGTTCTTTGTGGGTCTTTCTGCCTTTTTAGAAAAAAACACAGTAAGGACCTCCTGCGCTACTAAATAACACAAATGATAATTAAGAGGAGGGGGCTGCTAACACCCAACCATATACCAAATGGATAATTTGCAGATTATAAAAAGTATGGTGCAGCGCTACCCTAAATACTGCGATAAATTATACACTACCTTATACCAAATATATTTCAAACCGGTAATAAAACCCAATATCACTCATATCAAGCATATCTTAGTTGTGACTAATCACTATCCTCAGTGCTTTCAGTGGATAAATATGCCACTCGCTCACCAATCATGAAGTGAACTGATCCACTAGGAGATCCATAGTGAGACGGAAAAGTGAATAAAAAGAAACACCAGTGAAAGAGATGGGAAAAAAAGTCCTAATGGGACTGCAATAAAGCGAAAGAAATTAATAAATATAATTAAAAAAATGGTGTATCCCTAAATGTGGGATCAATTATCACTCAATAATAGTGACCACAGAGGCTGTAAATTTGCCAAATTAAAAGTGAAAAACTCTGTGAATCCCTAAATATTGAATTGAATATCACACAGTAGTGATAAGTGCAGTGATTGAATGACAAAAATAAGATAAAAAAATAAATTACATTATAAAATATCACCAGAAATTAACCAAAAAAAAGGTTTTTAAATTGTCGCATGAAATAAGTTCAAAGAAAAAACTTCAAAGGTGCGTAAACACCAAATATTCCAACGCTGCAAGTGATAAAGTGAATATGCATGACAACAAATAGGAAATAAACCATAAATGGCTGAATTGCCCCCTCACCTCCTTCAAGCGACCCAAAACGCCTGTTAAGACAAAAGTGACCTTCCATGGTGTGGTCCCCCCCTTCGAGGATGACATCCATTTGCAGCGGTGTTATCCTCTTCACAGGTTAATGGAAGGAAGCAGCAGGGTCCCCTTCAGGGATGATTTAGTAAGATACAGCCAGCGCACGTTAAGGTCTGTCACTCCACCTCCTAGGTCTCCTAGGATTCACAGAGTTTTTCACTTTTATTTGGCAAATTTATAGCCTCTGTGGTCACTATTATTGAGTGACAATTGATCCCACATTTAGGGATTCACCATATTATTTTTTTTTTATTATTATATTTATTAATATCTTTCACTTTATTGCAGTCCCATTAGGCCTTTTTTTTTTTTTTTTCTTTTTTTCATTAGTGTTTTATTTTTAACTTTTATTCACATTTCCGTCTCACGGTGGATCCCTTAGTAGATCAGTTCACTTCATGATTGGTGAGTAAGTGGCATATTTATCCACTGAATGCACTGAGGATAAGGATTAGTCACAACTAAGATATGTTTGCTATAAGTTTTATATTGGGTTTTAATACCGTTTTGAATTAATATATTTGGTATTTTGGGATAAGCTAGTGTATTTTCTGCATTTTTAGTTGTGCCTTCAGTAAGTAAAATGAATGCTCAATTGGGTTGAGATCAGGCGATTGACTCGGCCATTGCAGAATATTCCACTCCTTTTCCTTCAAAAGCTTCTGGGTTGCTTTTGCAGTGTGTTTTGGATCATTTTCCATCTGTACTGTGAAGTGCCATCCAATCAACTTTGCTCTTTGCTGCATTTAGCTGAATCTGGGCTGACAGTATATCTCTAAACACTGCAGAATTCATCCAGCTGCTTCTGTCACATCATCAATAAACACCAATGACCCAATGCCACTGGAAGCCATGCATGCTCATGCCAGCACACTGCATCCACCATGTTTTACAGATTACGTGTGTTTTGGATCATGAGCTGTTCCAAGTCTTCTCCACACTTCTTTTTTTTTTTTTTTTTTTTTTTCTTCTCTTCATTCTGGTACAGATTAATCTTTCATGCATCCAAAGAATGCTTTTCCAGAACTGGTCTGGCTTTTTTAGATTTTTTTTTTTTTGGCAAAGTCTAATCTGGCTTTTTCTGTTTTTCAGGTTTATGAATGGTTTGCATCTTGTGGTGAACCCTCTGTATATGCTCTTGTGAAGTCTTCTCCTGATTATAGACTTTGACAATGATATGCCCACCTCCTGGAGAGTGTCCTTCACTTCTCTGGATGTTGTGAATGGGTTTTTCTTTACCATAGAGAGGATCCTGGGATCATCCACCACTGTTGTCTTCCGTGGTCGTCCATGCCTTTTTTTATTTTGCTGCGCTTACCAGCGTGTTCTTCATTCCTCAGAATCTACCAAACTGTTGATTTGGCCACTCCTAATGTTGCTGCTATCATTCTGATGGATTTGTTTTTCCTTTTTGAAGCTTTACAATTATTATATTATTATTATTATTATTATTATACAGTATTTATAAAGCGCCGATAGTTCGCTCAGCGCTGTACATTACAAAGGGGGACAGAACATGTGACAGAACAATACCAATAAAATGCAAAACATGAGGGGATTGAGGGCCCTGCTCTTTCGAGTTTACAATCTAGGAGGGAGGGACAATGGCCTTTCATGTGCATGGACAGCTCATTTGAACGCATGATGTAGGTTCACAGCAATAGATTGCCAATGGCACACTTAGAATCAACTCCAAACTTTTTTACCTGCTTAATTGATGAAGAAATAATAAAGTGGCCCACACCTGGCCATAAAACAGCTTTTTATTAAATTGTCCAATTCATTTTGGTCCCTTGAAAAAGGGGGGATGGCTACTCTTAAGAGCCGTAATTCCTAAACCCTTCCTCCAGTTTGGATGGTCATACCCTCAAATTAAATCTGAGAGTGTGCTTTTTCAGCCCATATCCATTATATAACTATATAGCTTAAATATGTTTTAGTAATTACCTGAAAAAACCCTAAATTGTGCCTGTGTCTAAATATATATGGACCTAACTGTATATATTTGATAAGCCCATCCTGGGCAGAGTGTTGAAGTTCTTTCATCTCTGCTAATCTACAGTATCTAGTCTCGTGAACCAATCTCAGAAGTGGGTGTTTGTGGTCTCCATCACATGTGAATACACATTCTAGCCGCATTGTCCAGGAACTTCATGTAGTGTTCCTTAGATAGGGATGTATGGTGAAACCGATATTGGGAAGGCGGGGAGTGAAATACCAGGGCTATAGTTGCGTACAGTTGCCACTGCCTGCAAAAATAGCTTTCATACAGTAGTGGCTAATGTGCAAATGTGTGTTTTTTGAAAGTGTCATAACACCTTCAGAAGTGTGTCCATGATAGTCTGGGCCCATAGTAGGGCAATCCTTCATCCAGAAAGACAGCAGCGCTGGACCTTGGAGCTGTAAGTCTTTGCGGGACAGAATTGGGGTTAGGGTGGATATTTCTGCAAAAGCAAGGTTGCTGTAGCTGTATACCCCTTTTTATACTTTAATTGTTTGTTTTTTTTGTGTATTATTTGGTGTATTTTGTGTATATTAGTGATACACTAATGTTTGCCATCGAAAATTATCGACTGAAAATAGGGTATTGGTATCTTGCTGATAGAAAAATGAATAAGGTGCCAGTAATGATAAACAACTTCAATGCAAAATTGCATCCCATTGACTTAAATGTAAAAAAATCCCCTCATTGACTGAAATGAAAAAACTAAATTTACGTTTTTAAAATAAAACTGTCCATTTTGGTTTTCGACCATGTGCATCCTGAATTTTCCGTTTTTCAGTCCACATTTGTCATTTCAGTGCACAGCTATCTATTATGGGTCATTTAACACTTCGGATAAAAAACACACACACACGCGCGTTTGAAATTTGAGTAGGCCTAAATCTTTGAGTATATATTGTGGTGTGTGGGCTTTTTTTTTTTTTTTTCCTGTAATGTCCCTTTTTTAATGTCTGAAAAACTCTTTTTAACTACTAGCCTACAGGGCACTTATACTCCCTTCCTGCCCATGCCAATTTCCAGCTTTCAGCGCTGTCACACTTTGAATGACAATTGTGCGGTCATGCTACACTGTACCCATATGCAATTTTTATAATTTTTTTGTGACAGAGCTTTATTTTGGTGGTATTTAATCACCTCTGGGTTTTTTATTTTTTCTTAAACCAAAAACCACTGAAAATTTTGAAAAAAAGTGTTTTCTTAGTTTTTGTTATAAAATTTTGTAAATAAGTGATTTTTCTCCTTCACCGATGTGCGCTAATGAGGCTGCACTGATGGACACTGATAGGTGGCACTGATGGGCACTAATGAGGAGGCACTGGTAGGTGGCACTAATGGGCATTGGCAGGCATCACTGATGGGCACTGAAAGGCAGCACTGATACATGGCATTGGCAGGTGGCACTGACGTGCACTGACAGGCGGCACTGAAAGGCAGCTCAGATGGGCACTGATATGTGGCACTGATGAGCACTGGCACGAAGCACTGATGAGCACTGGCAGGTGGCACTGCTGGGGCTACACTGATCATCAGTGTTTACATGTGATCAGCTGTGATTGGACACAGTTGATCACATGACCGAGCCGACATCTTCGGCTCTTTCCGTGATCGGTGATCCGCTGTGTCCCTCGCGCCGATAGCCGCGCTGCTCGCTCCCTGAGCCGCGCATGCGCAGTGAGACTGGGAGGACGTCGTATGAACGAGAGAACCACCTTGCGCCCGTCATATTACTATATGGCGGGTGGTTAAAGTAGAATTCCATTCACTTACCATGCCTTTTGCCATCCGTCCTTGCAGAACTGAGCGGGACTCGAGTATTGATGTGAGTTCTGTTTAGTCTTCGAGTACTCTGATCCCAGACTGTGTGATGACACTCCCCTCTAAGGGGCATGTAAATGACAGGCTGGGCTCATGGGAAATGGACAGAGTAACATGACTGTTATGCCAGAAGAGGCTTATTGATTCTGGATATAGAGGGATGTAGGGACAGCAATGGAGTGTTAAGAAGGTATGTAGAACTTGTATTTTATTTTTTTTTTCTTTTGATTGGAGGGGGAGTGGAAACTAAAAATACATTTTCACTTTTTTCAGTAATTATTTACCTTAACATACTTGTACAACTTGCATTCTCTTGAACTGAACAGGAATACCATTTAATCTGTTGCTTATGATATTCCAGCAGGCTTGCATGCTAACATAAATTGTGTATCTAAGGATGAATAAAGCCAGGCGTAAATATATACTTCACATTTTTTTTTATTCTTACTCTACACTTCAGTCAACAATTACTAGTGAATTGATTTTAATGTGTCGAGTGTGAAAAAAAATAACAGAGCCATATGTTTGTATTTTTCCTTTTTATTGTAGGAAGAAAGCTCAGGATTTTACTCCTCGGTATGTTCATTTCCCTACCAATCCATTTTTCTTCTGGTCTTCTAAAGTTTTGGTTATTTTTAGTTCTTGTTTTTCCTTATCACTTTGTGTTCAATACCTACTTTTATGTAATTTTATATATACTTTATGGACCTGTGCTTGAAATCCTGGTGGTAAGACTCGAGTGAAATTAACCAGTATGATATAGCAATAGGGATCTCATTAATGCCAAAAGTGCTGCTTTCTAGTAGTTTCTTCTCTGGCAATAATCTGGGATTAATACCTCCTTTTAAAGAGGGCCTATCACCAGCCCAAAAAAATGCAGTTGAACCAAATAATGTTCTCTCTGTATGTCCCTTTTTTTTACCTTGTAAAATTTAATAAAATAAAGACTGAACTAAACATTTTGGGTGAATCAAGTATTTCACATGCTTACTGTGGGCTTTTTTTTTATATTTACTGCCTGTGCTGATCCAGCTTCCCCCCCCCCCCCCCCCCCCAACTCCCTTACCTGTGCTGTAGCAGTTGAGGAAGAAGCAAAGAGCGGCTTTGCTCAACCTTCTTACCCCAGAAGAACCTTTCAAATAAATTTTAGTTCTCACCTCTGTTAATTTATTTAATGTGCCATTGGAATATTTGTCTCTCCCCCCGGCTCTGTTTGGCAATATGATTTGTAATAATAACAAATAATAACAAAATTTAAAATGAAAATTGATGGTTAGAAAAGAGATGCAGACAGGAATACACTGATTGTTAGAAATGCCTCCTTACATTAGTGTTCAATGACGGGGCCCCTTACATGGCTGTTATAGAGTGTGAATTGAATGACAGCTGCTAACCAAGATGGTGAAACCCAGCAGCAGTCTCAGGAATTTTGAATATCCACACAAGGGAGGATTTTACAGGTAAATTGCATACATAATAGGTTAAATGCATATATTCTTTTGGGAAGATTAATATGAATGGTTTGGTGACAGGGTCTCTTTAAAAGACAGAGGAAGTAGTCTTTAGTGGACTTTCCTAGTTTACAGGTCCAGACTTTTGAAGAAAAGACTTACTTGAAACCCAATGTTGGTACTGTATGGCCATCATAGTGCCTTTTGAAGCACTCTGTGCACTTAGTGTGGTAGTCCTTGACCTCTGGTGTATAGATCACCTGCCTAGTTATTGGACTGACTACCTGTGGTTCATACACCTCCTATAAATGTAGACAGCGTGTGCCAGAAAGAAAGCATGATGTTTGCCGAGCAGTGCCACAGTATTTGCAAGCAGTAAGGTAAGCCTGTAGAACTAGAAACGCTCCATAACCAATTTTCTTTTTATTATTTACTATATTAGTAAATGCTTCCCTGTCCTATGGTCACACTATATGCAGGGTGACAATGGTGCTAAGAGCAAAACGACTAATATATGACCTACATGTACATGTGTGAATTCAGATTTCTCCTGGTAAAGTGGAGTGCTGGCTTGCACCTTCTAATGGCCCATTACTGTGGTGAGTGTCCTGACCAGCAATGAAGCAGGAGTGGGCAGACCAGAACTTGATTCACCTTTTTAGTTCATTCATCTAACCTGCTTTTTAGTGCTTAGTGCATATTTCTTTTGTGATGAATTGTAATATGTGAGGAAATCTTAGAGAAGACGAAGGGCTCATTCAGACAGGCAATCAGATCCATCCTCTGATCTGAGCTGCTGTCTGATACATGTGAATCTACCTTGTAGTTATGTGCAGGCAGCCCACAGACATAATTCACATGCAGCATCCACATGGACACGATTGCATGTCAAATTTTGTCATGTCAGCAGGAGTGGGTGCACGGATCTGAACACAGACTGTTCAGATCCTTGCCCACATGCCAAATTTTGACGTGATTGTCTCCGTTCAGCAGCTGCATATGCATCCATATGGGCTGCCTGCATGTAGCTCTCAGATTCACACTCAGCAGACAGTGGCTCAGATCAGATGATAGGACTAATCACCCATCTGAATGAGCCTTAAGATGTTCCAGGAAAGGAAAGAAACCATAAAGGTAGAATGATTAATGATATCAAAACATAAATAATAGTAAAACATCACAGATGATGTCTAGTCACCTTTCAAAGGGGACTATATTATGTGATTAAAGACGAAACACAAACATTGGGGAAGGGGCAGTTGTGTTTGTCAAGATTGGCTTTTTAAAAGAAGTACTTCAGTGTCTAGGTAGAGATTAATGGAGTCGGCCATTGTTCTCTTTTGACAATGCTTGTTCCCCATACTTTTTGTTGTGGGAAATAAAAAACAAACACTCATTTATAACAGGAATAAATAGAATAGTTTTGCTTTTAATTGTAACTTTTTTTTTTGTTCTTGTTGGTTTCCTCAGTAGCCTTAACAAATGGAACTATGGGCACCTGAAATAGCATGTTGAGAGGTCATGATCAGTGCTCAGTTGCCATGTTCAGGACCCCGGTCAGAACTATCACCAGTGTTAGCAGTTGTGGTCAAAAACACATTTCTCAGCCACCATTGCCCCCTTACAGTTCAAGTGCTCAAGAGGTTTTTCTTATATAGACTTTGCAGCAGTATATTCATATGGGATAATCTTTAAACTTCTCTGCCGCTTTGTGAACAGGGATGATATTTCTGGTTTTATTACAGAACCACAATAGGAGGACCTCAATCTGATTTGTCTCTTGAAGCCAAACAGTACTTCAAGCTTTTTATATATTTTACCTATCCTTTATTAAGCAGACCATTTTTGGCTTTTATGCCCATCACTATTATTTTAACAGCTTTTTAAATGGGGAATCCTCTTAATATAAAAAATGTAAGTAAAGGATAATTTTAGCTTAAGTGATATGATACGTTACACCCATATTTAGGATATTTAGGATATAATATTTTACTGACTGAGCAGCCCCCGCTCCCCGTGAGTTCCTTCTACCTGCCCCACAGGTCACAATAACAAAAAAAAATGGCTGTGTGGGGCTCTGCCCTCCCAGGCCATGTAATTCACAATTTCTATGAATAGGAGAGCTAAAACTATCGTCTGCCAATGTGGCTGACAACTTGTAGCTCTTAATGAACTACCAATGTGCTGGTGAGCACTGTAGGTAGTTAATTGATTTTTCCTGTCATTCAGTAACTGCCTGTACAAGGTATGGGCTGACAGCTACACTTAAGAGCTGTAATTCCTAAACCCTTCCTCCAATTTGGATGTACATACCCTCAAATTAAACCTGAGTTTGCACTTTCAGCCCATGTCCATTATATAACTGTAGCTTGAATATACCCGAAAAAACTAAAATTGTACCTGTGTCCAAATATATATGGACCTAAGTAAGTGTGTGTGTGTGTGTGTGTGTGTGTTTTTATCCTTTCAACTATGATATTGAGTAAAAATAATATTTTATCAATTATTAAATATTGCATTGCATAATTTATATTTTAACTTGGATCTTGAGCAATTATTAATTAATTTCTAGAAAATTACAGTTAAATGAACCGCATCCTGAAGGCTATGGAGGTATTGCATAAAGAAGCACCAATTACACTTGCATAACATTTAAATCCTACACTGAACTGCCAAATAAGTGTGTGTGTGTGTATGTGATATAATTTTTTATTTTTTTTTATGTCTAGGCCGTGTGTGTACAATAACTCGAATATGCACTCCTAAATCATTTTTGTATTAATTCTTTCAAGAATATATTTGTTTTTTTAATAAAAAGTGCTCTTGTTTTATTAGCCTGACAAATGTTCAAAATGTAAATTTTTGTTTAGTTTGTATAATAGTGCAGCTGTATCTGATCCTTAAACTAGATTGAAATGCAGATGAATACTAGTGCCTGAAAGGTCTCAAAACTTTAAAGGCTAGGTTCACACTGGCTTTGGAAGCAGGCATTTTGCTGCTCCTCAAATGGCTATGAAAATTATACACATGGCTGTTCACACTGAAGCTTTACTGTCACAGCAGAATTGACACCTCATGTCCTGTCAGGAGGTGTTGAAGCCTTTTAACGCCTCCCATTCAAGTCTATAGTGAAGCTCATCAAAGGTCTGGCAGGCCTTTGTGGGGCGTTATTACCATTAACTTCATTATAGGCCTTTGTGGTGTAGTTTTAACACTTATAAAACGCCTCAAACAGGCATAGGGCATTTGGGGAGCATTTTGAGGAGCGTTAAAAACGCACCCCAAACGCCTAATACCTGTCAAACGCGTAGGGCGTTTAGGAAGAAAAGTGTGAACAAGCTCTAAGTTCAAGGTTTTGAGCATGTTACACCCATATTTAGGTTGTAATGTATTCCATTACATGTTCCCTCAAAATATGTGTATTTTATTTTTCTCTCCAAAAGTGAACTTGGCCTTTTTAATATTGTCTGAAATTTTCAGCCTGCGTGTCATCTGTCAGAGCTGACAGTGATCACATAATTGAGGACCACTCTCATTAGTTCTCAATAGTCTGTGGGGACCCTAGCTGTTGCGCGCTGGAGCGATTATGGCGCAAAACCAGATCCCCTCAAACATTCACCCTTTACAAATATGCCTTCCTCACCTACACCTCCTCCCTCCACGCCGCCAAACAAGCCTACTTCGTAACCCTCATCAATACCCTCTCCACCTGTCCTCGCCGGCTCTTCTCCACTGTCAACTCCCTACTCTCCCCCCCCCCACCTCCACCCAGTATCTCACTCGCCGCCCACGAGATTGCCAACCACTTCCAATCAAGATTGAGCATTGGTGATGTCTTTACGGATTGCGTCAATCTACCTCCCACCTAGCCTCTCTCCCACGATAACCCCCTCAACTCTCCCCTCCTCTGACCTCGCAAGCGCCCTGACCCCCACCACACCTAACATCCCGCACACTATAACCTCCCCAGCACTCTACTCCTTCAGCCTTTCTACCATTGAAGAGGTCACTAAGGCCTTCTCAGAAGCCCGCCTCACCACTTGCCCCCTTGACCCTGTCCTCACACAACTCCTCCGGTCTCCTTCATCCTCCATCCTACGCTCCCTCACCCACATCTTTAACCTCTCCCTCTCTACTGGCGCATTCCCCTCGACCCTCCCCCCAAAGCACGCGCACATCACTCCCATACTTAAAAAACCCTCCCTGGACCCCACCGACCTTAGCAACCTTAGACCCATCTCCCTGCTGCCATTTTCATCCAAACATCTTGAGCGCTTAGTCTACAATCGCCTAAGCTCCCACCTCAATGACAACAACCTCCTCGATCCATTACAGTCTGGCTTCCGTCCCCTACACTCAACCGAAACCACCCTACTCAAAATCACTAATGACCTGCTAACCGCCAAAGCTAATGGCCACTACTCAGTCCTCCTACTCCTCAACCTCTCCGTGGCCTTCGATACAGTTGACCACCCCCTCCTCCTTAATAAACTACACTCCCTCGGCATCAGAGGCTCCGCTCTCGCCTGGCTCTCCTCCTATCTATCCCAATGCTCCTTCAGTGTTGCCTATAACGCTGCCACCTCCCCCTCTCTGTTGGGGTCCCCCAAGGCTCTGTCCTTGGGCCCCTCCTCTTCTCCATCTACACCTCCTCCCTTGGCCAACTGATACACTCCCACGGCTTCAACTACCACCTTTACGCCGATGACATGCATATCTACCTCTCTACCCTTCGCCTCACCCCTTCAGTCTCTGCCCAAATAACCCGCCTACTGAACGACATATCAGACTAGATGTCACTACACTTCCTCAAATTAAACCTTTCCAAAACCGAGCTCCTAATTGTCCCCCCAGCCCGCGCCCCCCCCCTCCCTCCATCACGACCAACAACGCCACTATCAGTCCTACCCCGCAAGCCAAAATCCTAGGTGTCACTCTTGACTCAAATCTGTCCTTCCAACCCCATGTCCAATCGCTGGCAAACTCATGCAGGCTCCACCTCCGCAACATCTCCAAAATACGTTCGTTCCTAACCCCAGACACTACTAAAGAACTCATTCACTCCCTTATTATCTCACGACTCGACTACTGCAACTCCCTCCTCACCGGCCTACCTCATCAGACTATTCCCCGCTTCAGTCTATCCTGAACTCAGCAGCCAGACTCATCCACCTTACCAACCGCTCCGCATCTGCCACCCCCCTCTGTCATTCCCTCCGTTGGCTTCCGATTGCCAAACGCATTAAATTCAAACTACTAACATTGACGTACAAAGCCATTCATAACATTGCTGCAAACTACCTTACCGACCTGATACCGAAATACCACCCAACCCATACTCTGCGCTCCTCACAAGACCTCCTACTTTCTAGCTCCCTGGTCTCCTCCCACGCCTGACTGCAGGACTTCTCCAGGACTTCCCCCATCCTCTGGAACTCACTACCCCGATCCATCAGACTGTCACCTACCCTCCTCACCTTTTTAGGCGCACCCTGAAAACCCATCTCTGCAGGGAAGCCTACCCCACCCTCACCTAACAGCCGATCTCCTCCACTCCTCCCACCACTCCATCCCCCACAGCCACTTCCTCCTGTACCACTATCCCCTCCCTCCTAGATTGTAAGCTCGAAAGAGCAGGGCCCTCGAACCTCTTGTATATTTTCTTGTTACTGTATTGTCTCATGTACTGTCCCCCACTATATTGTACAGCGCTGAGCAAACGTTTTGGCGCTCTATAAACAATGTATAATAATAATTGATAGCTGGTATAAATAGAGGCTGCTGGTTTTTAAAGGGGATCATGTATATTAATATATCCTGAGCATGGGGCATTGCTTTAGGGAATGTTAATATACAGATTTTGGACAGAAACAGGTGAAAAATGTCAAGAATATTACGCCATGTCTCTGCCTAGAGAAGACCGTTCAACAAACATCAGTTACCAGGTGGGTCAGAGAAGCCATTTAGATTTCAATAGTAAATCTGAAGAAGCTGAAACTTGAGAAACCTTCCATGGGACAACTATAACCTGAAAACAACAGCGTACCTTGATTAAAAAGTTGATTGGAGAGGGAAAAACATATAAAGAAGTGCAGAAAATGATAGGCTGCTCTGCTAAAATGATCGCAAATGCTTTAAAATGGCAACCAAAACCTGAAAGATGTGGAAGAAAGCGAAAAACTACCATTCGAATGGATAGAAGAATAGCCAAAATGGCAAGGACTCGGCCAACAATCAGCTCCAGGAAGATCAAAGAAGGTCTAAACTTACCTGTGAGTACTGTTACAATTAGAAGACGCCTATGTGAAGCCAAGCTATCTGCAAGAAGCCCCCGCAAAGTCCCACTGTTGAAAAAAAGACGTGCTGAAGAGGTTACAATTTGCCAAAGAGCACATTGACTGGCCTAAAGAGAAATGGAGCAACATTTTGTGGACTGATGAAAGTAAGATTGTTCTTTTTGGGTCTAGTGGCCGGAGACAGTTTGTCAGACAACCCCCAAACACTGAATTCAAGCCGCAGTACACTGTGAAGACAGTGAAGCATGGTGGTGCAAGCATCATGATATGGGGATGTTTCTCATACTACGGTGTTGGGCCTATTTATCACATACCAGGGATCATGGATCAGTTTGAATACATCAGAATACTTGAAGAGGTCATGTTGCCTTATGCTGAAGAGGAAATGCCCTTGAAATGGGTGTTCCAACAAGACAACGACCCCAAACACACCAGTAAACGTGCAACATCTTGGTTCCAGACCAACAAGATGGACGTTATGGAGTGGCCAGCCCAATCCCCGTATCTTAATCAGATAGAAAACTTGTGGGGCGACATCAAAAATGCAGTTTCTGAGGCCAAACCAAGAAATAGAGAACTGTGGAATGTAGTCCAATCATCCTGGGCTGGAATACCTGTTCACAGGTGCCAGAAGTTGGGTGACTCCATGCAACACAGATGTACAGCAGTTCTCAGAAACAGTGCGACTACAACTAAATATTGATTCAAAGGAAAGCAAAATCTTCAAACATTTTTCAGTTTATATAGTGAGTGTTTGAGTTTGTAAAGAAGAATACAAACACTGCTATTTTTTTTTGAACAGTCTAATCACTTTTCTTCAATTTTTTTTTTAGAGGAACAACACAAATTTGATCTATTTTTCTTCATGTTTTGATTTGGAATAGAATGTGTAGTGTTCCCAATGCATTTGTGTGTATGGAAATAAAAGCTATTAGAAGGATTTTGAGCTTTATTCACTTTTTTCAACACACTGCTATTATCGAGAGAGAGAGAGTGTTTGTGTTCAACATTTTATTTTTTTTACTTTTCTTTGAAAGTCTTAAATATTTTGGGTTTTTCAAAGGTTTTCCTTTCGTAACTGTTTTTAAAATTCCTTTTAATTATGAATAATTCTGTTTTGAGACAAAAGATAATGGACTGAAAAAAAGTACTTGACATATCCTATATGCATACATACATAAACCCATGTATTTATATTTTGCATAGCTATCTTTTCAAATGGTAAATCTTTAGAAATCTGTACATACCAGATTTTGTACACTGTTCTGGAGTGATGATTTTTTTATACTCCTTCTGGGCATATTTTCTTTTTAATAAGATGTCCAGTCCCTACTGATGGAAAGCCACTTCAAATTAGGAGATGTGGGTTTTTTGTTTTGTTTTTTTGTGTGTAGGCAGTATATTCCCTCACATTACATCTGGGTCACATACTTACTGACTTGAATAGTGGTCTTTGTAATGCCAATGTAAGGCTATTCTGTGGCTTGAAGGCCCAGGGATATGTGGACAATAAATCGGCACAGTATCCAAAGTGGAGTATTTAAGTATGTGTTCATAATCTTGTATAGTAAGTTTGTGCGGAATCTAGCTTCATAGATCATGTACAGAGCGCCGTGGTATGTTGTGTACAGAGCAGAGTGTTAAGTATATGAATATAAATCAGTGTATGGTGTACATAATCAGCACAGTGTATGTAGTGGAGTGTTATGTAATGTAAGTCACCATGCAAAGATTGGACTGGTATGGAGTATATAACATGCATTTACAGTTTGTAATTTTGATCCATCTTCAGTAAAGTAAACAGCAGCATCCTATTTGATGATAAAATAGGACAGTTGCACATGCTGCATTCCACGTGACATATTCAAGAATGTCAACTGAGACCTGTATTATGTTCCTTGTGCTGATTCTTGGTGGAGTTGGGGTTAAAGGATAACTTCACTTAAAAAAATAAATAAATAAAAATATCAATGCACATATTATTCTTATTTTTTTTTTGTAGGTAAAATGCTGCTCATTTCCGATTTTTATTTATTTTGGGAGCCTGAAAAAGTATTGCACCAGCGATCAGCAGATCACTATTGCCATGCAGGACTCAAATGTCAATGTATCTGTGGGCAAGCAGTGAACTACCACAGAGCTCAACAGTGGTGTGGTATTTCATTGAGAACTACAAGTCGACAGCTGCAAACGCTTTGGGGACTTTTAGTTCATTCATTCACAGAACTCTGTGAGTGAATGACATGGCTGTGTGTCCCTTGTGCTGATTTTCTACTATATATATATATATATATATATACTGTATATTATATTTTTTTTTTTTCTTTTACCCTGAAATCTGATATCTCTCTCTTGGAGGCAACTTGAATTTTGAGGGACCAGTTTCTGGAGCTGTGCATGTAGTCTAAAATTTTAAAAAACATTTTAGTTTAAAACAAAGTCCAGATTTTCTACAACATTTGAGTCTAGGAGATGGTAAATGGCTCAGTCACACCCTAAAGCACAGATTAGGATAGGGCCATTTGGGGGTTAGCTTACAAGGTGATTGTAATTATTTTTCATTGAAGAATCCCTGTTGGTTATAACAAATTGATTCTGATAACAAGTGGCAACCTGCCATATTCTCCCCCCCACCTCTCAGAAGGTAAAGCTTTGCCTTGCATAAGTATGTTAAGGTGCTGAAAACGATAAGTTGATGATTTACCTGTTACTAAATTGACATCTGTTTATGGCAAGCCTAAGTCAACAGGTTTATCTAAGCAGTAAATCAGGGTTGACCACAGACCCATTGATATGCTGCTGTTTAAGCTGAAGAAGACCATGCACTCCAAATTGAATCTGCTTTATATATCTAAATGACCCAACATGCTTCCAACCCACTGCAAATTTCGATCGGCAACAACAAAATATTATTGGTTTTAGGTTTTCAATTAAATCACATTTCATTGGTTAAACATATGAGACACTTGGTAAATTTGCCCAAAGAATGAGTCTTTATCATTTTTTTTCCCAAATATTCATCAATGATATGGCGAACTAAAACTCTGTGACTGTTAAATAACTTTGATTTCAAAAGGGCAGGATACAAAGCCTGATATGACAACCAGATCAATTTATATGACTATATACACATTAGCTGATGTATCCTATATAAATCCCAAGTTTAGGCCCATAGCTCAGTGTCTATAGGCACAGAATCTGCACACATGACCACATCCGGTTTAGATTTAAAGATTCATTTGTATAGGGTGGTCTAACACAATGTTTCACCATGTTGCATATATTTCCTCCTGGTTCCACTGCATTCTATCTATCTAGCGATGTTGCACTGGCCTCTTGGACGTTTCACTGGAATTTCTTTGCCGTATATCAGTTTAGATATAGAGACGAAATCTCAAGGCTTTTCTTTCCTACAGACTATTCAAATGTGGCCAATATAGGCAGAGACAGGTAACCCAGCTCTATATTTTGATCATTTGAGGAAGCCCCCAAACGTGAATAGAAACATAGATATATCCTTAGTTGGAATCTGAGCAAACAAGTATAATAACTGCCTTCTAAAAAATGAACCTTTTGTCAAATACTATGTTTTCAGAGCCACACATAACTTTAGAATGGTAATACCATCACCCTAAGGCAGGTGCGTGTGTGTGTGTGTGTGTGTGTGTGTGTGTGTGTGTGTGTGTCAAGTATCAGTTACCCATTCACACTGGAATGCGGTGCGGAACCCACGTTCTGTGCGTGTTTCCCGCACCATGTTCAGATTGCATTGGTTGTCCGATCTGCAGTTGGAGTCAATAGATTCCTACAACACCCGTAACACAGATCACAAATGCGGTGCGTTTGCCAGCACTGGATTGCATGGTACAGCAGCGACATGCAATCCTGTTGTGCATTTTTTAAAAGTTGTGCATGCATTACTATTGGTGCAATTTGCAGCTTATACGATGTGACATTCAGCCCATTAATGTGAACGCAATTTAGTGCGATGAGTGCTTGATCTGTTATTTTCAGGAGGGTATTCGTAGCATAGATCCATTAGATCTGGTGGGGGTATCAAGGAATACTGAATACTGCTTTTACATCCCTAATCTCCTACAGATAGATTAATGTGCTGACAGTCTGAGAATCTGGGGCAGAGATAGGTGTGGCTATTCCTGATGGTCCATCATGGGGCCAGTATTCATACAGCAGCAAATGTGACGTTGCTGCAGTAATCCCACTACAGAAGGAAGGTCTTCATCACCTTAGCCAATGATTCTTTTGGCAGGATAAACGAGTATTTAAAAATGTTCCAGGAGATGCTTAGAAATACAGCAAGCCCTGACTTATTGGAATTGGCAGTCTGATCACATTTGTAATTGTATGGCACAGCATCCTGCAACATAGGCAACGCTTCTTGATTATAGTAAAAAGCTGCTAAGCGAGCGCCACCTTTAGCTATAGAGAATAAAAATCAAGCTGCTGGAACACCAAAAAAGGTAACCAAAAAAAACCTCCAATATAATATGTATCACAGTAATAGGTGCAGCGCTAATAAATGGATATATTATATATACTGTATAATACAATATCAGCAAGTGCAAAAATGAATATCACTTGATGGTGATTTTTAGTGACTGAACAGTTCAAAGTGATAAAATCGTGTGGATCCTGAGGGATCACAATTTCAGGTGCACGGATGTCTTGGTCCAAAAGTGATAGGTGATGTGACTCAAATGAATGAAATACGCACTCACCAGAAGTGCGTTTAAAATACGCAGTATGAAATCCTGCATCAAGCAATGAGAAGGTCATCTGTTTCCAGGTCAGATCACATCATAAATCACCATCCAGGTACATCAGCATGTAGGATTCCCTGGTCCGTTAGCATGTATCACCCTCTAGGATCCTCTTTTGTTGTATGGGCACTGCGAATGAAGGCACTCACACGGAGAGCCCAATAAGAGACCACATAGCGTGATACTGTATAAAGTACCTTTATTCCAAATAATTGGTACAATCAATAAGATAAAAAGAAAGGTACTGACCATGTGTTCCAGATTGCCACCTGTGGTGGTCAGATGTCCAGTTGCTGTAGCCCTTTCTTTTTATCTTATTGATTGTACCCATTATTTGGAATAAAGGTACTTTATACAGTATCACGCTATGTGGTCTCTTATTGGGCTCTCCGTGTGAGTGCCTTCATTCGCAGTGCCCATACAACAAAAGAGGATCCTAGAGGGTGATACATGCTAACGGACCAGGGAATCCTACATGCTGATGTACCTGGATGGTGATTTATGATGTGATCTGACCTGGAAACAGATGACCTTCTCATTGCTTGATGCAGGATTTCATACTGCGTATTTTAAACGCACTTCTGGTGAGTGCGTATTTCATTCATTTGAGTCACATCACCTATCACTTTTGGACCAAGACATCCGTGCACCTGAAATTGTGATCCCTCAGGATCCACACGATTTTATCACTTTGAACTGTTCAGTCACTAAAAATCACCATCAAGTGATATTCATTTTTGCACTTGCTGATATTGTATTATACAGTATATATAATATATCCATTTATTAGCGCTGCACCTATTACTGGAACGCTTCTTGATTGTGTAAGCTCTTTATTCAAAATAAGAATGCTCTTTATTTTGGTATAATGATTTAACAGGTGTAGCACATGCAGCCATTAGGATGTTTCTTCGGCATCCTGTGATGCTGCTGGACCTTTATTGTGATACTCCACAAATTCAAGACTGTAGGTATTTTTTTTTTTTCTGTAAAAGATTGCGATACAAGTCTCAAGATTACTGTATATAGTATGGGATATTATGTTCTAAATATGGTTTCTATAAATAGAAATTCTTTTTCTCCATCGGGATTATCTTTTTAAATCACTCAACTTTTTTTTTTAAATGTCATTTCATTGTAGGCAGACAAAAGAGCACATCACAATGCGCTGGAGCGTAAACGCAGGGACCATATCAAGGACAGTTTCCACAGTCTAAGGGACTCAGTACCTTCACTCCAAGGAGAAAAGGTGAGCTTGCTTATGGTTTCATTTTTCTAAATGGGGGGAGAAAAAAAGAAATTGTGACCCTGTATCCATACCAGTGCAATTGGCGAACATGAGCATTTACTAAACAGGGTACCAGATTGTAAATACTTAGGGGGTTATTTTCTAAACCTGCATGGTGCAAAATCTGGTGCAGCTCTGCATAGAAACCAATTGGCTTCCATGTTTTATTGTCAAAGTTTTAATTGAACAAGCTGAAGTTAGAATCTGGTGCAGCTGTGCACGATAACCAGTCAGCTTCTGAATTGCTCCAGATTTAGTAAATCTCCCCGTTTGGTGTTCGGTTTATGCTTTTTTTTTTTTTTTTTTTCTTCTTTTTTTTTGTTATGTTCCTTAAACTGTTGCTTTGTGTGTAGCACATGATGTATGTGCAGCGGCAGTAGGCTGAACTTTATGCCCTTACACAACATATGTCCCTCAGGCATACAGACCCTAGTAAAGGGCTGGGTGGAAAGGGGTTAAATGGGTCTTAATGGCTTGATTTATTCAAGCTGATATGTGCAAAGAATTAACCAGCTTCGGACTGCTCATTCTAGGTATACTGCTACAGGGTGTCCCGATTGCCCTGGATCACGTGTATGGGGCCCATGGCATGGTAGCAGCTTTGCCCCCCCCCCCCCTTCTCTTTTGATTATTGATGAGTATTGCTATAGGTGCAGAAAAACCGCCACATTTGCATTGTCTGTACTGTTGCAGGTATAGCCTGCCCTAATTGCCTACAAATGCATCCTTCCTTATGAAATGATGGCAGGTTCACAACTTGGTTCAGTTGTGCTCGCCCTGGTTCACACCTCAACGCTGTGTCTTGGCAGGAACCTAGCACATAGAAAACAACCGTTATTTTCTATGTTCCCTAGTGCTGAGCTTGTGTGCAGATCAATGCAGCTCAACAATGGTATGAATGAGCCATTAATCTTCCTTTTTATATAATTTACCACTTGGACTTATTGGTTTAAAGTTTTTCACTTTCATTGTATTAACCTTTTTGTTGTTTTTTGGCACTACTTAAACCTTTTACCAGCAAGAACGCTTTGACTTTGAGGAATTGAGTAAAGACTGTTCTTCCATATATAATTGAGAGGACAAACATATTGATAGTAAAAGGATTTGATGTATCACAATTTAATGTTAGAACATTTTACTTTCTTCATTGCTGATGTTTCCTAGGGTTCTATATTAGTAGATTTCAACCACGACAGCTTGACTTAACCACATTTTGATTGCAGGCAGAATTCAGCATATCTTCAGGCTGTAACACTGCTATATAAAATTCCAAAATGTAATAAAGAAATAGGAATAAAACCCCGCCCAAAAGAACATATTTTCTGATCTCTGTAGCTAAATCAGATTTTATTCAGGTGTACTCAGATTTAATACAGTAAAAACCAAAAATGTGTTTTTTTTTGTGGTGTTTTGTTTGTTTTTCGCCTTTCTACACTTTTGGATAGAGTAGTGAAGGGCTAAAAACCCTGTCACTTTATTGTTGACATAGATGGGAATGGCCAGATCGGAAAGGATGAACAGACTGTAAATGTCTTCATTTATAATTGTGGAGCCTTTTCAAGGAATGAATATGTAAATACGTGCTCTAAAAGTCTGTGCAAACGTGCAAATAAAAGTTAAATAAAGCGCAACACGTGTATTCCCACCGGGAATATTCAAAGTGTCATAGTGATCACAGCAAACAATCTCTCAAAATCACTCAAAATAAGTCCATATGTAAATAGTGTCCAGAAAAAACGCAATCTTCAGGCATGTGATGACAAGTGTCCACATTGTGTGAATCCAAACAATGGCTACAGTGGCCCCTCACCTCATTACATTGACCACAGGGTCAGCTCGCCTTAGGATAAAACACCACTCTGATGCATCTCCGGATCCTCCCCAGAGTCATATACTCTGTCAGCAGCTTCCTCCCCGGTTCATATATAAACAGAAAGCTTTCATAGTGTAAAACTGTATTTATTCAATCTATTTATAATAAAAATGCCCACTCACATTTTAAATCTTCAATATCAGGCTCCTATACCTCATGCTATGAGTGCCTTGCATGGGTATTTGATATAGGGTTTTGAAATATGGCCGTCACGCCGGAAATGACGTCACCGCGCTCCCAGAATCCTCCTCGCGTACCATAGGTAGTGGTTTATATTTTGAGTGATTTTGACAGATTGTTTGCTGTGATCACTTTGACACTTTGAATATTCCTGGTGGGAATACACGTGTTGCACTTTATTGAACTTTTATTTGCACGTTTGCACAGACTTTTAGAGCATGTATTTACATATTTATTACCTTTTTATGTTATTTAAGGTTTAGCGCTGCACTTTGTATTTATTGTTTATTCACTCACTTTGGTAGGAGGTTAAGTGTCAGCAGCTATTGAGATAGGGCCCCATTTCTAGTGCAGGAGGTCCGTTCCTTAGTTTTCAAGGAATGGTTTTTTGGTCATTTTTATTAGGTAATTTACAGAACAACTTTAATTGTTCTTTTGTTTTTAGTTCATTTTGTATTCTTTTCAAAGATAAATATAGGCTTTTTTTTTTTTGCCCTTCTTGCCTTTCATTAAGGCTTCACGGGCGCAGATCCTGGACAAAGCAACAGAGTATATACAGTACATGAGAAGAAAAAATCACACACACCAGCAAGATATTGATGACCTAAAGAGACAGAATGCTCTGTTAGAACAGCAAGGTAAGAAGAATTTGTGTCATGTTTACCTTAATCTTTGTTTTTAGCACTTTGCAAATTATTAGACTGGCCAGGGCTATGAAGCTTCCTTTCCCTCGACCACAGGTTTAAGGAAAGAAAATCGCTTGATTTCCCCTAATTAACACAGTTAAGATGGATGGGAAATCTGTCCCACTGCGCTATTGTATTCTGGAAATAATTATTGTATTCTGTCAGCGGGAGGTTTGGCCTCTGTCAGAATACAATGATCACTGGCAGCCACCAGCAGTGAGCACACTACAAACAAAAACCAACAGGCCAGGCCCATAGGTGGATCAAAATTCAACCCGTTCTTCTTGAATTTCGATCCGTCTATGGCCAGCTTTAATGGTGCACTTTTTTGCTAAGAATTCAAAATTTGGCCATAGATATGAGATGGGTAATCGCACATGCATCATCGGATTGCAGACCTTTTACATAGCTTGCTTAAGTTTAAAAATGTGCTTTAATTGCATTGGAAAATATGTACATTTTGGCAGTATTCATTTTGACCCAACATGGAAGGCGAAATTGAATTGCTTTTTGTAGTTTCTAAGGGTGTGGTGGGCTTTAAGTGCCTCCTGAATGTTGGAAGCTTGCAACTATCTGGGACCTGTTCTTATGCCAAAAAGGCAGCTCATCAGCTTGAAACGTGGCATATTATAACTGTTGCCCTCATGCTGTGCCAGTTGCTTGCTTATTGTTTTGATTGCCATTTCTTACCCACCTTTTTTTACATACACCTATGTTGTTATCTGTGTGTTTTATGAATGTAATTTTATTGCTCATGTTTTACAACGATTTGGCCATTTTGTTGTTTGCAGATTCTCCTATATTAGCTTATTGCATAATTTCTTGATTGCCCCCCCCCCCCTTCAGTTTAGAGTTGTCCTTCGCAGAATCACTTCTCTATAAGCTGTTCCCAGTCTCTTTTGAAAGGTTGAGCACATATGAGTGCACTGTCATGATGTCACCATGATGCCCTTCATTTACCCTGTACTAGTGCAGAGTGTGGTACTGCTGATGTTACGTCATTGTCACTCTGCGCATCCATATTGGATCACCCAGCCCAGAAAACAGTAGATCAAAAGGACCCTGTAGGGCCATATGACGGCATACTTACCTTTTGCAGATCTTTTAAGACCAAACAATAAAATTGTGTCTCTAAGTATACTAACATGTTTGAGACCCTGCAGCAAGCTTCTTTACATTAGTTCCCCCTACAGAACCCCTCCACAATAATTGTGGGCTTTCATCCTTAATTGGTCTCCCTTCTTATACGCTTACAACCTCCCAGGTTTCTCTCATTCTAGGGATCTTTTGAAAACCTCCATATCCGCTAAATAATTTTTATTTTGTCCTGCAGTTCGTGCTCTGGAGAAAGCAAAATCAAATTCAAGGCTTCAGTCCAGCTATTCTTCTTCTGACAGCAGCCTTTACACCAATCCCAATGGCAGTGCCATATCCGCCTTTGATGGAGGATCTGATTCCAGCTCAGAATCAGAACCAGAAGAGCCTCAAAGCAGAAAGAAACTACGGATGGAAGCAAGTTGAGCAAAACAAAGCAATAAAGAGAGCATCCTATACCATCCTAAACTTATTTAGCCCCCCTCTTAACCCTTAATTAGGCCCTGCTCAGCTCTTTTAAGGACTTTTTCCCTGTTATCTTTAGTTTATTGGACTCTGTTTGATTTCTTGTTTCTTAATGTCATTGTTCCCTCTCTATTAAAATATTAAAGTAACATCCAAGGGCTTGCCAGGTTAAGACTCTGTGCAAGTAAAATGTGGTGCTGTACTGGAGTGCAGCCTTTTTGACGAAGATTTGCAGTCACATTCGTCTATAAAATTATTTTTAACTGCATTGCGATATTTGTGTTTCCTAATTTTTTTTTTTTTTTTTTTTTACATGTTACAGATTTTAAACACGGTGTTTATTTATTAACACCTTTTTTTCATTTTTAATTCTCGGATTATGAGAATGCATATGTGTAAACAGCTCGTTTTTTGGTAAGTGTGACCCATGGATTTTCTATGAATATGTTGCATAGATCTGATTGTTTTCTGCATCAACTTTCTGTCATGAATAACTGTCAGGCGGCACATGTATAAACTTGGCCACAATATAATCTGTTTGCACAGTCTTCTTTAGATTTTCCAAAACTGTTGTGTGATGTCTTGCCTTATTGACCCTCATACTACATAGCTATTGGTAAACCCAAAGGAGATTGTATTAGAATATAAATGAAAACTTACTGTGATGTTATTACGTCAAAATGAAAAAAAAATAAATCCATCCAGCTTTCATAGTAAAGTGTATTTAAGCACAAAAAATAAAATTGTAATATATTGCAGCTTACCAGTCTGTATATGTGGGGGCTGCATTAGTGTTTTTTTTTTTTTTTTTCTTCTCTCTCTCTCCAAAGCTTGTTTACTTTTTTACCTGGTGATTTTGATAGTAACACACCTTCAGTGCTAAGATTACCACACTGGCTCGCCCTATTGTATCAGAACAAGAGAAACAGGATAGACGACAGGTGTCCACCCTGCTGCTATTGGCTTCAAGGGCCCATTCCCACCAGAAACTGCAAGTAGCTGCATGTTTGTTTGGTTTCCCCCTTGTACTCATGCATGCATTTGATGCGCATTTTCTTACATGCAGTTGATGCATGGTTTTCTATATGCATTTGTCCTGTGAGGTCACGTCCTTCTTTCCTTGGGCTTCTATGTACACTGTGATCCATTGCATTGTGTTTTCGGTGTGGAAAAGTGCAGCATGCTGTACTTTTATGCACTGCAATGGTGTGAACTATGCCCATAGGATAGCCTGAATTTTGGACTGTCTATGCAGTTGAAGTTCAGTCCAAACTGCAACCAACTGCGTTCAGTGTGAAAGAGCCCTAACAGAGCGATGTGGTTGTGTTTTCCTCAGATATGGCAGAGAACATGGGAAGTTATTCACTTCCAAGGTTTCTTGCAAGATCCTGCAGGTATGTTTTTGCAATTACCAAACAGATATATTGAAATGCTTTTAATGGTGTATATTATTTTTATTTATTTAATTGGAGAAGCTGCAAAATACAAAATAAGGTTACACTCCGTGTCAGTTGAATAGGATACAGTAATTGAGTATGGGGGATATACAGTGGGGATCAAACGTTTGGGCACCCCAGCTAAAAATTTGTATTAATGTGCATAAAGAAGCCAAGGAAAGATGGAAAAATCTCCAAAAGGCATCAAATTACAGATTAGACATTCTTATAATATGTCAACAAAAGTTAGATTTTATTTCCATCATTTACACTTTCAAAATAACAGAAAACGAAAAAATGGCGTCTGCAAAAGTTTGGGCACCCTGCAGAGTTAATATCTTGTACTGCCCCCTTTGGCAAGTATCACAGCTTGTAAACGCTTTTTGTAGCCAGCCAAGAGTCTTTCAATTCTTGTTTGAGGTATCTTTGCCCATTCTTCCTTACAAAAGTCTTCCAGTTCTTTGAGATTTCTGGGCTGTCTGTCACGCACTGCTCTTTTAAGGTCTATCCATAGATTTTCAATTATGTTGAGGTCAGGAGATTGTGAAGGCCATGGCAAAACCTTCAGTTTATGCCTCCTGATGTAATCCCCCATGGATTTGGAGGTGTGTTTAGGATCATTATCCATTTGTAGAAGCCATCCTCTCTTTAACTTCAGCTTTTTCACAGATGGCATCAAGTTACCATCCAAAATTTGCTGAAATTTTATTGAATCCATTTTTCCTTCTACTCGTGCGATGTTCCCTGTGCCACTGGCTGCAACACAACCCCAAAGCATGATTGATCCAACCCCATGCTTAACAGTTGGACAGAGGTTCTTTTCATTAAATTCTGTGCCCCTTCTTCTCCAAACGTACCTTTGCTCATTCCGGCCAAAAAGTTAAATTTTAACCTCATCGGTCCACAGAACTTGTTTCCAACATGTATCAGGCTTGTCTATATGTTCATTTGCAAAGTTCAAACAATGATTTTTGTGGTGAGGACGTAGAAGAGGTTTTCTTCTGATGACTCTTCCATGAAGACCATATTTGTACAAGTATCTCTTTATAGTGGAATAGTGTACCACAACTCCAGTGTCTGCCAGATCTTTCTGGAGGGATCGTGCAGTCAAATGTGGGTTTTGAATTGTTTTTCTCACAATCCTGCGAGCTGTTCTGTCTGATATTTTTCTTGGTCTTCCAGATCTTGCTTTAACTTCCACTGTTCCTGATGACTGCCATTTCTTAATTACATTCCGAACAGAGGATATTGACATCTGAAAACGCTTTGCTATCTTCTTATAGCCTTCTCCAGCTTTGTGAGCGTCAACTATTTTCAGTTTTCTAGACAACTGCTTAGAAGAACCCATGGTGCTGATTGTTGGGGCAAGGTCAGATGAGTCTGGGCATTTAAAACCTTTGAGATTGACATCACCTGGTCTTCCCAGACGATGATTGAGAACAATCCATGACACTGGCAGGTCTCAGCTTGGCAAAGGGGGCAGTGCATGCTATAAATTCTGCAGGGTGCCCAAACTTTTGCAGACGCCATTTTTTTTGTTTTCTGTTATTTTGAAAGTGTAAATGATGGAAATAAAATCTAACTTTTGTTGACATATTATAAGAATGTCTAATCTGTAATTTGATGCCTTTTTGGAGATTTTTCCATCTTTCCTTGGCTTCTTTATGCACATTAATACAAATTTTTAGCTGGGGTGCCCAAACTTTCGATCCCCACTGTAGTCTTTATAACTGTAAAGAACAATTGACATCTTGAAAATCAAGCATATCCGTACCTGGAATTGATGGTTACTTACAAATACATACACAGGGCTACGACAGTATCTGTAATATATACAAATTCCTGGAAGAGGAATAAGACCACAAACTTATCAGAGTACTTTAAAGAGTAGGAGTGGAGGAAAACCAGACATCCAAAATTTTGATTATATTTCTTGAGGTAGCCTCTGTGCTCAAATAGAAGCTTCTCATAGGGCAAAATTTGGGTGACTAGTTGTGTCCATTGGATTCCACCTACTCCTCCTTAGGTACACCAAGTGATACAGGTTTATAAGCTAGAAAAAGTGTTTCTCTCAATACAACTCTCATAGACCATAGCCAGAGCTCCTCATCAAAAATGCTTAAGAGACCCACTTCTGGGGTTGCAGGCACTGATATGGAGAATATTGTGGAGAGAGTATTAACAACCTGTTGCCAATACCTATTAACCACTGGTCAAAGCAAGATACCATGGGTGAAATCTGCCCTAGAACAGTCACATTTCGTACAGTTAGAAGAGGGTATGCGATGCGTAGCATGAAGATTAACTGGTGTTAGATACATTTGCTGAAAAACATACAATTGGATCAACCTTTTAACAGCAGGGGGTACATGTAAATAAAGTTTTCCAGCAAGACAATATAGATTAGGGAGAGCCATACCTGCCTCAGCTTTTGGTTGCTGCAAGATAACCAGTTTTAATTTACATCTTGGCCTATATTAAGATAGTGAATAATGTATCTAGAGTTTTTAAAAAAAAATATTTATTTAGGAACTGAACTCCGCATAGGTGAGGTAATGTAAAAGCACTTGGGTAAAAGAATCATCTTGATAAGATTGCTCCTGCCAGCCCCAATGAGGGGAAGTTTAGTCCAGGTAGTGAGTTGGTTTTAATTATGTCTAAGAAGGGATCCAAATGAACCTTTAAGGCTTCAGAGCGAGAGCGACAATGTGATAACTACACCCGAATATCTAAAAGAGGGTACCACTTTAAGTGAACCCAGCATCATTCCCTGAGAGGGTGCCTGTGGATAAAGGAGCATCAGCGCAGACTTTTGACATTTACTTTTTAGGCGCGAGTATAAACTGAATGTCTCTATAATGTGCATAGCCGACTGTAAAGAGACCTCAGCATCACATAGGTAAAGGATTAGGTCATCTTTATACAATCAGTGTCAGTTTTATTGCCCAGCTTAAAACCTTAAGATATGTAGCGTGCTGAAGATGCACCGCCAGTGCTTTTATAGCCACCACAGATAGGAGCGGAGACAAAGGAACGCACTGACAGGTGCTTCTATGTAATTGGATAAGAGTAGACAGCAGGCTGTTAAATAATAGGTGGGAAGTAAGGTTAGCATTCCGTATGGTAATTCATCTAAGAAATTTCTCTCCAAATCCAAAGGACCGCAGAACAGCTTGAAGGACTGGCTATCCAATAGAATTGAAGGCCTTTGCTGTGCAATAATTTGGGTTCTGTGAAGATTAATAGATCTGGTTTGGATTCAGGGTCACTGAATTGAGATGTTTGGCCAAAATTTTTTTGTAGTAGTCTATATTCAGTAATGATATAGGGGGGTAAGATGCACATAAGCATGACTGTGCAAGAGTACATTGACAGTCAGTCTTCCCTCTCAAAAAGCTGTGGAATACACTTGAACTACATTCCCCTGCCTCTTTATTGTATATACCTGTTCAATTGCTTGGTAACACAGATTAATTGGCCAATCACATGGCAGAAACTTAATGCATTTGGGCATCTAGATGTGGTGAAGACAACTTTCTGAAGTTCAAACTGAGCATCAGAATGGGGAAGAAAGGGGATTTACGTGGCTCTGAATGTGGCATGGTTGTTGGTGATCGATGGGCTGGTCTGAGTATTTTTAAAAACTGATTGGGGATTTTCACACACAGCCACCTCTAGGGTTTACAGAGAATGGTCCGAAAAAGAGAAGATATCTAGTCAATAGCAGTTGTGTGGACAAAAATGCCTTGTTGATGTCAGAGGTCCGAGAATGGGCAGATTGGTTTGAGATGATATAAAGGCAACAGTAACTCAAATATCCACTTGTTACAACCAAGGTTTGCAGAATACCATCTCTGAACGCACAACACTTTCAAAATTGAAGCAGATGGGCTACAGCAGCAGAAGACCATTCAGGGTACCACCCCTGTCAGCTAAGAACAGGAAACGGAGGCTACAATTTGAACAGGCTCACCAAAGGACTATAAAAGATTGGAAAAACATTTCCTGGTCTGATGAGTCTCTTATTTCAGCTGCGACATTAAGATTGTAGGATCAGAATTTGGTGTAAACAACATGTAAGCATGGATCCACCCTGCCTTGTATCAATGGTTCAGGCTGGAGATGGTGTGGGCTTGATCTGCAAAAAGTTGCAACTGACTTAATTTTTTTTTTTTTTTTTGTTTCTTAAAGCCAGAAGGTTGGAATGTTACATGAAAATAGTTTTGAGGCATGTCTGTGATTTTATTTTATTTTTTTCTACACAATTAAATGAACATTTTCCAAGAGTGGTGATTCCATACTTTTTGCTAGGATTGTATTAAGAATTAATGGCACCCCAAACCATCTACTTTTGCCTGCAGCCGTGGGTAGGAGAGCATTTTACAGAAACGCATGAAACTAGCCTAAAGCTGACACTACACTGATCGTGTGGTTTTTTTCAGGTTGCTGGTTGAATGATGCAGTTAAAGTAATTCTAAAGGTTCATTTTTTAAAAAAATAACTAACCTGTTATACTTGCTCCATGCAATGGTTTTGCACAGAGCAGCTTCGATTTTCTCCTCCTCCTTGTGCTTCCTTCCCCTTGACCAATGTCCCTAACAGCAAGCCGCTTGCTATGGGTCCCTTGTGCATGCTCACTCCTGAGCTCTGCTCTATGCGTCCATAAGAAACACAGAGCCTTGGCTCAGCTCTGCTCTCCCGTCATTTTCTCACTGGCTGTAATTGACAGCAACCTGGGACAGCCAAGAATCCTGTGCAATTTGCTGGATTGAGAAGGGACTTAGCTGAGTATTTTGGGGCTGCTGACCACAGAAGGTTACTTATCTTCATGCATAGAGTGCACAATGGTGAAAAATCCTTCAGCCTTTACAACCACGTTAACGGTGTGCATTGTGGAATTATCTCCACTGGTCAATTGTAATATAGAAGTGACAACCATTACCATCAGAATGCCCAGGACTGTGACTAGCGAATTGGATGCACAACACTGTTCCAAGAATTTGCAGACCAGGTCCTTTGGCAAAAATCAGTTGCCTTATGCCAAGCAGCAAGCACATACACTGATCAAAGTTTAGCCAGTTCTCTCTTGATCTTTTCAGTCTTGATGAATGTATGACCAGCTGACCCTTCCACCCCTCTCTTCAAAATAATATGCAAAATGCATCTGTCCCATGAGGGGCAAATATATATTTTTTGAAAACAATAGCAATCTACAAATATATTCATGGCGACTGTAACGTAGGGAGGAAAGTTTTCTGTCTCAGGTTGCTCAAGAAGACACATGGCCACACAATGAAGTTGGACAAGAAGCTGTTTACAAACTGTGTAAGGGGGTGCTTTACTGTTGGCACCATAAGGATGTGGAACTCCCTTCCACAACCCTTGGTTTTAGTGGGAATTATTGCTAATTTAACCACTTGCCTACCAGGCACTTTTACCACCTTCCTGCCCAGGCCACTTTTCAGCTTTCAGCGCTGTCACACTTTGAAAATTGCACGATCATGCAACACTGTACCCAAACAAAATATTTTGTATTTTTTTGAGACCGCTATCCGTTGGTTGTGTTTAATCACCACTGGGGTTTTTTTTTTTTTGCTAAACAACCTTAAAAAGACTGAAAATTTTGAAAAAAAGTTTTTTTCTTTTGTTTCTGTTAAAATTTTGTAAATAAGTAATTTTTCTCCTTCACTGATGTGTGCTAATGAGGCTTCAGTGATGGGCACTGAAAGGCAGCAATCATATATGGCACTGATAGGCGACACTGAAAGGCAATGCTAGGCGGTGGCACTGAAAGGCAGCAATCATATGGCACTGATGGGCGACACTGAAAGGCAATGCTAGGCGGTGGCACTGAAAGGCAGCAATCATTTGGCACTGATAGGCGACACTTAAAGGCACTGTTAGTCGGCGGCACTGACTCATACTGATAGGCAGCTCTGATGGTCACTGATATGTGGCATTGATGGGCACTAACAGGTGGCACTGATGGAGCTGCACTGATTTGCACTGATAATCAGTGTACATGTCCCCTCTGAGGAATGCTACTTACCGACGCTCCTCTCCTCATGCTCTGTCAGCGTGAGGAGATGACTGCTAACAGGCATTTCCTGTTTACATGTGATCACATGATAAAGTCCACGTCATTGGCTCTTTACTGCGATCGGTGATTCGCTGTGTTCCAGGGGCACGCATGCGCAGCTAGCGTGGGAGGACGTCATATGACATCTTCCTAGAACGAGAGAACAGCCGCCCTCCTGTGATTTCCTTATATAGTGGGCGGGAGGCGGTTAAAAAAAAAAAAAACCTTTTAGATGGGCATTTTGCTGAATACAATGTACAGGGATATGGGAAGTAGTATAGACATAAATACACACGCACCCTCTATCCCCAGAGGTTGGACTGGTATCTTTACTTACCCTTACCAACTACAGTATGTAGGAAAAAAAAAGTACAGCAGAGCAACTACAATTGTCGGTTGTAGCGAGAACTATGTAGAGACTCCATAGTTACACATTTAGTCTGGCTGAAAAAAGATAAAAGTCCATCCAGTTCAACCATTAAAAAAAAAAGTTATAATCCTATACCCACAGTTGATCCAGAGGAAGCCAAAAACAAACCGCAAAGCATGATGCAATTTGCTCCTGTAGGGGAAAAAAAATTCCTTCCTGATTCCCAGAGAGGCAATCTGATATTCCCTGGATCAACATTATCCAATGAGCTAAAGACCTGTGCAAGGATACGGTAAGTAATGTGTGAAATCCACATCAAACCCCCAGAAAATGTTTGATATTCAAAACTTTGCTGATTTCAAAGATCACATGTACCAAACAGCTCTGAAGGGGGTTGAATTGCTAAGGTTTATAGGGTGTTGCAGAAAACGCACGCAGTACAGTAAATAAGAAACCTAAAACTTAAAAAACCCCTAAATTGTATTATTGTTTGCGTGTTTATGATATATCAAATACCTTTTTGTGCCATTTAACATTTATATGCTATTATTGCCTCATAGTAACTACAGCATAGAGATTATTACAAAACACAAATTGTGTAGTGGTTGGATTGAGATATCAACCGGATGCACTTCTATTGCTGAATACCCAACACGCTTACTGTCAGATTTCTGCAAACAAAATCTGGTTTATAGCACATAGCTATCCTCGACACTCCTGGGCACTGTTTGAAATACATATCTACATGATAGCTTGTTATGAAGATAGTGACCAAAGTAAACTAATTGCACATCATTTACAGAGGCGAGGATGGCATTCAGGGTTTGTCTACTGCTATTGTGTATACTGTATGGGATAACAATACACTGATGTACATCCTGCTTGGTACTATATACCATTACATCTACCAAAAAAAAAAACCACACACATATACTCCCCTATTTGGCTGCAGCATCTCTCCGATGCATAGCTGTCTGCTGCCATCTCTAAGAGCGTGAACTGATTGCTCAGTTCTCAGTCTTCACTGATCAGAGAGAGGTGACTGTCAAGTTCTCTGCTCTTCTCGTCCAAGGACCTTGGCTGATGCACCTGATAATGCAACAAGGCCTATTTGTGTTTTTTGCTGGAGCATACATACAGGAAGTTTTGCCTAAATTTATAATACCTTAAAATACATATTGCCCATGAGTGAACAATTATCTTGTTATGAAGCACCTTGGCATACATTCACCTTCAGTTTCAGCTGAAGGACCAGTAAGGAGGACTTGCAGAAGCTGTCAAATGTTGTGAACAAATGTTCTCCAGTACCACTCAACACATTCAACAATAAATTTTAAATTTACCATGGACCGGCTTGGCTCAATGAATGTAATCCTGCATGTGTCACAGCTGGAGGGACATTGGTGTTGCAGATATACACTGTAGTAGAAAATGCTTATTACAGAGAACGCTGTGTATACAAGAGGTTCTCTTGGATTGGATGGAGAGGGATGCCCTCATGATCACCATCTTGTCCAATCAGGACATCTTGTACTAATCCTATATATATATATATATATATATATATATATATATATATATATATATATATATATATATATATATATACAGTTGTGTTCCAAATAATAGCCGTGTGTTGAAAAAAAGTGAATAAAGCTCAAAATCCTTCTAATAGCTTTTATTTCCATACACACAAATGCATTGGGAACACTACACATTCTATTCCAAATCAAAACATGAAGAAAAATAGATCAAATTTGTGTTGTTCCTCTAAAAAATAAATTGAAGAAAAGTGAATATTAGACTGTTCAAAAAAATAGCAGTGTTTTGTATTCTTCTTTACAAACTCAAACATTCACTATATAAACTGAAAAATGTTTGAAGATTTTGCTTTCCTTTTGAATCACTTAATATTTAGTTGTATAAGCACTGTTTCTGAGAACTGCTGTACATCTGTGTTGCATGGAGTCAACCAACTTCTGGCACCTGTGAACAGGTATTCCAGTCCGGGATGATTGGACTACATTCCACAGTTCTTCTCTAGTTCTTGGTTTTGCCTCATTTTTGATGTCACCCCACAAGTTTCTATTGGATTAAGATCCGGGGATTGGGCTGGCCACTCCATAACGTCAATCTTGTTGGTCTGGAACCAAGATGTTGCACGTTTACTGGTGTGTTTGGGGTCGTTGTCTTGTTGGAACACCCATTTCAAGGGCATTTCCTCTTCAGCATAAGGCAGCATGACCTCTTCAAGTATTCTGATGTATTCAAACTGATCCATGATCCCTGGTATGCGATAAATAGGCCCAACACCGTAGTATGAGAAACATCCCCATATCATGATGCTTGCGCATCCATGCTTCAATGTCTTCACAGTGTACTGTGGCTTGAATTCAGTGTTTGGGGGTCGTCTGACAAACTGTCTCTGGCCACTAGACCCAAAAAGAACAATTTACTTTCATCAGTCCACAAAATGTTGCTCCATTTCTCTTTAGGCCAGTCAATGTGCTCTTTGGCAAATTGTAATCTCTTCAGCACATCTTTTTTTCAACAGTGGGACTTTGCGGGGGCTTCTTGCAGATAGCTTGGCTTCACATAGGAGTCTTCTAATTGTAACAGTACTCACAGGGAACTTTACACCTTCTTTGATCTTCCTGGAGCTGATTGTTGGTTGAGTCCTTGCTATTTTGCTATTCTTCTATCCATTCAAATGGTAGTTTTTCGCTTTCTTCCACGTCTTTCAGGTTTTGGTTGCCATTTTAAAGCATTTGCGATCAGTTTAGCAGAGCAGCCTATCATTTTTTGTACTTCTTTATATGTTTTCCCCTCTCCAATCAACTTTTTAATCAAGGTACGCTGTTCTTCTGAACAATGTCTGGAACAACCCATTTTCCTCAGAATTTCAGAGAGAAATGCACTGTAACCAGCATGTACAACATTTGCTGTCTTCCTTCCTTAAATAAAGGCAATAATTGCCACCTGTTTTTCAAAGAATGAATGACCTCACTAATAAAACTCCACACTGCTATTATTTTGAACATGCCCCTTTCAATTAGTGATTCAATTATACAGAATCAGCAGCATGCATGCCATGACTGTTGGGTCTGTTGGATTTCTATTACTCTACTACACCTGCTAGTAAATTATTTTCCATGTAGAAATATAATTTCTACCAAAAACAGTGATTGATCAGGTTAGTGATGTCTGACTGCTATTCTTTTGAACACAACGGTATATTTACACACACAGCGGGTAAAATAAGTATTGAACTTGTCACCATTTTTCTCAGTAAATATAAAGGTGCGATTAGCATGAAAGTTTCACCACGTCGGTAACAACCCATGCAATCCATACATACAAAGAAACCAAAACAAATAGGTTCAGAAATTAAGTGTTGTGTAATAAAATGACACAGGGAAAAAGCATTGAGCATGCTAACTGAAACTTATTTAATACTTTGTACAAAACCCTTTGTTGGTATTGACAGCTTCAAGATGCCTGCATGGAGCAACTAGTTGCATGCATTGCTCAGGTGTGATTTTGACTCATTCTTGCAAACAGTCTTCAGATCTTGAAGGTTCCATGGGTCTCTTCTATGTACTCTAGCTCTTTACAAAGTTTTTCTATTGGATTCAGTGTGATTGGCTGGGCCATTCTAGCAGCTTTATTTTCCTTTCTTTGAAACCAATTGAGTGTTTTCTTGGCTTTGTGTTTGGGATAATTGTCTTGCTGAAATCTCCACCTTTGTTTCATCTTCATCATCCTGGTAGATGGCAGCAGATTTTTACCAAGAATGACTTGTTACATTTTTCCATTCATCCTTCAATGACGTGAAGTTTGCCGGTACCGTATGCTGAAAAACAGCCCTACACCATGATGTTCCCACCTCCATGCTTCACTGTCGGGGTGTTTGTGGGGTGATGTGCAGTGCCATTTGACCACCAAACATGATGTGTATTATGGCATCCAAAGAGTTCAATTTTGGTCTCATCTGACCAGACTATATTCTCCCAATATTTCAAAGGCTTGTCAAAATGTTGTGCAGCCAACTTTAAACGAGCCTCAATATGCTTTTTCTTCAGCAATGGAGTCTTGTGTGGTGAGCATACAGACAGGTCATGGTGGTTGAGTGCATTATTTAATGTTTTCTTTTAAACAATTGTACCTGCTAATTCCAGGTCTTTCTGAAGCTCTCCACAAGTGGTCCTTGGCTCTTGGACAACTCTTCTGACAATTCTTTTCACGCCTCTGTCAGAAATCTTGCGAGGAGCACCTGGTCATGGTCAGTTTATGGTGAAATGATGTTCTTTCCTATTCCAGATTATGCCCCCAACAGTGCTCACTGGAACATTCAGAAGTTTAGAAATCCTTCTGTAATCAATGCCATCAGTATGTTTTGCAGCAATAGGGTTGTGAAGGTCTTGAGAGAGCTCTTTGCTTTTACCCATCATGTTTCTTGTGTGACTGGATCAAAAAAAAATTATTAAAATACACCAAGGACCTCTATAGTCCGTATCAAAAATTGGTAGGTGCATGTATAGCTGCAATCATACCAAAAGCCAAACTACTGCTGACTCCACCCTGGAATAAATGGTGTGGTCACTGAAACTCATCAATATACTTTTAAAACAATCAAGGTTAATAAATTACCCCAAAAGGTTTATATAGGGACCATGCAGCTTAATAAAGAATGGCTTTATTAAAAATATGGTTTAGAAAAATTACATATACAAAAAAGAGCTAAAAACCACTATCCACCACCACACTAAAGTTAAAAAAGGCAATGTTGTCTTGTCACCCAAGCAGCTGCTTACTCAGCCCACATTCATATATGGAAACTAGTATTAGATACCCTCAGTAAATAATTTATAGCAGGAGGCCCAAAAAAGTAATCGGGTAAGTAGTGGGTGGCATTCGAATATGTATGTATACATTTTACACTATATTTGTAAAGCGCTGAGCAAACTGTTGGCGCAAACTGTATAATAATAATGCACCCTCTAGGTGTGAGTCACTTGCAAAGGAATAATGCGAGGCAGGTCACTCACCATTCACATGTGGAACAATTTCAGTCCTGAATATCTCCTAGATGCCTATAGGGCGGCTCGTAGTGATCATGTTAATCAAATAGTCCACTATAATGGACAAAAGTCTGGGCACAAAATGGTGTTAAGGCAATTTGAATGTCCTTCAAAAAATTATATTGTGGGACATTCAATTGCCTTAACACCTTAACACTCCTTTTTTTAAACCACAATGATAAAGAAATTTCCCAAATGGCCCTGATCAAAAGTTTTACATACTCTGGAATGTCTGGCCTTGGTAAAGACACACAAGGTAACACGAACAGGTTAAAATGGCAATTAAAAGTTAATTTTCGACAGCTGTGGCTTTTTAAATTGCAAATAGTGTCTGTGTATAAATAGTCAGTCAGTTTGTTAGCTCTCATGTGGATGCACTAAGCAGTCTAGATACTGAGCCATGGGGAGCAGAATAGAACAGTCAAATGACCTGCGTAGCAAGATAATGGAACTTAAGATGGAAAAGGAATTAAAAAGATATCCAAAGCCTTGAACATGCCAGTAAGTACTATTAAGAAAATGAAAATTCAGGGATCTCTTGATACCAAACCAATGTCAGGTAGCCCAAGAAAGATTGCAGTCACAACTGCAAGAAGAATTGTTCAGGATACAAAGAAAACCCACAGGTAACCTCAGGAAAAATACAGGCTGCTGTGGAAAAAGATGGTGTGTTTGTTTCAAGGAGCAAAATACAATACTTTAACAAAAATGAGCTGCATGGCCGAGTTGCCAGAAAGAAGCCTTTACTGTGCCAATGCCACAAAAAAGCTCCGTGAGACATGCCAAGGTGTGGTCTGGCATATTGCAACTGGCCTTTTGTTTGTGGCATGCAAACATTTGAGCACAACTGTATATCACTATTTTTGTGATTTTCTCTTTTCTGTTATTTTATGAATTCATGCACGTATCTTTTGTGGAGACGTATATATTTTTATGTGACACATTAAGCATATTTTTCACCATTTGAGGTTTGGAGATTGTGCAACGATTTATAAATGTGCTGAGGGAAGATATCCTGTTATTATTAGCTTTTGGAGACCTTTGAAAAAATTTGTAATGGTGGGGCGAGCACATAGAATATCATCTAGGTCTACACTCCCTGTTGCTCCACCTAGACCAGTCATATTGAGCCTATTACATTATAGAGGTAGAGACCGTATTCTCTCCATGGCTAGTACTAAAGAAAAGATGCAATTTAACGGTTCACGGATCTCGTTCTATTCAGACTTTACCATGGAGGTCCAAAAACAATGGGATCAATATGCAGATGTAAAAAAAAAAAAAAAAAAGCGACTTCAACATCTACAAATTTCCTATGCCATGCTGTATCCACCCAGGCTGAGAATAGTGGCTAGGCGAGAAGCTAACTTTTTTGATAACCCTAAAACTGCTCTGCAGGGGCTGGATATGAAAAAAACATTTAAATCCCTATAATAGCTGATCTTTAATTATGCCTTTTTTGTTCTTGTTTTATTTTGTACTTAATGGTATAAAAATTGAACTCCTTAGTATATGCTTAATGGCAGGATTCCTGAGTAAAGTAACTTTCATTACATGCAGATTTGTTTAGGGATATTTTGTCATATTTTCTTTTTAGTATTCTAACAAACCTGTGGAGGCTTGGGCATTTTCCTTTTTTTCCACCTCCACGTTGATTCCTGCAGGAGGTTTGTGCTTTTTATTTATTTTTGTGTGTTTTTGTTAGTGTTTTTTTTTCTTTCGTGCTTTTGTCAAATTGTATTTTTTTTAATTGCTCCTCTTTAGTTTGCAATTTATTATCGTGTATAGCGCTGCTTAAGTGCCATTCTGAATGGCACCCCTATGCATTTCAGCCAGCAGCGCACGTTTGCGGGGTGTGGGAAATCTAATGGTCAGGTTTCCCTGCAGACGCCTTTTTTAAAAAGGTGCATGCATCTTTTTCCTGCGGAAAACGCGGGCACAGCAGCTCATTCAAATGAATGGGCTGCCATGCTCAAGCAAACGTGGGCCGTGAGCCTTGCAATAGTTTGAACTTAGGCTCTGCGTGTAGGAGACACACCTACCAAGAGAACCGGTTTCTCTTCTATATCATAAGGATTTTGTGATTCAATGCCATTCAATTTACTCTATATATGGGAGCGATATGAGTGTACTTATACTAGGTGATTTTAATAACGTTCTTAATAAAGTATAGTTGGATATTCCATTCTTTCGATATGTGAGTCGGGGCGGTATGATATCTGGAGGATGCAATACCCTGCTGACAATCCATTTTAGCTTAAAGTGCTCCCACAGCCAAACCTCATATCTCAGTTATTTGAGTGAATTCTTTGGGTATAGTAGTCTATTCTCAACTGGTGTAAGAGTAGGGGATGCAATAAAAGCATATTTGTGGGAGGTGCAAATTAAGGGAAAAATTGTCTAAGTGGAAAGGAGGAGAGTGGGAGGACTCTTTAGCTGAAGATGTGCAAAATCTGAAGTCTGATACCTTGAGAACCCCACTTTGGATAGATTAAACCTAGGGAAGGATGCCCAATTGACGTATAGACAAATGACTCTGAACGCAGAATATGAGTTTATATACTAAGAGCTGTATTTCTGAGGAGGGAGAAAAACAAGAACATTTCCTGGCAGCTAAATCTCAAAACCCACCCAAGCGTATTGGGACCTTGTATACTAGTAATGATATTATTTCACGTAACTCAGGAAAAATAGTGTTTTTTTAGAAGATTACTTCACAGGTTTTAATGAGTCCAAGGTGGATCCACATCAGTCCAACCTTCCCACCCATTTACAAAACATGCAATTTCCCCATTTATCTATGGCCGATGAAACTACGCTGAACGCCCCATTGACATTGGAGGAACTTGTTATGGAGGTTGCAGAATAACAAAGCACGAAGTATGGATGGCCTATAAAATGTTTGAGGATGTATTGTTAACTGAATTGCTGCAAGAGTTGAGTTGTTTAAACTAAATGAACTCCTTTTGTCTGTGAATTATGTTGGTATTATAGTATTGTTAAAAAAAGAACCATTGTGTCTGGATTCATATGGTCTTATCTCCTTGGCAAGTATTTTTACATCCATTTTAGGCAAAGTTCTAGCAAATAAATTTAAGAAGGTCATACAGACCTTAGTGCATCCAGACCAGGTGGGATTTACACCCACCTGGTCTACAGTAATCAATCGACGTAGACTTTTTCTCAATATGCAGCTCCCCTCAGATAATATAGAAAGTTGGGCCATTAGATACCACTAACGTTTGGCAGTTTAAAATAGACCTTCTTTGGGAGGCTTTGCATTTCTTTGATTTGGGAGAAAAATTTATAAGTGGGTTTAACTGTTTTACTCCACCCCTAAGGTCTGTAAGCTGGTTTTTGGTATTATCTTGGAATTATTTTCTGTTTGACGGGGCACAAGACCCGCTCTTGCTCTGGTTTAATATAGGAGATAGGGAGAAAAGAATTGCTTTGTATGCAGACAATATGTTTTTAGTCTTCGGGGATATGGACTAGTTTTTAGAATCACTTATGGATTTAGGGATGTATGGCTCTCACTCTGGTCTTGCTAGGAATTGGGATAGGACAGTCCTATTCCTGCTAGATAATTTGAATGTGTTCTTTCCATTGGGCACCCAAAAGATTAAAGTAGTGACATCCTTTAGATAGCTACAGATTACTGTACTTCCAAAAATGGAGGACTACTAATGCTACAATTTGGCTCCAATATTAACTAGATTTCAACTTAAATGCAAAAATTGGAATAAGTTACTACTTTCAGTTGTAGGACGGGTGAAGTTACTTAAAATAATATGGGTTCCACAATTATTGTATGTGTTACAAAACTATCTCATTTGAATTACTCAAACATGGTTCAAAAAGATTGACTCCCTTTTTTGGGCTTTTAATTCAGGGCTGTTTTCCTTTCCAAATCAAATTTATCAGCTTTTCAACTGCCAAATGTTAGAAGGTGTTTGGCAGTGCCTTTTAGCGGCTCATTGTACTGAATGGGGGAGAATTAACCACTTAACACCAAATCACATACATGTACATCATTTGACTTTAAATGTTTATATTGGGATGATCATATCCCTATGAGTAAGTCAGGATGAAGAAATGCGTCAGGGTGTGACGGACCAGAAGTGACGCTGATCCGTAACCGGAAGTGACGTGACTTCGTTCTGTCCGGCAGTTCTGGAGATGGTGAGAGCACCATGCGGCATCTGGGTTACTGAATTGAATATTTTAAAGGGCTTATTGAGTTTTTAGTTGCTGTAAATGCAATATTTGGCTTATTAAAGTTGTTTACCTTGGGTAATACACGATTGGAGCAAAATTTTTCTCTTTCTATGTAATGATGGAGTGGAGTGTTTACTATGATCCTGGCAACCATTCATGATAAGGGTGATTCTTGGAGGAACCTCTTGATCTCAACAGTGGATACCTTTATGATCAGGCTAACAAAAGGCTATGTTCTGGTGAGTGCACACCTGAGTGGGGGTGCACGATGGACACAGCACAAGATTTCAATGTATTTATATATTTTTTCACTGGAAGTTATTTTAATTGGATTCATACTGTGGAACTTTTATATTGGACTTTCTTCTTTTTTTTTTATAACGGGACTTATTTTATATTTGGTATTTTTTGTGGAACATCACTGTTTATGTTCACAGTCACATATGAGTTTTTTTTAATTTTTACGCATTATGTTTGTTACAAGAATATTAATGAAGACAGAAAATGACACATATGAATGTTAGAGTTTATTAATACATATCACACGTTATGTGCTGCTATTAATCACTAAAGTAGAGGTGATACTATATCATTTATGTCTTATACTAGAAGATAAGTGGCAGTAATATTTAGTAGCATCTGGCATGATTTGGTGACCTTTGAATATTTTCTAGTTGGTCACTTACAAGAAAAATATATTGGGATGATGCGTGCACGGTAATATTTTATCAGCCAGTGATCGGCTTTTGTGTTCGTTCTGCTGGCTTACCACAGAGCTTGTCAAAACCAGAAGGTCCCCAGTGATTTATTAACCCCTTGTGATAACAATTAAGTAAATAAATTGTTTAAAAAAATATAAAAATGTGCAAACGCTAACCCAGTGTGTGCACGCGTATGTAAACTGCGGTCACACCACACGTGTGACATATCTCTGCAAATGTCCGAGTGAGAAGAATAATTCTAGCACAAGAGCTACCTGTTAGCGCTAAACTGATGAGCTGCAAACGCATTTAAAGTGTGATTTTTGAGCACCAGAGTTTTTGGTGATATCGTGGGCATGCATAAACTTGAAAAATATGGTATCCAGTTACTTGTTGCAACATCAATTTTTTTTTATTTTAGCCAAAAATGGGCATTCTATTGTGTGTTTTTCACTAAAATTCATTTTATATTTTTTCAGAAAATTTGCATTTAACAGTTGCGCAAATATCATGTGACATAAACATTTGTAATTATCACCTGTTTTCTACAGACCTTGGCTTTCAGAAAATGTATAATGTTCTGGGTGTTTAAAAATTTAAATTTTTTGGGCAATAAAATTACTTACATGTATGCAGAAAAATATAAAAAATATTGTTCTTGAGCTGAACTGGATATACAGAACTACAACTACATTGAAGGCATTTCTGGATTTAGAAGTGAAATACAATAATCCTAATCAAAGTGTTTTTTTTAAATATCTTCAGCTTCACCACACACTTAAATTGAAAGCCAAAATTTGTGAAATATCTCTTATAGATGCCCTTGCGACAAGGGATGTTAAACGATATATCAAGTTCTTTTGGGAAGTCATATTAAAACCATCACCATCCCTAGTAGAAAAAGACCTGGGCCTGCTCTCAGAAGAGCCTTGGCAACGTATCTTGAAACCGCCCAAAACTATATTTTTATCCTGTAAAGCCTTTCCTAACTTATTATTTATAGTACATACTATCCCTGTTTGTATGAGATATCAAGGGGACCGAAATAATAAAAGCTTGTGTGCTGGTACTCCCTAAGTATAATGAAAGGAGGAGATTGTTCACTCAGTAGGGAGTAGAGAGGAGACATTGTCGAAAGTGGCAGCAGATTAGATCATACCCCAACCCATTGGGAATCGTGGATTCCGTTCTCTTAAAGGGCCAGTATCAAGAAAATAGCCACTAAAGGACAGCAGTGGACCAGCAGGAGTCAACCATTGCTTTTAAGTGTTTATGACCTATCCTATAAGTTAAGGAAGAAGGTGAGGGTACACTAAATCGGTGATGGGAAACACAATGGATTAAATATGCACGGTGGAGAAATGCAAATATTGGATCATTGCATTTTGGAGCACATTTTTTTTTTAAATGTGAGTGCATATAGTATGTAGTTTCTAAACCGGTGTTGCACTACGGTATATATTTTGCACAGTTTGGAGTTAAGATTCAATGAAGATACAATATGTGGAAGGAATGTCACATGAATCCAATCTGGAGGCTACACAGTCCTTCTAAAAGTGCCTTAGTGATTATAATTTGTAGACCAAACGTCAAGGTGAGCAAACAGTGGGTCTACAACACAAGCACGGTTTTGTAATTTTTGGATGATAGCACATTAGGACTTTATATGTTGAATTGGACTGATATTTATTTCAGGTACTTGTATAGTGCCGTCAATTTACGCAGCACTTTACATATATATTGTGCATTCATATCAGCCCCTAACCCTCAAGGAGTGTACAATATAAGGTCCCTAACTTACATTCATACATACACATACTAGGGCCAATTTAGACAGGATCCAATTAACCTACCACAATGTATTTTTTGGAAAGTGGGAGGAAACCCACGCAGGCACAGAGAGAACATGCACACTTCAGGCAGGAGGTGCTGTGGCTCAGATTTGAACCAAGGACCCTAGTACTGCCAGGTGGAAGTGCTAAACATTTAGCCACTGTGCTGCCCACTGATATATCTTCACATTTGATTTTTCGAGAATTGTTATTGGTTATTGTTTGCTTATGAAGGTTATGTTTCACTATGAGAAGCTAGCGCACCACATCAAGGAGACCAGTAGATTTTGTACATGTGGTTTTGGGGTGTCCAAAATGATTTAGGTACTGGCAGTCTATTATAGATACTATAAACTGAGCTGCTAGTGATAAAATAAATAATAAACTCCTGCACCAACTAAATCAATGTGCTGTAAATATCAATGAATAAATACTACCACTGACATCAATATGTATTCCCACATAAATGTGCAATAAAGTGATGTAGATGATGTAGTACTGCTAGCTAAAGACAACTCATCAAAAAATTTGCAATTATACAGTATAACAATTAAAACAATAACAGATCATTTCTAATAAATTACATATCCCCATGTATACAGTGCTTACATAAATAAGTCCATATAATAATGTGCAAATCAATAAATTGCTTGAGTCAATCAGTCCATAAAATCCATATAGCATACAATGAAGGAAATAAGTATTTGATCCCCTGCTGATTTTAAATGTTTGCCCACTCACAAAAAAAAATCACTAAAAATTGAATGGTAGGTGTATTGTAAAACTGAGAGACAGAATAGCAACAAAAAATTCAAAAGAAATGCATGTCTAACAAATTATGCACTGATTTGCATGTTTATGAGGGAAATAAGTATTTGATCCCCTTCACAAAACAAGACTTGGTACTTGGTGGCAAATCCCTTGTGGGCAATCACAGAGGTCAGATGTTTCCTGTAGTTGGCCACCAGGTTTGCACACATCTCAGAAGGGATTTTAGCCCACTCCTCTTGGCAGATCCTCTCCAAGTCATTAAGGTTTGGTGGCTGACATTTGGCAACTTAAACTTTCAGCTCCCTCCACAGATTTACAATCGGATTAATGTCTGGAGACTGGCTAGGCCACTCCAAGACCTTAATGTGCTTCTTCTTGAGCCAATCCTTTGTTGCCTTGGCCATGTGTTTTGGGTCATTGTCATGCTGGAACACCCATCCACAACCCATTTTCAATGCCCTGGCTGAGGGAAGAAGGTTCTCACCCAAGATTTGATGGTACATTGCCCTGTCCATCGTCCCTTTGATGTGGTGCAGTTGTCTTGTCCCCTTAGCACAAAAACACCCCCAAAGCAGAATGTTTTCACCACCATGTTTGACAGTTGGGATGGTGTTCTTGGGGTCATAAGCAGCATTCCTCCTCCTCTAAACACAGCAAGTTGAGTTGTTGCCAAAGAGCTCGATTTTGGTCTCATCTGACCACCCAACCAGTCCTCCTCTGCATCATTCAGATGTTCAGTGGCAAACTTCAGATGGGCCTGGACATGTGCTTTATTGAGCAGAGTGACCTTGCGGGCAATGCAGGATTTCAATCCTTGTTGGCGTAGTGTGTTACCAATTGCTTTCTTGGTGACTGTGGTCCCAGCTGCCTGGAGATCATTGACAAGATCCTCATGTGTAGTTTTGGGATGATTCCTAACTGTTCTCATGATCATTGACAATCCACGAGGTGAGATCTTGCATGGTGCACCAGACCTAGGGAGACTGACAGTTGTTTTGTGTTTCTTCCATTTGCGAATGATTGCACCAATTGTCACCTTCTCACCAAGCAGCTTGGCGATAGTTTGGTAGCCCAGTCCAGTCTTGTGTAGGTCTACAATCTTGTCCCCGACATCCTTGGACAGCTCTTTGGTCTTTGCCAGGGTGGAGAGTTTGGAATCTGATTGTTTGATTGCTCCTGTGGACAGGTGTCTTTTATACAGGTAACAAAATGAGATTAACAGCACTCCCTTTAAGAGACTGCTTCTAATCTCAGCTTCTTACTGGTATGAAAGACACCTGGTAGCCAGAAATCCTGCTGAATGATAGGGGATCAAATACTTATTTCCCTCATGAACATGCAAATCAATGCATCATTTGTTAGACATGCATTTCTTTTGAATTTTTTGTTGCTATTCTGTCTCTCAGTGTTACAATACACCTACCATTCGATTTTTAGACTGATTGTTTCTTTATGAGTGGGCATTCAAAATAAGCAGGGGATCAAATACTTATTTCCTTCACTGTATATGTGGCCAACACCAAAAGTTCTAAAAAGTGCTCATGCTTTAAATCCACTTCGTGCAATCTTGTGCCACCTTAGTGATCCCAAAACTCTCACCTCCAATTTTCTTTAATAATAACGTGTATACAAAGTATCTCCGTCTCGCTCCTTATAGACACTCAATTTCCCCTCTTCTCCATTTGAACAATGCCCAGATGTATTAGAAGCACCCCTTCTACCTTAGGTTAGTCGCATCATCTTGTTCATGCATTAAAAGAATGCCTCATATGGTGCATTAAATTGTAAAATTGTTCACATTTATTATAAAATTTTTCACTCACCAAGATAAAATTCGCTTTCACAATCAAGGATCGCACAAACACTTCCACGTGTGTTACTTCCTATTTCATCTGCCTCCAGTTACGCCCTAATCAAACAAATTGTTTTAGATCCCTGGGTGTGTATTCTTGTGAACCATGAGGAATTATATGCTAATGAAGGAAAGGTGCCAATTTCCAGCTCGAAAATTTATTGCATTGAAGTGGATTTCTTCATATCCTCTTACATTGTAGGATTGGCAAGCTCTCTCTTCCCAGTGTGGCATGTTTTTTTTGTTGCTTTGGTGATGCAAAACGATGAGGAGGTGTTAAATAAAGACAGCAGTCCAACCTCTGTGTGTGTTTTTGTCTCTGCCATTTCCCATATGCATTGCATTTGCCAAGAAATACTTTTTTTACTTTATCTACACTCGTGCTGACACAACCAACTGCGGTAATGTAAATTAATTGGTTTGCGTGAAAGTTATAGTGTTTAACTGCTAGCCGTCCAGCCACTGTATAAAAACGACCACAGGACGGCACACCTGCGCAAAATCACGTTTTAAAACGTCATTTTGCAAAACAGGTAGTTTTGCAAAATGACGCCCGCTCTACCCGCACCGCCGATCGTGGCCGCGGGTGTCAATCACTGGGTCCCAGCCGGTCATTACCCGCCGGGTCCTGGCAATTACCGGCAATCACTGACAGGGAGCTTGGCTGCAGTGTTTACACTGCAGCTCTGCTCCCTGTCAGTTCCCAACACACTGATCCTGAGAGCAGAGTTTAGCTCTCGGGATCAGCGTGTTCCTGTGAAGTACACACCTCCGCCCCCTAGTAAAACACTCCCCTCACACAGTTAAACCCTTTGAATAAAAATGTTAACCCCTTCCTGCCCAGTGCCATCAGTACAGTGTCAGTGTTTTTTTTTTCACTGATCACTGTACTGGTGTTACTGGGGATGTCAGTGACCCAAAGTCAGTTACCCCCAGTGTCAAAATGTCCGCTGCAGTCCTACCATAAGTCACTGATCACTGTCATAAATTGCTGATCACCGCCATAAGTTGCTGATCAACGCCATTATTATTATTATAAAAGAAAAAAATCCCAGTATCTTTCCCGCCATTTGTAGACACTATAACTTTCACGTAAAGTAATTAATTTACACGTATTGGGATTATTTTTAGCAAAGACATGTCGCAGAATACATTTTGGCTGAAATTTATGACAAAATTAGATTTTTAAATTTTTTTACTGGACATGTTTTATAGCAAAAAGTCCAAAATATTGTTTTTTTTCTCAAAATTGTTACCCTTTTTTTTTATAGTGCGAAAAATAAAAAACGCACAGGCGATCAAATACCACCAAAAGAAAGCTCAATTCATGGGAAAAAAGGACGTAAATTTAATTTGGGTGCAGTGTTGCATGACCGTGCAATTGTCGGTTAAAGTAACGCAGCGCCGTAACACAAACCACTTCTGTAACAGCTTCCTGACCATCCTATAGCAGAAATACTGCTACAGGACGGCATGGGTGCACAAAATCACATCTATATATATATATATATATATATATATATATATATATATATACATACATGATTTGTGCTCCGATGGTTTTCATGCCCCTCCCAGATAGCGTCAGATTGCCCTTCAGTACACCAGTCATCAAATTTAACCCCTTGACTGCCAGGAACACGCTCATGCACAATAAACCTCCATTGCTAGTATGGTGTCTGAACTGATCAATATCTTATCTGATCAATATCAATATCCCCAGCACCTGCGTTTATCCCCTACGCTCACCCCCCCCTTCTCCCCTAGCAAGTGCAGTGTCAGTAGGTCCCTGTCACTTGATACATTGCACACAAAACCGCAGTGTTCGCAGAATCAGGCCTGATCTCTGTTAGCACTTGTCGGTAAATTTTGAGGACTCTCATATGCAGCAGAGTGCCAGTACTAGTGCCGTGCTACCTTTTGGTGAACTGGCGAGTACCAGCGGTCTAGTACATCTTGGCCTTTCACATATCTCTTAGATTGTAAGCTCCCAGGATCAGGGCCCTCCTAACCCTCTTCTATTGAACTGTATTGTTGCTGTATTGTCTCCCGTTATACTGTAAAGTGCTGAGCAAACTGTTGGCGCCATAAATCCTGCATAATAATAATACCAGCACTGCAGTATGACTTGGTGACGTGGCGAGTCCCATAAATCCAGTGCAATCCGGTGCGTTGGCAAGCACAAGTATTGTCCCGCAGCCACCAAGAATTCACACACAGGCCCATAGAGCTCCTAGTATCCTTCCGAATGTGCCTGCAAATCCCGATTGACAGCCCACAAATTCTGCAGCACCTGTACTTCCCCCATTCACTGCCCAACCCAGAATTCAGGTGGAAATAGCAAATTTAACTACTCCCCTTGATTTTTGGAGCTGTTTTTCATGGAATATCTGTATGTGTTTATTGTGGATCAAAGCAATTTATATGCACAACAATTTATCGCCACCAACCCAAATTCAAACCTTGCCAGACCAGTCGCATGGAAACTCATTACGGTTTCCAAATTTACATTTTTTTGGGGCCTAACCCTCAACATGGGCATTACTAAAAAAAAATTAATTGCGGTTGAATTGGTCCACAGAGCCGAATCATCATATGCCTTGTTCTCTGCTGCCATGGCCAGGCATACAGTGAAGGAAATAAGTATTTGATCCCCTGCTTATTTTGAATGTTTGCCCACTCACAAAGAAATGATCAGTCTAAAAATTGAATGGTAGGTGTATTGTAACACTGAGAGACAGAATAACAAAAAATTCAAAAGAAATGCATGTCTAACAAATGATGCACTGATTTGCATATTCATGAGGGAAATAGGTATTTGATCCCCTATCATTCAGCAGGATTTCTGGCTACCAGGTGTCTTTCATACAGGTAACAAGCTGAGATTAGAAGCAGTCTCTTAAAGGGAGTGCTGCTAATCTCATTTTGTTACCTGTATATAAGACACCTGTCCACAGAAGCAATCAATCAGATTCCAAACTCTCCAGTATGGCAAAGACCAAAGAGCTGCCCAAGGATATCAGGGACAAGATTGTAGACCTACACAAGGCTGGACTGGGCTTCCAAACTATCGTCAAGCAGCTTGGTGAGAAGGTGACAACAGTTGGTGCAATCATCTGCAAATGGAAGAAACACAAAACAAATGTCAGTCTACCTAGGTTTGGTGAACAATGCAAGATCTCACCTCATGGAGTGTCAATGATCATGAGAACAGTGAGGAATCATCCCAGAACTACACGTGAGGATCTTGTCAATGATCTCCAGGCAGCTGAGAACACAGTCACCAAGAAAACAATTGGTAACACACTACGCCAACAAGGACTGAAATCCTGCAGTGTCCGCAAGGTCCCTCTGCTCAGGAAAGCACATGTCCAAGCCCGTCTGAAGTTTGCCACTGAACATCTGAATGATGCAGAGGAGGAGTGGTTGAAAGTGTTGTGGTCAGATGAGACCAAAATCGAGCTCTTTGGCATCAACTCAACTCGCTGTGTTTGGAGGAGGAATGCTGCCTATGACCCCAAGAACACCATCCCAACTGTCAAACATGGTGGTGGAAACATTCTGCTTTGGGGGTGTTTATGTGCTAAGGGGACAGGACAACTACACCGCATCAAAGGGACAATGGATGGGGCAATATACTGTCATATGTTCAGTGAGAACCTTCTTCCCTCAGCCAGGGCATTGAAAATGGGTCATAGATGGGTGTTCCAGCATGACATTGACCCAAAACACACAGCCAAGGCAACAAAGGAGTGGCTCAAGAAGAAGCACATTAAGGTCCTGGAGTGGCCTAGCCAGTCTCCAGACCTTAATCCGATTGAAAATCTGTGGAGAGAGCTGAAAGTTCGAGTTGCCAAACGTCAGCCACCAAACCTAACAGACTTGGAGAGGATCTGCCAAGAGAAGTGGGCTAAAATCCCTTCTGAGATGTGTGCAAACCTGGTGGCCAACTACAGGAAACGTTTGACCTCTGTGATTGCCAACAAGGGATTTGCCACCAAGTACTAAGTCATGTTTTGTGAAGGGGATCAAATACTTATTACCCTCGAGAACATGCAAATCAGTGCATAATTTGTTAGACATGCATTTCTGCAGAATTCTTTGTTGCTTTTCTGTCTCTCGGTGTTACAATACTACTATTCAATTTTTAGACTGATAATTTCTGTGTGTCAAAATCAGCAGGGGATCAAATACTTATTTCCTTCCCTGTAGATATGAGAGTATAATGTGTTTTATGCATTTCAATGACAATGCACTGTCATCCTCGGGGTAACCCTGAATTTGACCGGATCCACAAAATTCAGCCCCTCGCAAATCATCTTAACCAAAAATGTGCAGATGTCTATACTACCCAGCAAAACATCTGTGTTGATGAGTCCCTGATTAATTTTTCTGGCCGCCTTGCATTCAAACAATTTCTCCCCAGCAACCGTGCCAGATATGGGGTCAAGATGTATTAGACCTGTGAGAGGACAACAGGCTATACTTATAAGTTTCGGATTTACGAGGGAAAAGATAGTCACGTGGAGCCCCCCGGATGCCCAGACTACATGGGGAGCAGTAGCAGGATAGTTTGGGACTTGGTGTCATCCTTTTTCCATATGAGGTACCACTTATACGTGGACAATTTTTATTCAAGCGTGCCACTATTAGGCATTTGTTCAATCTTGGAACTGGCGCATGTGGCAAAGTGTGACCTAATGTGTGCCCACCATTAGAAGTGGTTGGATGCAGGGCAGTATATTCTAATGGTGGGCATATCACACACTTTTTCTGGCAGAGATTTCTTCTCTTTTTTTTTTTCCATTCAGTCCACAAGCTACATACAAAAAAAATCATCCTGGTATCTTTATTTTCAGCCGGCGATCGGCTTTCATATAAAAGCAATCCTAGTGGCTAATTAGCTGCAGGGTTGCTTTTACAAGCAGTGGGAGATGATACTCCTCCTCCCCTGCTCCCTTTCACGGCCTTGGCTCGGGTAGTCCCGAGCCATCGGGGGAACCTGAAAATGCAGCCGGTGTTTCTGCCAGCTGACCATAGAGCTGATTGGAAACCAGAATGGTGCCAATCATCTCTATAGCCTAAGAAATCAGAAGCTACGAGCATTTCATCACTTCAGTTTCGCAGGATATAAACAGCGCCATTTGTAAATTGGGAAAGTATCTGATCACACAGATTTTGGTTTGATTAGATAATGTAAGGGAAGAGGAGATATCTAGAGTCTGATGGACCCCAGATTTCTCAAAAAAGAATATATGACAATGCCCATTGAAGTTATAGGGGATATTTGCATTCCCTCTGATAGCATTAAAAGTGATAAAAAAAAAAAAAAAAAAAAAAAAAAAAAAAAAAGGTACAGTGTAAAAATAATAAAAAAAAAAAAAACACTCTTCCATGCGTGCACAAGCATTGACCGTGACGGTATGTAAACAGCGGTTGCGCCATACATGTGAGGTATCACTGTGAACGTCAGATCAAGGCCAGTAATTCTAAGACTAAAAGCTACCATTTTAGATTTACAGAGGAGGTCTAAAGCGTTGCCTATGGATATTAAAAATGTATGCAGTTTGTTGCCATTGCACGGGGCATGCGCATTTACTCGGCATACCATCTTTTATATCTTACCAAATAATTGGCCAATATATTGTGTTTTTGTGCATTAAAAGTAAAAAAAAAAAAAAAAAAAAGTTTTTTAAAACAAATTTGCTTTTGAAAAATCGCTGTGCGAGTACTGTGTGCCATAAAAAAAATTGTAATACCCACCATTTTATTCACTAAGGTGTCTGCTTTAAAAAAATATATATATGTTTGGGGGTTTAAATTAATTTCCTAGCAAAAAATACAGATTTTTTTTCATGTGAACAAAAAGTGTCAGAAAAGGCTTGATCTTCAGGTAGTTAGAAGAGTGAGTGATGTGTGGTATAAACTTCTGTTGGGCATAAAACGCCCCCCCCCCCACCCCCCAAAACGACCCCTTTTTGGAAAGTAGACACCCCAAGCTATTTGCTGAGAGGCATGTTGAATCAATAGATAAATTTATTTTTTTACTACAAGTTTTTGGAAAATGACAAATTGTTTTTTTTTTTCCACACAAAATTGTCAATTAAATGATTTACTGCTCACACATGCCATGGTTATATGTGGAATTACTCCCCAAAATACATTCTGCTACTTCTCCCGAGTATGGGGGTACCACATGTGAGACATTTTGGCAGTCTAGCCAAGTACAGGACCCCAAAATCCAATAAGCACCTTCAGGCTTTTAAAGGGCTTTATTTCCTCATTACACTTCCTGACTACCCATCAGTTTCGGAGGCCCTGAAATGCCAGGATGGCACCTAACCCCCACCAAATGACCCCTTTTTGGAAAGTAGACACCCAAAGAAATTTGATAAGAAGCATGGTAAGTATTTTGCAGATTTCATTTGTTGCCACAAGTTTTTGGAAAATGAAGAAAAAAAACAAAAACATTTTTTCTATTCTTTTTTTTATATTTCAAAGCCTTGTGAGAAAAAATGAGATCTGCAAAATACTCACCAGGCCTCTTTCAGTTCCTTGGGGTGTCTACTTTCCAGAAAGGGGTCATTTGGGGGGTTTGGTGCTATCCTGGCATGTCAGGGCCTTCGAAACTGATAGGTATTGAGGGAGTTACGCACCTTCAGGCTTTCAAAGTGGTCATTGGATTTCAGGCTCCTGTATGTGGCTAGGCTCCCAAAAAGTCTCACATATGGTATCCCCATACTTGGTAGAAGTAGCAGAATGTATTTTGGGGTGTAATTCCACATATACCCATGGTTTGTGCGAAAAATAAATCATTTAAAATGACAACTTTGTGTTAAAACAAATTTCCAGAAACTTGTGGAGAAAAAAAAAAAAAAAAAAAAAAAAAATCTTCCATGGACTCAATTTGCCTCTCAGCAGATAGCTTAGGGTGTCTACTTTCCAAAAAGGGGTCATTTGGGGGTGTTTGTACTATCCTGATATTTTAGCATCTCAAGAAATGTGATGAGCAGTCAGAAAGTAAAAGCTGTGTAAATTCCATTTATCTATTCTATACCATAGTTTGTAGACGCTATAACTTTCACACAAAGCAATAAATATACACTTACTGGGATTTTTTTTTTTTATACCAAAAACATGTAGCAGAATACATTTTGGCCTAAATTTGACAATTTTAGTTTTTTTGGATATTTATGACCGAAATGAGAAAATATTGTTTTCAAAAAATGTTTTTTCTGCAAAAAGGTTTTTGTTTATAGTGCCAAAAATAAAAAGTGTACAGGTGATCAAATACCAGCAAAAGAAAGCTCTATTTGTGTGAAAAAAAGGACATAAATTTCATTTATGTACCATATTACATGACCGTGCAATTGTATGTTAAATTAGCGCAGCGCTGTATAGCAAAAAAATGGCATAAATTGCAGGATCTATACCATAGTTTTTAGATGCTATAACTTTCACACAAAGCAATCAATATACACTTATTGGGATTTTTTTTTACCAAAAACATGTAGCAGAACACATTTTGGCCTAAATTTATAACGAACTTTGAGTTAACTATATATTTTCTATAGCCGAAAGTATAAAATATTGTTTTTCTTCAAAATTTTCGCTTTTTTTTTTGTTTATAGCATGAAAAATAAAAAGCGCACAGGTGATCAAATACCACCAAAAGAAAGCTCTATTTGTGTGAAAAAAGGGCGTAAATTTAGTTTGGGTACAGCATTGCATGACCGCGCAATTATCAGTTGAATTAGTGCAGCGCCGAGTAGCAAAAAGAGGCCTGGTCAGGAAGGGGGGCAAATCCTCAGGAGCGCAAGTGGTTAAAGATGGCGGTATATATACACTGGAATTTATTTTTCCTAATTTTTACTAGTAATGGCGGCGATCAGCGACTTATAGCGGGACTGCAGCAGACATTCCTTGTTTTTTTTCTAAAGCGTATTACCTTTACCTGTAGGCAGTTTGAATGTGTTGAAAATGTCAACCACTTTAAATCTGGAGTACTAACCTAGTCACATGACTATATTTCAATACTTCGCATCACTGATAAATTCCTGAATATTTTCTGGGCTGCATTCTAGTTTGACGACTTTTAACTAAATTTAGTGAGTGGGTCTTCCTAACAGCCAAGCAACTAGCATTTTCAGAAGGTTAGAATTGGCAGTCATCATGGTTTTGCCATTACAGCATAAATTTATGCCCATTTGAATAGAAGTAAATTCTTCTTTGGAAAAATTAAACCTACGCGTGTAAATCCATTCTCTAGACTAGGGGGTCTCCAAACTTTCTAAACAAAGGGCCAGTTTACAGTCCTTCAGACATTCTAATAGGGCTGGACTGTGGCCACGAGTGAAAATTTTCCTGGCATCAGCAAACATCGCCACACAACACCCCATTGTTGGCATCAGTTGGAGAAATGGTGCCCCATTGTTGGCGTCCGTTGGGAGAAAGGGTGCCCCATTGTTGGCGTCCGTTGGGAGAAAGGGTGCCCCATTGTTGGCGTCCCTTGGGAGAATAGTGTTTTGTATATCAGTGGAAGGAATAGTGCAGCAAGGGCCACATAAAGGCATGCAAAGGGCCACGTCTGGCTGCAGTTTGAGGACCACTGCAGTAGATAAACTGAGTGTAGGACAGTTACCCAAGCCATGTTGTTGATGCCATTAATCACACACCAAGGTGCTCTACATGTAGCAAAAATCCATTCAGTGTAGTCAAATTTCATTAGCCTTATACTGCATGTTAAACTGACATTCTGTAGGGGAATTTATCAAAACTGGAGCAAACAGATTCTGGAACATGGCAACGAAACAGCGTCTATCTTCAACTTGTTCAGTTAAGCTTTGAAAAAATACGCTGTTTCAGATTCTGTCTGCTTCAGTTTTTTTTCTTTTTATTGAGCAAGAACAGAGACATCACAAGTGATGGTAAACATAATACTATGCAATGGTGCACCTAAGAATATGACAAGGCCATTCACCGAGTGTTAAAATATAAAGCACCCAAAAGACATGTATTACCACAAAGTCATCAGCTTAGTATGCTTTGTGATGGTCTCCTAGGATTATTTGAGGGGGCAGCAGCTTCAGGCTTGAGAGATTATCAATTTTAATGTTAAAAGAGTATGAATAAAAAGTGTGTGGAGTAGAAATAACCTGTTGACACATGGGGGTTTATTTACTAAAGCTGGAGAGTCCAAAATCAGACTCCCTTCTGCATAGAAACCAATCAGCTTCCAGGTTTCATTGCCAAAGCTTCATTGATCAAGCTGAGGTTAGAAGCCGATTGGTTTCTATGCAGAAGGGAGTCTGATTTTGGACTCTCCAGCTTTAGTAAATAAACCCCAAGGAGTCCATTAGACTTCTGAAGGTATGCTGTGGTATCAAACACCAAGTTGTCTCCATGGATCAGACTTTCAGCATGGCCTACAGATGATCAATTGAATGGAAAGGTGGAGAATTTAGTGGCCAAGTCTATACCTCAAATGCGTTGTGTTCTTCAAACAATTCTTGAACCATTTTTGCAGTGTTCCAGGGTGCATTATCCTGCTGAAAGAGGACACTGCCATCAGAGAATACAGTTTCCATGAAGGGGTGAACTTGGTCAGCAACAATTGTTTAGATAGGTGGTACATGTCAAGTAACATCCACATGAATGGCAGGACCCAAGAATTCCCAGATCATTGCCTAAAGCATCACACTGTCTCCACCAGCTTGCTTTTATCCCATAATGCATCCTGGTGCCATCGTTTCCCCAGGTAAGCAACACACATGCACTCAGCCATCCAAGTGATTTAAAAGAAAACATGAATCATCAGACCACCTTATTTCATTGCTTGGTGGTACAATTTTGATGCTCACATGAGCATTGTTAGCGCTTTAAGCTGTGGACACTGTTCAGCATGGGAACCCTGACCTGTGGATATGCAGACCCATACGCAGCAACCTGTGATGCATCTATCAGAACAAGCATTAAGTTACAGCAATTTGAGTTACAGTAGTTTTTCCACTGGATGGGACACGAGCCAGCCTTCACTCCCCACGTGCATCAATAAGGCTTGGCCACCCATGACCGTTGGCTGTGCTCTGGTTTTCCTGGACAACTTTTGGTAGGTCCTGGCCACTGCAGACTGGGAACATCTCAAAAGAACTGCATGGTTTTGAAGTTGCTCTGAGCCAGTCTTCTAGACATTACAATTTGGCCCTGATCAAATCCTTTGCTTGCCCATTTTTTCTGCTTTCAAACATCAACTTCAGAGACATGTTCACTTGCTGCCCAATAAATCCCACCCACTTCCAGGTTCCACTGGAATTTAGTAATCAATGCTACGCACTTAACTTGTTAGTGGTCATAATATTATGGCTGGTCGGTGTATAGTAACAGGATGTCAGTTATCCTTTTATGGAGTAATGTAAGGGAAAACTGCCTTAACCACTTGAGCTTGGGAACGTTTTACCCCCTTCAGGACCAGGCCATTTTTTGCCATTTAACACTGTGCCATTTTAACTGGCAATTGCACAGTCATGCAACATTGTTGCCAAATTAAATTTAGACTTTTTTTTTTTTTTACACACAAATAGAGCTTTCTTTTGGTGGTATTTGATCACCACTGTTTTTTATTATATAAAAATGGAAAAAGACTGAAAATTAAAAAAACCCACACACATTACATTTTCTACTTTGACTTTTTGTTATAAAACATATCCAATTTAAAAAAAATAATAATATAATTGGGCCAAAGTGTAATCTGCTACATGTCTTTCGTTAAACAAAAGCAATTTTTTATTTTTTTTTCTTTGCCAAAGTTATAGCAGCTAGTCTGGTAATGGCAGTCAGCAGCAACTTAGTCCTCATGCACACTGGACGTTTTTACAGCTTCTGTTTTTGGCTTTTGAAATTTTTTTTTCTACAGCCAGTAAACTCCCCAGCATGTTATCCTATGTGTCCATGCACACAGACTGTAATCAACGTTTTTTTGGCAGGGGCATTTTTTGGCTGGAAATAGACCCAGAACTAGTGGGTTTCCAGGGGAGTTTTTTTAGCTGTAAAAATGCTCTAATGCTGAAAAATTAGTAAATGGCAGCAAACCAGCGTTCTTGGACTTTTTTTGCACAAAAAAAAAAAAAAAAAAAACGCTGCTAAGCGCTAATGCATAAATGCTAAAAACCTCACGTTTTTAAACATTACTATACACAGCTAACATTAACAGCGTTTTTTAAATGCCCAGTGTGCATGGAGCCTTATAGTGGAACTGTGATAGCGTGGCGATCAATTGGGCACTAGCTGACACTGGCTGGGGGGGACACTCACCGACATAGTGACACTAATACAGTGATCAGTGCCAATACTGTACTAATGATAGCTGGGAAGGGGCAATCAAAGGGTGTCCCTAACATTGTGAAATATGTGCTGTTTTTACTAATCCAGATGAATGTTTTTTCTCCCTGCTTTACAGGGAGATAACAGCCACATCTCTGCTCTGTACAGAGCCCTGTGTTGCTAGTAAACACAGAGCTGTGTTCTGTGATTTGCAAAGCTGATCAGCAGGTCCTAGCAATAAATAATTGGTCGGGACCTGCTGACCGACTTGTGTTGTACAGAATGACAGCACGGATCAGACGCGGGGGGGGGGGGGGTAGCATGCATATGTGCTGTCTACCCAGAAATGCTGAATCATATATGCGATCCAGCACATGTACTGTGGGTGGTCTTAAGAGTGGTTAAAGAAAACAAAAAAACAAAAAAACAAAAAAAAAAACGTACAATTTAGAAAAGATACAGTGTGCAGAACAATCATGAGACAAACTAGATTTTCTTTCTATTGCAAACATGTCTTTAATATTATGACTCAAATAGTATAATGCAATTGGGAATACGTTGCAATGTCCAATGTCACATGTTAAAAATGTACCACAAGTTCAGGCACAGTTTGTTTTGCAGGGTCGTGCAGTCACACGGGAGTGCATTTGTCCATAGGTTTTGTTACTTACAAAACTGTATTCCAGTGATATTAGAAGCCAGCAGAGCAAGGTTTCTGTTGTCCTAAGAGGAAGAGTAGAGGGCACTCTTGTAGTCTGCCTTGCAGAAATACTTGGTAAACATTACCTCGGAACTTGAAAACCGCTACCCCACAATAATACTACTTCAATATGAAGCAGGTAGTCACCACCATGATTGTGGCTGTATAGCTAACGGGCAGTTTTGAGACAGCGCTCGCTTTCATGAATTCGGTCTTGCGCTACTTGTCTATTTCATGACGGCGCAATCTTTCACAGCTTTGGAAAGACCCACATGACATCACTGGCCTGGCAACACAAAAGAAAATGCAGGATGTTTGGTGTAACTGCAGATCAATGTAGCTGTGATAAGTAGCCATCCAAGTCCTGAAAAAAAAAATAATACACCTGTTACTGACACAGTATAAGATCTTTGTTGACAATGCTTCCTATGCAAATTTAATCTTTCCCAGGTAGCCAAAGAACATTCTAAGCAGGGGTGGACTGACCATTTGGAAACTTGGGCACTGCCCGAGGTCAGTAGGGGGCCCCATGAGATGCCCCTGGTACCTTTTTCATAGGCTTTTTTGAGTTTGGGCAAGGACACAGGGGCCCCACGATTGCCCAAGGGCCCCATGAGTTGTCAGTCCGCCTCTGATTCTAAGTCAGTGAGCAAACCGTTCCTCCCAGCCGAGCCATCTTTTACCACTGTCAGTCTGGTTTTTGCTATAACTGTCACCTATGCTTGAAAAGGGGCCAATCTCAGCGTAGAATGCAGGAGGCTGTTCTTCCTCTAATGCAAACTCTGGTATTCATTTCAGACTGCGCTTCATGTTTTTCCTTCTTTATTGGACCAGTATTTCCAGATTCTCCTTAACCCTTTTGTTGCCAGAGTAGCAATGTTTTTGCAATTCTGATGGCCAAACTAAAATTCTCCATTTTGTTTTTTATGTACATTCAATAAAAGCGCACAAGTTGAATTCCAGGTTTGCACATACCATCTGTAAGCTGGAAATCGCTGTAGTAGGCACCAATACTACAGCCATCTCCACTAGCTTGCTTACTAAACACAAGAGGTTGCGAGCTTTCATCTTTCACAGAACACTTTTGCAATAAATTCAAATGATTCTGATTGGATGAGGCAGGTTGGATTGTCACAAGCTCCACCTCCTTCAATCAGAAAATATTTTGCATTCATTGAGAAAAGTCAAAGCAATTTCTGAATGATTAAAAAAGTGCAGCGCTATAAAGTATATACTCCAGTCCAATAATGGTAGATCAATAGGAAGATAGAATCACATTATAAATAAATACTAATTATGCTCCAGTCCGGTAAAAGTAAATATAATAAAATGATAGTAAAATTAATATAAGTAAATTGGTGACAGTTCGTGATGAGTGATTAATACAGGAGTTGCTAGTGACTTCACAATCCAGTGGTTTGGTGATAAACAGTAAAAATACGCACTCACCAGATGCGTATCTTTTAATATGCATATAATAAATAAACCAGAGGTCCCCCTCAAAGGATGGGATGGATGAGCTGGGCCATCTTAACGGACTCTCTTTCCTATGGATATTGGGCAGCCAAACAGCTGTCTCCATCTTGGTAATGGACAGGGTACTGGGCAGCTTACAGCGGAACGTGCGTTATCCTCTGGGTTGGTGTCACGTTACAACTGGTGTCTTGAGACTTGGGCTTTAGAACAGATGTTAGCTCACCAGGGATGGCCATTCCTTTCTGATGAAGTGCTATCGCACAAAACGTGTTAAAGGGGCCCTCACGCCGTGATGTCTTGCTGCTGGTAACTGGTATCGGTCCGGTGGGCATCCATTCATTGTACATTGGTTAGTACATTTACATTTACCCATGCTGAACAACATTTATGGTTTTTCTTGCCACGTGGATTAATACATTCCAATTTTAAACTACTACACTATGAACAATTGTTTGTTGGCTCCCTGGTGAGCTAACATCCGTTCTAGAGCCCAAGTCTCAAGACGCAAGAGCTGTAGCATGTGACACCAACCCAGAGGATGACGCACGTTCCGCTGTAAGCTGCCCAGCACCCTGTCCATTACCAAGAGGGAGACAACGGTTTGGCTGCCCAATATCCAGAGGAAGGAGAGTCCGCTAAGATGGTCCAGCTCATCCATCCCATCCTATGAGGGGGACCTCTGGTTTATTTTATGCGTATCAAAAGATACGCATCTGGTGAATGCGTATTTTTACTATTTATCACCAAACCACTGGATCGTGACGTCACTAGCAACTCCTGCATTAATCACTCATCACGAACTGTCACCAATTTACTTATATTAATTTTATTATATTTATATTATTTACTTTTACCAGACTGGAGTATAATTAGTATGTATTTATAATATGATTCTATCTTCCTATTGATATACCATTATTGGACTGGAGTATATACTTTTAGAGCTGCACTTTTTTATACATATGTTTATGAGGTTTGTGTTTTGGTTGCCTTTTATGTGCTATAGCTGCTACAATTTGAAGCGCTCACTGATTTTACTTAAATTTCTGAATGGTACCCCTTTTGACAATGCAGCAGGGAAGTTGCGTGTCACAGGACCCAGAAGCTAGTAGCTTTAATAAATAAATCAGAAAGCATGAACTTTGAAATTGGGAAAACTCATCAAAATGTGTTCCTGCCTGCTGTGATTTGGAAAACATCCTGTACTCCAGAGTGCAGTACTTCCTCAAATGCAAGTCTAGAAAGAGGTCTCCCCAGGGACAGGGGGTGCCAGATTTATTTTTCATCAGGAGCTACACTGAGCACAATCTGCAATCTACCATTACCTCTCTCCCCCCCATTTTGGTCTCAAGATAGATTTGTCCCCATTTATTATTAGAAAAGTAAACAAACAACTTGAAGACTGACATGCTGGGGTCTGCTGTCCTGCTCTGGCATGGCAAAGAAAAAACAGAAACAGTGCTTAGTAGTAACTATGCTCACCAATTTTATATGTGGATATTATTGCTTTACAGCACTTTATAAACAGTACGCAGACATCCAGTTTACCTTTGCTATGTTGCCGGTATAACCTGGAACTGATGCAAGATAACCTTCCTGAAGCCAAATTCCACATAGCTGGTGTTTTAGTATTAAAACATTTCTAGAATAAATAAAAGTAATAATAATTATAAACTATTCAAGCATAAAAAAGGTAAATAAAAGTAGAGCCTTCATCTCTGCAAACAAGGCATCTCCACTATTCTAAAAAGGACAATAAAAAGTGCAGACCACCAGATCCTTGAGAACAAAAGTAACAAGCAAATGACTAAAGAAACTATGAATGAGAGGGCAGGGAGTGGGGCTACATGACAATTCAGTCTCGGAGGAGTTACAGCGGAAAGTGAAACTGTGGTTCACTTTGCAAAACCTATTCATATCCAATATATGAAAGGTTGATATAAGCTTTACCTTATTTACTAATTTCAGCGTACATTCACTTTGCTAAGTAAACAGTCTATTATTTTAGTAAATAAAACCCAGTTCCTGAGACCTTACTCAGTATAGGTCTTGAACTCTTTTTGGGCTTTTAATGGTGGCAAAAAAAAAAAAAAATAATCTTAAAATGGAATGGACACAGAGAATATATCTATTGTATAATACAGTTATATATAAACTTTGTTCTTTTAAAAAAATAAATACATTTTCCAAAAAAACAAAAACAAAAAAAAAAAAAAACTATTTTTTTGAAAATGTATTTATCTTTTTAAAAGAACAAAGTTTATATATTACTCTATCATAAATGCTTCTACCTTTTGTAATTTTTTTCCCTTAGGTGCACACTGAGCATCGTTACATCACCCCAGTCAGGCACATAGGATGGACATGGACTTTGAACCCGAAAGACCAGGTAAGGTGTGCCATACAGCTCCTTGGTTGTCCAACTGGGTGACCCCGCCCTTTGTTTACTATAGCGGCAGGGTGTATGACAGCTCCTTCACAGAGCTAGAAAGTGAAGAAATAAAAAAAAAAAAAAAGGACAGCAATTGCATTTAAAAACCGGCAATGACACCTAGCGGCAGTAAGTGAATGAGCTTATCTGTATACACTGCTCCCTCCTTACACAGACTGCTCCCCCTCCCTCCCCCTAACAAAGAGGACCTATCACTTATATGCTATCACATAGGGGACTGTTGGTCCCCTATGTGATAGCAATAAAATCATATATTAAAAAAACAAAACAAAATGGGAAAAAAAACCAAACCAAAAAACTGACTCTCACCACCCCAACATTCGCAGACACTTCGGTTTTCGGCCAAGTGCATCCTGAATTTTCAGTTTTGGCACCAGAATTTTTATTTTGGTGCACTACTATATTTTAGTCATCGGAATTGTTTTAGTTGTACTGGAGATTTTAGCCGACTAAGATACATTTTAGTTGACTAAAATCTAATGGGTTTGTAATGCATTATTTAAGCATTTCTCTAGAATTTCCAAACTCATTCTATACTCCAGGAGTACAAATCTAATAACATTTATATATATGGTATTAAGGTTTGAACATGTACTACAGGCATTACCAGAATATATTACCAACATTAAATATGAATTTCAACAGCTTAGTAGATGCCCCCTACTTATTCTTATGCGTTACTGTTAATTTTGAAGTCAAATTTCGGTTTAGTTTTAGTGATGGTCTTGACCAAAATGCCATTTTAGTTTTAGTCGTATTGTAGCCATCTGAATTGTTTAATTCAGTGTAAACCTACACTTGAACTATGTTTGAAATTGTGAGACTTCACTTGAAATCACACAATTTCAAAGCCTGTCTGTGCAACTTGGCTGACATCTGTGCAGCTTCATGCAGATGTCTATGCAAGTTGCATCCGAAGTTGCAGAAACGTATTCTCTCTCCCCCCCCAAATTGGTGGGGCACCGCAAGGTCGGAGTTGCACCGCTTTGAATGGTTCCATTGACACGAGGGTGCGACTTATTACATGAATGCAACTGTCAAATTGCATGAAAAGTCGCACCAGTATGAACCAGGGATTAGCCGTATTTAATTTAAAATGGTTTTAATTTAGTTGATAAAAATGCTGGTAATGGTATCTGCCTGTTTTGAATGAAATCATACAAGCTGCCCAGTTCAAAGTGGCTACACTTGTCATGGATTTATAACCCCCACCCCCCAAAAAAAAAAAAAAAAAAAAAAAAGGGTACACAAATACTGCCATAAAAAGATGAAGGTATGAAGGAAAACACTTTCATGTGGAAATATAGTGTCATTTCCATTTGCTGTAAAATTTCCTGTGAAAATTTCCTTCACTTTTCTTTGTGGATAAAACGAAGATTTAGATGTTAGCATTCATACACTTACTCATCTAATGAATTTTCGGAACTTGTAGATAATTGTGTCCACCACTTCTTTACAATTGCTTGAAGCCAGTTAAGACCAACTATTACATATCTGAAAAAGACAAAACCGTGTTATCAACCTGCACAATTCGGTTTTGACAATCAATATATTTACATGAGTTAAATTCATTATAGAATAAATATAGTGGTAAAGCATTGGATCGTTGATTTGAACGTGCCTATAACTGGAGGGAATGATCCTGGTGAATAACTTGCACATGTCTGTAAACTACATCATGGTAGCAGAGAACACTACTGACTAGATATATGGATTCTTGGTCAATTACAAAACAAATCCCATTCAATTCAAGATTTCCCTTTTGCTTGACTGTGACACAAAACGGACAGAAATTTTCTAGCAGACTTCAGAAGAGGATCCTCAGTTACGGCAGTAGACTGGTAGCCATCCTAAAAAGAATCTTACTGTGTCGGCCACTTCTTCACCTCTTTGGCAACACCAACAGAAAAGATCTCTGCCAAGACTACCAGTGTATCATAGATCACAAATATCAACTAAAATAGAATTTTTAACTTGCCATAAAATCCTGCTCTTGGAGTACATTAGGGGTTAAGGCATAAAGCATTTAAGTGCTCTGGGTTATGCTGCTGCCTTCAGATTAGACGCTGGCAAACAAAACTAAGGGCAGCCCAGTGCAACTCCTCCCCCTTCCAGCCTGCTTTAGTTCTGTAGCCAGCATTAGTAGGAGTGGATGATGAGAAATGTCGGGGAAGGGGGGAGGAGTGTCTCTTAGGAAGTCAAAAATCCTATTTTCTTAATCATACATCAAAATGATACAGGAAAAAGTATTAAGGTACTTTGGGACATCCAAAAGCAGTTCAGCTGAGAGGTGGGCAACAATGAAAGGCTCACAAGCCAACAAATTTTCAAGAAGAAACTTATGACTGAAGCCAGCATTAGCTGAGGCCTGAACATCTACCTGGTAAAACTCAACAAATGTGTGAATAGACAGCCAGGTGGTGGCTTTGCATACCCGAGAAATAGGTGTACGATGCTGAAAAGCCCAAAAAGCAGCTACTGATCTAGTGGAGTGCATTTTGACAGGGAAAGTTGGAACCTTGCTCCTGAGGTAATAGGCTTAAATCAGAGATCTCCAAACTATGGCCCTCCAGCTGTTGAAGTACTACAAGTCCCATCATGCCTCTGCCTCTGGGAGTCTTGCCTGTGGCTGTCAGAGCCTTGCAAGGCCTCATGGGGGATTTTCTTTTACTTTCACCTGCAATGGGAACGGTAAACAGGACAAATTGAGAGGGTAAATCTCCCTAATGGGGGCACAGAAAAGAACAACAACTGACAGGTGTTCTAATCCCCCTCCACACTATACAACTAAAACAAGGTTTTGCCTTTAGTTATACTTTAAGTCTTCCAAATCAGAGACTTGCCTGATGGAAGTGAGGCAACAAGAAAGGCAACTTGTGAGTAAAGGTAGACCAGTCCCTAAGAGATTCAAATGCTGGTTTCTGAAAACCCAACAAACTAGACTGAGATCCCACTGAGGTACTGGGGAACATACAAGAGAGAATGTGAACAGCACTCTGTATGAAAGCCTTTGAGGAATGAGAGCAAGGTGGTTTGCGAAAGAGAACTGCTAAGGTTGATATTCGACCCTTGATGGTACTCAAGGCCAAATATGGGACTGGTCCCACAGGGAATTTCCCAAGGATAAAATTTCCTTGCCTCAAAAGAAATAGGTTTTCCAAATGAGATTGTTGACTTTGCAAGAAGTTTATTTCACAGCTTTTAAGAGTGTAGGAATAACTGAATTTGATAAGACTCTTCTCCCCCAGAACTTCGGCTTTAATATCGAGGCAGGTAAAGCCAGAGAAAAAAAATAAAGCAGGTTGGTAAAACATACCCTTGAAACAGCAGACCTGGATGATCTGGGAGAGCTCATGAAAAGTCTGACGGAGTCCACATACCATGTGCTCCTAGGCCAGTTCAGTGTGATGTGAAATCACAAAGGCCCTCCATTTCCATCCTAGAGAATAGGCGGGGAAGAGCTTCACAGGAGGAATGGCACATATCATATGGAACGGACACCACAGTCACTGTTGCAGTATAAAAGGCTTACGATCCCTGGATCTGAAGACAAACCACCTCAGTTTGTTGAACCTGGAAGCCAGGAGGTTCACGTCTGTCACACCCCTCCCCCCATCTGTGGCAGTGGGCTTGAAGCACATAGCTGAACTCACAGTTGAGTAAGCTATTGGTGCAAGATCTCTTAGATGGTACATTGCAAGCACCAAAGAACTGTTAGTAGCTCATAAGCTAGCAAGGCCCAGAGCACCACTGCCCTTGCGTTTTTGGAAATCCCTCATTTGCATATTTGGTATATTAGATCACAAGCAGTAATCACAAGAACACTGCAGGAACTGGAGAGGACAATGCTGTCTCTGACCCAGTGACTGTAAGGCAGCAGGAAAAAAACACCTGAAACTCAGGCAAAGATACAGATGAGGGGCAGCACATGTGAAGGGCGGGGTGTAAGCGTGGCCCTTAGAAGGTACAGCAAATCTGAAACATACTGTAAATTGTGCTGGCAAAACAAGTGTCACAAAACTACACAAGATGCAAGCAACAAACACAAACGTGATAAGACACCAAAATCTTATGTTGCAGCACTGCAGACCTTGCGACAAAATAAAAAAATGCACAACTTATGTTTTGGCACACAGTATAACTCTTGAAGGGAAAGTGAACACACTCAGAAGAGAAGCAAAAGTAAGCAGCAGCTTGCTTCTTTCAGAGAAGGTCTATAGACACATAAAACCGAGCTCAGGAGCGAGCCTGCACACCTGCCCCGATAGGAAACAGCTTGCTATGAGACAAACACAGGGGAGAAGAAACCAAGATCGCTAGCAGGGGACTACAGAAGAGGTTGGGGGCTACATTTTAAAATAACAAATGCCTAAAAGGCAGTAGCATAACAATGTACCTGACTAATCCTGTACATGCAACATGCAAATTTAAAAGGGAACCCCACACACACACACACAGCGTTTTTAGCTACCTTTCTTTCCCTTTTTCTATCTCCTTGCCTTTGGGTGGTAATACCTTACATCGAAGATCATCAGAGATATGTTATAGTATGACAGCCTCTGTGTTACATCTGGTATTTGGTTCAATCAAATTATTTCAGCTGCTCTTACTGCATTAGCAGTTAAATCTGTTGGTGCTTGTAAAGACAAAAAGGGAGGGTGTATGAAGGGGTTGTCAAAATCATGTCCACCGATTTAATTTCATGTTATAGTTTTTTAGTGTTTTAATTTATTAAAACAGTCATTTAAAATGATTTATAAAATTATTAACACCAAATGTATTACAGATTAATTCCTGCTATCAATTAACCCCTTCACACCTAAGGGTAAAAAAATCTTAATGCCCAAAGCACAATTTTGCAACTTTGACACGTGTTAGTAAACCGTACATATAATCACTGTGTATCCAGGTGAATTATACCTTGTTTTTTTCCAGGACAAATTGGGCTTTCATTTGATAAAAGGATTATGAATATCTCCTGATTTTTTTTTTCATTATTAAAAAGGGAAAAAAAACAAACCGTCCCAAAACAGAATTTTTTTTTTTTAAATGTAGCTGTACATTTGTGGTTACTACCCTAACCTACCAACAAAGAACGCAAAATAAAGTCTCCTGCTTCTGATGATCGCAGTGATGTCACATGTGTATTTTATTTGTTGTTTGTACCCATAGTACAGCCCAGAAACAATAGTGCGCATTTAGCTGCTTTTTTTGTCCTACCTAAAACACTGCATGAATACCAATTTAAAACTAAAAAAAAAAAAAACCTCGCCAAAATATTCTGACCCTTACCCCTTACTTGACCCAAACACTAACCCTGGCACTGACCTAGATCAAACCTTAATCTAGGCATTTTCTTTTTATATTTTAATATTTAATTTTACACACTTTGTCTCCTTTCAGAGAGAAAAAAAGATACAATGCATCTCTCTTCTCCATTCAGAGAGAAAACACAGGGGAGGGCTTCACAGTGACTGATCCCTGATAGCCAAGCAGAGGCTATCACAGCGATCAGGTGACCCGGAATCAGGAGCTTTGGGTCCTGATCGTTAATACAGGACCTGGGGCTCACGGCGAGACCTCAGTCTCTGTGCTGAGAGCGCACCGTGCGGTGCACTCCTAGAACATAGGGTGATGATCAAATATGCAGCCCCATGGCAAAGAGCCCAGTGCATTGGGGCCGCATATTTTTGTGAGGTCGGCATTAAAAGAGTTTAAACAGAATAGGCATATCTTTGGGAAAAGCCAAAATTAGCACCAGTAAGTCCTCAAAACAATTTTTAAGAAAAGCCGAAAACATAGGCAACAGTAGAATCCAACCGAAAAAGCTGATAAAGAACTCAACTGTCTACAGCCTGAAGGGCATATATCGCTGCAAAGAGAAAGAGGAAAAAAAAAAAAAAAACACTTTAAAAAAAAACTTGAAAGATTTTTGTCCATGGTGAACAAATTTTCAAGGATGGGGCTGAGAAGGAGCATTTTATTACTGTTTGTTAACTTACTGTAATCGAAGTATCTAGTGTACATGTTCATATCCTATGTAGGCTACACTATACAACCACTTAGAAGTAATGTAAGTGACCATCAAAAGGGAAAAATCGAAAAAAGGCTCAGTGTGCTAAAACAATTTGCCGTTAGGCTCCATTCACATCTCAGAGTTTTGTTTTGCAGGGAGAATCGCCATGTTTCTGTTCATGATCTCAAATGCTCTACAAAACTGACAAGTGGCACAATTGTTCAGTTGTCATTTTCAATGGCATCTAAAAACGCAGTGCAATTCTCCAGCAATTATTAAACCACATACCTCAAAGCTTGTCGCCTCAAAAGAAGCTCCTGCTCCTTTTTCAGCGACAAGCTTAGGGAGATGTGGTTTGTCACAATTAAATGCACAACAATCACAGCAGAACCAAACTTGCATTTAGGTGCCACTGAAAATGAATGGCACCTGAAAAATAGTGGTGTGAATTGTCAGTTTTGCAGAGTGTTTTGGGATCACAGACAGAAGCGTGGAGACTGACGCTATAAGCAAGGGTGTGCCAGAAAAGGCTCACAAGTAACTTTTCTAGAAGTTTATCTACATGGCCATAAACAGATATGTTTCACCAGCTGTGTTACTAAAAACCATTCTGGATATTCACACTAAACACCATGTCCCATTTTGGGCTAAATGATGAACAAAGGATTTTTTTTTTTTTTATTATGAAACTTTTTTTTTTTTTTACACTAATGCATATATACAGTTGTGTTCAAAATAATAGCAGTGTGTTGAAAAAAGTGAATAAAGCTCAAAATCCTAATAGCTTTTATTTCCATACACACAAATGCATTGGGAACACTACACATTCTATTCCAAATCAAAACATGAAGAAAAAGATTTCAAATGTGTGTTGTTCCTCCAAAAAAATTTAAGAAAAGTGAATATTAGACTGTTCAAAAAAAATAGCAGTTTGTATTCTTCTTTACAAACTCAAACATTCACTATATAAAACTGAAAAATGTTTGAAGATTTTGCTTTCCTTTGAATCACTTAATATTTAGTTGTAGTCGCACTGTTTCTGAGAACTGCTGTACATCTGTGTTGCATGGAGTCACCCAACTTCTGGCACCTGTGAACAGGTATTCCAGCCCAGGATGATTGGACTACATTCCACAGTTCTTCTCTATTTCTTGGTTTTGCCTCAGAAACTGCATTTTTGATGTCACCCCACAAGTTTTCTATTGGATTAAGATCCGGGGATTGGGCTGGCCCCTCCATAACGTCAATCTTGTTGGTCTGGAACCAAGATGTTGCACGTTTACTGGTGTGTTTGGGGTCGTTGTCTTGTTGGAACACCCATTTCAAGGGCATTTCCTCTTCAGCATAAGGCAGCATGACCTCTTCAAGTATTCTGATGTATTCAAACTGATCCATGATCCCTGGTATGCGATAAATAGGCCCAACACCATAGTATGAGAAACATCCCCATATCATGATGTTTGCACCACCATGCTTCACTGTCTTCACAGTGTACTGTGGCTGGAATTCAGTGTTTGGTGGTCGTCTGACAAACTGTCTCCGACCACTAGACCCAAAAAGAACAATCTTACTTTCATCAGTCTACAAAATGTTGCGCCATTTCTATTTAGGCCAGTCAATGTGCTCTTTGGCAAATTGTAACCTCTTCAGCACGTCTTTTTTTTCAACAATGGGACTTTGCGGGGGCTTCTTGCAGATAGCTTGGCTTCACATAGGCGTCTTCTAATTGTAACAGTACTCACAGGTAACCTTAGACCTTCTTTGATCTTCCTGGAGCTGATTGTTGGCTGAGTCCTTGCCATTTTGGCTATAATATCCATTTGAATGGTAGTTTTTCACTTTCTTCCACGTCTTTCAGGTTTTGGTTGCCATTTTAAAGCATTTGCGATCATTTTAGCTGAGCAGCCTTTCATTTTCTGCACTTCTTTATAGGTTTTCCCCTCTCCAATCAAGTTTTTAATCAAGGTACGCTGTTCTTCTAAACAATGTCTGGAACGACCCATTTTCCTCAGAATTTCAGAGAGAAATGCACTGTAACCAGCATGTACAACATTTGCTGCCTTCCTTCCTTAAATAAGGGCAATAATTGCCACCTGTTTTTCAAAGAATGAATGACCTCACTAATAGAACTCCACACTGCTATTATTTTGAACATGCCCCTTTCAATTAGTGATTCAGTTACACAGAATCAGCAGCATGCATGTCATGACTGTTGGGTCTGTTGGATTTCTATTACTCTACTACACCTGCTAGTAAATTATTTGCCATGTAGAAATATCATTTCTACCAAAAACAGTGATTGATCAGGTTAGTGATGTCTGACTGTTATTATTTTGAACACAACTGTACATTGTATTTAATACTGTCAAAGTGTCATCTATGGATGTTTTTGTTCACAATATTGATTGTATGAGTACATGCGGAAATGTGTAAGATGATCAAATGTTTAATATTAAAGTTAGAGTATATTGAGCTCTGAGCTTAGATAATTTAGGTCTTGGCACTTTGTGCTATTGAGAATATAATACAGTGGACGAAAGCCCTTCTGAAAGTCTGCCTATCGCTAGGTTTAATACCTCAAGCATACAATAAGTGAAGTCAGAATTCAATCAACTCAGAATTTTAGAAAGAAATATTGGAAATGACAGTCAATGGATTACTTTTTAATACATTACGTTTTAGATGTCAGATAACTTCAGTAATGTGCATTTTTTCCCCCAAATCAAACATACAGCTATCAGATCAGTACAAACTAAAGTGGTATGAGACCCAACAACAGTTTGTATACTGCAGCTTACCAATTCTTAACTAGGGTGGCTGTGTTAGGTTTCTTTCCTTAATTTTCATCTGGCTACCTAGCCATTAACTCTTGCTTTTCAACAGAACAAGCTGTCCAGCAGATGTAGATGTTAGGGGATTAGTAAGGCATTTACTAGTGACAGGGGTGCGAATGATCAGCTTTAATTTTTTATGTTTTCCAAGATTTAAAAAAAAAAAAAAAAAAAAAAAAAAAAAAAACACACTTGTTGTAACTGCTGGAGTTTGGCATCAATTTGTTAGTGCATCTAACGCTCCCCTCCCCTAAGACTGACAATAATGTTGTCCAAAAAGGTATCTCTGTTGCTCCTCCATCCAGAGTGGAGGCACTCTAACAGTGGAGGTGTGTTACTGGCCGATCACCAGGGGAAAAGCCTAAAAAAAAAGAAAGCCAATGCAGCCACCCCAATTAAGGATTAGAAAGCCGAGATATATACAAATGTTATAGTTCTGGGTTCAATGTCGCTTTAAATATTTTGAGATAACTTTATGGAGCCACTTACTCTTCAAATTTGCTCTTCAGTAGAGACTTAACCAGCGGTAACAGGTCAACACAACAACCAATTGAAACTGAAGCCTTGTCTTCCTGTAAGCTGCAAAAATATTTAGGAAAGTTAGGAAAATAGTGATAAAAAGATTTTTCGTTATACGTTATAGAACACCACCAACAAATTTATGTTATTTGCTATGTAAAAATAAAAAAAAACACACAATGATGGGTGTCTCATGTTAGGATATTCTTACATCAGTTTGAACTCCAAGATTTAGTCTGTACACTACTGCAAGCATTTTAGCCCTGAAACACAGTTCAGGCTCTAGTACAGTAATGACAGTGGGTTGCTCACTCTCCTCCTTGTCCATGAAAGAAAAAAAAAAAAAAAAATTGCTTTATAGTAACATGTTACACCCTAGAGGTGTAACATTACAAAAAGGTGAACTTCTACTTTATTACAATTTAATTAATAAAATAATGTTAAGATTAGCACCTCCATTCATCATGATCTGTCCCCAACCATGCAGGTACCGAAACAATACAGGTGCATACAGTGCTGTGTTCCGGCAGCAGGATGTGGAATTCCCTCCCCACTCCTTGGAACAAAATTGAATTGGGCTGAGCACTGCTCAGCCATTCACAGGGAGAGTTGTGTTTTCTGAATAAAGTTAAAGCACAACTAACCCCTCCTATCTTTTACAGCCAAAGAAGCAGTCATCATGGCCTTTATTTGATCTGCAGCTGTCAAGGTGCTGGTCATGTGATCAACTATGACAACAACCATTTGATGGCTTATTGTGAGTTAAAGCGATACTAAGGCATAATTTTTTTTTTTCAAAGAAAATAAACGTTCTACTTACCTGCTGTGTGCAGTGGTTGTGCACAGAGAAGCCTGGATCCTCCTCTTCTCATGTCCCCCGCAGGCTCTCCTGGACCCCCCTCCTGTTGGGTGCCACCACAGCAAGCAGCCTGCTATGGGGGCACCCACTGCTGCGTGTGTCCCCACAGCAAGCAGCCTGCTATGGGGGCACCCACTGCTGCGTGTGTCCCCACAGCAAGCAGCCTGCTATGGGGGCACCCACTGCTGCGTGTGTCCCCACAGCAAGCAGCTTGCTATGGGGGCACCCACTGCTGCGTGTGTCCCCACAGCAAGCAGCTTGCTATGGGGGCACCCACTGCTGCGTGTGTCCCCACAGCAAGCAGCTTGCTATGGGGGCACCCACTGCTGCGTGTGTCCATTCACCCTTCCTCTCTCTTCTCATTGGTTGTGATTGACAGCAGCGTGAGCCAATGGCTCCTAATACTGTCTCAGCCAAAGTCTTGGGATAGCCAAGACTCCAGTGCACATCGCTGGATCAAGACAGGGCTTAGGATAGTAATTGAGGGGGCTGTGGAGGCTGCCACACAGAGGTTTTTTTTTTACCTTTATGCATAAAATGCCTGAAGGTTAAAAACCTTGAGCCTATAGAAGCACTTTAACATAAGCACACAAGTAACTGTTATTCAAGGCATTCTTTGAATTTATATTTCAAATCTGTTTATTACATTTTAGGAGTGGAATTTATACAGTTTGAGCCAGAAAACACAATCATCATAACATTCGTAGGGTTTACAGATAGAAGTAGTGAAGGAAAAAAAAAACAAAGTAATGCACAGTGGCCAAATAAACATTGACAGACGTTGTCATGATTTGACCCAGAGCAAAAGTAACAAATATAACCGCACAAAAACCAATGTCATAAACTTAGCAATCTTAGTAATGGAAGGTCATTAACTATTTTTAGAAAGATGGCAATCTATCTTTCTGGTGATGTGTTTCCCTGCTAGGCTCCATGTACACTGCAGCTGACAAACTCACTTTCAGGAGCTTTTCTGTTTTTTTCAGCAGCCCCTGAACTCTCCCTAATGTTCTCCTATGTGTCCATGTACACTATGTCGTTTACAAGCAGTTGAGTTTACAGTCGTTTCAGGAGTAGATTTTATCAGCGTTTCAAATGCCAAACGCTTGTAAATGCGTGTAAACGCGGCTAAGTGCTTTTGGAAAATTTGTTTAACTCTTCCATTTCCAGATGCTGTTCAGAGCCTTTTTTCATCATGAAAAATGCATGCAAAGCATTTTCCCCGATACTCAAATGGACCTGGTACACCATACTTTGAGGTTTCACATGAAAGAAAATATGTTAGACACTGCTCCAATAATATCTGCACAGAAATGAGCTGGAACACATCCAAACACCACAAAAAAAAAAAAAAAATAAAAAAGGAAGGACAGGTAATCTCAACAAATGCTGCTCCTTCTGCACTCTCCATTTCTCTCAAAATGTCTGAAATAGTTAATTTTTTTACTGTTTTTCAGTGCATTCTGGAAGGTCTCCTGAGATTATCTTTAAAAAACACTTCTAAAAACAGAAACGCTCATAAACATGGCTAAACAGACATTTTTTTAACCTACGTTTACCAGCAGTCAGTTTCCATCGTTCAGAAGTGTCCTGTGTACATGGAGCCTTACTGAACAGAGTAGATTGAATGTCCTAATCCAAAATCTAGTCACTTTGTGGCACTGCCACCAAATGTGGACCATGGTGGCTAGCTGGCCAGAGTTTCTGAAACACTGGGGAAAAGCCTGCATATTCAACTTCGCTATGCTAGTCAGGACCATATACCATCGTAGCAACTTTCTGTAATTAGACCCTATCAAAGCTGTATTGATAGAAATCAGAGAGGTTGTTTAAAATGTCTTCTATGGTCCCATCAGACATTAAAATCTCTCTCCCAAAGCTCCATGTAAGAAAGCTTATGGTCCAAGCCTTATTAGAATTAGTATTGTAATATGACCCTTCAACTAATCCCTGTCTGTGAATTGTGGCAGTGCTGAAGGACTGACCCCTGTGGCTACTGTATGATATTCGCATTCTCAATTTGGTCCAACTTGCACAATGTAATTATGCAATAAAGATCATACTTGGAGTTCAGCTTATTCCAAGAAAGTACCTAAATGATCAGGCTCTCTTAAAGAGACAATACCATGTATGTTCTCATGTAAACTAAATAACTTTATTTTTCAATTACACTTTACTATGAAAGCCAATACAATCATACAGTATTTTTTTTACATACCTTTAACCACTTGCCTACTGGGCACTTTTACTCCCTTCCTGCCCAGGCCAATTTTCAGCTTTCAGCACTGTCACACTTTGAATGACAATTGTGTGGTCATGCAACACTGTACCCATATTATATTTATAATTTTTTTTTTAGATAGACAGCTTTCTTTTGATGTTATTTAATCACCACTGGGTTTTTTTTATTTTTTGTTTAACTAAAACAAAAAGACTGAAAATTAAAAAAAAAAAAAACGTTTTAGTTTGTTATAAAATTTTGTAAAAAAAGTAATTTTTCTCCTTCACTGATGTGAGCTAATGAGGCTGCAGTGACTGATGAGGAGGCACTGGTTGGTGGCATTGACAGGCATCACTAATGGGCACTGACAGGCGGCACTGATTTGGCATTGCTGTGCACTGTTAGGCACTGGTATGTGGCATTGATGGGCACTGACAAGTGGCACTGAAGGGGCTACTCTGATTATCAGGGCACGGATCATCAGTGTAGATGTCCCCTCTGAGGAATGCCGATTACCGGCTCTCCTCTCCTCAAGCACTGTCAGCGTGAGGAGAGGACTGACGATTACTGGCATTTCCTTGTTTACATGCGATCAGCTGTGATTAGACACAGCTGATCACATGCCAACGCTGACGTCACGGCTCTTTACTCTGATCGGTGATCCACTGTGTCCCAGGGACAGCGCACCACCAATTGCCGTGCCCCCCCCCCAGGGGTAGCTAGAGTGCATGCACAGCTAGAGTGGGAAGACGTCATATGATGTCCTCCCAGAATGACAGAACTGCATCCGGTCCGTCATTTCCTTATATGGCGGCGGGAGGTGGTTAAAGTGATTCTAAGCCAAGAGGTTTTTCTTTACCATAGTACATTCTTTGAGGGGTGGAGCCAGGAGAGCTGGTGGGTGACCCCAGAAGAGCCATTGCACAGCGCAGGCAAGTATAACATGTCTATTAATATTCAAAGCTTTACAATCATTTTAATCCTTCAAACATTCACAATTTCCAATATCTAAAGTAACTACATGCAAACATTTTTTTTTTGGATTGAGTAAGGGAGAATATTTTTTTGCCATCTGTGTCTCATTGGGGAGATTTCCCTTCACTTCCTGTCCCATAGCCAAAACAGGAAATCCCTTCAAAGTAAGGAAATCCTGTTGTGTCACTCCATTGGAAGATTCTCCCTCTATTAGTGTATTGATGTCAACCCAATCCTTGGGACACTCTTACTTACGATAAGAGTATAAAGGACGAACAGAGAGTAAATCGTCCTGATGAGGGCACAGACAGCAATAAAACCTGAAAGGGTTTTTAATCCCTCTCCACTCTACCCAAAACAAAAACAAAAAAAATGTGCATTTAGTTACAAGTTAGAAGAGAAGAAGCCAGTACAGTAATTCAGCATTTAACTAAAAGTTACCTGTTTGTAAGAACTGGAAGACAATCTGCTATCACTCCTAAATCCTGCATCCTGCAGAAATGGAGGGAAAAAACATTTTTTATTTGCATGACTGTCTAAATTCTAAGTTACAATAGAGAAACAGCTAAAAAAAATGTAAACCACAATAATGAACTTCTCTTATTTGCCTCCCTTTGATTTGATAAATATATCACGGAAAATGTTTTGTTCTGTTCGTTAAGTGTATCGATTGTCCTAGAAATTCAGAGCTGTACTGAGTTCTCTAGAAGTCCTCCTAATCTACAAAATTATTACTTCCTACACTGTGGAGAGTAAGGAGAATGAAAGATGACTCAGTAGCTTAAAGGGTAACTAAACTTTTGTGAGGAAAAAAAAAATAATATATAGACACAAGCAATATTTTAACTTGGATTAAAAGGGAAACAACATTTTTAGCAATAACTTTCTGTAAACGTTCTTGCAATATGGCAACCTGGAGGTGTCCTGTACACAGCTGGTGTACGAAACGTCCCCGAGATGTAGTTTTCTGCGTGTGTGATTGGCTCATGGAATTTCCCAGAAGTCTGCACTAAGATACAAGTCAGATTTTTAGGCATCCTCTACAACAAATATCTGTTTTGGTGAGATGCTCAAAAAGGGTTAAATCACTTCAAAAAGGAAGTCAGATCCTTATGCTGTCCTCATAACAGCCCTGTAAGTGCATCAGCTGATCAAAAAAAGCCACTCCCATTCAGAATTTGTCCTGCACAATTCAGCAACAAAGTGCTATTCCTTCGAAGCATAAACAGGCTCTGTAACAAAGTTTTAAAATCTATGCGATGTACAATAATCACTTAGCAGGAATTGCCTTTTTTTTCTAAACAAAAGCGGAGCCACTATAAGGGCTCATTTAGACGTGTCAAGTAATTTGAGTGCCCATTAATGCACATAATGCGTTATGCTGTATCTAACAGCGCATCTTTGACATGTTTGCACTGTGTTAACGCTTGCCAGGCGCACTCTGCCTTAGTACAAGAATCAGTAACAAAGAAATCTCGCCTAGTAACACTTTAACGCATCTCAAACATGCTGTAAAGGGGCGTTTGTGGCATATGTAAGTTTACATGGACATCAATGACACTTGGAGTCAATTTTGATGAAACACCAACGAGACAATGTGAACATTGGGCATTGCAATGCATACAATTTTGACAAGCATTTGTGGATCTTCAAAAATGCTCATGAAATACCTGCTAGTGGAAAAGCCTAACAACTGGGAAGAACAAAATTATTGCAATTTAAAACGAAATTGAAGTACATTTTTTTTAAATAAATGAGATGGTAATAACAGAACTTGCATGCACTTTCTGAATTTCCTTCTCAAAGTCTCATATGGCCGCTCTGCCAGACTCCTGTTATGTTGATGCCCCTTGTGCCCGACGGGTCCTATGGAGTCCTGCAGGAGTCTCCTCTATGTGCATGCTCCCGTTCGTTACACACAGCTGTTCATAGCACTGGACAGTCTGTGCGAAAGGGACACTGAGCCAAAGCCATGACTCTCCTCCTCCACAGTAGCAATTCACAGCATTGGAGCCACTGACGATTATCATTGTGTTGGAGGAGAGGCGAAAGTGGGGCCCTGTGTTCTATATTAGAATTAACGATATTGCTAAAAGTATTGGTTGGCCTGCATTTACACGCACATGAAGGTTAATAGCATCCCATTCTTAGTCCGTAGGGTTCAATATTGAGTTGGCTCACCATATGCAACTATATCAGCTTCCATTCTTCTGGGAAAGCGGTCCACAAGGTTTAGGAGTGTGTCTATGGGAAAGTTTGACCATTCTTCCAGAAACGCATTTGTGAGGTCAAGCACTGATGTTGGATGAGAAGGCCTGGCTCACAGTCTCCACTCTAATTCATAGCAAAGGTGTTCTGTTGGGTTGAGGTCAGAACAGGTTAAGTTCTTCAACCAAAACTCGCTCATCCATGTCTTTCTGAAATCGCAGAAGGCTGCCCACAAGGTTTAGGAGTGTGTCTATGGGAATGTTTGACCATTCTTTCAGAAGCGCATTTGTGAGGTCAAGCACTGATGTTGGATGAGAAGGCCTGGCTCGCAGTCTCCACATGAATTCATCCCAAAGGTGTCCTTTTGGGTTGAGGTCAGGACTCAAGTAAAGTTCCTCCACCCCAAACTTGCTCATCCATGTCTTAATGGACCTTGCTTTGTGCACTGGTGCATAGTCATGATGGAACACGAAGGGGCCATCCCCAAACTGTTCCCACAAAGTTTGGAGCATGAAATTATGTCTTAGGGTTTCCTAATACTTTTGGTAATATAGTGTGTATCTATCTATCTCTCTCTAGATCTCCTCCCTTCCATCAATATCACTTTTGAGGTCACAAAAATTGTCATTTTGCAAAAGTAAATAAAGTATTTAGACTGACTGGGTTAAAAATCTTGCTCAAACAAGTAAACAAATCAATGCAAATCAATATTAAATACCTGACTAAATAGGCAACCAGTTCATTCACACTGTGCTTCTTCCAAAATGTTAGCGCTACATTTAGCCTGAGATTCCTGCTAAAGAGGACCTGGGACATTATTTCATGATCCTTTGAGACCTGCAAAAAGATCTGAAATCGTTACACAACTACAATTCACAATAGTGTACAGAAGCAACTCACATAAGTTTCATGCAGTAATCAATATTGAATGAAAAAGGAAAAAAACAAAAAAAAACAAAAAAAAAACCCCACACAAGGTATTCGTAAACGTAATACCTATAAGAGATCTTTCAAATGGCACGTTTTCTCACTTTAGTGGTCAGCCTACAAATCTTTCCATTTAACATAAAGAAAAAAAATTAAAAAATAAACAAAGCCTGGGTTCATTAACACTTATGTGAAGAACTTTTTTTTTCTGCACTTTAGCAAGTCTCCATAAGGCCTGCAGGAAACATTTGATTTCCATTTGTTCTGTTCACACTACAATGGAGTGGAGAGGTGTAAAAGTTCTCCTGAAGTCTTAGTCCCTGCATTTCTATGCCCTGCAGTGTGAGACCCCACCCATGGCAGAACAAAACACCCCACATACATTGCCTGGGGGAACTTTTGAAAAAATAACTATTTATTCTTTGAGAATGGACATACGCTTACAAAATACTGCACCAACTGATAACATACATACAGTTGCAAGAAAAAGTATATGAACCCCTTGGGATTACGTGGAGTTTTGCATGAATTGGGCATAAAATGTGCTCTGAACTTCATCTAAGTCACAACAATTGAAGAACACAGTCTGCTGAACATAATACTACACAAACATTAGATGTTGCCATGGTTTAATTGCACATAACATGTAAACATTCACAGTGCATGGAGGAAAAAGTATGTGAACCTTTGGACTTAACTGGTTGACCCTCCTTTTGGCAGCAATAACCTCAACCAAACATTTCCTGTAGTTGCAGATCAGACCTGCACAACGATCTGGAGTAATTTTGGACCACTCCTCTTCACAAAAAGGTTTCAGTGTAGCAATATTCTTGGGATGTCTGGTGTGAATCGCTCTCTTAAGGTCATGCCACAGCATTTCTATTTCAATGGTTTTTATTAAATTTTTTAAACAGTATAAACAGAGGCAGTAAAACACGCCCACGCAGGGGCTATCAATTGCACAGATAAAACAAAATGCCAAATAAAAAAAAAAAAGGGGAAAAACAATGCTCTAATGCCAACAGGGCAAAAGGTACGCCCACGCAGGGGCTATCAAAGGCACATAAGTTACAAAACATTAATGTAACTGATTATAACTAAATGCAGCTGTCCTAGTCACACCAAAAACAGAGAGAGAGAGAAAAAGGAAAAGAAAGAAAAAAAAAAGAAAAAAAAAAAAAAAAAAGGGGGGGGGGGGGGGGGGCAAAGAGCAGGGATTCAAGAGCGCCAACACCGAACGCCATTACATCCCCAGACTAGCCGGGGAGAGTGAGGGAAGGGCATATTGCAACCACGGCTCCCATATTTTCAAAAATTTACGTTGGGAGTCATTGCGGATACTCGACATCTGTTCGTTGAGCATCATAGTGGTCATACGATCCCGCACCCCCTGAAGAGGGACAAACGGACTCCTCCAGGCCTGAGCAATTGTTCTAGTGGCGGATAAAAACAGATAGGAAGCCAACTTCTGCTGGTGAGCCAAGAGGCCCGGTATGGGGCAATGAAGCAAAGCATACCGAACATCCCGGCGTATGGAGAGATGGAACAAAGTGAAAAGGAGGCCAAATACACGAGACCAAAAACGAAACAGTCTCGGGCATGACCACCAGATATGCAATACATCACCACGATGACCACAACCCCAAAAACATCGATCACTACAGGCAGGGTTAGCCCGGGCCAACCGAGCCGGAACCCAGTACCAACGAAAATGCCACAGCATTTCAATCGGGTTGAGGTCAGGACTCTGACTGGGCCACTCTAGAAGGTGTATTCTGTGCTGTTGCAGCCATTGTTTTGTTGAATTACTTGTATGCTTTGGGTCATTGTCCTGTTGCATCACCCATCCTCTGCGGAGCTTCAGTTGGCGGACAGATGGTCATACGTTTTCCTGCAAAATGTCTTGATAAACTCTGGAATTCATTTTCCCATCAATGACAACAATCCGTCCAGGCCCTGAGGCAGCAAAGCAGCCCCAAACCATGATGCTCCCTCCGCCATGTTTTACAGTGGGGATGAGGTTTTGATGTTGGTGTGCTGTGCCTTTTTTTTCTCCACACAGTGTTGTGTGTTCTTCCCAAACAACTCAATCTTGGTTTCATCTGTCCACAGTATATTTTGCCAGTAGTGCTGTGGAACATCCAGGTGCTCTTTTGCAAACTTCAAACGTGCTGCAATATTCTTTTTGGACAGCAATGTCTTCCCCCGTGGTGTCCTCCCATGTACTCCATTCTTGTTTAATGTTTTCCTTTTGTAGATGTGTCAACAAAAATGTTAGCATGTGCCAGAGATTTCTGTAGGTCTTTAGCTGACACTCTGGGATCCTTCTTTACCTCATGCAGCACTCTGCGCTGTGCTCTTGCAGTCATTTTTACAGGACGACCATGCCTAGGGAGAGTAGCAACAGTGCTAAACTTTCTCCATTTGTAGACAGTCTGTCTTACCGTGGACACATGAACATCAAGGCTTTTGGAGATACTTTTGTAACCCTTTCCAGCTTCATGCAAGTCAGCAATTCTTGATCGTAGGTCTTCTGAGAGCTCTTTTCTGCCAGGCATGGTTCACATCAGACAGTGCTTCTTGAAACCAGTAAACCCAAAACAGGTTTGTGTTTTTTAAGGGCAGGACAGCTGTCAGCAACACATCCAATATCATCACACAGATTGGAGTCAAGGTTGGCTCACTCCTGGCTCCAATTAGCTCTGGGAGAAGTCATTAAGCTAGGGCCTCACATATTTTTCCTCCCTGCACTGTGAATGTTTACATGTTATGTGCAATTAAACCATGGCAACATCTAATGTTTGTGTAGTATTATGTTCAGCAGACTGTGTTCTTCTATTGTTGTGACTTAGATGACGTTCAGAGCACATTTTATGCCCAATTCATGCAAAACTCCACGTAATCCCAAGGGGTTCACATACTTTTTCTTGCAACTGTATGGTAAAATGTAAAGGTCTGCACAATAAAATCCTTGCATATTGGAAAAAAAAACAACCCATTAATAAATTAGTAAACAATGCACAAGAATGCAATAACACATGGTCAGGCCTTCATAAATTACGGGATTACAGGCTGCTTTGTAGCAATGTTAATTAGCTTCAGCACAAATGACACACTTGCTAAAAATGAATCCAATACATAAAACAGCTCGATTTATGCCGATTAGAAAGTAATACCTCTGTGAAGAAGCTGCTATACTTTGAAGAAGCTCCCTCGGTCTGAGTAGAGCCTGAGTCACTGGAGTTCAATACAAAGGTGTGTCTGTCGTTTTGGAGCTTATCCTGCAGGTTTCCTCCCGCCAACTCATTTTCCTTATTTGCCATTTCACAGTCCCAGCCTTTCAGATGCTGTTTTCTTCTATAGGCAGGGCTAAAGGCTTTCCTCTTGAAAACCACCACTTTATAAAGCTGCTGATTGCTGTTTGTAAAACAAAGACACAAGCTGATTTATATCCCGGTTATTGGAAACAAATGCTATACACCTGATCTATACATTCACCTTCTTCATTTCAACCTTTTGGATTTTCACATTAAACACCAGCTCCAAAATTATAGAAACCCCCTCCCCAGTGTAAAAAGCATCTTCTTATTTTATAAACAGGTCTAACTTTCATTTTATTAACCACTTGCCCTTTAGAGTATTCACCCCCCTTCCTGACCAGGCCATTTTTTTGCAAAATGGCGCTGTATTACTTTTACTGACGTTGTACATAAATTAAATTTATGTAATTTTTTTCCCACAAATGGAGCTTTCTTTCAGTGGTATTTGATCACCTCTGCATTTATTTTTTGCGCTATAAACCAAAAGAAAGACCGACAATTTTGAGAAAACAAAAAAATGTTTTTTACTTTTTGCTAAAAAAACATCCAATAAATTTTTTTATTTTTTTTTGTAATCTAAATTTCTTCATAAAGATAAGGCTAAAATGTATTCTGCTATATGCCTTTGCTTAAAATAAAAAAGCAGCCCAATATGCATAAATTGGTTTAGGTGAAAGTTATAGTGTCTACAAATGGCATTATATATACTGCAATCTAAAAACAAAAAATGTTTTTATACTAGTAATGGCATCGACCAGCGACTTATGGCGGGACTGCGGCTGGCATTCTGACACTAGGTGGAAACTGCCACCGACATCCCCAGTGATACTAACACAGTGATCAGTGCTAACAAAAAGCAAAAGGGGCTAACATCTGGAGCAATCAAAGGGTTAACTGTGCGCATTTTACTTGGGAGACATGCTGTTTTGTATCGCTCTGCTGTGCAGAAAGATACAAAACAGCATTTCCATTTAATAATTTAATTATCATTAATTTAATAATAACAACAACAAGAGAGCTGTGTTTTGTTTATGCACCGGTCTCTCCCCTGTGAGCTTTCCCTAACAATCGCCGAGTGCCAAAGTATAGGTAGCACTTTGTCCCATCTTCCTATTGCTCTCTACGGCTAGCTGTAAGATCACAGAGAAAACCCCTCCTCGCTCCACCGCTGTCCAATAATGCAGCTAGCAAGAAGGTGGCCGATTTTGACAAATGGTATTTTTCTTCATTTCCAATCACCTGATAAACGTCACTGAATGTGGGGGAAGGGGGCAACGACATGTTCGTGGAGTCAGAAAAAACTGCCGTCTGTCGAAGCAGTTCTTTGCTAGCTGCATTGTTAGACTGCCTTGGAGGATGGAGCGCACAGTCCGACCTCACAGCTAACCTTAGACAACACATAGGAAGATGGAACATTAGTATCAAACGTCCTTCGTTTCCCAGGAAAAAAAATGGAATTCTTAAATTACATTCCTTGAAGCACTTTGTAAAATCCTGCGATGTGCACAATAGCCTCAGCATTCCAGGTATTCTCCCTCCTCATTGACTGACAGCCATTGGCTGCCGTTGCTGTCAATCAGTCAATGAGAAGAGAGAAGGGGTGGGGCCAAGCCACAGCTCTGTGTGTTAATGGATATGTGAAGCAGTGGGTGCCCCCATAGCAAACTGCTTGTTGTGGGGGTACCCGACAGGAGGGAGAGGCCAGGAGTGCCAAAGGGAACCTGAGAAGAGGAGGATCCGGGCTGCTCTGTGCAAAACCACTGCACACAGCAGGTATAGACATGTTTATTATTTAAACCCCCCCCCCCCCCCCACACACACACACACCTTTAGAATCACTTTTAAAAAGCAGAACTGCATGAAATTTCCCCCCCCCCCATGCACTGCATAGGTTAACTGCTTATTTTGTCCAGGGGCACACACAGAAAGGCTATCTTATCCGATCTGCCAATCCTCCAAAAAACAGTGCTCCCCCACGTCCAGTGATGGACTGTTCCTGTCGTCCTCACATTCAGAGCTGGTCTATGGACATGATAGCGTCAGGAACAGTCCGTGCCAATAAGGAGAGGGAACGGGTGGGGCCGAGCCACGGCTGTCCATGCATGGACATGCAGAGCTGCAGCTTGGGAGCATGCCTGTTCAGGTGCCCCTATAGCAAGCTGCTTGCTATGGGGGCACACAACAAGAGGGAGGGGCAAAGAGCACTGGCTGGGGACCCAAGAAGATGAGGATCTGGGCTGCTCTATGCAAAACCACTGCACAGAGCAAGTAAGTATAGTAAACGGGTTTTTTTTTTTTAAATTAAATTTTTTATTAAAAATAAATACTAGTATCATTATGATAAAAAAAAGTTCCTCAATTTCACAGAACACCAATTTAATCATTTTGCATCTGTGCTGCTGATCTCCTCAGGGCTCTTTCAGCTACCTCCTGTATACATTTCCTTGCATCATCATTAGCTGCATATGATTGTTCTGGATCAGCTTCATGATTGTGAACCATGCCTGTGCAGTGCGGATGGCACAGCTCAACCAAGTGTATATGCAAGAGAACGAAGAGACAGCTGACATACTTCGTGGCAGAGTGAAAAAGGTAATTTTTTTTTAGGCTAGGTTCACAATAGTGCAGTGATCCGATTTTCAAGGTGATTTTGTGGTGCAACTACAGGGCTACTAGGTGCATTTCGAGAAGTTTTAAATGTGTGTCCTGCTACTGCAACTTATCCCGGCTGTCAGGAATTCTAGCAACGATGAATCTTCTCCACTGACAGAACAAAAAAAAATAAAAAAAATTATATATATATATATATATATATATATATATATATATATATATATATATATATATATTTATTAATTAGTGTGCCGGCCCCCCCCCCCCTCTTTCAAATCCATACGGTCTGGTAAGGATTTTAAGGGGAACACCTCACAAAATAAATAAAAAATGCGTGTGGGTCCCCTGAAAATTATACCAGGCCCTTAACTGAGAATGCAGGCAGGAAAGGGTGGGGGTTCAGGGAATGAGTGAGCAAATGGCCCCCCCAGCCAAAATTCCAACCACTCCCATTGATTGACACTTGCCGAATGCCAGTGCAGCTTCCCCCCAGCTGCTAAGCAAAGGGGAGGGATCACCCAATGAAATCACAAGGTGACTCCACCCTATGATGTTATGACATATGACTATTTCTCCTGAGGTTACCTGTGGGTTTGTCCTTGTATCCCAAACAATTCTTTTGGCAGTTGTGGCTACAATCTTTCTTGGTCTACCTGACCTTTGCTTGATATCAAGAGATCCACAAACTTTCTGCTTCTTAACACGAGTGAGCAGTACTGACTGGCATATTCAAGGCTTTGGATAGCTTTATATCCTTTTCCAAAGCTCCATTACCTTGTTATACAGGTCTTTTGAGTTATTTTCTGCTCCCCACAGCTCAGCATCTAGCCTGCTCAGTGCATCCACGTGAGAGCTAACAAATTCACTATTTATACAAGAACACTTGTTGCAATGTAAAAAATCCCAGATATGGGAAATTAACCTTTAATTGCCATTTTAGCCTGTGCGTGTCACCTTGTGCGTCTGTAAGAAGACCAACATTCCAGGGTATGGAAATTTTTGATAAGGGCCATTTGGGCGATTTCTGTTATTATGATTTAAAAAGGAGCTATGGTAAATGGCTTTATATGATCACTATTCTTAAATCAAACAAATGCAGTTACCATTTTACACCTACCTGTTTTCCAAAGACTCTCCTTGTCCTTGTGAAAGACGGTCCTGTAAAATGTAAACAACATATAATGTAGATGGAAATTTAAATAAGCCTAATAGTTTATTTCAACTTCCTTACAAAAAAAGGTTAAATCTTATCTAAACCCAAACAAGTTTTTTGTATTGTCACTAACCAGTCCTTAGCTGTGGTGGCTAAATTTTTTTTTTTTTCAGGCTAAAGACCATTTTCAACAATTACAGAATATGCCTGTTCACCTTGCCACAAATGCCATGTCCTTGTTACCTCCTGTAAGCTAAAAAGAAAAAAAAATTGGGGAGAAGAAGTTTAAATCTTTGTGATATCGAAGTGAAGGGGTCTGGTGGAGCTCAGTTATGTGGATGCTTGAAAGCCCAAACCCCAGAGCAAGAACTGGAGATAAAAGCAGACTGCCTTTTGCGTATGTCATATATAATATGCTTGAAATAATTACCGACCTTCATGCGAGGTCATACAGGATGAGTGTATCTTGGCGGTGGAAGGATACAAAAGTGGTCCTTCCATGTGATCCTTTAATGTGATGAGCGGCCTCAGTGACCAAAAGCGAGACTTAAAAAAAAACACCCCACCAAAAAACAAACTTTAGGGGAAATAATGAGTAATGCATTTGCACTTCAACTGCATGCATCTCAGATTTTCAGAACGGGTACTTGTGCACGGTTCTGCAATGGCTGTATCCCTCGAACACAGCACATCACAGATCGGGATATGGGCTCTCTGATTGACCCTCCCCATCACGTGATGGCTGTATCCATGGAACGTAAACAGAGACATGTGTCTCTGTAGAAGTGCTCCCCATTGAGCTCAGTATGGGGGGAGGGGGTTGAGAGTGGGGGATGCTGCAGCCTGTTCCAGATTTTCTGTGTAACCGATTTTGTTGTTCAGCTACACAGATTGCAGCCATCCCACACCAGTGCACCAAGCACAATATGTCCACAGTGCACACTAACATCTGTCACAGTGTAGCAATCCACAATCTGTCAGTTTACCAGTATCCTATCAAAATTTGCAATAGTGTCCCATTGCAAAATCAACATCTGTCAGTGTCCCTAATCAACCGTCAACATCTGCCACAGTGTAGAAATGCACAAAAACATCTGTCAGTGTACCAATGTCCCATCTGTCACAGTGTACCAGTTGTGGTGTGATCAGATGCTTTCAAGAGGAGACATCTGGGGCCTAAGAAACCCCAGATTTCTTCATAAAGAGTTCCTTGTGACAATAAAAGTGATTTTTTTTTTTTTTTTCAGCCACCGCCACAACAGAACACAATTGTGGCAAAGACCAGTGAATAAAACCAAACATCAAAACACATGGAATTTTATAAGATGCTAAAGAGTCTGCAGAAAGCTTAACCCTAATTATCAGTGTAGGTGGCAGGTAACTAAAAGACAAACTTTCTTGGCAGGGAAGCATCAGGTTTTTGCCATTTAAAGGGCAACAGCATTGTTTATAAATCATACATATTTTGCAGTGTTCTTGATAAATAGCATAAAATAACTTGTACCTCCTTCATGTTCTGCTTAGGTGAAGGAGAGACCCTCTTTTTTGAGTGATCATCAGTTCTACTGTCAAGCAGGTCCCGCTTATTAACATGGCAGGCCCCTGGTGCCATAATGTACAGAGAATCTGTAATAACACACAAAAGTTGTTTAATGTAAAAACACTCATGTATATTAGGCTTACTGGTCATTTACCAATGCAAATAATGTTGGAGTGTACAGTTTTGCATCTTACACAGCACAGTCACCTAGGTCCTCTTAAAATACAATATACTGACAGTACTTTGCCTGCCATGCAAGCCAAATTCTTCAAAAAGGTCAAGAAAGCTTTATAAGCATTACTAATTACTGGAAGAGGCCCAAAAAAAAAAAAAAGGCATTGCTAGAAACCCAAACATTGCTGCTACTCAGCCCAGACTCTTCTTTATAACACTTACTCCTCATTGTTGTTCTAAAGGCAGAAGGATTTTTTCCTTTAAAATGCATTCTATGCAGTAAAGTTCACCTTTAAAAAACATAATGCACATTTGTTTTCGCAGGCAAAAAAATGATGCATTAGTTATTTGTTGGGAGACTGAAGCATTGCTTCCACAAACTGTGTGTAGCTGTCTGCCCATACCTCCAATATGGGCAGGCAGTTACACAATGACATGAAGTTCAATGAACGGAGCTCAACAGCACCCTGGAAGTTCACTGGAAACTACAAACAGAACTTGCAGTTTTCCCATTCACAGGCTACTGTGAATGATTTTTTCAGACTGACAGCCAGTGGGGGATGATGATCCTCAGCTAGCAGTCAAAATGAAGGATGGGATCATCTGAACATAATATGCTCTAATATGGGTATACAATGTTACAAAACGTGAACCTATCCTTTAAGGTAAAACACCTTCTGTGTTCAGCACCCCCCTTATCTCAATCCAGTGCTGCGCCCGAAAGCAGCAGCTCTCTCCTTTTCCTCACTGAACAAGGAGGCCGTTGTCAAATAAATCCTGTGAGGAAGGAGCAGGTGGCGAGGCCAGACCGCACTCAGTGTGTCGATGGACACACAGAGCCTGGCTTAAAGGATAAGTTCACCTTTCAGTAAAAAATAATAAGTGTACTTTTTTTGCAGGTAAAAAAAAATGTGCATTTATTATTTTTGTCTGCAGGAGCCTGGAAAGCATTGCACCAGCCATCATCAGATCTCTGGTGCCACGCAGGTCTGCAGATGTCAGTATATCCGTTTGATCATATGGGATCTACCCGAAAGCAGATATACTGAGAGGAAGAATGAATGAACTACCACGCTGCTCCACATATTGCTGACACGTTTTATCATGTATATGTGTAAAAAGTATCTTGTTCTATTTTCATTGCTTCCTTTGTGTGAAATACCCCCTGATCCTGTCAGTTCCCCTGCTCTCCTGTTTCAAATTACCATGCCAGGCATGACAGCACACCCCTTCCCAGCATGGTTACTTTTATGGCTGTGCTGGGACAACAGCCTGTCTGCCCTCCAATGATCAGACTTACACATTTCATGGTTACTCGTGGCCAATGACAACAAAACAATGAAAGGCAAAATGAGTGTGGCCTAGGCTGGTGCATTGCCAACATTAGGGCCATCTACCTGAGAGCATTGGAATGCCTTTAAAGTGATATTGGCGATGTTTTATTTAGATACTTTGTTTTTGTATCCTTCTGAGCACTGATCCATGCTTACCTAAGCTGACAGGATTGCTGGATTTACTGAGTTCTGGGGAGGTTTGCTTGAGCCCTGGGAGAGTCCAGCTGCATTTATGGAGTCCAACTGATTTGATTAAAAGGTGCAGTACGGAGGTGGACACACCCCTGGCTGACAAAGGAAAAGCTGCAGAGCACCACGGCGTGATACTCTGCACGAGGCACTGGGGGGTACAAATCAAACCTGAACTCTGGAAAGAATGTCATAAGCAGCCAACTCCACCTTCCCAACCCATAGCTTCCTATCAGCAGACATGGAGGCAGGTGAGGGGAACTTAAAGATGCTGCACAGGCACCCAACATCATAGGTTAGGAGGATGTGGACAGGCAGCCCTACACAGGTTAAGGGCTTGTATTTGCATCCTTTGGCTTTTAACCCCTTGATGCTGATGTCACAAATATGCGGCCTCACAGAACTGGGCTTTTTTCCGCATATTTGCATACCTGTCTTTGTGCTGGGAGCGTGCCGCACAGCGTGCTCCCAGCACGAAGACCGGGGTGTCACTGAGAGCCCCAGGTCCCGTTCCAACGATCGGAACCTGGGACGCCCGATTCCAGGTCACATGATCGGTCTGATAGCTTCTGATTGGCTATCACAGTGATCAGTCACTGTACAGCCCGACCCCTTGTTTTTTTTTTTTTTCCTCTATGAATGGAGGAGAGAGACACATTGTAAGCTAAGCACAAAAAACAAAAAAAACCCTGAATGAATACATGCCATTCAGGTAAATGCTTGCTTATAGCAAAGTAATTCTTTGCTATAAGCAAATTGTGTAAAAAAAAAAAATAATTATATATTATATATTATATATATATATATATATATATATATACATATACATATACATATACATATACACACACATACATACATATATACATACTGATCACTTCCCCAAAGTAGTACAATGTTAGTATGGTAACATTATACTACTTTGGACATAGTGAAATATGAAAAAAAAAAATAAATAAAATATTTTTTTTTTTTCACACTGTCACCAGTCAGTGTCCCTGATCACCTCCATGCCAGTTAGATGATGACGCTGTACTGCACTGGTGACAGTATGTCAACAAAAAAAAAAAAAAGTGAAAATAATTTTTTTTATTTTTTCATTTTCCGAAAAATGACAAAAAAAATACAACTTAAAAAAAAACTCGCCATGCCTCCTATGAAGTACGTCGGACTGTCTACTTTGCAAAAAGTGGTCATTTGGGGGATATCTGTACTGTTCTGACATTCTTGGACCTCAAGAAATTAGATTGGCCGCCAGTACTTCAGGATTGATCAATTTTCAGATCTATACCATAGTTTGTGAACTCTATAACTTTCCTACAGACTAAATAATACATCCCAATATGGGTTATTTTCACCAAAGACATGTAGCAGAATACATCTTGGCCTAAATTTATGAACAACAATTATTTATTTGCAAACTTTTATAACAGAAAAAGAAAAACTTTTTTTTTCAAAATTTTCTGTCTTTTTTGTTAATTTAGCAAAAAATAAAAACCCCAGCGATTATTAAATACCACAAAAAGAAAGCTCTAGTTGTGTGAAGAAAATGATAAAATTTTAGTTTGGGTACAATGTTGTATGACCGCGCAATTGTCAAAGTGTGAGAGCGCTGAAAGCTGAAAACTGGCCTGGGCAGGAAGGTGTAAAATTGCCCGGTATTGAAGTGGTTAAACACTCAGCAGAAGCGCAGTAAATAAGGTGCCAGCCCCAATGAAAGGAAAATATATATTTATTCCTTCAGGTTACCCTTGCACATGAAAACACTTGGGTGCTCAGTACTAGCACCTGCCAAATAATGCACAGGTGTCTGTTCCAATCACACACGGGCTTTTTGCTGCCTATGTGTGAGTGGGCAAATCTGTCATCTATTAGCTCAGTTTCCTGTTACAAGTTGTGTTAATATCGGAATTGTTTGTTTTGCCTTTTTCACAGACGGACGCTACGAGATATCCTTTAAATTATTCTGGGGGTTGTGTTTCCTGTCCGGTGGGCAGATTCATCCTTCCAAAATGTGCCATCCTGGAATATTTCTGGAAACCAGATTCCCGGGTAATTCTGATGGACCAACTTTTAAACTGTCCGAGTCACTGGTCAAGACTCAACAATAGAGATAAATAGTCATTCAAGTAGTTCATCAGCAACTGATTTGACAGCATGCTTGTCCTGGGACTATGACTAATACAGACACAGCCAGGCATCTAGCATTTCAGATCAAGGCCTGTAATAGCAGCTCCCATACTTCAAAGCAGACCCTCACTATTTAACTAGTTCAGCTCTTTGGATGTACTACGTATATCCAAAGAGTGAACCTTTAATCACAGGCTGATGGCTGCAGTATCAGCCATCAGATTGTGCGGGTTTTGTTAACGAAAGCAAAAAAGGAAGCGACAATGATTCCATCACTTCAAGTTTCAGATCAACCATTTACTGGCCACTATAGCCAGGGGACAAATCTAACACCAATATGTGCTTGGTTAGATGATGCGAAAGGCAGGGGAAACATTTGGGTCTATGAGACCCCTAATGTCTCCATAAAATGCTATCACATGGGAGTTTGTACTTATAAAAATTACCCCTCTAATAACAATCTAGTAAAAGTAAATTAAAAAAAAAAAAAAAAAAAAAAAAAAAGTTTTAAAAAATAAAATGTAATAAAGATAAAAAAAAACCTGCCATAACCACACATGCACAAATGCTAGTCCAGGATGCGCACGCAAATGTAAAGCACAGTCGCACCACAAGTGTGACATATCCCCGCAGATGTCAGAGCGAGAATAACTCTAGCACAAGAGCTCCTAGTCAACTCAAATGATGAGCAGTAAAAGCTTTTAAAGTGTCACCTAAGGTGATTTTTCGGCACCATAGTATGTTGCAATATCACTGAGGGCACGATTTTAAAACTTGGCATGTTTGGTATCTATTTACTCAATGCAACCTCATGTTTTATATTTTAACCAAAAAATGGGTATTATAAATGGCACTAAAATTAATTTTACTATATATTTTTCTGAACATTTGCGTTTAATACACAGCTGAGCAAATATCATGTGACATACAAATTTGCAACACCTTTTTATTTTACAGGGCCTCAGCTTTCAGAAAATATATAATGTTCTGGGGGTTTAAACAATTTTATTGCTAAAAAAGTAAGATTTTTTCATGTATTCAAAAAATAAGAAAACATTACTCTGGAGCCGAACTGGTTAAAAATAAATTTCTTAGTTCCATCCCCTTCCTCTTGCACAATTAGGCAATGTTCACCCATACTTAGAAATTTTTACTGGGAGTTCACTTTTAGAAGCATTTTACAACCATATTTAGGGTGTTAACATGCTCTTCTGCACCCACCTCCCACCATCAGTGCTCCCCTCTCTGCGAAGGCGGGGATTTGTCTCCCTATACCCAATGTGAATTTTTGAAAACGGTGCAGCCATGTAGGGATCCACCCACAGTGCCATGTCATTCATTTTCCTGTGAACTAAATAGACTACACGTACAGTCAGCCATTGTGGCTAATGGCTTGCAGTTTTCAATGAACTGCAGATGCGCTGGTGAATACTCGTAGTTCATGGATTCCTCCTGCAATTCAGTAACAGTTTACTTTCTGCCCATACGGGCAAACAGACAAGTCTGCAAGAGCCTGAACCTGCACCCGCAATTTGCTGATCATGAGTGCACTGCTTTACAGTCTCCTAATAAAAATAAACACATCTTTTTACCTGCAAACTTATCCTTTAACTACTTGACCTCCGGAAAGGTTGTACCCCCGTCATGACCAGATCATTTTTGCTATTCAGTACTGCGCTACTTTGACAATTGTGCAGTCATGCAACACTGTACCCAAAATAAATTTACGTAATTTTTTTCCCCACACTCAGCTTTCATTTTGTGATATTTTATCAACACTGAGTTTTTTAGAATACAAAGAAACAGACCAAAAATTTTTAAAAAACAAAAAAAATATATGTTCTACTTTGTTATAAAACATTACCAATTAATAATAAAAAAAATGTATCATAAATTTAGGCCAAAATGTATTCTGCTATGTCTTTGTTAAAACAAAATCCCTATAAGTATATATTAATTTGTGTGTATTTTTGAAAATATAATTATGTACTGACAGCCCATCTCATTTCTTGGGGCCCTTAAAATGCCAGGACAATACAAATGCCCCCCAGCTAACACCTTTTTGGAAAGTAGACACTTTGAGGTATTTAATAAGAAGAAAGGCAATTTTTTTGAAATTGTATTTTTTTGTCACAATTTTTTTTTAAATTAATTTATATCATTTTTTTTTTTACAGTCATCAGGAGCGACGCACTGAGTGTCCTTAACCTACAGCAGGCTAGATGACGTATGTGATCCAGTCTGCCTGTGCCACCCACACTAAATTTACTGTGGGTGGGCAGCAAGTGGTTAAAGAGGAACATCAACCTCCCCATACCATGACATGCCTCTTTTCTCTAGGGATATGCCGCAGCACAGTCTCATGCTGCCATGATTATCTGGCCTCGTTCACACAGGTAACGTTTACCTGCAGAGATGTACAGGTGTTTAGTGTATCCCCATGCAGGCAGTCCCCCTGAGTTCACATGGGACACAGCTGTTGCAAAGACAACCGCTGTGTCCCAATATGACACTTGTGTGAGTGCGGATGAATGGCCCTGAACACAGACAGTGGAAGTTAGGTCACGCGCACAAACACAGATGTCATATGGCCACAGTGGCCATGTCCTTGCAGCTGCTGTCTCAAATGACATGAATGGGACTTCCTGGACAGAGATACATGGAACATCTGTGCATCCCCTTGTGAGTAAACATGAACCTATGAAGGATGCCAGAAGATGATAGCATGGGACTGGGTGTGCCACATCTGCTGTGTCCCAATATGATAGCTGTGTGGGCGTACGGCCCTGAATGCCAACAGTGCGAATTCAGTCACATCCACCCACACAGATGTCATATTGGGACAAAGTGGCCATATCCATGCAGTCACGGTGTCCCAATGGACATGAATAGGACTGCCTGCACAGGGAAGCATGGAAAACCTGTACAACCCCATGTGGCTACAAACCAATATTCCCAAAGCATACTTCCCTAAAAATGGCTTAAGGGTGAGTGGGTGGGTAGGTAGGTAGGTGCTGTAGCGATGGCCAGCTGAAGACCAGAAAGATTTCAAGGCAAGAGCTATATCACCAGCACACCAGGGAACTCCATAAAAGGGTCCAGTGCTTTACTGAACGTTCACACGACGGCAGACGATTCAGTCAATTAGGACTCCTCATCAGTCATGCCACATCACCAGCTGGATGAAGAGGTTCTGCGTGGCTCCCAAACATCTCTATCTTCTAGATTGTAAGCTCGAAAGAGCAGGGCCCTCGATCCCCTCATGTTTTACATTGTGTTGTATTGTTATTGTTCTGTCTCCCATTGTAATGTACAGCACTGAGCGAACTATTGGCGCTTTATAAATACTGAATAATAATAATAATAATCTTCTGCCGTCATGTGATCGTTTATTATAATTCCTTTATTTAAAAATTTTTCTGGTAGGGTAGCCAAAAATCATACAATATAAAAAAGGTACTCAGAAGCTACAAAACATATGACAATAAATGAGCCAAGTATAACAAATAAAGGAGCAGCATTATGGTGTAAACCACAAGAGGCAACAACATAAATCAGTTATGTGGTCACAGTTTGGCCCCTTAGTGGCTAAGAAGGCAAAGTTCTAATCACAAGCAACCAGCTGCACAGGCCATATGGGAAACCAGGGCATCCCAAAATCAAGAAAAGGGGAAAGGAGGTCCCACAGAGAGATCTCAGGTAGCAGACAGAAGCATTTCCGATATAGAACTCCCTGCAGATTGGGAAACCAACGAGGGAGACTATGGATACACAGGGGAGTCGGAATAGGAAGAACAGGGTGCAAGGAAAGGAAAAAAGAAATGAAAAAGGGAAGAAAGAAAAAGGGAGTGGAGGAAAATAAAGAAAAAGAACAACGGAAAGGAGGAACAAGGCAATGAAAACAGAAATGGGGGAAGCAAACAAACCAGAATGCGATATGAAGGAATATAAAATTTGGAAGAGACCAACGGAGAAAGGAGCAGCAGAATAGAGCGGGTCAGCTCTCTCATCCAGGGGCCACGGAGAACCAAGCAAAACCGTTCCCAACTAGACAGGACAGGGCCCCCTCACACCAGCCCAGAGGGAACCTGGAGAGAAGAATAAGTATAGACAAAGTATTGCCACGGTCTCCAGGTGTCTCGAAAAAGTTGACCCCGGTCATAAAAAGAAGCTGGGAGGTCCTTCATGTCCTCGCAGCTCAATGACTTTAGTAAACCAAAGGGACCTCGTAGGCGGGTGCAGAGAACTCCAACACTAGGGAATGTAAGCTTTAGCCATGTTTAACAATTGAATCATCAGGGAGGCCTTACACTTTTTAATAGGGCGGTCCATAAGGCGCAATAAACATGCCTCTGGTCACTATCTGCCAAAAAGGTTTGATTTAAGGGCAGGCCTCTGTACGGCCATAAAGTGGAGCTTCCCAGTGGGAAAGGAAAGTAGGTGTAAAGTCATCCTGTGGGCTGATCAAGGCTGAGTAGAGAATAGGAAGACAATGTTGGATAGGTTCCTTCTTGTGACAGATACTCTCCAATGCTGTAAGAAGGAGACGTATCCCCGGGGATCGGGACCATTGCCGAAGAAAATGGCGGAGTTGTAGGCTGTTCCAAAAATCCAATGGAGGATCCGCAGCCATCAAAAGAGCAGAGGGGGCGTGAATACCTGGATCCAGGAAATCAAAAAGATGGACGCGCCCCAAGTCAGCCAAGCATTGCAACTGGGGGTCATCCAGTGGAAATTCAGGGTTACCCAAAACAGGAAGCATGGGGGAGGGCAACGGAGAAAGGGAGGAATTACGAAAAGTCCCCCTGGACACCAGCAGAGTGCTACTGAGCGTAACATGGTCCATCAGGGCCCAAGGCAGTTTTGACCAGATCCAAGGCCAGCTTATGGCCATGCCCCGAGAGTCCTCCAGCTTCATTGCCACCCAGAGTTTCATCTCCGCATGGCAGTGCCAATCCACCACCCTCGTCAGTTGAGCTGCCCTGTAATAGGCCAATCATCAGGGAGACCCAGCCCCACCGAGCATGCATCTTTTTGAAAAATAGGGGAGGCAATCGAATTGGAGGAGCCTGGAGAAGATAGAGGATCCAGTTATAGGTTTTCGCAGCTGGCCCCATGAAGACGTGCATGTAATTAATCAGGCAGGTGGGGGGTTGTAATGGGCTCTTGCAGCCGGCCCCATGATGATGTGCATGTAATTAATTTATCGGGAGGGGGGTGTTGTGTTATGGGTTCTTGCAGCTGGCCCCATGATGATATGCATGTGATTAATTTATTAGGGGGGAGGGAGTGACGGGGTGTTATGGGCTCTTGCATCTTGCCCAATGATGATGTGCATGCAATTAATTTATTGGGGGGGGGGGGTGACAGGGTGTTATGGGTTCTTGAAGCTGGCCCAATGATGATGTGCATGTGACTAATTAGTGGGGAGGGAGTGACAGGGTGTTATGGGCCCTTGCATCTGGCCCAATGATGATGTGCATGCAATTAATTTATTGGGGGGGGGGGGGGGGAGTGACAGGGTGTTATGGGTTCTTGAAGCTGGCCCCATGATGATATGCATGTGATTTATGGGGGGGGGGGGGGGGGGGGGGGGTAAGGTGGTAGTGACGGGTTCTTGCAGCTGGCCCCATGATGATGTGCATGTAATGAGTTTATGGGGGGGGGCATTATGGGTTCTTGAAGCTGGCCCCATGACGTGCATGTACTTAATTTATTGGGGGGGTAGTTGCATGTAATGAATTTTTTGGGTGTTATGGGCTTTTGCATCTGTTCCATTGTGATGTGCATGTAATGTGTTATCAGCGTTGCTGTAAAACATATAGCACCCCCAATGATGCAGTACAGCGCCCCCCAATGATGCAGTACAGCGCCCCCCAATGATGCAGTACAGCGCCCCCAGCCTTCTGGGTTGGGTGATGGGGCATCTCAGGAGGCTGCAGGAAGCATACACATCACTGTCACATAGAGGTCTTCCCACCACCCCAAAAAAGTAAATAAAACCATCCAATTAGGCGAGGAAGGAGAAGTGAATGGGGAGGGTGAAGAATGAGGAAGAAGCCCTGAGAGCTGAGCACTCCAATATATAGGAGACCAGACAAGTCCTCCTCCCCCTCCCACCATGACACCACACTCTACCCTCCCCGGCCTACTACACCCCGCCTGCTCCCCACACACTCCCACCACTGTCTTACCGGGTCATGGCCCCGCCGCTGGATAACAGTCCGCTACTACCGAAGGGAAGCACACTCCTACCGACACACACCGCTCACTTCTCACGGCTCTCACCAACAACAAGCTGCGCCATTCAAACAGCGCCGCGCTGCCTCATGGGAAAGCGCAAACTGCTGTCCATCACAGGCTTACCATGCATGGTCGTGATTGGTCGGTGTCGCTTTGGGGGCGGAGTAAGACTTCAATAGAGAACATTACGTAAGGACGCCTTCACGTGACGGCTGTTATGTCAGCGAACGTGCTGTACTTCCGCATTGGAACGTGTGGGCATTGCTGTGCGTCCTGCGGGCTGTGTCACACCTTTATAGCTCGTGACGTCAGCCCTAAGCGCAGTTCATGGCTTTTATTCTTTATGTAAGGATGAGTCAATGTTTTGTTCCTTTACTGCACTCTATGGAATGTAAATAGTACAGAGCTGGAGGGTTCGTCACCAGCAGTTGTCCATCCACTGAACGATGCTGAACATCTCCCAGTCTGTGGGCTCGGTCCATGAAATGTTCCTTTAGGCTCCATTCACACTTGTGCAACTTCAAAATCAGGCTATTGTTATTGCAACTTTACAGTGCGACTGCCGTGACTTTGGCTTTGACCAAAGGATTATTGCACAAGTCGCATGTGTAACATTCAGGTGTGACTTTCGAGGGTTTACATTGAAGTTTATGGCCCTCAAGTCGCATGAAAGTCTGACCAAAGTAGTGCAGGAACTGCTTTCAAGCTGCTGCAATTTGAACTCGCAGAGATATGAATGGTACTCACTGGGAAACAAGGGGTGTGACTTGTCATGCGACTTTGGACCCCAAAGACAGCTAGGCATGAAAGGAAGCCATCCATTGTATACAACTGTCATGTGACCTGCTGTGATTGGTCAAGGCAGGTCACATGGTACTGGGAATGGGGCTGGTACACAGATCTGTCATCGGCCGTTTCCGAGGTACACTGCCGGTGACAGATCTCGCCACAGTGTGGCCCTGTGGGCACACGCATGGCGCGATCCGGGAAGGATGTCAAATGACGCTCTCCCGGAGGGACGAAGTGTTTGCCCGGCCGTCATTTGACTATAGGTTGGGCAGCAAGTGGTTAAATACCTCATCCCTGGACCAGTAATTTAACTCATGCATCTACAGTGGGGCAAAAAAGTATTTAGTCAGCCACCAATTGTGCAAATTCTCCAACTTAAAAAGATGAGAGAGGCCTGTAATTGGCATCATAGGTAGACCTCAACTATGAGAGACACAATGAGAAACAAAATCCAGAAAATCACATTGGCTGATTTGGAAAGAATTTATTTGAAAATTATGGTGGAAAATAAGTATTTGGTCAATATCAAAAGTTCATCTCAATACGTTGTTATATATCCTTTGTTGGCAATGACAGAGGTCAAACGTTTCCTGTAAGTCTTCACAAGGTTGGCACACACTGTTGCTGGTATGTTGGCCCATTCCTCCATGCAGATCTGCTCTAGAGCGGTGATGTTTTGGGGCTGTCACTGGGCAACACGGACTTTCAACTCCCTCCAAAGGTTTTCTATGGGGTTGAGATCTGGAGACTGGCTAGGCCACTCCAGGACCTTGAAATGCTTCTTACGAAGCCACTCCTTCGTTGCTCGGGTGGTATGTTTGGGATCATTGACATGTTGGAAGACCCAGCCATGTTTCATCTTCAATGCCCTTGCTGATGGAAGGAGGTTTGCACTCAAAATCTCACGATACATGGCCCCATTCATTCTGTCCTGTACATGGATCAGTCGTCCTGGTCCCTTTGCGGAGAAACAGCCCCAAAGCATGATGTTGCCACCCCCATGCTTCACAGTAGGTATGGTGGTCTTTGGATGCAACTCAGCATTCTCTCTCCTCCAAACACGACGAGTTGTGTTTCTACCAAACAGTTCTATTTTGGTTTCATCTGACCATATGGCATTCTCCCAATCCTCTTCTGGATCATCCAAATGCTCTCTAGCAAACTTCAGACGGGCCCGGACATGTACTGGCTTAAGCAGGGGGACACGTCTGGCACTGCAGGATCTGAGTCCCTGGCGGCGTAGTGTGTTACTGATGGTAGCCTTTGTTACGTTGGTCCCAGCTCTCTGCAGGTCATTCACTAGGTCCCCCCGTGTGGTCCTGGGATTTTTGCTCACCGTTCTTGTGATCATTTTGACCCCACGGGGTGAGATCTTGCGTGGAGCCCCAGATCGAGGGAGATTATCAGTGGTCTTGTATGTCTTCCATTTTCTAATTATTGCTCCCACAGTTGATTTGTTCACACCAAGCTGCTTGCCTATTGCAGATGCAGTCTTCCCAGCCTGGTGCAGGCCTACAATATTGTTTCTGGTGTCCTTCGACAGCTCTTTGGTCTTCACCATAGTGGAGTTTGGAGTGTGACTGTTTGAGGTTGTGGACAGGTGTCTTTTATACTGATAACAAGTTCAAACAGGTGCCATTGAGACAGGTAATGAGTGCAGGACAGAGGAGCCTCTTAAAGAAGAAGGTACAGGTCTGTGAGAGCCAGAAATCTTGCTTGTTTGTAGGTGATCAAATACTTATTTTCCACCATAATTTGCAAATAAATTCTTTCCAAATCAGCCAATGTGATTGTCTAGATTTTTTTTCTCATTTTGTCTCTCATAGTTGAGGTCTACCTATGATGCCAATTACAGGCCTCTCTCATCTTTTTAAGTGGGAGAACTTGCACAATTGGTGGCTGACTAAATACTTTTTTGCCCCACTGTATTTATTTATTTCCTTTAGTGAATTGACTTAACACCATTGTAACCACTTAAGGTCCGCCGTATAGCAGTAATACTGCTACAGGGCGGACTCTACGCAAAATCACGTATATCTGATTTGTGCACCCGCCTTGATCACGAGTCGGGGGCACACATGCGCCCGCCGACTCGGTGGTGCCATGATTTGGTGCCCAGGCGATCAATCAGCAGATTCAGGTCAGTGATGTTCGTCCTGGATCTGCTGATTGATCCCTGGCCTATCATGCATCATCCTGTACCTGTGTTTACATTTACACAGTTACAGAAAATGATGCAATCTTCTCTTCCTGGGCACATTCCGTCTCAGAGAGAGAAGAAAGCAGATCCACGTGAGTAAAAACACTGCACAATTACAGTAAAAGCACTGATAGGTCACATTTGTTCTCCCGTTTCCCCCCCAGTTAACCCCTTCACTGCCCTGTCACCAGTGTCACTAGTACAGTGTATAGATTTTTTACTGATCACTGTATGTCACCGGTGACTTCAGATACCGTTAGTGTCAGTTAGCATCCCAGATAGCATCAGATTGCCCGCCACTACATCAGTCATCACATTTAACCCTTTGATTGCCAGGAACATGCTCACAGACATAATAAACCTCCTCAGGCCTACGAAGGTGTGCGCATGCTCTGAACGCGTGCCATCTTGGAAACTTGGTCCGTGCTGTGACGCCATCCCAGTGAGCCTCCCTGCGCCTCTCTGCTACTCCCCGAGCCCTGGACACCACTGGAGTGGCGGGGATACACCTAGAGTGCCGCACAAGATGATCTGCTCCACCGGACCACCATTCCTCATGACATGCCTAATATTATCTACTCTTGTGAGTGCATTTTATTATTAAATTTGCCTGCTTTTTATACCATCTACACTTAGAGTGGCGCTGCTGTCTCTCTTTTCTACCTGCATATAGGAGTATCTACAAGCTCTTACACCCAGCTGCCTCCTCCTACAAGCCCACATACCCATAAGCCTTCCATTAAAGATGGACTTGGACGATGTTTTCACATGGATCTTCTACTAATATAACTACCCATGGTCTACCCCGTATCCCCTATTGAGTAGATGATCCAGCGCTCCCTATCTATATATTCACAATAGTATAGTGTCCCCAAAAATGCAGCATTAGCAGGATGAGCCCCGACACCTGTCAGCACCTGCGTTTAGCCCCTGCACTTAACCTCCCCCAGCAAGTGCAGTGTCAATAGATTACTTTCACCTGATACATTGCACACAAAACAGCAGTGTTCGCAGAATCAGGCCTGATCTCTGTTAGCACTTGCAGGTAATTTTTTTTGTAGCGGTTCAAGCAGTCCCTGACAGCCAGGTGCTCTTTTTCCTGTGAGTTGCACTATGTACCTATAAATTTAGTGGCCAAAATGTCCAACGAAAGGTACTCTAGTGAAGAGGCCTATAGGATTCTGAGCATGTTATGATGAGAGCAAAGGGGAAGCCTCACTGACAGAATCTGCCTCAGAATACGAACCTGTAGACAGCAACCTAAAAGATAGCTCAGACGATGGAGTAGAGGTCCCTGCTAAGGTCAGGCATACCCTGATCCCAGGTTACTGATATGTTACAATATCATGATGATTCTCATATGCAGCAGAGTGCCAGTACTAGTGCTGCTCTACCTTTTGGTGAACTGGCGAGCACCAGTGGCCTAGTACATCCTGGTCTTATACATACCAGCACTGCAGTATCATTTGGTGATGTGACGAGTCCCATATGTGCAGTACAAGCTGGTGCAGTGGCAAGCACAAGTAGTGTGCCGCAGATACCAAGAATTAGAACGCCGGCGCCTAGAGCCCATTGTGTCCTTCCAGATGTGCTTGCAAATCCTGATTGGCAGTGCACAAATTCTGCAGCACCCGTACTTCCCCCATTCACTGCCCAACCCGGAATTCAGGTGGAAACAGCAAATTTAGCTAATCTCCTTGATTTTTTGGAGCTGTTTTTCAGGGAAGATTTGTATGCATTGATTGTGGATCAAAGCAAAATATATATGTACAACAGTTTATCGCCGCCACCCCAAATTCAAACCTTGCCAGACCATTTGCATGGAAACCTATTACGGTTTCCGAATTTAAAGTTTTTTTGGGCCTAACCTTCAACATGGGCGTTACTAAAAAAAAATGAATTGTGGTTGTATTAGTTCACAGACCCGATTCATCATATGCCTGTGTTCTCTGCTGCCCTGGCCAGGCACAGATATGAGAATATAATGCGATTTATGTATTGCAATGACAACACACTTTGTTGTCCTCGGGGTGACCCTGAATTTGACCCTCATAAATCATCTTAACCAAAGATATGTAGATGTCTATACTCCCAAGCAAAACATCTGTGTTGATGGGTCCCTCATTAGTTTTTCTGGCCACCTTGTATCCAAACAATTTCTCCCCAACAAGCGTGCCAGATATGGGGTCAAGATGTATAAGACCTGTGAGAGGGCAACAGGCTATACATGTAAGTTTTGGATTTACGAGGGAAAAGATAGTTATGTGGAGCTCCCTGGATGCCCAGACTACATGGGGAGTAGTGACAGGATAGTTTGGGACTTGGTGTCATCCTTTTTCCATATTGAGTACCACATATACGTGAAAAATTTCTGTTCAAGAGTGCCACTATTTAGACATTTGTCCAATCTTGGACTTGGCGCATGTGGCACCGTGAGACCTAATCGCCGGGGCTTCCCTTAACGGCTTGTAAATACCCATCTTAGAAAGGGGGAAAACGCTTGCTTGAGAAATTAGGAATTGCTCACAGTGAAGTGGAAGGACAAACGGGATGTTTTTGTCCTGTCTTCCATTCACGCTGACACGACCATCCAAATTGCCATGGCAGCTGGTGTGTTTGAGAAGCCTCTCTCCTCTCTGTTACCACGATTATAACATTAACATGGGAGGGGTGGAGTTCAATGACCAGATGATGAAGCAGTACTTAGTTTCCCGAATAGCCAGACACTGGCACAAAAAAACTAGTTATTTAAATTGGCTCTCTATAATGCTTTTGTGCTTTACAAAGGAACTCAATGCAGTGGATCCTTCCTAAAAATACCAGGAAGAGATCATCACGGCCTTTTTGTATTCAGAAGGTGCTATGGCCCAAACCCCTAACCCAGATGCAGTTAGCCGACTGCATGAGAGGCATTTTCCCGATGCCATTCCTGGAACCCTAACCCAAAGGACACCTCAAAAAAGATGTGTCTGTAGCAGACATGGAATTAGGCATGACACCCACTTTTTTTTGTCCCCCCTGTCCTGGCCAACCTGGTCTCTGCCTCAAGGACTACTTCCGTTGCTACCATACACTAGTGGACTATTAGTATAGGGTACAGAACGGCACAGTCTAAGGCAGCCTTTCTCAACCAGGGTGCCACCAGAGGTCTTCGGGGGTGCCATGGGCAGCATGGCTGTCAGTTGAGCCTAAACTCCCGATCCACAGCCACACTGCACGTTGGCAGTGGGAGCCGTCAGGCAGCTGATCAAAGTGAAAGGAAAGGAAGGGGAGTGTCTTCTGTGCTCTCTGCCTCCCCCTAGAGAGCAGTACCCGGCTGTGTGATGGAAGCTTTAAGGTACCGTAACTTTTTATAGGGCTGTATATGTGTTTATATGTATATATGCTGTGTTTGTGTCAAGCCCGGACTAGGACAAAAAATAGGCCCGGGCACTTTGGACTGAGCAGCCCAAAGCCCGGGGACCCTTTTCTCAACTATGGGTGTAGGATTATAACTTTTTTTTTTAATGGTTGAACAGGATGGACTTTTGTCTTTTTTTCAGCCAGACTATCTATGTAAATATGCACAGTGTACAGACAAAAAAGTACCCAATGGATACCACTTTGAATGAACAATGAGATGATTTGAATGGTTGAAAGTGCATTAGAACAGTGGTCTCCAAACTGTGGCTGGGGGGCAGGATGCAGCCCTTTGTTTGCTTTTATATGGCCCTTGGGCCAATATTCCCCCCGATGTCAGCAACAGTGGGGTATAGTTCCTGCCACTGACACCAATGATGGGGCACTATTCCTCCCATTGACACCAATGATGATACAATCTTCCTCCCACTGATACCAATGATGGGGCACTATTCCTCCCTCTGACACCAACGATGGGACACTGTTTACTCCCACTGACACCAAGACATTTTCTACTCCTGCTGGCCACAGTCTGGTCCTCCTAAAGTTTGAAGGACAGTAAATTGGCCCTTTGTTTAGAAAGTTTGGAGACCCCTGCATTAGAGCATAAGCATGAAAAATTATAAATTGAATTTAAGCACAAACTGAAGGCTTCCTTGTGGAAACCAATGGAAAAAATGATGCTGATTTCACAAATACCTCATACAGCAATGTCAGTAAGGTTTCTCCAAACTAAGAGAAAGGAGAGGCCTAGGTACACAAAGGCAGCCTGTACGTGTGGATACTTTTTTAGCAACACAAAAAGAGAAAATCCTAAAAATAGAAAACTCCCAGGGGGCTCTGTAGCCAGAAAAAAGGGTCAAGAAAAGGTGGTCAAATCTAGACGCATAAACATGGTCAACCCATGGGTGCCAGACCCCCCAAAAAATTGTGGGAATCTGCCAAAATGGCTGTCAGTTTTTCATTACCGTATTTTTCGCTCCATAAGACGCACCTGACCATAAGACGCACCTAGGTTTTAGAGGCAGAAAACAGGAAAAAAAAAATTCTGAACTAATGGACTGCAGACATAGTACAGATGACCAGAGACTGCGGACACAGTACAGGAGATGACCAGAGACTGCGGACACAGTACAGGAGATGACCAGAGACTGCAGACACAGTACAGGAGATGACCAGAGACTGCGGACACAGTACAGGAGATGACCAGAGACTGCGGACACAGTACAGGGATGACCAGAGACTGCGGACACAGTACAGGGATGACCAGAGACTGCGGACACAGTACAGGGATGACCAGAGACTGCGGACACAGTACAGGGATGACCAGAGACTGCGGACACAGTACAGGGATGACCAGAGACTGTGGACAGCACAGAGATGACCAGAGACTGCGGACAGCACAGGGATGACCAGAGACTGCGGACAGTACAGGGATGACCAGAGACTTTGGATAGTACAGGGGATGACTGCTGACCTTTGGGGAGGGGGGGGAGCGGGTACCTGAATTTGAGAGGTATCCGCTCCCACTTCCGCGGAGTTGTTCTTTCATCTTACCTGTTCCTCTATCCAGCCGCGCGCTGTCTTCCCGGCTTCTGTTATGGCGCTCGGCATGACAGCCGGGTGCCCAGTGCGCATGAGCGAGAAGCACTTGCGCTTTGTGATTGGTCCGGCGGCTTCTGGGATCTGTCATATGTCCCAGGTGCCGCCTTACCATTCACAAAAAGCACCGCTTCTTGCGCATGCGCACTTGACACCCGGCTGTCATGCCCACACTACAGAAGCCGGGAAGACCGCTCCACTGGATAGAGGAACGGGTAAGATGAAAGAACAACTCCATGGAAGTGGGAGCGGGTACCTGTCAAATTCAGGTACCCGCTCCCCCTCCCTCCCCAAAGGTCAGCAGTCATCTCTAAGATCCCGCTGTAGAGCTGAGGGGCCGGCCCGGTATTCTGACACGGCGGCAGTGGGAATACCGGACCGGCCGCTCCATATTCGCTCCATAAGACGCACTGACATTTTCCCCCCTTTTTTTGGGGGAAAAAAGTGCGTCTTATGGAGCGAAAAATACGGTAATCATAATATCATTCATGCAGTGCTTTACTGCTTTGAAACTAGGGGTAGTATATTTCTAAGCCCTTGCTATTATAAGTTTAGAATCTGTGAAAAATGTTGGCATTCTGAACGAAAAGGGGAGTCTGATGGTTTGTGTAGAAGGGCTTCATACGGGTGATTAATATAAAGAGTGAAGCATTGTTGAAGCAAGGCATAGCGTCTCATGCAGGCAATGCGTTCCATCGTTCCAGCTTGGACGCAGTCACGGAAATATCATGGAAAATAATTGGGAATTTGTGCTAAGCGAGCTGGAGTGTATTTCCAACAGTACAGAGTTTTATATGCAGTTTCCAAAATTAAAAAGATTTTAGCACACTTAGAGATTCTCTGCATCATGAACTGCCTGTCTGCCGGATCGAGCGTTACTCCTAACTCACTCTCCTAGTGTCGTTGATACATTTGCATTGGAGGCTTCCACTAGGCAACTATTGAGGAGTAAACCTGCAATATAATGCCCGAGGAATACAGATGAAATTTACAGATGCTTTCAAAGGGTGTTAAGCTATAAGGGAGATGTTGGTTATGAAGAAGACGAGAGGAAATATTTCAATTGTATGTAAGGAAGAAGGGGGGCCAAGGCAATGAGGGCAACGGAGTGGGGTGAACTTCAATGAGATCTAAAGTAGCCCAATGCGGTAAATGACCAAAATCATATAAATGCAGAATATGTGCTATGTTTGCTGCTAAATAATAGGCATGGAGGTTAGGGACAGATAAGCCACCGGAAATGTTAAGCGCAAATAATACATGTTTATTAATACAAGGTTGGGTGGGGCCTAAATAAAACACAGAAGTTTACATTGATGGACCTGTAAGATATGCGATGGAATAGGAATGGGGAACACACGAATAGCTTAAAGTAATTTGGGGAGGTAGATCATGCCCAATGCATTAATCCTACCAAACCACAATATCGGAAAATGGGACCACGAGTCTTGCAATTTCCAGAACAGTAGGGGATAATTCTCTTTATACAATCCTTCATAAATGGGTGCAAGATAAATGCCCAGGTATGGCAAGTTGGGTGACCTCTGAAATGGAAACGAGCAGGTCAATATTATTGAAAGAAAGGGTTATCGACATGGTGTTCGATTTAGTTGGATTAATATATAGTCCTGACAGAGTAGCGAACAAATCTAAAGATCGAAAAAGGCACAGCAAGTTATATGGGGTGAAGTAATGGAAAGTAAAATGTTGTCAGCAAACTTACCGACATGGTGTTCGACTTAGTTGAATTAATATGTGGTCCTGAAAGAGTAGCAAACAAATCGAAAACGGGTGAAGTAACGGACAGTACAATGTTGTCGGCAAACTTTATGGGAAGAGTCTGCAACCTCTAGTGCCTTGATATCCATATGTCAGCGTATGGCTTCTGTGAGGTGCTCTACAGCCAAAACAAACGAGAGGGAAGAGAGTGCAACCCTGCCTGGTTCCCCTCCAAATAGGGAACAGGAGGGACTTGAAACCACAATACTTCACTTTAGCTTGGGGGACACTCTGTAATGCTGAGAGGGGAAGGAAAGAGTGGCAAACCATTAACATCGGAGGACCATGGTTAGGTAAGACCAAGAGAGGGTGTCAAATGCCTTAGTTATGTCCAGGGAGAGGAACATCATTTCAATAGAATGTTGTTTAGCTATATTGGCAAGATACAGTATATTACTATGAATACTAGCACTAGCCTAGCACCTGGGGACAAAACCCACCTGATCTTTCTTAATAAGGCCTGAGAGAAAGGTATTGAGTTATTAGCCAAGATTTTGTTAAAAATTTTAATATCTATATTAATGAGGGAAATTGGCCTATAATTGGCCCAGAAGTGAAAATCCTTATCAGGTTTGGGAATCATGACTACATTAACTGTAAGGAGCAAGGGAGAGAAAGAGCCATCTGTAACAGTGTTATACATATCAGCAAGATGGGGCACAACCACATCCTCCAGCTTCTTATAATATAGGACCATGAAGCCATCCGAGCCAGGATGCTTTCCAAGTTTAATGTCCTTAGTACAGCCCAGAACATCAGAAACCATGATATCCTGGTCCATAAGGTTCTAAAACACAGAAAACATAGAAAGTGATGGCAGAAAAAGACCATCTAGTCTGCCTGTTTTATTTTTTTTGTGTCTTTTTTTTTTTGGGGGGGGGATTGTTTTGTTTTTTGGTGGGTTTTTTTTTCTGAGCATAGATCTGAGTATAGATGTTTGAAGCTATTTACTGTTGACTGGCTCACTACCTCTGATAGAAGTTTATTCCAAGCATCAACTACTCTTTCAGTAAAATAGTACTTTCTGAGATTAGTTTTGAACATTCCTCCAGTTAGTTTAAAGTCTTGTCCCCGTGTTCTTGATTTTGGTTTTGTGTTGAATATACTGCCCTCCTGAACCTTATTCACCCCCTTGATGTATTTAAAGGTTTCAATCACGTCTTCCCTTTCCCTTCTTTCCTTCAGACTGTACATGTTAAGTTTCTGAAGGCGCTCTTGATATGTTTTATCCCCCAGGCATTTCACCATTTTGTTACCCGTTGCTGGACTCCTGTTTTATCAATATCTTTTACTCTATGCACTGGGCATAACTAATTGAGTATCTGTTGTATAACGGTTGAGTATCTATCAATTTGGAATGGGGAAGGCCAGCCAGAAAGTTGGTAACGGCAGAAGTGTCTGCTTGTGTCGATACTCCATAGAAGGAAGTAAGTCAGTGTCTGAACTCTTCCAGGACCCAAAAAAAGGTTGTTGGTCAAGATGTTATGCCTAGTGCGTAGAGTAATCGGTGCATGTTTATGAGCAAATGTCTTCAATTTATTTGCCTTAAGATACCGCTTCTTACGTGTTCAGGGAAGAGTTCGCTCCTACGAGTCTGTAAGGCAAAGATTAAGTTCAGTATGGATTTGGTCTAAAGCTTTGCAGTTGGCAAGAGTAGGCAAATGCTTAAACACAGCCAAAGCACTTTCAAGTTTCTGCTTGAGATGACTTTGTTTCTGAGCACGATCTCTCTTACGCTTAGAGGCGAGATGATTAATGTGACTGTGCATCACTGTCTTATAGGCCTCCCAAAGTGTAAATGTTGAAGACATTGGGTTCTGGGCAAAATACTCCTTAGATTTCTGTATAAGGTCGCTTTGTAGAACAGAGACAGAAAGCAATATATCGTTCATGGTCCAAGAAGAATGGGAAGGAGTACATAGCAGGGAATGATATGTAACCAACAGCAGGTCATGAACCAACAAGGGGACAGTGAGAATTGAAGCTGAAAGAACAAGCGGTAGATGTTTCCGCTGCCTAAAAATGCGGTCGATTCTAGTGTGAGAATTATAAGGATGGCAATAGTGTGTAAAATTATTTGCTACAGGATGGAGATCCCTCCAGAGGACAACCAGGCCATGAGTCAGTACAGAGTTAGAGAATTTTTTAGCATCATGGAAGAAGAGGAAGCCTCTGAGGGGTATTTGTCTATTTTGGGGTTGAGAACCAAGTTGGAGTCTCCAGCTAGCAGTAAGGTACCCAAGTGGTGGGTGGCCAAAAGCAAACAAACATGGGTGAGGAATGGGCCAGGGTTCACGTTTTGAGCACAGTACGTAAGTATAGTAACTTCAGTATCCTGCAGAAGGCTTTGAAGCAGTGGACATCTGCCATTCGGGTTGGCAATTTGTTTCTCACATTGGAAAGGAGTGGTCTTGTGAAGGGCCACCAGGACCCCTCTTTGCTTAGTAGGAGCGGTTGCCTGGTATATCGTGGGATAGCGGGCATCAAAGTATTTGGGTAGGAAAGAGGCAGAGAAATGGATTTCTTGGAGGCGTGCTTTGTTGATTCGGAGTTTCCGAAGATACGGGAAAGCTTTCACTCTTATAAGTCCTGGACTTTCAGGGATAGCCAACAAGGGCTACAAAGCGTACTGAGAAGGTGAGCTTGCAATATAATTATAAAAGGCACAAGAAATAGGCAAACATCTGTAGTACCTCTCCTATTGTCAGGGATCCCCGCGGCGCTGGTCCCTGCGCAGGCGCAGTGCGCCGCCTTGTGCAGGGACGTGGGCACTAGGTCCTGGCCGGCCGCGGCGTCCGGGTTCGCGCATGCTCACTAGGAGCCGCGGGCGCGCGCCTGGCACCAATGACGGTGCAGGGCGAGATATTTAAACGGCCCTGAGCTGTCATTCAGTGCCTTCTGGTCTTACCTGCATTCCTGATTCTGTGAACCTGTATCGTGTAAGTTGCTGACCCGAATTGTACCTGACCACGCTGTATTCTCCTGCTCTGACCCTTGGCTTGCCTGACCTCTCTCCCGGATGCCCCCTATTGGATCTGACTTTCTGTTACTGACCTGGCGTGTGACCCGACTATTCTCTGCCCGCTGCTTTGTACCACACCGTCCCCACGGCTACCGACCCGGCTTGTCTGACCTTGCAACTGCTCAGCCATCCATCCATCCCATCTGGGTCACCCAACCTCCTCATATCAGGCTCTCCCCTGCAGGAGCCCCTGGCGAATACCCCTACCACTGACGGGCGTGCTCAGTAGTCACGACCTGGTCTCAGGGTACTCCAAGTCCATCCCCACCATCAGGGGCCCTGGTGAACAAGTGCTCTGGGGCTTAGATTCCGTGCTCTGGGGACGCCTGATCAGTGGAGCGCTAGTGGTACCGCCGGGCGGTCCCTTACACCTATATTCCGAGGGACCATGTTACAGAATATACCCAAAAGGGAGGGAGAAAGAGAAAAAGAAAGGCTAGTGAGGGTGGGTTGGGGAGGAGGGGAAGGTGAGGATGAGGGGAAAAGGGGAGCTTGGCCCTGGCAGGTAGGACTGTACAGTATAAGATCACAGCCTATAGGTTGGCAAAAACAACAAGACACGTAAATAATTTGTGGAGAGAGGTAAATATGCAAAAAGTTACGAAGCATTAATGTGACAATGCTGCATATTCATCACATCACACTATAATACAGGGGTTAGTCTGAATTTAACACAGAATAAAAATGACACATCCCTGTGAGAAAAATAATCTGTGATTATTATATTATTATACAGGATTTATATAGTGCCAACGGTTTGCTCAGCGCTTTACAATATAATGGGAGACAATACAGCAACAATACAGTTCAATACAAGAGGGAAAGGAGGGCCCTGCTCCTTGGAGCTTACAATCCAGGAGGGCGGGGCTAGTGGTACAAAAGGTAGTAACTGTGGGAATGGCCTGGTTGGAAGAGTAGAAGATTCCAGTATTAGCTGAGGGCAGGATAGGCTTCCCTGAAGAGATAGGTTTTCAGTGATTGCCTAAAAGTGAGCAGAGTAGGCGATAGTCTGATAAATTGGGGTAGAGAGTTCCAGAGGATGGGGGAAGCTCTGGAGAAGTCCTGGAGACGAGCATGGGAGGAGGAGACAAGGGAGCTAGAGAGTAGGAGGTCTTGCGAGGAGCGGAGAGTACGGTTTGGGTGATATTTGGAGACAAGATCGGTGATGTAATTTGGGGCTGAGTTATAAATGGCTTTATACATTATTGTTAATGTTTTGAATTTTTTTCGTTGGGCAATGGGAAGCCAGTGGAGGGATTGGCAGAGAGGGGTGGCAGATACAGAACAGTTAGTAAGGTGGATGATTCTGGCAGCAGCATTCATGATAGACTGAAGAGGGGATAGCCTGCGATGAAGTAGATCAATGAGGATGGAGTTACAATAGTCAAGGTGAGATATAACAAGGGAGTGGATAAGTTGCTTAGTGGTTTCCGAGGTTAGGAACGGGCGTATCTTGGAGATGTTGCGGCGGTGAAGTCTACAAGATTTGGACAGTGATTGGATTTGGGGCTGAAAGGACAGATGGGCGTCTAGGATTACACCTAGTACCCTGGCATGAGGGGAGGGACTGATGATTGTGTTATTGATCTTGATGGAGACGTCAGGGGAGCGGGCACGGGCTGGGGGGGAATACTAAGAGCTCAGTTTTGGAAAGATTTGAGTTTGAGGAAGTGGAGTGACATCCATGCCGATATGTCACTTAGTAGGTTAGTGATGCGAGAGGAGACTGAAGGGGTGAGGTGAGGGGTAGAAAGATAGATTTGTGTGTCATCAGCATAGAGATGGTACTTAAAGCCATGGGAGTTTATCAAGTGAGCAAGGGAGGAGGTGCAGATGGAGAAGAGAAGGGGGTCCAAGGACAGAACCTTGAGGGACCCCTACAGAAAGAGGGAGTGAAGAGGAGGAGGCAGCATTATAGGTAACACTGAAGGAGCGCTGCGATAGGTAGGAGGAGAACCAGGAGAGAGCAGAGTCTCTGAGGCCAAGAGAGTGGAGTTTTTTGAGGAGGAGGGGATGGTCAATTATATCAGAAGCCGCAGAGAGGTCAAGTAGTAAGAGTACGGAGTAGTGGCCATTGGTTTTAGCTGTTAGTAGATCATTAGTGAGTTTTAGTAGGGCAGTTTCAGTGTGTAGTGAGCGAAAGCCAGACTGTAGACTGGGATGTAGATGTCTTATATATCAGCGGTATATGCCTCCAGGCCCCTGTATACCAGATTACCAAGCTCCTGAAGTGACCCAAACAGGGCAGCTTGTAAGCAAACCAAGACACTGGCCCAGGAGCGTAGAAATCACCAGCGGATGGTAACAAGAATGGCTGTCCATTAGTAGATCCGATAACTGGGCAATACCAGCCCTCCACTCAGCCCCGCCTATGAAAGATCCTACACATCAATTTCCCTAAAAAAAGGAGTTGGGTATCCAGGTTGGGCAGTTGCGAAAAACATAGATGAAATTAGGGAGGAAAATCATTTTGAGGTTTAAGTCTTGACCTCCAGAAGATTTCCCCCCCTTCATGACCAGGCCATGTTTTGCTATTCAGCATTTTGCTACTTTAACTCTTAATTGTGCAGTCATGCAACACTGTACCCAAACAAAATTTATATAATTTTTTTAACACAAATAGGAGTTTTTTTTGGTGGTATTTGATCGCCACTGGGTTTTCTATTTTTTTATATAAATTTAGGCCAAAATATATTTTGCTGCATGTCTTTGGGAAAGAAATGCCAATAAGTGTATATTAACTGTTTTGCGTGAAAGTTATAGTGTCTACAAACTTTATATAGATACTGAAATTTAATCAGCTTTTAGTTTCTTACTGCCTATCACATTTCTTGAGGTGCTAAAACGCCAGGGCAGTACACTCCCCCATGACCCCTTTATGGAAAGTAGACACCCCAAGGACTTTATTGGTTTAATTATTTACTTGGGTGGACTGCTAATATTTTTGACTATTTATGCAGACATGAATAAAGGTAATTAACTACTTCAGCTCTTTGGATGTGCGTAGTGCATCCAAAGAGTGAAGGGTTAAGCACAAGCTGATGGCTTAGTAGCAGCCATCAGCTTGTGCTTGTTTTTTTCAGCGGCTGCAAAGTAAAAGTGATCTGGCACTTTGGGTCTACTACACTGGGGGGGGGGGGGGTTCTTCATAAAGAGCACCTGTCACTTACCCAATACCATCACAAGGGAGATGGTTACTTCCTTGTGATAGCAAAAAGTTAAACTAAAAAAAATAAAATACAATTCTAATATGTATTAGAAAAACAAAAAATAAATCAACCATAACCCTCATTGCCCTGCACAAACCTGCAAATGCATACACAAGCATGGGGTGTGTATGGGCATGTAAACCGCGATCACACCACATATGTGAGGTATTGCCTGTAAACGTCTTGAGTTGGAGCAATAATTCTAGTAGCAGAACTCACAACTAGTGCTAAACTGATAAGCAGTAAAGGCTTTTAAATTGTTGCCTATGACTATTTTTGGGTACTATAGTTTTCCCAAGGGGCACAAAGAGTTTTAAGGCTTGACATGTTTGTTATTTATTTACTCAATGCAACCCCATCTTACCAAAAAAGTGGGTATTATGTTGTGTTTTTGTGCACTAAAATGCATTGTATTGTATTTTTCCCTGAAAATATGATATGTGTTTAACAAAACACGTAAAACATAAAAAAACTGCAACTGCTATCTTTTTTTATTCTATGAGGTGTGTGTTTTCAGAAAATGTGTAATGTTCTGGGGATTTTAACCATTTGCCGCCCGCCCTATGGCCGAATGGCGAGCGGCAAATGTCATCAGCGTTCCGGGTGGACGCCATATGGCGTCCTCCCGCACATGCGCAGATTGCACTCCTGCAGAGCAGCACAGCGGCGCGATCTGTCACTGCCCGTGTACCTCGGACACGGCCGATGACAGATCTGAGTATCGGCCCCGTTGCCAATCACAGCAGGTCACATGACAGTTGTATACAATGGTTGGCTTCATGTCATGTGATTAACTGTGGCCAAATCACAGCTAAGCACAAAAAAAACCAAAAAAAAAAAAACCCTGAATGAATCGATGTCATTCAGGTAAATGCTTGCTTATAGCAAAGTAATTCTTAGCTATAAGCAAATTGTGTAAAAAAAAAAAAAATACTGATCACTTCCCCAAAGTAGTACAATGTTACTATGGTAACATTGTACTACTTTGGTCATAGTGAAATATGAAAAAAAAAATCTTAAAAAAATAAAAAAAATTTAATAAAAAATAATAAAAAAAAAAAATATATATATATTTGTTTTTCATACTGTCACCAGTCAGTGTCCCTGATCACCGCCATGCCAGTTATATGATGACGCTGTACTGCACTGGTGACAATATGTAAAAAAAAAATAGTGAAACTAATTTTTTTAATTTTCCGAAAAATTATGACAAAAAAAATACAACTTCAAAAAACTCGCCATGCCTCCTATGAAGTACGTCGGACTGTCTACTTTGCAAAAAGGGGTCATTTGGGGGATATCTGTACTGTTCTGACATTTTTGGACCTCAAGAAATTAGATTGGCTGTCAGTACTTCAGGATTGATCAATATTCAGATCTATACCATAGTTTGTGAACTCTATAACTTTCCTACAAACTAAATAATACATCCTAATTTGGGTTATTTTCACCAAAGACATGTAGCAGAATACATCTTGGCCTAAATTTATGAAGAACAATTATTTATTTGCAAACTTTTATAACAGAAACAAAGAAAAACTTTTTTTTTTTCAAAAGTTTTGGTCTTTTTTTGTTAATTTAGCAAAAAATAAAAACCCCAGCGGTGATTAAATACCACCAAAAGAAAGCTCTAGTTGTGTGAAGAAAATGATAAAATGTTAGTTTGGGTACAATGTTGTATGAGCGCGCAATTGTCATTCAAAGTGTGAGAGCGCTGAAACCTGAAAACTGGCCTGGGCAGGAAGGTGTAAAATTGCCCGGTATTGAATTGGTTAAGTAATGTTATGGCCAAAAATACAGATTTTTACATGTGTGCTAAAAAACTACTTGACAACTTAATTTGAAACTATCCTGTGTGCTTATAGAGGACAGCAGCAGCTGTAGACACTATAAGCCCAAAAAGAGTGGAAGTTGAACACATGGCTCAGTGATTACCTGAGGTTGATTAACTATTTCTGCACTTCAATAATTTATTTATTTCAGCTGCTTGGCTTTCTAATCCTTGTTTAGCATTTATATTCTAGTACTGCCAATAGCTCATTATCCCTAGTTCAGCAGCTTTGTTTTTTTTGTCCTGGTGGCCAATGAGCTCTCTTAGTGCTTTGTCATTATTTATTCTGTTAGCCATTTAGCCTTTTTACAGCAACGTAGCTTAGTTTTCTTTAGTACCTTTTCCCATTAGTTTACCCATCTTATTGCAGGAGTTTGCTTCTTAGTGTATTTTGTATTTATTACTGCAGGGGTCATTTTGTTATGTGGTATTTTATTGATTTTGTTTCAGCAGCAGCTTTTTTTGTTTTACTAATTTTAGGAGTCAGTTTGTCTTATTTCAGCAGTTTAGTCTCTTACCTTACATTCACACCTAAGCGTTTTACGCTTTGCGGAAACTCACTACAGTCCACTTAACATGATCTCCTATGGGATACGTTCACGTCTCCGCGTTTTCACCCAGTGCGTTTTTTGGAAAGAGTCAGGGACTATTTTAATCGTAAAAAGTTTTTTGGTTCTATAGACTTCAATGGAGATGCTACAGAAAAGCATGTAGTGCTTTCTGATGCGTTTTAATCTGCCTAGCAACAAGAAAAAAAACCCAAACAAACTGCAAAGCACATCAAAAATGCATGTGCTAAAACCGCAAAAAGCACTGCAGAAAAGGATCAAACGCAAACTGTAAACCTAGCCTTAATGTGGTTTTAGTACTTTTTTAGTATGTGTTCTAGTAACCACCTACTTCTATTTCAGTAGCCTGATTTTTCAATACATTTTGTTTGCGATGCAATCTAATATATGTTTACATGTTTTTATATATTGTTCCATAAACGTTTTATTCAAAGATTAAGAAATGTAAAACAGTGTGTACAGAGATTACAAAAATATACAGAGAATAATGGAGAAGGGACAGGTACCTTGTCCATAATAACGCAAAAGGGTGGCACATAATAATGTTGCGCCCTCTAGGTAGATACAATTGTTTTTGGTTAGTAAGAGGCTTGCTAGAAGCCTGAGATAAGTCAGTTTGGGAGTGAGGTTACCTCAGGTCAAGCTGGGAGGCTCTACAGGTCAGGGCTTCTGGAGCCCTCCCACCCTTCTAGAAACTACAGGAACTTTCAAGAAGAGGGGCGGAGGAGGAGAGGAAGCCTAGATTTGCATATTCAAGAGAACTTGGCCAATCCCCAGACAGGAAGCTGGGCATGGTGGCTAAGAGCAGGCCTTAAATGTGAGAGAGCCTGAACAGCAGGAGTAGCTGGAGTCTGGTGGAAGATGGATTGAAGGAAGCTGCTGGTGTGTGGAGCCTGGGAGGGAGCCCCAGGGAGGGGGCCTACCCACAGGCTGGAGCAGACAGAAGGATCTCCACTTGCATACAGTTTCCGAGGGAGAACAGCCTGTTAGCAGGGAAGACACCAACCCAGCGTAAGGCCTGAAAGCAGTTGCAACCCACTAAGCTACAAGACAGGACAGTGTGAGTACTTCTACATCCCTTGGGCCACAAAATGGAGAGGGTGGTCAGCTGCAGTACACAACTAGTTCTCAAATGGGACTACCTTGAAGTAAATCTTGGAAACCCTTGCTCAAGGATACCCTCAGGACAGCCAGGTGGACGAGGAAAGTTTCATCTAGGGTCAGGGTAAATATAAGCAAAATTTTGAAATGCTTAGGTCAACAGTAGACCCTTTGGTGCCAATGCTGGCACAAGGCATGTGAATCTGCATGCCATGAGGTGTGCACACAAACAGGCACATAGAAGGCAAGGACCCAATGTGCAGAGCATGCTATAAAATGGACATGCCCGTGCAGGGCGCATCAGCAAGTTATGTCAACCTGACAGACAGGGTATCTGTGGTTATGACAAAATAAGCTCAAAATATTTAGTAGCAACTCAACTTGCACTTGTTTTGTAATGTTAAAGCAGATCTTCACCAGAAGCAAAGTTCACCTCCCGGGTTGCTCCATCCCCTTGGACACCAACATTATGGCGCCTGGACTGATGTTCCCATAGGCTCTGCTGAGCCTTTGAGTCCTGGCAGAGCTCGTTGGCAAATCAACACTGGCCTATCATGCAAAAACAGGAATGTTTTTCTAATTCCCTGGTCACAGCCTTTGTACATGCATGGGAAAAATCACATGTGCACAGGGGCCCAGTGCATGCATAGATGTGCCACAGGTATCTGAGCTTTAAAGGAAGTTCAAAAATAACAGCCTTATTGACTGGATCACTAGTTGAGAATAAAGGAAAAAAAGCATAAAAAAAGAAAACTATTACAACCACAACAACTAAGAATTGGTAAGCTGAACCAATGTAACTATAGTGACAGTCCGGGGCCCTGCCACTGTGGAAAAAGTGGTGAAAAGATGCAGGTTGAGAGGCTTCAAAGTATTGGTTTTGTGCAGAACACTATTTTTTTTTTCTCCGGTTTCTCAATTCCTGGTTCAGGCTCTGGAGTCCAGAGGCTTTGAGGAGCTTTGGGAGGGAAGAAGGAGTGCACAGCCCTTAAAATCAAGGACATAGCAGCAGTTCAGGGCTCCACCCCACCCCAGGAGTCAAGGAGGATGCAAAGGAGCATTCGAGGTGTGTATGATTATGATACAGTCCATGTGAAGTCTATGAGGGAACAGACAGAGGCCATGTTTGTTCTACCTTGCTTGGCTAACTATCGATCCATCCTAGCAGGCTACATAATATTCTCCTATTGCATTTGCATGGATTGCTTAATACTGCATTATCACCAATATTGCCTTCATCCATCTGGCCTTGGTCATACTAGAGGGTACACATATCATGTGTTGATTGGACTTTGAGGCTACAGCCCTGTTTAGTGATTTTATACATTGTTATCCTCTTTGGCCATCGGCCATACTTGATTGCAATTCATATCATTGTATAACGCTTACGTATTATATGGTTGCTGTTTAGAATTATTATTATTTTGCATTACAGTTCATCCAGGAGCCCCCCGGTGTGTGTAGTTGGTGCAGATATCCATCTAGCGGGGGTTGGGGGTGTCAGTGGGCTGGTATTTTTCCCCTCATCTCCTCTCTCTCCCCTAGTGTGAGGGGGGTGACGCGACGGGAGTGTCTTTCATCTAGGGGAGGGGTGTGTTGTTCCCCTGGGGGGGGGGGGGGGTTGTTAGGAGGTTGGGAGTGTTCAGTGGGGTAGGTGGTGGTGAGGGTTGGATCTTGGAGGGTTAGGGGTAGGATAGCCTAGTAGACTATTTTCCATCCTTGGTTGGTTCTTGAGGGTTCCCCTCTTGAATTCTTTGGGGGGGGGGTAGTGTCCCTTGTCATGTAGGATTGTCATATCTCCGATGGTTATTACTGTTTATGGTGCATAATAAACTCACTTGAGGTTAGCTAATTAAGTGTGTAACCTTTTTTCTTCTCCTTTTGTTTTTTTGAGATGTGAACATGTCCCATAGGAAATCATGTTAAATGGACTGTACTGAGTTTCTGCAAAACGCTGCGGAAGTGCTTAGGTGTGGACCAGGGTAAAAGTGCAATTAGCAAACACATACGGCAGAAGAAAAATCAACAGTGTTTCTGTACTAGACTTTTATAAGTTTTATCTCCCCCCCCCCCCCCAAAAAAAATATCCTACTCTTCACAATCACACTATTCATGTCATCAGTTTTTGCCAGCACTTGTACTATATTTGTGAGACACTATTTTGAAGGATGAAGCAAAGGAAGGGCAAAATTAGGACCAAAATATCTGATGAGCACCTTGAAAATTCATTGAGATTTGCTACTACATTGATGTGGTAAGTGTGGTATATACTATGAGAAAATCGGGAGAAAAATTCTGTATGAGGAACGATCATTCGATTTTTGTACTGTGTATACAGCTTTCGACATCCAATTCAGACTTTCCAAATGCATATTTCAGAAGGGACAAACTTCAATGTTTTTCTCGTATGTAAACAGAATGAATGATTTTCACTTAATGTGTAATGTTTTATGTACAAGAAAAATCAGATATAAAAGGCTGTGCGTGATCAGAAACAATAAACAACAATCTACATTACAACGTTTCTACTTCAAACTTTATTTGAAAATGTTTGTACAATTGGCACCATGCTCAGGTTCAAGGAAAACCAGACGATCATTTACCCAATTTTCTTCTAGTGTGTACCCAGCTTACGTTTATCAAAAACAGTGTCAAATATTGCACTAGTTTCATATTGCCCTCTTTTACTTATATCATAAAAAATACAAAAAATGAAGGTTTAGTAGGTACATTATCTATGTCATCCTTAAGGCCAGGTTGCGGTCAATGCGATCAAATACCAGTGAAAAAAAGCTCTATTTGTAGCAAAAAAAGGACATAAATTTAATTTGGGTGCAGCATTACATGACCGCACAGTTGTCAGTTAAAGTAATGCAGTGCTGTTACTCAAAAAATGGCCTGGTCAGGAAGGGGGGGGGGTAAATCTTCTGGAGGACAAGTGGTTAAGCAATGCCCCCAGTCTATCACACACTACTGTATGTATAAAATCCCAATGCCTGGAATTGATCTATAACTGTTGGTGTACTTGTTTTTTCTACCACTAGATGCCACCACACATCTTTCCAGCTAGGAACCTTTTTAGTGAGTGTTTGTAGATGGGGAAGCTTTAGACTGCTGCTCCTTTGTCATATAAAAACACAGCACAGCTGAATGGTAAGTGCTATTTGTAGACATTTGTGCTGCTGTAGGTGCTGTGCCCTGCTTGTCATATGGTTTTGCTTGGTTGTTGTTTTTTTTGTATAAGGCAGCTGTCATTAATATGTAGATGATACACAGGAGAGACGTGGGATTTCCTCTGTAGATGAGCAGTTAGTCGCTGACATATATCCATTTTCTGTAGGAAAGACCGTATGACCTTTCCGAGAAGGACTGCGGGGATATAGTGTTTTTTGATAAAGCATTTTTTATCTGTGTTGGGGGATTTTTGGTTTCCTAGATTTGCCAGCTTTTTGAATGGCAGCTTACACTGTGAACATTGGTATTCAGAGGAGGATAATCGTATCCTATTCTGTCCTTGTTCACATATGTGTGGGCCACGATTTGCACGGACACAAGAGCCCATTCATTTAAATGGACTCCCGTGACACGGGATACAGGGAAGACGTCCCTGCGCTACTTGAGAAATTGCAGCCCGCACGGGAACCGAGGTTCCCAGTACGTTTGCGATTTCTAATGCTGTTGGCGTGTCATTAGAATGAATGGCACACGCCTGCGGGTCCCGCATTCCTGTGTGGGAGGTGCGGCTGCAGGTATTTGTGCAGGTCGCACAGTGGTACCACCTGCACACATACTAAATATTGATGTAGCGCTATAATATTTTGCATATAATACACAATCGATATCTATTAAACACAAATATGCATCCCAATTCAGTAAGGTAGATTTCAATAGTGAAAAACAGTGCACTCTGTGTCAAACAACCTACTCAATCGTGACAGTGATTCCCTCTGTGGAGTATGGATCAACACTCCTCGGTGGTTCTAGTAGCAGGATAAATAGTATAGTCCACAGTATTCAGTGTAGATATATAGACATACATTAGATGGAAACACATGCTCCAGTGCCAGTGCAAGTGGTGGGTGACAATCTTTATGTGGCTAGCATGCCCGCTCACCTTTCCCCTGTAACCCACGGGCCAAAAAGCCTTACGGGTCACACCTGGACCCTGCACGCTTCCTCTGGGTGAAAGGTACTCCACACTCTCCAATGCTCTCTCCTTCACCATCTGCTATTCACCTGCACACATGTGAACCAAGCCTATAGTGGAGCTACACCAAAAAGGTAAAGTTCCCTTTCCTGTTAAGGATTGGCACCTTTGGGGAGTGGGTACCCGAAATTGACAGGTTCCCGCTACTGCCTAGGAGACATGTGACAGGTCCCAGAAGACTACGGGACTATTCACAAAGCACAGCGCTACTCGTGCATACGCAGTGGGCACCCGGCTGAGAAGCTGCAAGCTGTCACAGCTGGGTGCCCTCAGTGAAGATGCTGGTGCCAGGAACAGCAGACAACCAGTGAAACGGGCTGAGGGGGGGACACCTTAGGATCAAGGGACAGATGACTCAGTTTTTTTTAAAAGTCAGCAGCTACAGTTTTTGTAGCTGCTTTAATTTTTTTTTTTCACTGGAACTCCAATATAACCACTTGCCCTCCAGAAAATTTTACCCCCTTCGTGACCAGTGCTATTCAGCACTGCACTACTTTAACTGACAACAATTGCACGGTCATGCAACACTGTATCCGAATAAAATTTATGTAATTTTTTTTTCACACAAATAGAGCTTTCTTTGGTGGTATTTGATCATCACTGGGTTTTTTTATTATATAAATGAAAATACATAACCATTCTGAAAAAAATATTGTTTTCTTTCTGCAATAAAACATGTCCAATAAAACAAATCTAAATTATTCATACATTTAAGCTAAAAATGTATTCTGCTACATATTTTTGTTAAAAAAAAGTCACTTCTGTAATAGTCTGCGTCCTTGCATTTTTTTTTTTTCTTTCTTTTCAACTTTAGTTCCAGTTTCAAGAGGAACTTCACCCTTTTTTCTTTCAATTAAAAATCAGCAATTACAAATACTGTAGTTGCTGACTTAAGAATTAGGTCCATGGGTTGCAGCACTGTGTTCCTGCAGTTTGTTCTTCTCACTGCTGCGGGTCCCCGGCAGTGCCATCCTGGATTTGGGAGCTGGCTTTGACTTCATGATGAATGTGTGAAATTACATGGATCAGTAAGACTGGTCCTGCAGCCTCCTGAAACATTTTGACATGTCCTACGAGGTTGCGGGTAGGGAGGGGAGCTGCGCAAGCAATGTCATTTTCACCTAGACAAGGATTGAGGCAGTAGGTACCAACAAAATATGGTGTTTTGCACCCCATCGTATAATGCCGTTAAAGGTCATGGGGAAGAGAATTAGCTATATTTCACATTGTGAGGGGAGTTCCACTTTAAAAGGAATGCAGGGAGCTAAAGTGATTCTGGGTAGTGAAGATCTGCTATAGGGTCCTTTCACACGGGGTGGACTTGTGTAACATATCCGCTTGCTCAGCAGGGGATGAAAGGTCTGTGTTCGCTCCACTGCTGCAGAGTAGACACAGAGCAGCTCGCTGTCCTCAGTGGGCAGTCGGATGGAAATGGACTGCCTGCCCATATCCATCTGAACCGATCCGATGGACAGAAGGGAAATTGGATCCCCATCCATCTTTTTTGCAGATTGGATTGGATGTTGGGTGTAAACAGAAACATGTCCGTTTACACGCGCCACTCCATAGAGGAGAATAGATGTTCCGGTCGGGTCCGCTTGAACAACAGGTCCATGTGAAAAGGGCCTTACGTTAAAGGTGAACATCAGGATAATCTCTATGCAGATATAATATACTGTATGTATAAAAGAGCTGTTTTACCTGCTAGAGATTTGTATTTATGTCCATTCATTCCTGGGATTTACACCACTCTGCCACACGACACAACCCTGTCTAGCAAAGAAGGAGACCTGGTTTTTCTCTGCTGCAGTTCAGTAAAACTTGCAGGTCTGCTCCCCACCCCCATTCTGCATTTGGACAGTGAAAGGAGAAGCAACACGTTGATGAGCTCTTCCCTCTGTTACTCTTCTCTGTTCTCCTATCATCATGCTTCTTGCACTCTAGCACAACTAAAGGAATCCTTGTGCTGCTTCTACCTCCCTCATTCTAAGCTCTGTGATGCAGAGACTGTAAGAGGCTGATACCAAGTCAAATGCAGACACGTACAAGTTGAAGGATGTTTTAATGCCTTAATGCTTATAGGGCATTAAAAGTGGTGGCTGAATACCAGGTGCATTTCCTGCACCTGGCTGTGAAATGAAGCCAGTAATTTCAGGTGGAGTGACTTTACTCTGACCTTAGTAGTGAGCAAATGGCACTGGAGTATTTGACCTGGTAAGTAAACGCTGAGTTGGGTTAAATAACCCTGCCTCTGATTACCAATGTGGACTGGGGGGGGGGGGTAACAGCATTGTCACTGACCACCAATGCAGGGAGGGGATAACTGCATTGCCAGTAAACGCTAATGAAGATGGTGGTGGGGTGTTAAACCCTCAGCTTTTTTAGTTTAACACACTGAGCACAGTAAAATAAACATTCATTTTAATGTTCTCACTTGCTGTTTACAGCTTTCAATGCTGATTGCCTCTGCACTCTCAGTGCTACTTCCCTGAACTTCTGGTCTTCAAAGGAAATTGTTTACAATGGACAGTGTAATCTCCAGTCAGCCTGTGAGCTTGGAGAAGGGAGGGGCAGGGGCTCTGTGTTTTTATTGATGCACACAGTGTAGCAAGACGCATCTCTAGTCCCTGAATACAAGGGTGGCTATAATAGAACACTGTAAGATAAAGGAGCCACCCTGAAATAGGAAACCTAGGGCAGTGATCATGGTGCCTCCTTAAACTGGAATGTAGGCAAAGATAAAAAAAAGTTGCATGCTCTGTAAGTGATTTAGGGTCCTTTCACACGGGGGGGGGGGGGGGGGCAGACCTGTTTAGCATATCCTCTTGCTCGGCGGAGGATCTTTCTGCTGATTCCCACTGTGCAAGCGGATAACAGGTCTATGTCCGCTCCGCTGCTGCAGAGTGGACACAGAGCAGCTTGCTGTCCTGAATAGATGGTAGTATGGAAACAGACCACCTGTACGTTTCCATCCGGACCCAATCTGATGGACGGAAGGGGAATTGGTCTCTTTTTGCGGGTCAGATCCGATTGGATGTCCATTTACACCCACTGCCCCATAGAGGAGAATGGAGGTTCCAATCGAGTCCGCTTGAAAAACAGGCAGGCAGACCTGATCGGAACGTCCCATGTGAAAGGGGCCTAAATCAGCTACTGAAAGTGCCTAAAAACTGAGAGTTTATAGCAGTATTAATCCCAAAAGCAAACATTTATTATATTGCAGCTTACCAATTCTTAAATATGATCGCTGCATTAGTTTTCTTTTTTTTTTAGGCTTTTTTTCTTCTATTTTCACCTGGTGATCTAGCCTGTAAGTCTGTTTTTCAACTAACAAGCTCTTCCAGATGTATCCCTGTACAAGGATGAGACAAGACATTTTAAGACTGACAGGATGTTTACAATGTTTAGCATTTATTTATGTAAAACCTTTATTCCAACTGTTTACTGTAACTGATTATAAGCCCTCATGCACACTTGACATTTTTACAGCGGCTGTTTTTGGCTTTTGGCGTTTTTTTCTACAGCTAGTAAACCCCCCAGCATGTTATCCTATGTGTCCATCCACACAGACTGTAATCAGAGTTTTTTAGCTGGGGTGTTTTTTATCTGGAAAAAACACCCAGAACTAGTGGGTTTCTAGGTGGGTTTTTAGCTGTAAAAACTCTCTAACGCTGAAAAACGCAGCAAACCAGTGTGTTTGGACTTTTTTGTTTTAGCAAAAAAAAAAGTTAACCGCAAACGCGGAAAAAATTGAAAAACTCATGTTTTTAACATGACTTTATACAGCGAACGTTACCAGCATTATTAAAATGCCCCGTTTTTCATGGAGCCTAAAGTTGAGCTGGAGTTTGGCTTCAATTTGTTATTGTATTTCATTTAACACTCCCCTCCCCCAGACTGACAATGCTTCTATCTGCTGTAGGGTTGCCACCTCATCCCTTTAGCCCTTTTGCTGCCAGAGCAAAACATTTTCAGGCCTGAAAATTACACAACATTCTATATTTTCTGAAAGCAGACAATCTGGAGAATAATTTAGTGGTAGTTCTAATTTTTTATGTAACACGATATTACTGCAAAGGTCTAGGAAACACAAAATTTCAGTAAAAAAACACACTAAAGTAATTTTTAGGTCAAACAAATTTTAATAAAATATAAAAGATGAGGTTGCGTCAAGTAAATACATACCCAACATGCCAAACCTTAAATTTGTGAGCGCCTATGTAATGGCAACAAACTTCAGTGCCCTATATTTTCTATAGACAACGCTTCAAAAGCCCCTGTAGGTCATCAGTTTAGCATTACGGAGGAGATCTTCTGCTAAAATTATTGCTCTCACTCCGGCGTGTGTGGCGATATGTAACAATGTGTATCACAATTGTTGTTTTCACACATAGGTACCCCGACCTGTGTTTACTTTCGTACTTGTGGGGGTAGTTTCAAAATTTTTTTGGGTGGGGATGTTATGTGCTTGGGTGTAACTTTTTTTGCAATTAGAAAAAAAAATTGCTTAACTTTTTTTTTTTTTCATCACATGGGTACACCTCCATCCTCTCTCCTCTCTCCCCTCCACCTGCCAGCACCCGCCATGGCACTCCCCAGGCCCACAGATGGGCAAGTGGGACCCAGATACATAGTGGGAGCGTGCGGGGGGACACCAGTACCGAAGGTTGTGGAAGCAATCAGCTGCCCGACTGCTTCCACCTGACATGCAGGAGTCTGCCTGTCAGTATTATACACAATCCTGGTGGCTGCAACCACCGAATTGTGTATAAAACCCCCTGCTGACAGGTTCATATGACATATGGACCTGGTGGCGAAAGGATTAAAACTGAACACCTGCATTAAAGTAACCTCAGAACCTGTGTAATTAATGTGTTCAGTTTTAAAGAAATGAGGTTGCAACCCTAATCCTGATGTGCCTCCTGTGCTCAATCATCCTGAGTGGGGCACTCTAATAAGGGAGGTATGTTACTGGCCAGATCCCCTGGTGAAAACGAGAAAAATCCTAAATAAGAAAACTAATGCACACGATAAAATCTGCATTTTTTGCTATACATTACTGTAATCTCCCTAAAAAGTATATATTTTCTGAAAGCAGAAACCTTCTAAAATAAAATGGAGGTAGTTGCAATTTTTTATGTCGCACAATATTTGCAAAGTTAATTATCAAATGCATATTTTCAGGAAAAAATACACTAAAATGAATTTTAGTGCAAACAAACCCAATCACTCATTATTTATTTGTGAAATATTAAATATTTGGAGAAGCACAGACACAAGTAAAACAGCACACAGTTGACCCTTTGAGCACTCCTCATGTTAACCCCTTCCTGCCCAGTGCCATTCGTATAGTGTCAGTACTTTTTTTTTTTTTTCTTTAGCACCGATCACTGTATTGGTGTGAGTGGGTATGTCAGTGTCACCAAGTCCTTTCCCCCCAGTGTCAGAATGCCCGCCGCAGTCCCGCTATAAGTCGCTGATAGCCACCATTACTAGTAAAAAACAAACAACAAAATTCCAGTATATATCTCCATTTGTAAATGCTAGAACTTTCACGTAAATCAATTAATTTACACGTATTGGGATTTTGTTTAGCAAAAACATGTCGCAGAATACATTTTGGCCTAATTTTATGACGAAATTTTGATTTTTAATTTTTTTTTTTTTTTACTGGACATGTTTTAATAGCAAAAAGTCAAAAAAATAGTTTTTCTCAAAATTGTTGGTCTTTTTTTATAGCGTAAAAATTAAAAATGCAGAGGTGATCAAATACCACCAAAAGCAAGCTCAATTTGTGGGGTAAAAAAGGACGTACATTTCATTTGGGTGCAGTGTTGCATGACCGCGCAATCATAAGTTAAAGTAACGCAGCGCCATAACGTAAAAAAATGGCCTGGCCATGAAGGGGGGTAAATCCTCAGGAGGGCAAGTGGTTAATTGGGGCTTAGAATATGTAATATGGGGTTAAAACCCAACTCCAGGAAACCTAAAAATCCTCCCTTGCAGTAAGTGCTTATTCAGGTCTCAGCAGATAGCATGCCCCAGCTTCATGTACAGTACAGGTCTATGGACCCTGCATTGGTCTTGCTGACATCAGAGGACCTTGGACCGCTGGAGCATAGGGGAAAAAAGTAAAAAGTTACCCCTAAATAAGATTATCCTATGTCCGGATGACTGCTGGCTATTGCTTCAAATCATAGATACTCTGCAGCCATTTCCTAAGCACAGCGCTCTCCTATTATCCTTTTGTGAATGAACGAGGGAAAAAGAAAGGGAGCGAAAACAAAGTGAGTGCTTCACTGTCCTTCTCTCTGACAATATTTTCTCACCTATTTGTAAAGCAGCTGAGGGTTATTCATCACTCACTTTCTGTCAAATAGAAAAATACCTATTTTGCAGGAGACTTGGTCAGTTCATTTAGAGGGTTATTTATCTGTTTGCATGCTCTGCATGGAGCTGCTTGCTTTTATTATGGTAAATCACAGTACTAAGTATATGTTTTTGTTACTTGCCTATTTATTCCTACTGCTGACACCTCCTGTAAATATTTTTATTGTAGTACTCTAATAACAGAAGATGAGAGACATTGTACAGATGACTAATGCTCAGTAGCAGAATTTGCACTAGAATATTATGGATGAATACAATGGTAAGTATGACAATATTTATTACAGATACTTATATAGCACTGTCATATTATGCAGCGCTTTACATATATATTGCACATTCACATTAGCCCCTGCCCTCAAGGAGCTTACAATCTATGGTCACCTATCTCAAACTCGCACACATACTATGGCTGGTTTGGACAGGAGCCAATTAACCTACCAACATGTCTTGGTACCCAGAGAAAACCCACGCAGACACAAGGAGAACATGCATACTCCAGATAGTGCCATGGTTGGGATTCGAACCATCGAACCTAGTGCCGCTCATCGGAGCTGCTAACCAGTTAGCCACTGGGCTACCCATGATATGGACAAGCACAGCTAAAAATAGCTAAAAAAAATTACATTTGCCCAGTAGAGAACAATCTAGAAAGCTGAAAAAAGCAATTACATAAATAATATATATATATACAGTGGGGATTGAAAGTTTGGGCACCCCAGCAAAAATTTGTATTAATGTGCATAAAGAAGCCAAGGAAAGATGGAAAAATCTCCAAAAGGCATCAAATTACAGATTAGACATTCTTATAATATGTCAACAAAAGTTAGATTTTATTTCCATCATTTACACTTTCAAAATAACAGAAAACAAAAAAATGGCGTCTCCAAAAGTTTGGGCACCCTGCAGAATTTATAGCATGCACTGTCCCCTTTGCAAAGCTGAGACCTGCCAGTGTCATGGATTGTTCTCAATCATCGTCTGGGAAGACCAGGTTATGTCAGTCTCAAAGGTTTTAAATGCCCAGACTCATCTGACCTTGCCCCAACAATCAGCACCATGGGTTCTTCTAAGCAGTTGTCTAGAAAACTGAAACTGAAAATAGTTGACGCTCACAAAGCTGGAGAAGGCTATAAGAAGATAGCAAAGCGTTTTCAGATGTCAATATCCTTTGTTCGGAATGTAATTAAGAAATGGCAGTCATCAGGAACAGTGGAAGTTAAAGCAAGATCTGGAAGACCAGAAAAATATCAGAAAGAACAGCTCGCAGGATTGTGAGAAAAACAATTCAAAACCCACGTTTGACTGCACGATCCCTCCAGAAAGATCTGGCAGACACTGGAGTTGTGGTACACTATTCCACTATAAAGAGATACTTGTACAAATATGGTCTTCATGGAAGAGTCATCAGAAGAAAACCTCTTCTACGTCCTCACCACAAAAATCATCGTTTGAACTTTGCAAATGAACATATAGACAAGCCTGATGCATTTTGGAAACAAATTCTGTGGACCGATGAGGTTAAAATTGAACTTGAAGGTTAAAATTGAAGGGGCACAGAATTTAATGAAAAGAACCTCTGTCCAACTGTTAAGCATGGGGTTGGATCAATCATGCTTTGGGGTTGTGTTGCAGCCAGTGGCACAGGGAACATCTCACGAGTAGAAGGAAAAATGGATTCAATAAAATTTCAGCAAATTTTGGATGGTAACTTGATGCCATCTGTGAAAAAGCTGAAGTTAAAGAGAGGATGGCTTCTACAAATGGATAATGATCCTAAACACACCTCGAAATCCACGGGGGATTACATCAAGAGACATAAACTGAAGGTTTTGCCATGGCCTTCACAATCTCCTGACCTCAACATAATTGAAAATCTATGGATAGACCTTAAAAGAGCAGTGCGTGACAGACAGCCCAGAAATCTCAAAGAACTGGAAGACTTTTGTAAGGAAGAATGGGCAAAGATACCTCAAACAAGAATTGAAAAACTCTTGGCTGGCTACAAAAAGCGTTAACAAGCTGTGATACTTGCCAAAGGGGGCAGTACAAGATATAAACTCTGCAGGGTGCCCAAACTTTTGCAGATGCCATTTTTTTGTTTTCTGTTATTTTGAAAGTGTAAATGATGGAAATAAAATCTAACTTTTGTTGACATATTATAAGAATGTCTAATCTGTAATTTGATGCCTTTTGGAGATTTTTCCATCTTTCCTTGGCTTCTTTATGCACATTAATACAAATTTTTAGCTGGGGTGCCCAAACTTTCGATCCCTACTGTAGGTGCACATACACAGAGATAGATAGGCAGTATACAAGGTGTGACAGTTTAATTCCTGGAATGGACTGTAAAAAAAAAAATATCAAACACCTTTGCATTCTTCAAAAGATGGGATGAAATTTGAAGACAATGTTCTTTCTGATCTTCTGTGACAATTTAAGGCACCATCTTTGCGGAAATCTTTGTCATTCCAAAAACCTCCCTTTATAATATGACGCACTATTTCCCTGTTCATGTTCAATTCTTCTGCCATCATTCACACGCTCAGTCTTCGATCTGAGCATATGAGGGTTCGCGCTTTGTCAATATTTGCATCCGTTCTTTTTGTTTTTGGCTGACCACGTCTTGCATCATCATGGACACCTTCCTGCCCCTCTTTAACCAGTTCCCATCCGGCTCTCATTTGACAATTAGGCAGCCCGACAGATCATAACAATTATACACAAATGTATTATTGTGTTGATCTCTGTGATTGGTCACAGTAATCCACATGGTACAGACAGGGCCAATCATAGCCCATCTGTTACGTGATTAGCTGTGGTTAATCACAACTAACAACAATAGTAAATACTGAATGAATCCATTTTATTAAGTAAAAATGGTTGCTTATACCAGTGAAATTCACTGGTATAAGCAAGCATAGTGTGTATAAAAAAAAAAATATATATATATATAAAAATATATATACTGATCACGTCCCCAAAGAAGTAGAGTGTTACTATGGTAACACTGTATTGCTTTGGTCACAGTATGTTAAAAAAAATGTAACAAAGAAAAAAAAAATGAATTTGTTGTTTTTTTTTGTTTGCATACTGTCACCAGTCAGTATCCCTGATGACTGCCACTCCCGTTATGATGATGCTGTACTGCACTGGTGACAGTATGTAAAAAATAATTGGGAAAAATAATTTCTTCATTTTCCAAAAAGTTGTGACAAAAAAATTACAACTGCAAAAAACTCGCCATGCCTCTTACTAAATACCTTGGACTGTCTTCTTTCCAAAAAGGGGTCATTTGTGGGATTTTTTTGTTATACTGTCCTGGCAAATTAGGGCCTCAAGAATTGAGATAGGCCGTCAGTACATCAGGATTGATACATTTTCAGATATATATCCCATAGTTTGTGGACTATGTTTTCCTACAGCCTAAATGCACTGATTTGGGTTATTTTCATCAAAGAAATGTGGCGGAATACATTTTGGCCTAATTTCTGAAAAAATATATATTTGCAAAATGTTATAACGAATAAAAGCTTCAAAAATTGGCCTGGGCAGGAAGGGGGTGAAAGTGCCCGGTATTGAGTTGGTTATACCGCCTATGCTATTCACAAATGCTTGATTTCGTTGCGGTATATTTTCATGTAAATTTTTATGTTAATCCGCTGCTCCATATTCCTGTCACTCATTTTCTTCCCACCAACAGTGCAATGCACACATGTTATTTCGTCTATTACTTCGTAATGACTGAATCAACTGGTCTGCGACCCAGGCAAGTGCAAGATAGAACACAGCAGAACACACTCGAGTGCAAGTGGCTGTATGACTCACCATAGTGCTATGCCGTGGGCATTCTGGGAATTAAAATATCACATCTGGTATCCTGGTGTGGGACATTTGGGCATTGTGCTTTCAATGGTTTACATTACGAAAATCATGTTAAGAAATGTTGAAGGGCAATAATTTTCCTTTAAAACGCAGAATTGAGCATCAGGAACCCATTTCTTGCTTTGAAAGTTTTAAGTTCAGTTTTTGGTTTAGGTACAAGAAGAAGAAGAAGTAGAAGAAGAAAAGCCGTGTTCCATTGAATGATGGATTTTTTTTTTTTTTTACAAACAACCCTATTTAACCACATTCCAAGTAGGAAATATGTCACCAGCACTCCTCATTTGCCTGACGAAGGTGCCCTGCGTGGTTCTGAAAAGTTGCCTTTGTAAATATGATGTGACCGCTAAATAAAGCTTTGGACCTGTTTTTAGAATCCTTGGTGTGCTGGTGACATAAAGTATTTTTTACTTTGAATGTCTGTGGTTTCCAGCCGGTGGTCGCTGCAGCACCCCCTGACAGCTAACAGACATTTCCAGGAACGTGTGCTTTGGGAATACTACGAATATACCTATTCAACCACATTGCACTTACCCACTATACAGCAGTGTCTCGCCTAACATCCTACAGGCATGTTAGGGTTTTTTGAGTGTCGTGTAGTTAAGTTGTGTGCAACTTTTATTCACCTCCCTCCTTTAGCCTCGGCACATAGCTGTCAGTGAAAGCTTCCGGTTCTGGCAGCTGGATCAGGTGACATTTATTTTTCTGGGCTTGTGATTACATTATGGAATGGTTAATAAGAGTGCACACACAACTGGACACCTGGTTTCTGCTTGAGGGTGGGTTTCCATTAGAATGTTGTTTGTGTCTCTCTCACCTTAGAATTGAACTCCAGGCACAAATCCTTCAATTCAAAATCTATTTCTTAGGGATATGAATCCACTTTGTGTGCACCCAAATATCGTCTTGATAAAGTAGCAGAGAAATGATCACTTTGCTGCACATAGCCTGTGCAGAGAGGTGAGCGATGATGGGACCCAGCAAGTCCACCCTCTACAGGCTGCCTTCAGAATTCCATAGGGGGTGGATACAAGACCAGCCACTCTGCACAAGGTTTGAGAGCAGAATTGACCGGTCTTTATTATAGAAAATGCCTGAACCGGGGCAAAGTACAGGAGAAGTTTCATGTTTGATTACTGCACAGATCTGTAAGAAATACATAAAGGACAGCAATATTAAATGGGCAATACACATGGCTTTTGTATATAGTGATATTTGTTTAGGCCAGATTTGAGCTTTTCGGCTATATTATTTTGCATCCTAATAAAAAAGGTGTTTTTATGTTACATACAAAAGCAGGCAGTTTCTGGTTTTCCTAGAATCACCCTTGTTAACATTTCCTCATGGTATAATGTTTTGGGGTTTAAATTAATATGTTGGCAGTATGATCTATCCACTAGTTCTATTTTTTTCTTCTTATAGATGACTGTCTGAGAACACAGGAGCCAAAAGAGACAATAGCAGATTTAAACAATGATAAAACATTGCCACCTACCCTGGGTAAAACTAAATCCCAGAAAGTGAGGAAGAAAAAAAAACGACATAAGGAAGAAAACAAAAATGATCAGAACCCGTGTGAGGATAGGCGTCGGAGCCTCCGCCAGTCCACTTTAGAATACAAGTGTCAACAAACTGTCAAAAGCTCCCTGGAGGTATCAAAGGTCACTGTCCATTATTCATCCAATAAGCCTCAAAAGAAGTGTATTTGCTCTGATTGTGGGCGTAGCTTCATATCGATGTCTCATCTGATTATTCATCAAAGATCACACACTGGGGAAAAACCATACGAATGTGAAAACTGTGGAAAGTGCTTTGCTAGGAAGTCCTCTTTGGTAATTCATGAGCGGATCCACAGTGGGGAAAGGCCATACAACTGCACACATTGTGGAAAGAGTTTTACCAGTAGTGCAACCCTGTCCACGCACATCCGCATCCACACTGGAGAGAGACCATACGTCTGTTGGGAATGTGGGAAGAGTTTTACCAGTAACTCATCCCTTTTCATCCATAACCGCACCCACACTGGGGAGAAGCCATATATATGTGTGGAATGTGGAAAGACTTTCTCATGTACGTCGGCTTTGGTCATACACAAGAGGTCTCACACCGGAGAGAAGCCATTTACCTGTGAGGAGTGTGGCAAGAGCTTTGCTGATAACTCCCGACTGGTGAAACATCGGATGGCTCACACAGGGAACTGGGCATATATATGCAGTGACTGTGGGAAAGGGTTTACCTGCATCTCCAATCTGAATGTCCACCAGAGATCACATACTGGAGAACGCCCATATGCTTGTACTAAGTGTGATAAGAGGTTTGCCTACAACCGGGATCTGGTGCGACACCAAACTACTCACACTGGAGAGAGGCCATATGCTTGTTCTGAGTGTGGAAAGAGGTTCACCCGCAAATCCCATCTTACCACTCACCTAAAGATCCACTCAAGAGTAAAGCTAGTCATATCATCGGAATAGAACTGTTTATACATAGATATTGTATATAGAAAATTGACCAATTGCAAATGCATATACTATAGGTAGGCAGGGCTGGACAAAAGCGGCATTTAGACAGTCAATGCAACTGAAGAAGTTCACCGACATGAACTGACTGGTCCCAAAGTTCACTCTGAATTTGTCCACTCCTATAATAGCACTTTCTAGAAAGGTCACTTTTAAATTTAATTTTGTACAACCCCAATTTCAAAAAATCTGGGACGCTGTGTAAAATCTATATAAAAGCAGAATGCAATGATTTACAAATCTCATAAACCCATATTTTATTCACAATAGAAAATGGAAAACATATTGAATGTTTTAAACTGTGGCAATGTACTATTCTAAGAAAGAAATAAGATAATTTTGAAATTGATGGCAGCAACATGTCTCAAAGTTGGGACGGGGTCATATTGCCTGATAAAGGATTCCAGCTGCTCAACAGTGTTGGGTCTGCTTTGTCGTATTTTTTGTTTCAACATGTGCCAAATAGTTTCACTTGGTGAAAGCTCTGGACTGCAGGCAGGACAGTTACATACTGTAGTTATATAGTTGGTAAGGCTGAATAAAGACACCAGTCCATCCAGTTCAACCTGTTTGGTTGTTTGTGTATTTATCACTTTCCATATCCATGTATATTGTGTTCAGTAAGATGCCCATCTTAGAGAATTAGTGACACTTCCCACTGAAACCATCGGTTGTGAAAGGGAGTTTCATATCCTTGCTACTCTTAACAGTAAAAAAACGAAACCCTTACACAGTTTAAGGTTAAAGCACGTCTCATCCAACTTCCTTGAGTGGTCATGTGTCTCTTGAGTGACCTGTCACTGAATAGTTTCCTATGTCTCTTCTCCAGGGAGAATAAGTTTAATGTTTGTAATCGTTCCTCATAACTGGTTTTGTTGCCCTTATCTGGACTCTCTCCAGTTCCAGCACATCCCTCCTGAGGATTGGAGACCAAAACTGGACAGCATACTCCAGGTGCGGTCAAACCAGGGTTTTGTAACGTGGTAGAATTATAGTTTTATCTCTTGAGTAAATACTCTTTTTAATACATGCTAATATTCTACTGCCCTTGCTTGCTGCATGCTATTGCTGAGTCAGTCATCAGCTAGGACCCCCGGATATTTTTCCAGCCTTGATTCCCCAAGAGGTTCTCCCCCTGTAGCTTGCATTCATATCTTTAGCCCCCAAGTGCAATAATTTACATTCCCCTACATTGAAACCCATTTGCCATGCGTTTGCCCACCCCTCTATCTTATTGAGGTCTTCCTGTAGAGTTTCTATACCCTGTCTTGAAGTTATTGCCGTGCTTAGCTTTGTATCATCAACAAACACTGAGATTGAACTATTGATCCTAACCTCTATATCATTTGCGAAAATGTTAAACAGGATTGGTTCCAAGAAAGAGCACTATGGTACCTCACTTATAACTGCAGACCATTCAGAAGGTACACTATATTTATGACCATCCTCTGGATGCGCCCCTGTAATCAGTATTCTATCCAGGTACATATACCATCGTCAACGACAATAGAACTCAATTTGTGGGTTATACATTTATGGGGTACCATATCAAATGCTTTGGCGAAGTCTAGATAAACTACATCCACAGGCCTACCTTTATCCAGATTGCAGCTCACTCAAAGAGTGTTAACAGGTTGGTCTGGCAAGAACGATTTTTCATAAATCTTACTACTAATGATACTGTTCTTATGGTCACTTATTATTCCCTTCAATAGTTTGCAAACTATTGATGTTAGGCTGACTGGCCTGTAGTTTCCAGGTATGTATCTTGGCCCATCCTTGAATATTGGTACCATGTTAGCTTTACGCCAATTCGTTGGTACCATTCCAGTCAGTAAGCTTCCTCTAAAGATTAGAAATAACGGTTCAGTAACTGAAGTTATTTGAGGACTCTTGGGTGCAAGTCATCTGGTCTTGGTGATTTATTCACATTAGTTTTTCTTTTTAGAACACTGGCTTGTTAGCCACAATGGTACATTCCTTGCTGTGTTGCTAACAATACTGTCTTGTCTAATACATCCCTCTTTTTCCATAGTGAGTTCTGAGAAGAACATATTTAATACATTTTCCTGCTCCTTGCCTCTTATAACCAACTTCCCTTGATCAACTTTTATAGGGTCAGTATGCTCTGAGTTTGCTATTTTACTATTAATGTATTAAAAAATGTTTTGGGATTCTCTTTACTCTCCTCCACTATGTGTCTCTCATGGTCTATTTTCACAGCCCTGTTCATGTGCTTACATTTCTTATTGCATTCTTTGTAGTGCTGGAATGCTGATGGTGTCCCCTCAACAGTTTTTTCTCTTTAATGAGCCTTTTTTACGCTCAGATTTAGCCACCCAGGTTTAACCTTAGTTATTTTATATTTGTTGCCCATCTGAATACAATGGCTAATTCCATTACCTAAAATGCTCTTAAAGCACTCCCACTTTTCCTCCGTGTCTTTTTTTTATAGAAAATCTCCCCATATAATTGCATTTTATTTACTTATATTCTTATTTCAGGTACTTCTATAACTCCATCAATTTACACAGTGTTTACATAAACATCAGTCCCTACCCCTCAAGGAGCATACAATCTAAGGTCCCTGACTCACATACATATACACACTAGGGCCAATTTAGACAGGAGCTGTGGTTGGGATTCGAACCAACAACCCTAGTGCTGCTAGGTGGATTTGCTATGCACTTTGCCACTGTTCTGACCCCATCATGAAGTATGGAGTGCAGTTTGGTAAAGTTTGCTTTCTTGAAATTTAATTTAATTGTCCTACCCTCATGTCTGCTTTTCCTGTGTTTTACAGTGAACGTACAGAAACTTCCACTGTTTCCCAAGTTATCCCTTACTTCCACATCTGCTATCAGCCTTTTGTGATTAGTAGGTCAAGCAGAGCCTTATTTCTAGATGGGGCATCCAAAACTGAAAACATAAAATTGTCTTGCAAGACATTTAAGAAGTGCCAAGTCTTAGAAGAGTGAGCAGTTCGATCTGCCCAATCAATATGGATAATAGAAGTCCTCCATGATAATAACATTGCCCTGCCTTGCTGCTATTTCTAACTGTGAAAAGAGATTGGTCTCCTTTTCATCCTTAAGGGAAGGGGGCCTGTAGCATACCCCCACTATTAGTTTCCCACTTGTTTATTCCCTTTGAAGTTCCAGCGACAAGGATTCCACCACTTTCACTGCCCCGTTAGTAATGTCATCCCTCGTGTTAACCAGCAAATCACTCTTGATGTACATGAACACCCTTCCCCCCGCCCCCTTCTATGTACCCTGATCCTTCGATACCCTGGACAGTCACAAGCCAGTGCATGTGTGCTGCTAAATCAGGTCTCTGTTACTCCCATGAAGTCTAAATCCTCTTCATGTATCAGTAGTTCCAGTTCCTCCATTTTGTTCACAAACCTTCTAGCATTTGTGAACATGCATTTTAGTTTGTTATGGCCATGTTATTTTATCCCTGTGTTTGTTCCGAGGCTGCAGTAGTATTCTGCCAGAGCACACTTGTTGAGCCTTAAGTATAACTAAAGGCAAAATCATTTTTCAGTTTTGGATATAATGGAGAGGGATTGGTGTACCTGTCAAGTTTTTTTCATGCTGTCTTTGCTCCCATTAAGTTAATTCATCCTTTCTATTTGTCCTGATTACCATTATCATTGAAAGTGAGAGTAAGAGAAAATCTCTAATTTTGGGGTGTTCTTAGAACAGTAATGGATGGTAATTTTTCCAATGGGGACTGGTTCTGGTGACTTGGTGATCCCCAAGGAATTCCTTTAATTTGCAGGGATTGCCTCTCACTTCCTGTTTGACTATGGGCTATGAAGTGAAGAGAAATCTCTGCTATATTATAACTCTCCTTTGCTCTATCCAATATGAAAATAGTTTTTCCTGTAGTTCTACTTTAAGTACTCCTGTTACATTGACCACCATAGTACTTTCTGTCCTTCGTTCACTAGCTGGAAAAGCTTCCTCTGATCCCCCCCACCCCCCCATCAGCTAGCTTAAAAGTTAATCTAATGTTTTGGCCATTCTTTCCCCTCAAGAGAGTTGCACCCTCCCCATTTAGGTGCAGTCCACCTCTGCTATAGAGCATGGCAATTCTGGATCATGTTCAGGTATGACTTCCTCTTTGCATGATAGAGCTTTAACTTGCTTAACATTTTTGAATGGCACTGTGTTCACTGACAGTGATTTTTGGAAGTATTTCTGAGCCCATGCAGTGGTGTCCCTTACAGAATCATGTCTGTTTTTAATGCAGTGCCGTCTGAGGGCCAGAAGATCACATGTATCCTATATTGCGTTTCTGCCTTGTCCCTTGCACATAGAGATTTCTCCAGATTCCCTGAATCTTTTGATGATATTATGTACTGTATATGATGATATATGTAAAGTCTTTGCAATTGTACCTTGAGTAATAGTATTCCAAAATTGTTCAACAATTTCTAGATGTAACTTTTCACAGATTGGTGGTTCACCAATCAAGAGGTATTCTGCCCATCTTTACTTCTGAGACACTGTGACTCTCTAAGATGCCCTTTTTATACCCAATCATATTACTAACCTGTTGCCAATTAACCTAATTTCAAAATGTTCTTCCAGCTCTTCCTTGTTAGTACCACTTACTTTGCCAGCTTTTTTTGTTGCCCTGTCCCAACTTTTTTGAGACTTGTTACTGCCATCAATTTCAAATTTACCTTATTTTTTTCTTAAAATAGTACATTTTCTCAGTTTAAAGATTTTATATATTTTCTGTTGTGAACAAAATATAGGATTGTGAGGTTTGCAAAGCATTTGGTTTTTTGTAGATTTTACACAATGTCCTCACTTTTTTGGAATTGGGGTTGTAGTTTGACTTTTCTGTTTAAGTCTAGTACATTTTTCTCTTGTGTACTAATTGTAATATGTGTAATGGTTATGCAAAATGTCTCCTTTTTGTATAACTAAATCTTATAACAATTTCAAAACCCTTCATTCTTTTGGCTAGCCATCTGTGTTTCTGGCAATATAAAAGTTGTTGAAAAAGTGTTTTCACAGGAAGGGTTAGTTGTTGAGACTTTGTTTGTGATTTCAGCACAAGAGAAGGTAAGAAAACCTTGGGTGGGCAAAGGCAAGGTTCTCAGCTCAATTGTGGTACCTTGGGCTGTGCTGTGGACCAGTAATTTGGATTCTGTAGTATCCACGAGAGACCTTGTGTATGTATGCATGTATGTGTGTATATATGTTGTGGGAACTAGCATCAAGAGTAGAGTCTTTTAAAGCACACATCCACTCGCTTCCTTCTTTTTAGGGCCGTTTTAGCCCAATTTTATTTAAAGGAAAGTTCCACACAATATCTTTCCCACGCAGGGGTATCCGCCATCAATGCAAACAAAAACATAGATTCAGCCTCCTGGCTCTCTTTAGCAGCACCGCTGCTCAGGTTTCATGCCTTGGTCCTGTTGTCTATTCATGTGCAACACCCTGCATCTGGGTTAGTGCCCTTTCCCAGCACTCCTGCTTCTCCAGCCCACAGGCTTGGGCCCTGTTTGCTCTATCAGACTACACTGTGCCACAATGCACACTTGTGGCTGCTCCCTTGCACCCACATGGACTCCTCGGGAGGGTGGAGCCCAGAACCCTGGTCCTGACTCTAGAAGAGAGCCACACACACCTGACCAATCAGTCTCCTGGCCATTCCCAAAACCTGGTCCCAGGATTGGAGATTTCATCCCTCCCAAATCGCTTTGAAATCTCCAGGCTCCAGGTCCCAAAATGGACTTTACAAACAAATGAGGAAAGTGAAAAGCCACTTTCCTCTGCATCAAAAAAGTACCCTGGAGCCCCTCAACCCGCCTTGTTGAGAATCCCAGGTGAAATATCCTTTTTATATCGTGACAGATCTGGATATCGTGATTTATCTGGATATTGTGTCCAGATATGCACAATCTTATTTGTGTATTTGCTGTATAGTTACATGATTAACTAGGCTGAAGAGTAGACATAGCAAATAAAGGCAAGCTTTCACAACTTCCAATTTGCCTCTATTTGGTTCAGATAAAGGCAAACAAACCCCCCTAGAAAGCTGATCAATTTTACCCTCACATAGGGAAATAAAGCTAGTCTTATGTAATATGATTGAAAGTCAGCCAGTTAAGTAGGGACAGGCCAAATTTAGATCCTTGTATGGCCACTGTGGTTGAACAGAAGTTGATCTACTGGCCGACAAATGTTCAGCCACCCTGTTGGAAAATTCCCTGTTGAGAGCAGAAAGTCTCCCCGTTGTCAGAATACAGACACAGCAGGAAGGATCCCCCCATCTACCTCGAATGTGTGGATGGGGGAATCGGATCATTTTTATTTTGTTCAAACCACTGCTTGAACAAAAAAACAAAATATTATTCTATGGCCAGCAGTGTAATCCCTTATTATTTTAGTGGTTGGTCTATCTGTTGTTATAATTACCAGTAAAGAACCTCTTCCTAAACTGATAAAAACTTTCCCTCAGAGGCAGCTGACATCCTCTCGTTGCTTTACCAGTTTTTCGGGAAAAAAAAGGTAATTTTGACTTATCTTCATATTTACCTTGATTATATTAATATAAATATATATATATATATATATATGATTTTTTTTTTTTTTTAAAGTAAAGTGCAATTTCACATCTTTTTTTATTACTCTTTGTTGTCTGTCTTCAAAACTGCTCCAGATTTCTATGTCAGTTTTACAATGTGGCGTATTCCCTATATAAGATGGGGTTTTGCACGTCTTTTATACAGGGGCAATAGTGTTTAGAATCAGTTTTTATCTCTCCTTTTACACATCCCAAGCTTTTTTGGCTTTGCACTGCTGCTTAGCTTACTATTTTTAAGTATTCCCAAGTTTTTCCAGCTTTTTCCAAAAATTTTTTTTATCGATTTTGATGTAAAAAAAAACACAAAACAGAGCTATTGGAGCATCCCCCTGGCTTGAAAGTTACAAAACAATAGTCAAGTTATGCCAACACAATAGTCAAAATGGAAATTATATTTTGTTTAATGTATTTAAAGCAATGCTAAGGCCACTGCTAACTTGGTCTGATTCTAAATTTTACAACAATAACAATCACAAAAAATATAATATCCGATTTTAGGGACAACTATACTTTACATTAACTTGATGTCTTCTCAGGCTTGCAAGAGTGGATGGCTCAGTCAACTCATCCGTGCATTTTACTGAGCCAGCATAGGCCATTCTCAGCTGCTCTAAGGTATATATTGGGTGAAATATGGAGGGCAAGGGGAGGTGGTTGTCCCCATATTTGTTTCGTGTATAGCTGTCCTTTAAGTGCCTATGTTGCTATTTTTTTAAAGATTTTTCTGCATGAGGTTTACTACTAGAGTTCAGTGTCAACTATAAGACCAATTTCATCATATTTAGGTTAATCACATTTCCTTACAGTGAACCTGTTCATAGACTATGCACACTAAGAGGGAGATTTACTAAAACTGGTGCACAGTGAATCTGCATCAGCAACCATCTTCTAATTTCAATGTGTTCAGTTAAGCTTTGCCAATAAAACCTAGAAGCTGATTGGTCACTACGCACCGCTGCATCAGATTCTGTATGCACCAGTTTTAGTAAATCTCCCCCTAAATGTTTACACATTTTTACCAAGCAGCAAAAGCACTTTAAAGCAATCTCTCGTGGCACGTTAAAACAAGCTCTCAACTATGTAGCAATCAGCATTGTGGAGAAATTAATTTTCAAAGTTCAAATCAGAGGCACTAAAATTTTAGCTTTTTTTTTTTTTAATGGGGGTCAGGTCTTTAGATGACTTTAGAGCAGGGGTCTCCAAACGTTAGAAAAAAGGGCCAGTTAACTGACTGTTAGACTTTAGGGGGGCTGGACATTGGTATGAGTGGAGGAATAGTGCCCCATTCTTGGTGTCTGTGGTAGGAATAGTGCCCCATCATTGGTGTCTGTGGTAGGAATAGTGCCCCATCATTGGTGTCTGTGGTAGGAATAGTGCCCCATCATTGGTGTCTGTGGTAGGAATACTGCCCCATCATTGGTGTCTGTGGTAGGAATACTGCCCCATCATTGGTGTCTGTGGTAGGAATAGTGCCCCATCATTGGTGTCTGTGGTAGGAATAGTGCCCCATCATTGGTGTCTGTGGTAGGAATAGTGCCCCATCATTGGTGTCTGTGGTAGGAATAGTCCCCCATCATTGGTGTCTGTGGTAGGAATAGTGCCCCATCATTGGTGTCTGTGGTAGGAATAGTGCCCCATCATTGGTGTCTGTGGTAGGAATAGTGCCCCATCATTGGTGTCTGTGGTAGGAATAGTGCCCCATCATTGGTGTCTGTGGTAGGAATAGTGCCCCATCATTGGTGTCTGTGGTAGGAATAGTGCCCCATCATTGGTGTCAGTGAGAGGAATAGTGCATCATCATTGGTGTCAGTGAGAGGAATAGTGCATCATCATTGGTGTCAGTGGGAGGAATAGTGCCACTTAAAGGCAAGCAAAGGACCGCACTTTGGAGACCACTGCTTTAGAGTCTTTTGAAGTGATTAGTGATGAGTTTGGGTTTGCTGGAGTACACAAATGACACTGACCTAATATAGGCACAAGGCCATATTGGTTCCATGTCAACCTAATATGGCCATATTAAGTCAATGATGTCACAAGCATCCCCGCCCCTTCGTATACGTGCACCTGCCCACTGCTCCATGGTACAGCAATGACAGTTAATTTCTGGGTTTGGACCGAGCACAAGCTCATTCCTAGTTGGGATCTTTGAGGATTAATTACTTCACGGTACAAGCAGCCAGAGAAGTGAGTGAGGGCTTATTTTACATCCCTTTTATTGCTTGTTAACAAAAGCAGTATCCCTATAGAGTCATAAAGGCTTTTAATGTGCACAGTCTTTGCAGACGAACTTGTGCTTTAGCAAGGTTTCACATTTACTTTCATTAGAGTAATTTGTAAAAGTGACCTTTTGCAAAAAGTAAACATTTGAAAAAAATCACCCTTTAAAAATAAAATATTAATACTTAGCAGGCCCACCACCAGAGAAAGTAATAATCATTCTCTTGTCCTCCTACACTCAGTCTTCAGCTTCTAAGACTTTCAGGTTTGTAGGATACCTGCAGGGACACACTGGTGACATTTTGGCTGTCAAGTTTACCACAGTGTATAATTGATAGACACAAGCAATGGACACACCTGGAAGTGTTCGATGCTGAAGATTTTACAGGTGGCTGTAGCTCTGCAAGAGAGATTCCAATCACCACTGGCTGGATTGTGTTATACTGTATTTTTAATTGCTGCCTGTTTTATTTTTATTTTTGTGATAGTTATTGTAATAGTTTTTAGATCATGTCATGATGGTTTGCAAACCCAGTAGTTATTTACTGTCATATATAAATTCACATTTCATTTATATTGAATACAATTACTGCAGACATCTTTGTGTTTTTACATTTGTATTGCAATGTTTCTTTAGTCAGGTTCTGTTATAAGCAGTCTTGGGAGCAGGTTAGCTGAGAAATCATAGCAATACCAGGGTGACACAAGTAGTAATTTATTTCAGCACAACAGCCTAGGAATTCAGTAAAGGCTCATTTTTACCATGAACATTTCCACACGTTTTACAAAATGTAGGCCAAATACATGAATAAATGAACATGTGTTTCTTCTATAGGAACCGTTCCCACTACCATGCTGTGGTGCAGTGTTGTGGGAAAAAGGCATGCATGCTGTATTTTTTTTATACATTAACCTGCATGGTTGAGGTAAGTGAATGGGACCCTTTAAAACTCAAGAGCAAGGTATGTAAAAACACATAGAAATGTGTGTTGCTTAATGTGTTCTGCAAAGGACTAGTCACCTGTAATGCCTGGAATCACCCTACAGCTGATCAGTACTGAGTTACCATGCCTTGTTTTACATTGTGTCTCTGTGTGGAGGTGGCCTTCTTGGTAGAGGTAGAGGGCCTTGCTTTCTCATGTCAGAGCTGTACATGGCTGTAGATTGATATCCTGCCAGTTCAGCAGGGACCAGCCAAATTTCGTTCCATCTGATGATCAACTGCTCTTGATCAGGCTTGTTAGAAAACTTTTGTTTGATCATTGTATTCTGACAGCAGAGGAGTGCCCACTGTCAGAATACAATAGCAGAGTGGGGAGGATTCCCCTATCCACTGTGGCCGCCTTCTGGCTGATGAAAATTGATCCATGGATGGCCAGCTTTATTCGAGCAGCAGCAGCAGCAGCAGCAGCAGCAGGGTGACAATAGGCACAGAAATCACAGATCCACAAAATTAATGAAACAGAAGCAGGTAAATCTTTGCACTGCAAGTCCTCAGGAGTACTTGGCACTGGAAATGCAGGAAATTCCAAGCAAAAGGTACATTTTTCAGTTTTCTACTAAAGCACAGAAAGCCTGTTTTCACACTAATGCATATTTACTATGTTTTTAGTGTGCAAAAAATGCAATTCCTTTAAATCCTATGGGACACTTCACACCGCTGTGAGTGCAGTGTATTTTGAAAACTCCTGCATGTTGCATCTTTGGTGCGGTTTTGAAAACTGCACCAAAAATGTAGGTCCCCATTGAAGTGAATAGAAAACACATAAAAAAGGAATCTGTGTTGCGTTTTTGTTCCATTTTTTGAGTCACATGTCCATGCTGTGTTTCACAGGTGCATGCTGGGCAATAGGCACTCAAAAAAAGTGCTGGAAATGTAGCAAAAATGCGTATGCATTTTTACCACGGTTTTGCGTTGGAGCAGTGTGAATGCGGCCTTAAAGTGATTCTAAAGGCTTATTTTTTTACAGAAAAAGTAACAAACATGTCTATACTTCCCTGCTGTGTGCAGTGGTTTTTGCTCCGTGCAGTCTGGATCCTCCTCTTCTCAGGTCCCCTGCAGGCTCTCCTGGCCCCTCTGTCCTGTCAGGTGCCCCTACAGCAAGCAGCTTGCAATGGGGGCACCCGCTGCTCTGTGTGTCCATGAACACACTGAGCCGTGGCTCAGCCCCGCCCCCTCTCTCTTCTCATTGGCTCACTGGCTGTGATTGACAGCAGTGAGAGCCAATGACTCCCATTTCTGTCTCAGCCAATGAAAAGGGCATCCCTCCCCTGATAGCCGAGATTCCAGTGCAAATCGCTGTATCAAGAGGGGGCTTAGGTTTGTATTAGGGGGCTGGGATAGAATGCATGAAGGTAAAAAAAAAACTTAAGCCTTTAGAACCACTTTAACATTTCTAGATGTTCCCTATATTCAAATCATGGCCTACATAGCATGTGCATCACACCTGTATAGCAAATCTGAACTTTTTCAGCTTAGGATCATTTTAAAGTGTTACTATAGGTATCTTTTTTAAAATTCTAAATAATATACATGTTATACTCACATACTCTGTGTAATGGTTTTGCACAGAATGGCCCTGAACCTCCTCTTCTGAGGTCCCTTACCGGCGATCTTGGCTCCTCCTCCTCTTCCTGTGCCCCCATAGCAAGACGCTTTTCATAGAGGCACACAGTGCTTGCTCACTTCAGAGCTGTGTGTGTCTATAAAGCCCCACCCCCCTTCCTCTTCACTGCATTTGATTTACAGCAACAGGGGCCAATGGCTGAGTCCGGTATACAGAGCTGGATCTCTTCTCCCCTCTTTTCCCCTTCACACAGGGAAGAGGGAGGACAGAAAGTATAAAATATTTTTTAACCTTAATGCAGGGAATCCATTAAAGTAAAACACGTTTTGGCTTTAGAACAACTTAAAATACACATTTATAAATGACAGTTTGGAAAAAGTATAGGGTACAGTGCTTCCAAGCCCTGAATTGGGTCACCCTTATGAAAGATAGGGTGCTAAAAGCCATCAGGCTTGTCCTATGCTTCGCAGGCTGCACAAATCCAAAAGAAAAAAAGTATGCCTATGATCAAGCGCAGCCTTTTGGGTAAAATGTGTCTGAGGGGGAGATCCCAGTCAGGGACCCTGTGTTCATGTTGTTCATGTTGTCCGGATGACTATAGTTACCAGTGTTTGAATTTTTTCCAGATTTGCAGTTGGCCTTTTACATTGGTTTTGGGTTTACTTGGGATAAATTGTAGTTTGTTGTTTTGAGATACTTGTAGTTGTTTCTTATCTACTTCGTGCAGGAATATGCATAGAGCCTCTTTGACTAACAGTACAGGTAGTTGTCAAGTGTTATCGAGTTAGTTTCCCCTTCGCGCCCACACATCTATCCAAAATTGTTTAGCAAAGATTAATATCACAATGATTCACAGAATAGGATATTCCTATCACAAAGGCTGTGTATTTAGGCTAAAGGGTTTAGGAGAGTGTCACTATATCAGTGAAGTATATAGGTGTAAAATACCGTATTGTCTCGATATTTTGGTAACTTGTATTGGTGAGGAAAGTTCAAAATAGAAAGTCCTTCCGACTCTTGCATAAACTCAAAAATTGATTTAATAATAACGTTGCATAAAATTAGGAATAACATATTAGAATACAGAATATTTAGATAATGTCCAAAAAATATAGTTAAGTTCTTAAGATAAAACTTATATGTTATTGTGTGAGGTGAAGCTGTTTGAGTCTCCTTTGTAAGAAGTTCCCTCTTTGTCTAAACAAGCATGTACTTAAAATGCTCAAGAAACCAAGTCATCCCACAGTCTTTTGTTTCAAATTCGCAGGCTCACTAACCACTCCCCTTGCCAACTCCCAGTGTAATTTAGGCTAGTAATGTGTTTCATTTTTGTCCCAGCTAGGCTAATTAACATGACTGACAAGGACACTCTACAGGGAGTAACTGAGATCTTATGTTACATATACAATTTAAACTCTCAGACTCGTATAAAATCATCCTTTGTGTAAGTGTAAGAGAAATGTGTGTTACAAATATACACTAGATTTATACATATATAATCTTCCAAAAGTAATCTTGATATAACTTTATATCATATATAAATATCATAATCAAGAAATATTACAGTATAAAGTGTGTATGCTTAACGTATGAAATAGATTCTTACAATTCTCTTTATTAGTGAAACTTTAGCTATTACCCACAGAGATGGGGGAGGGAAGCTTGATTAATTACTACCGCATGTTGCTTGAATGTAGAGAAAAAACCCAAGATATATATATATATATATATATATATATATATATATATATATATATATATATATATATCTCCACATCTATGTATATTCACATAGACTATAAAAAGTCTATTTATCTTATTTTTCCCAATCTAGAACAAATAGAAATATAACAACTCAATTATTCTATTAAGAGCCAACTCATTCATACATATGTTAGTACTGTTAATAAGAAAATATTAGGTTAAGGAAAGCTTCTAACAATAGGTATACTGGTGATTGTTTTACAGATCTGTACTCACTGCAGTCCTTTCCCCCTAAATCATTCTTTGTGTTTTGTTTTTTTTTCTGAAGCATGATAGGGCATTTTTTTTTGTCAGGAGCTCTGGAAAATTCTCAGGAGGCTGTAAGGGACTGCACACACTGTACAAGAAGAGGTCAGAATTTGCAGACAAGCTAAAGTATGTGGTCACGAAAAGAAGAAATGCTACAGGAGGAGATCAGGGGAGTGTAGACATTTTAAATGGCACAGAGTGCGCACAAATGATACAGTAGGTGGCCAGGAACAGCTGACGTTCCACAGGTAGTCAGGGACTGGAGTCATTCCACAGGAGGATGTCAGGGACTGAAATATATTCCCATGGGCATGGGTAAGTTTAAAAGACTAAAAATAAAACCTATGTGGCTCAAGTCCAAAGTTAAAAGAGCTATAGATAATATGAAAACAACTTTCAAAAATATAAAAATGAAGGAACAATATCGTAATTTAATTGTTACAAGGAATATAACAGAATATGTAAAAAGGAAATCAGGGCAGCAAAAATTCAAAACGAACTGAAGATTGCAAAAGATAGTAGGACAAACCTCAAAAAAATTCTTCAAATATATTAATAGTAAAAAGGTCCGGTTTGAGCATGTAGGCCCTTTTACAAAATAATCTAGAGTGGGTGACTGGGGACAAAGAGAAGGTAAATTTATTAAATACCTTCTTCAGCTCTGTGTATACAAAAGAGCATTGGGGAGCTCTGGTCCATAATGGGGATGATAATGACAGTTCCAAATGATCCACAATGGCTCAAAATTGAAATGATCCAGAAATATTTAGACAGAATAAAGGTGGATAAAGCACTTGGACTGGATAGCATACACCCACGGGTCCTAAAGGAATTGAGCGCTGTCTTTTCAAAGCCATTGTTTTTATTTTTTAGAGACTCTTTAATGACTGGCATCGTACCACTGGATTGGCATAATGTGGTGCCTATATTTAAAAAGGGGTCAAAGCCTTTATTAAGTAACTGTAGACTTGTTAGTTTAACTTCTATAGTTGGGAAGATACTGGAAGTTTTAATAAAGACCACATAGATGAGTTCTTGCTGGACAAAATTTTTTTAAGCAACAGACAGCATGTATTCATAAAGGCAGAAGCTACTAGAGAGATTCACACAGAGGGCGACTGATGCGATATGGCATATTGGAGAAATCATATATGGAAGATCCTGTGACTGACACATAAGGTTTTCGGATCTTAAAGAAGGCTATATATAGTAGACTAGTGTCTGATTGTGGACTCTTTCGATACTTCCCCTCTGGATGGGATAACCAGATTATTCTGGGGAACGCGTATACAGGATGCATTACATTTGGATGACATTGGCATATGGATATATCTGTTTCCAGCTTTTTGTGTCAGGCTCTATTTGATTGAAGACAAAGGGAGGGGGCTTTTTATGTAGTTGTTCATCCGAGACCATCATTCGACCTCTGTGTGGATACTGCTATCTCTCATCACCGCTCATGTTGGCATTTAGGGCATTGGATTTCTTTTTCCCCAGCCTTTGGGGTCCTGAAGAAGCTAATAAGCGCAACACGTCGACCTCTGGAGTACATAGATGCCACAAATACATGATGCTGTGATTTTTTTGGGCTTACTAGCCAAATATTGCTTTTATATGAAGTTTTTGGAAGATGTGTTTCAATAAATATGTTTTATACATGAATATAAGGTTGTCCGTTTTTTTTTTTTGTACGAGTAAAGTCCCATTAGTTTTTGTTTCTTTTTTCATGATATATTAGGGATGAGGTACACACATGCAGTCTAGGTAATATACTGTTATGAAAGACAGAAGCTGTCAAACTAATCTGATTTCTTTTTATGAGGAGGTGAACAAAATCTTGGGCAGTGGGTTGGCTGTGGATATCGTATACTTGGATTTTGCAAAAGTGTTTGACACAGTTCCCCACACACGGTTAATATGTAAGGTAAAGTCTACAGGCTTTGAAAAATCCGTATGTAAATGGATAGAAAACTGACTAAAAGATCGTATTCAGAGAGTAGTGGTTAATGATTCATACTCTGAATGGTCTCGGGTTGTCAGTGGTGTACTCCAAGGTTCAGTGTTGGGACCCTTACTTTCTTAATATATTTATAAACGAACGATATAGGGTCTGGGATTATAATTTCTATTTCAGTCTTTGCAGATGACACCAAGCTGTGCAGTGGAATAATGTCCTTACAGGATGTCTTCAGCTTACAAGCCGACCTCAATGCAGAAGGATCTGGCTGTTCTGGTAGATTATAAGCTTAATGCTGGTAGAGACATACCCAAAAAGACTTTCAGCTGTAATTGCAGGGAAAGGTGGTTCTACAAAGTATTGACTCAGGAGGCTGAAATACAAATACACACCGCACTTTTCAGATATTTATTTGTAACAAATTTTGAAAACCATTTATCATATTCACCTCATAATTATGTGCCACTTTGTGTTGGTCTATCACATAAAATCCCAATAAAATACATTACCGGTTTTGGTTGTAACATGACAAAATGTGGAAAATTTCAAGGGGTATGAATAGTTTTTCAATGCACTGTATAAATACATAGTTGGTCCACATAGTGAACTTGGCGCAGAGTTATTCACTTTAAGGTCATCACAGAGGACAAGGGGGCACTCTTCACATCTGGAGGAAAAAAGATTTAATCTTTAAATACAGAAAGGTTTCTTCACAGTAAGAGCTGTAAAAATGTGGAATAGACTCCCTCAAGAGTTGGTTCTGGCCAGCTCAGTAGGTTTCTTTAAAAAAGGCCTGGATTATTTCATAAATGCACACAATATAACTGGATACCAGCATTTTTAGGTAAAGTTGATCCAGGAAATATCCAATTGCCTCTTGGGGGATCAGGACCTAGACCTGCTGGAGCAAATTTGATAATGTTTTGCTGGTTTTTTTGCCTTCCTCTGGATCAACCGTGGATATAGGATTGTGTATATAGGATTGTGGTTTTTTGGGGGGGGGTTTTCTTGAATTGGATGGACTTGTGTCTTTTTTTTTTTTTTTCAACCAGACTAACTATGTAACTAACTATGCGACCTACACACCTTTTTTTTGAATTAGATCCCTTCCATTGTTTAATGCCTTTGTCAATACCACATTATTTCAAACTGGTGAATTTTTGTGATGACTGTTATTTTGCACGGGAGTTTCCACTTTGCAAGGGTATTTTTTCTAGCTTAGTGAATGAGGTGAAGCTCTGCTGACTTCCAGCATTCAGTCATGTACAGAGAAAAACACTTTTTTTTTTAATTTTCCATGCATGTGATTGGGTTATTCTCTTGCAAAGTAAGCAGCCTGTTTGCTTTTGGTAAATAAGCACGTATTTGTTTTAAGTCCTTTTGCAATTAAGAAAATGCATTTTTAACTTCTTCCCATGGACGGCCTCACAGAACCGCATCAATGGCGCACCGGGTTTTCAAAATGTTCTGTCTTTTTTTATTTGTTAAGCCAAAAATAAAAAACCCAGTAGTGATTAAATACCACAAAAAAGAAAGCTCTATCTATCTAAAAAAAATGATAAAAAATTAATTTAGATGCAGTGTTGCATGACAATTGTCACAGCGCGACAGCGCTGAAAGCTGAAAATTTTCCTGGGCAGGTATGGAGTGAAAATGGCCGATATCGAAGTGGTTATTAATGCGCTATAAATATATTCAGTGTGACTATCATGTTTACATGATTTGTAATATCTGTTATCCAACACAAATTAATGTCATATACAGTTTCTATAAAAATTTAGGAATATCCACCTACATGTCAAATGTTTTAAAATTTTGTGTGAGCGCATATTTTATCACTTGACATAGTACCTGAAATTCACCCCCGTCCAATTTTGAACTAAATACCATTTTTCTTTTTTTATCATTCTTTATTTTTTTTTTTTTTGCCTACTATGTCTTCCTCTATATCCTCTAATTTATCTCCCACCGTCGGTGGGATCAATAACCTTCCTTGAAACCCCAATTTAGTGGTATCCTTTATATTTTCCTCCAAAATAGGGTGATGACGATTTGCAGTCATTGAGTTGTCCCAGCTTTCCAGTGGTTATTATCTGTTAGTTATTATATCTGTCACTATGATAGTATACAGTAGTTATTCCGTGATGAGATATATACTGAATATGTTTATAAAAATTGCAGTTAGGCAGTTTAAATCCTTTTTATTCCGTTATATAAGCCTCTTTGTATATTTCCTCACTTGGGTTCACTCTTATTAGGACTTTTATATTTCTCTACTCTCTATAGTCCTGGGATTGGCAACTCGTCGATTGTGATCTACATGTCAACTGCAGGCAGCCGAAGGGTAGAGTGCAAACACGGCTTTGCTGATCATTTTCTCTTCAGTTTCCGCCGCTCTCATCTTAACAGCAGAGCACAGTACGAAAGGCAGAACAGTACTGGAGGGAGAGCGGGAACTGTGGCAGTAAACCTTTCAGGTTAACCAGAATGTTATTACATTACTGTGAGGGGAGTGATGTGAAGGGGGCAGAAGATGCTACTGCAAGGGTGGAGTGATGTGAAGGGGGGTAGAGGATACTACTGTGGGGGGAGTGATGTGAAGCGGGTCAGAGGACACTACTGTGGCACACTATGGGGTTGATTTACTAAAGGCAAATAGTCTGTGCACTGTAAATGCAGTTGCTCTAGATCTGAAGGGAAGCTCTGCTGATTTCTATTATCCAATCATGTGCATACAAAAATGCTGACTTTGAGGTACTTGCCAACAGGATGGAGTCTGCTTTGAGAGGTGAAATATAGAACCTTACACCTAGATTCACTGTCACTGTGATAGAACAAGAACAGGATACAATGTCCCTTTCTGCTCAAGTCCTCCAATACTGACATCACTGATCAGGTCGTCCAGTTGCAGTCCAGGGGCTGGATTCAGCCCCTAACTCAGCCTCATTGCAGATTTCCCTTTTGGCCATTCAGACATACCTTCAGGAAGCTAACCTTTCTACCCTCACAGATGACGACCAAGAAGAGTTATCCCAGCCTACTACTTCAGAAGAATTCACATTTGCCATCTCTATAACCCAACCTGGGAAGGCGCCTGGGCTTTACGGATACACATTTTCCTACTACAAAATATACCAGACCCATTTATCATCCGTTTTTACCACGGCCTTTAGTGCCGTCTTGGATGGACATTGTATTCCCTTAGATATGTGGCACGCATCCATCTCTGTTATCCAAAACCTGGGAAAGGACAAGCTGTTATGCACCACTTACAGGTCCATTTCCCTTCTAAATTGTGATGTGAAACTTTCATCGATATTTTAGCCTCCAGGCTGAATGCTGCAACGCCTGATAACAACATATCAGGTCCCCTTTAGTCGGACCAGGGAGGCAAGACGCAATACAATCTAAACCCTGAAAGTCATAGAGAAATTGAAACGATCCCTCATCCCCTTTCTGCTCTTGTCCACTGACCCCGAAAATGCATTTAACAGGGTAGATTGGTTGTTTCTTTAGGAAACACTTTAATCGGGTGGGATGCCACAGTCTATTCTGGCCTGGATGTTGGGGTTATACACCAATCTCATTGCTACAATACGGATGAACGGTTATGACTCCGAACCATTCCCAATCTCCAATGGTACCAGACAGGGCTGCCCTTTTTCTCCTTTGCTATTCGTTTTCTCACTGGAACCTTTCCTGCAACATATCAGGGGTAATCCAAATATTATGGACCCATCGGTTCTTGCAAAGCTTTTCCCCGACCAATCTGGTTGTTGTTGGTGCTGAGAACAACACCCTGGCACCATTTTACACTTGGGAATGCCCAAAGCTTCAATCTTTCTGGCAATCAGTACTTCGACTTGTTCATAAATTTACTAACAGTCTCCTATGTAATGATCCGGCTGCAGTTCTACTTAACCTTACTCCTTTATCAAGGAAACAATATCACAAATATTTTCTTAAACACCTCCTGCTTGCCCCTTTATACTGTGTCATTGGAAACAACAGTCTGCACCCACGGTTGCCCAATGGATCGTGAGTGTACATGACATGACTTGAACAGATGGAGTACTTGACTGCTGCTCTCTGTGAAATCTTAGAGGAATGCAAGAACAGATGGTTTTACTGGGCTTCTCTGATGAATTTCTCCAATACGTATAGCCCTTAGCATATACTGGAGATTTTACCCGGTCTCCCTTGCCTCCCCCCCATTTTTGTCTTTTTTTTTTTTTTTCCTCCTTTCTCCCTCTTCTTCCCATTCCCTCTTTCTCTTCCTAATTCTCTTTTTTTTTTTTCTCTCTTGCTTCTCTCTCCTTGATATTTGCTCCTTGAAAACAGGTATGCCAAGACCCTAATCAGACAGCCCGCACCAGACTTTCCCTCCTATATCAGTAGCTTTACATGGACGTTTAAGGGACTTTTCTTTGAACTTAGGTTGATGGTCATGTGGTTTGATCAGCAGAGTCCACATACCTTGGTACACTTGCTACCTTATTAATATTGCTACCTGTCTGCATGCAGTCTTATCTTTTCACTATTGCCTTCAGAGATCTTGTTTTTGATAAATTGTGTCTATACATGAACTGGAATTTAGCACCTTATGCTGATTATATCCTCTGTGAAGCTACCTTTTATTATGCCTGTTGCATATCAAATAAAAGAAAGTATTTGATATTCAATTTTCTGACAGCTCCATTTTAGCCTACCACTGGGAATTAACTAGATAACCAGGGTGGGATAATGCAGAAACAAAATAAGGTTAATTATGGCCTCTAACTGAAGAGATTTTGCCAAAACCATTTTGTTAAAATTAACTGTTGTCAAAAATGATGGATTTATGTGATAATGAGAAATAAAAGGTGTGTATGGATGACCACATTGTTTCCTTGCAGATAGACTCCAGTGAGACTCTACAGGTGGCTGCCTAGGAGGATGAGATGCTTCTTGTGGAGTGTGCCGTTATTCCTTCTTAAAGGGCCAATCCCCTGTCCTTATATGAGAGGGAGATTACTTTCACAAGCCAGGAAGCATTCACTCTACTCAAATCTCTGTCCCCCTTGCGTGAATCTCTGCACAAACAGGCAATCTGATGACCTGAAGCTCAGGATAGCATTGATATAGGTCTTCATTGTCTCCCTGACTAACTTCTTGTTCATCTTCCAGATGAAAAGTAGACAATGCAATTTCTTGACTTGGAAAATTGAATCTTAAGGCCACTCTTGGAATAGAATCCAGCATCAGGAGCAGAATAACTTTGTCTGCCAGGAAGGACCTATAGGCTGATGCTACTGCTACCAGGAAAGCTTTAAAGACAATTCCCATAGCGACAACTCCACCATGGATTTTTGAAGCAGACCGGTATGTAAGTATTATTGTGAAGTCTCATGTAGAAACATGGGAGCCCTTAGCTTTACTTACGCCTTAAAGAATTGAAGAATCAGAAGCCCACTGAGTCCCAGTAAGATCTGCCTTTTGTGCTTGCTCTCAGGCCCATGTTGAGACTTCATTGCAGAAAACTGAGGACAGGACAAACTCGGGCTTCCCTGGAGAAAACCTCTCTGACATAGCATATTATTGGAATTTTAGCCAGACAATGTTCATGCTGCTCTTCTGTGCTTTCATGAGGCATCTGCCTTTCTCAAAGAGCAACCGAAATCCGTGAACCATCGCCTCTCAAAATCTAGGCCGCTAACTTGAACTTCTCTGGACCCGAATGGAGAACTGGACCTTGTGCTACTGTCTGACAACTGAGAAGATTGTGCACTAGGTGTGACTGTGAGATATAAATAGTTTGGTGCATGTCCACTGTTGAAGAAAAACCCCTCTAGAAAGGGTGCCTTCTCCATTGAGCCCCTCAATACAAGGACAGGAGAGACCATGGCCCCGATAATCATCAGGAATGCAGGCACTAACAGGTGAAGAGAGGAACACCAGGACAATTCAGCACCTTACCACCGATATGTTCTTCAGCAGACAAGAAAGATATACTTTGAACCATGATTAGTTGGGCTTCTAATTACAGAACCACTGTGTAGGGGTCAGATGACCCTGTTCTTTCTTCACCAACAGCCAAACACCTGTCCAAAGACCTCATCTGCTGAGATTGAAATTATCATCCCCTGTTGCCAGAGCAAGGAATGTTTGTATATGACCTTTCATATATGGCTGAGAGCCCAAGTGGCCAAGATCAAGGCTGTACCCATTTCAAAAGAGTAAGCAAGTGCCCTAAGACATGTATGGATGATGCAATCCCCAAAATATCAGGAAGCATCCTTTGCTGACTTCTGGATGATTTGTTGGCTTTCCAGTTTTTCCTGGACTCCCAGCCAGGACTGCAGAGTATAACCTCCTCTTGCACTGCAGTCCCCTCTGACTCAGGAATTTATCTTGAGGCAGGAAGCCAAACTATCTACAATCACAGAACCTTGCTGTCAATTTAAGCTTCATCTTCTATGACCAAGGCAGTGAAGGAGTACTTCCATGAAGCACACATCATCTTCTAATGGTAAAATATTGTATCTGGCCAATCCCATAAAGAATACACCAACCAAAAGGGGTGACTCCAAGTGCAGGACACCTTCACCTTTACAAGGGTATAACTTTGACATCTGCTCTGAAAACATGCTTTTTGCTCCATTCTTCTAGAATGAGCTTCAATTTAGTCACCATAGTAAAGTTGCAAAGCAGTCTTTGAAGGCACTTGAAATACTTCCATTGCTTTCCTTCTATCTTAAAGTGTTACTAAACCCGAGACTCTGCATTCACTATATCTGTTCTCACACAGAACATGGAAAAGCAATTGTTTTAGTAAATATAAAAAGCTAAATACCTTTTCTCATCAGCAGTTAGAGCAGTCTTGTGACTTCTATCAATGTCTGGCTGAGCACTGGTTAAAGCTTGTAGGAGTTTTCATTCTTACCTGATTGTCCTATGAAGCTGCAGGACCCCTGACCCTCTGTCTGGACAGTTCTGATTTGACCCTGTGTTGATCACATGCACCCTCCCAAGAAAGAAAAAAAAACAACCTCTCTAGCAATACAAAACAAAACAAAACAAACTGAGCATGTACAGCTTGCCCCCAAGGTTCTGTTCTATCAGCAGATGGATTGGGGACAGTAGAAGAAGGGGAGGATCAGAGAAGACAGGATCACACATCTTTTTTACACAATGCGGAAGATTAACTCCTTAGGTTCCACAGTGAGTATAACAAGCATGCTTTACTGCATATACAAACTATACTGCTAATGCAAAAATTTGTGAAAGAATGGGTCGCTCTCAGGAGCTCAGTGAATTCAAGCTTGGTACCGTGATAGGTTGCAACCTGTGCAAGTCCTTCCTTGAAATTTCCCTTCTACTAAATATTCCACGGTCAACTGTTAGTAGTATTGTAACAAAGTGGAAGCAACTGTGAACAGCAACTCATCCACAAAGTGGTAGGCCACGTAAAATGACAGAGCGGGGTCAGTGCATACTGAAGCGCACAGTGCGCATAAGTCACCAACTATCTGCAGAACAAATATCTAAAGACCTCCAAACTTTGCGTGGCCTTCAGATTCGTACAAGCACAGTGTGTAGAGAGCTTAATGGAATGGGTTTCCATGGCTGAGCAGCTGCATCTAAGCCTTACATCCACAAGTGCAATGCAAAGCGTTGGATGCAGTGGTGTAAAGCACGCCACCACTGGACTCTAGAGCAGTGGAGACGTACTCTGGAGTGACTAATCATGCTTCTCTATTTGGCAATCTGATGGATGTGTCTGGGTTTGGTGGTTGCCTGGAGAAGGCTGTTTGCCTGACTGCATTGTGCCAAGTGTAAAGTTTGGTGGGGGGGATTATGATGTGGGGGTTGTATTTCAGGTTTTGGGCTTGGCCCCTTAGTTCCACTGAAGGGAACTCCTTAAGGCGTCAGCATACCATGACTTTTTGGATAATTTCATGCTCCCAAGTTTGTGGGAACAGTTTGGGGACGGCCCCTTCATGACTGCGCCCCGGAGCACAAAGCAAGGTCCATAAAGACATGGAGGAACCTGACTGGCCTACACAGAGTTCTGACTTCAACCCGATAGAACACCTTTGGGATGAATTAGAGCGGAGACTGCCAACCAGGCCTTCTTGTCCAACATTAGGGCCTGACCTCACAAATACGCTTGTGGAAGAATGGTCAAACATTCCCATAGACACTCCTAAACCTTGTGGACAGCCTACCCAGAAGAGTTGAAGCTGCAAAGGGTGGGTCAACTCAATATTGAATCCTACGGACTAAGACTGGGATGCCATTAAAATTTATGTGCGTGTAAAAGCAGGTGTCCCAATACTTTTGACAATATAGTGTAGGTCTGGGCTTTGACTGGGCCATTCTAACACATTAATATGCTTTGATCTAAATCATTCCATTGTAGCTCTGGCTGTATTTTTAGGGTCGTCATCCTGCTCGAAGCTGAACTTCCACCCTAGTTTCAAGTCTATTGCAGACAGGTTTTCTTCTGGGGTTGCCCTCTATTTGGCTCCATCCATCTTCCCATCAACTCTGACCAGCTTCTCTGTCCTGCTGAAGAAAAGCATCCCCACAACATGATGCTTCCCCCACCATGTTTCACAGTGGGGATGATGTTTTCAGGGTGATGTGTAGTGTTAGTTTTCCACCACACATAGTGTTTTTCTTTTGGGCCAAAATATTTAATTGTGGTCTTATCTGACCAGAGCACCCTTCTTCCACGTTTGCTGTGTAACCCATGTGGCTTCTCGCAAACTACAAATTGGACTTCTTATTGCTTTCTTTCAACAATGACTTTCTTCTTACCACTCTTCCATAAAGGCCAGATTTGTGGAATGCACGATTTATAGTTGTCCTGTGGACAGATTCTCTCACCTGAGCTGTGGATCTCTGCAGGTCCTCCAGAGTTACCACGGGCCTCTTGGCTGCTTCTCTGATGAATGATCTCTTTGCCCGGCCTGTCAGTTTAGGTGGACAGCCATGTCTTGGTAGGTTTGCAATTGTGCCATACTCTTTCCATTTTCAGATGGTGGATTGAACAGTGCTTCGTGAGATGTTCAAAGCTTGGGATTGTTTTTATAACCTAATCCTGCTTTAAACTTCTCCACAAGTTTATCCCTAACTTGTCTGGTGTGTTCCTTGGCATTCATGATGCTGTTTGTTTACTAATGTTCTCCAACAAACCTCTGAGGGCTTCACAGAACAGCCGTATATATACTGAGATTAAATTACACACAGGTGGACTCTATTTACTAATTAGGTGACTTCTGAAGGCAATTGGTTCTACTGGATTTTAGTTAGGGGTATCAGAGTAAGGGGGCTAAATACAAATGCATGCCATACTTTTCAGATATTTATCTGTAAACATTTTTTGAAAACCATTTATCATTTTCCTTCCACTTCACAATTATGTGCCACTTTGTGTTGCTCTATCACATCAAATCCCAGTAAAATACATATACGTTTTTGGTTGTAACATGACAAAATGTGGAAAATTTTAAGCGGTATGAATACTTTTTTAAGGCACTGTACGTATACTTGTGAAACAACAAAAGGTAGCGCTATTTTCAAATGAAATATACAAGTTATATTGTGATATAAAATAAATGTGAACAAAAATGTCTGAGATTTTTCTTTTTATCAATTGTGAAAAACGTCCGTCACCAAAAATAATTGTGCAACTCCACCACCAACAGAAATTAATAAACTCAACAGAGCATGTTGCCAGTTAAATTATAAACCAGCAATTGCGCTTCTTTTTTCTGGGAGCAATACTCTGCAGGCAGACCCAGCGATGACCAGATTTTTCAATCAATTCACTCTCAGCTAATGATGCAATACTTTGCAGGCCTGGGAGACCCAGATATCCAGACACTTATTATATATATCGTTTTTGGGAGCAATACTCTGCAGATCTATAAACTCGGCAGCGAAATCCTCCAAAAGGTATTCCAAATACTTTATGCACAGGCTCAGAAGAAAAAGAAACAAAGCAGACGATCGTGTGATACAGTATGGCACATTTTTTCTTAAAAGCTCATCAAAATCCACTCACATGGAAAAGTGTCTAGGTGACACTAGCAACAAACAAATTTAGTTAAAATCATCACAGAAAGCCGGACACACTGACTGCTTACGGAACGTAGTGACGTCAGTCTGAAGTGCCACCCTATGCGTTTCATCACCTGGCGTCTTCACGGAGCGGAAGAATGAACATAACTTCATACACAGCAATTTATACCCCGCTGACCAGTGTGGAAGCAAATTACCGACATCAATACTTTACAATTCTCAAATACTCTAAATGTATAATATTCATATAACAACAATATATATGCAATATAAAACTTGAACGTATACTCGCATTTGGGAATTGTATTATCCACCCCAACAAGGAGTGTACCATACCCTATGTTAGTATCGATCTTTTAAAGGGCCAGTATATTAAGGTTAAACTCCAACTTTACAAATTCATAAATGGGCTAATAGTTAAAGTGGAACTCTATACCATATTGTGCAGTTATCAACCATTAACAAAGCAGTATGTCAGAGTAAAACTCCAACAAATCATAATCATGATAATTCAAATCATGCAAATATTACCATTAATTATCAATTATCAAAAGCTAATATGTAGATTAAAAACTCCAACTTAAATTAATCAAAAAGAGCAAATGATTAAAGTGCAACTCTACCATCCACTGTGTTAAAGGACTAATATGTTGCACTCCAACAGAACCATAATAAGTAAATAATATTCAGTTCAAAAAAACCAATATACAAAGTAGAACTCAAGCTTACCATATTTAACACATTATCAATCCTTTATGTTAATGGACTCTAACCATATTATATTCAGATAAAACTCTCCACTTCCCTATGAACACATATATATTTGTTTGATATGGAATTGGCCCTTATTTCCAAATTACAAACATTACATCAACACTCCAATAAATCACTGAGTAATTACAAAAAAAGTTATTTAGAAGTCTGTGAGGAAGCAATTGAGATCAATGTCAATATTTAACCCTTGTGGTCTAAGGGTATCGAAGTTATATATCCAAAAAGTTTATTTTTTGGAAACTTTCTAACATATCAATCCCTCTCCAATGTTGGCCAATTTTATCAATACCCCAAAAAGTCAGCAAATTTGGATTGCAATCATGATAGAGTTTGAAATGTTTACACTATGTTTATCAAATCCATTCTTAATATTATTTATATGTTCTCCAATTCTTGTTTTTAAAGTTCTAACTGTTCTTCCAATGTACTGGAAATGACAAGGACATTCCAACATATATACCACATGCTTGGATTCACAAGATATTTAATGGTTTAAATTTATATTCTTGATTGATTGAAGAAGATCTAAGATGTTTCACTACTCTTTCTCTTTTTTGAGGTATTTTTACAAGCTTTCCATTTATTACAATAATGGAATCCCTCTAAACTAGGAAACAGGTTCATGCGTTTTGGTGGATCAATAATCTTGTGCATGATTTTTGTTCTCAAAGACTTATTTTTTCTATACACAAAATTTGGTTTACTTGGAATAATATTCCTCAAAACTTCATCTCTCATTAGTATAGGCCAATATTTTTTAAAAATGTTTTCTATATCTTTGTATTGGGCATTGAAATCAGTAATAAACACAACTCCTTTATTATCCCTATCACCTTTTTTTTTTCTCCAGTAAGGAGTCTCTATTCTTGAATTTTATTACATCTCTTTTTATTTAAAAAGGTTTTATCATATCTCTTCTCAATGAATCTTTTTATCAATAAATCAGTTTGTGACAAAAAAATCAGTGTCTAAATTACAGTTTCTGTTAATACAAGTAAATTGGCTCTTGGGTGTTCTATAAAGCCACCTTGGATGTTGACAACTAGATACTGGTATATAGCTATTCCTGTCAACTTCTTTAAAGTATGTTTTGGTGTAAATTTGGCTTTCACATTTAAACAAGGACAAGTCTAAAAAATCTATTTGATTGTAATTACTTGTCATGGTAAATTTTAAACCATATTTATTAATATTCATGGATTCTGAGAAGAGATTTAATTCTTCTTCAGTGCCCTTCCACACTATTATAATATCATCGATGTATCATTTATATAATACCATCTATGGCCACTTTTTGTAGATGAATTCTTCCTCCCATTTCGCCATCACTAAATTAGCAACACTCGGGGCATATTTGGCTCCCATAGCCACTCTCTTACACTGTTTATAAAAAGTCTTATTATACCAGAAAAAATTGTTCTTCATTGCAAATTCCAATAATTCAACAATAAATTGCCTATGAACTTTTTTGAGTTTAGTTTTATATTTCAATGCCCAATACACTGCCTCAATCTACTACAGTCTGGCTTCCGTCCCCTACACTCCACCGAAACCGCCCTACTCAAAATCACTAATGACCTGCTAACCGCCAAAGCTAATGGCTATTACTCAGTCCTCCTACTCCTCGACCTTTCCGCGGCCTTCGACACAGTTGAGTACCCACCCCCTCCTCCTTAATAAACTACACTCCCTTGGCATCAGAGACTCCGCTCTCTCCTGGCTCTCCTCCTATCTATCCCAACGCTCCTTCAGCGTTACCTATAACGCTACCACCTCCCCCTCTCTCCCCCTCTCTGTTGGGGTCCCCCAAGGCTCTGTCCTAGGACCCCTTCTCTTCTCCATCTACACCTCCTCCCTCGGCAAACTGATACACTCCCACGGCTTCAACTATCACCTCTACGCCGATGAATTTACCTCTCCACCCCTCACCTCACCCCTTCAGTCTCTGCCCGTATTGCCCACCTACTGAACGACATATCAGACTGGATGTCGCTCCATTTCCTCAAACTGAACCTCTCCAAAACCGAGCTCCTAATTTTCCTCCCAGCCCGCGCCCTCCCCCCCATCCTCTCCATCACGACCAACAAGGCCACCATCAGTGCCACCCCGCAAGCCAAAGTCCTAGGTGTCACTCTAGACTCAAACCTGTCCTTCCATCCCCATGTCCAATTGTTGGCAAACTCATGCAGGCTCCACCTCCGCAACATCTCCAAAATACGTACGTTCCTAACCCCAGACACTACTAAACAACTCGTTCACTCCCTTATTATCTCATGCCTGGACTACTGCAACTCCCTTCTCACTGGCCTACCCCAACACAGGCTATCCCCACTTCAGTCTATCCTAAACTCTGCGGCCAGACTCATCCACCTTACCAACCGCTCCGCCTCTGCCACCCCCACTGTCATTCCCTCCACTGGCTTCCGATTGCCCAACGCATTAAATTCAAAATACTAACACTGACATACAAAGCCATTCACAACGCTGCCCCAAACTACCTCACCGACCTGATACCCAAATACCGCCCAACCCGTACTCTTTGCTCCTCACAAGACCACCTACTTTCTAGCTCCCTGGTCTCCTCCTCCCACGCCCAACTGCAGGACTTCTCCAGGACTTCCCCCATCCTCTGGAACTCACTACCCAAATCCATCAGACTGTCACCTACCCTCCTCACCTTCAGGCGCACCCTGAAAACCCATCTCTTCAGGGAAGCTTACCCCACCCTCACCTAACAACCGATCTCCTCCACTCCTCCTACCACTCCATCCCCCACAGCCACTTCCTCCTGTACCACTATCCCCTCCCTCCTAGATTGTAAGCTCGAAAGAGCAGGGCCCTCGAACCCCTCGTGTTTTGTTACTGTATTGTCTCATGTTCTGTCCCCCACTATAATGTACAGCGCTGAGCAAACCTTTTGGCGGTATATAAATACTGTATAATAATAATACTTGTATACAGTGACTCAACATCTATTGTTACCAACAGAAAATCTTCTACATTCCTCAAAGGTTTAAGATGTTTAATCAAATCTCCACTATCTTTCAGAAAAGATTAATTTTTTATCACAATGTCTTGCAAAAAGTGGTCAATGTACTTTCCAATTCTCGCAAATATAGAGTTAATACCACTCAAATAGGCCTACCTGGTGGTTTAGTTGTATTTTTGTGTAATTTAGGCAGATAATAAATTGTGGGAATTCTAGGGTTTTTTAGTAACAAATACCTTGATTCTTTTTTATTCAAAACTCCTAAATCAGTACCTTTTTTTAATGATCTTTCGTAATTGATTTTTAAGCATCTTAGTAGGATTTTTTTCAGTATTAGATAAGTATCTTTTATATTTAATAAACTCTCCATCTCATTTTCATAATCAACTTTTATTTAATACCACTGCAGCTCTAATAACCACATTTTTCTTTTTTTATACCCATCTCATAGTCTCGAGGAATAATATTTTTTTTTGTTTTTAAACTGAATTTTTTTAATATAATTTTCAACCATATGTTTAAACACTTCAAGAAATTCATTATCCCTATTTTTTGGATTGAATGTAGAGGCATTTTTTAACTTGCTATGTGGAAAATTACTTCCATCCTGTATTCTTTCATTATTTACTGACCTTTTTGTTTCAAAATTTTTTTTGATGTTTAATTTCCTCACAAACTTCCGCACATCTATAAATGCATCAAATTTGTTAATATTGGCCCATGGTACATATTTCAAACCCAAATCGAGTACTTTTCATCTCATTATCTGTTAAAACAATATCACTCAGATTAAGTATATTTAAGATTAAGTATACTGTACGTATACTTACCTTTTACATGATGTAAATGCCGGCTGCAGAGGAGAGGGGACTCCTGGTATTGCCTGGAGTAATGATGTCACTTATAGGCTTCAATGGCCCATCCGTTGTCCCACTCCCTCCTCTTCACTGAAGGTGCCATTGACTGAGGGCAGTGGAGCTGATCATGTGACCAGACCAGAGCAGCATGAAAATAGTTAAGAATATACATCCTTCTTACACAGGGTTACTAAGCATAGGAAGAGGGAGGAAGTATTTTTTAAGATTAATTAAGGTTATCCCGGAATTCTACTTTAGGCTCCTGATCAAGCAGTTTAAACCAGATGTTATTTTTTAAACAGCAGTTTAGTGCATTAAAGTGTAAATAAAAACTTTTTTTTTTTTTTAGTTTTTAAAAAAGTGCTGAAGGGTTAGACCCTCTGTCAAGTTTTTATTACTATCTTTTTACCCACGGGGGGAGATTCACCCCCTTGTTCGCTTTGGTGACTACTGTCACTGAAACATGAAGTCAGAAGAAATGTAAAATGTTAGAGTTGTCGGCAAAACAAAAAAATAGATGTCCAATGGGCACACCTGTTCTGGTGATAATTTGTATAGGAGTTGAATTAACTTCCTGTTGCAACTTTGGGACAGGAAGTACAGGAAAATCTCCCTGATGGGGCACAGAAAAAAAATACCTCCCAGGGTTTTAAGCCCTTTTATACATTATCTGAAACTAAAAAGTGTTTTGGCACCTACTCTAGGCCACTGCTTAATTTTACTTTTATTTAAAATATTTATTTTAAGCATATTGATTATTGGAGGGTTACCATATTTGCTTAGCTTTCTATAAAAAATGTATTTACATTTTTTTTGCAAAAAAAAAAGTTGTTAATAAATTGTAAATATGATTACTGGCTATAGTATTAGTAATATGTTAATTTTTGAATACATTTCAGTTTTACTTTTATTTCTAATAAGTGATGAAACAGATGTGATATCTCCTTTGATACAATAAGAAGATAACAAGCTCCAAACAAGCATTGTCTTGGGACTATCTTTCTGTACTGTGCATGTTTGTGTTTGGGTTGATCCTTGGAGAGCAATTTGCCTTTGCCACTGTTGTATTTTTCTTTGCTTTCTGAAACCTTTGGGGAACAGGCAGGAACTAGAGAAAATTAAATCACTGATATTTGTTGTAACATCTAATTACATTTGCTAGATTTATCCATACTTTGCAAAAATAGACTATTTCATGTTAGTTTATGGCATTAGTGTTCATACTCCTTAACATTTACAGGTAAAGGTTATATAAAATTGATCATTGTTAATCAAACAGTTATGAGCAAAAACCTGTGAATTCTTGGGAATATTTTGGACTCTACATGAATGGCTACTGTCACGTACCTGGTTGGGGAGCCGGAAGTGGAGAGAGGGCATCCTCTTACAACTCCTGCTCGGAGCCCCTGAAAGTGGGAATAGGGGCGCAGAGCCAGGAGGGGCAGGAGTGCCGCGTATATCTTGCAGTTGTCAGCAGGTAGCTGTGGACCCAGGAGATCCGGACACAAGCCAGGTGCGGGTGCAGGAATGTAGGTGCAGCAGGGAGCAGGTGTGGCGGCAGCCAGGGTGCAGATCTTGGGACCGAGCACCAGTGCGGGGCTGCGGTGGCTGACAGGTATGGCGGTGATCAAGATGCAGAGCCGTGGGAGCAGCGGAAGGTGGATATGGTAGTTGACAAGATGCAGGTCAGGTGCAGATGCAGGCAGAATAATACAGCAGAGTCAGGCAGGCCGGGTCGGTAACAAGCGGACAGATAAGTACAAGAGGAGCAGGCATAAGAATGGTCAGAGATAGGCGGGGTCAGTGCAGGCAGAGTTCTTTCTTAGTCGAGTAATGCAGAATACAGGTATCAGGATCAGGAATGTATGCAGGAACGTATTGGACAAGAAGGCAGTGATTTTACTATGAAGCAGTTTTAAATAGCCCACCAGACGTGATGTGTGCGCTTACTGCGCATGCGCGAGGTTTCCGCGCTACCGCACATGTGCGGCCGCACGCTCCTGCGCCTGCACACTCGCACCGTTGTGACTCGAGGGGAGCTGTCGCACCGCTGCACGGCGACAGGATCCCTGACAGCTACTAAATGTTGTGAGCTTTATCTACTTCATTATAATAAGTTTTATTTCACAAACACACACATCTTTTACTTATTGAGCATGGTAAAAGGTAACTCCATTTTTGAGGAAAAAAATATGTATTTGAAACATATACCATTGTTAAAATTAAATATTAAAATTTACCTTTCATTTTCAATCTGCAGCACTGTAATTTTCTGTACAAAATGCAATATGGCAACCTAAAGGCCATTGTCTAGCCTGTAGAGGTCTGTGCATCCCTCCATAGATATGTCTCCCCAGACCATCACTGACCCACACCAAAACGGTCATGTGGAACGATGTTACAGGCAGCATAACGTTCTTCACGGCTTCTCCAGACCATTTCACAACTGTCACGTGCTTAGGGTGAACCTGCTCTCATCTGTGAAAATCACAGGGTGCCAGTGGCGGACCTGGCAATTTTGGTGTTCAATGGCAAATGCCAATTGAGGACCTTGGGCCCTCAGGCCACCCTCATGTAGTCTGTTTCTGATTGTTTGGTCAGAGACATTCACACCAGTGGCCTGCTGGAGGTCATTTTGTAGGGCTCTGGCATTGCTCATCCTGTTTCTCCTTGCATAAAGGAGCAGATACCGGTCCTGCTGATGGGTTGAGGACCATCTAAGGCCCTGTCCAGCTCTCCTAGAGTAACTGCCTGTCTCCTGGAGTCTCCTCCCTGCTCTTGAGACTGTGCTGAGAGACACAGCAAACCTTCTGGCAATGGCACGTATTGATGTGCCATCCTGGAGGAGTTGGACTGCCTGTGCAACCTCTGTAGGGTCCAGGTATCACCTCATGCTGCCAGTAGTGACATTGACCCTAGCCAAATGCAAAAGTATTGAACAGTCAGAAAAGATGAGTAGGGAAAAAAATGTCATTGGTCTCCACCTGTAAAACCATTTCTGTTTTGGGAGTTGTCCCATTGTTTCCCATCTAGTGCACATGTTAATTTCATTAACACCAAAGCAAATCCCTCTTTGTAAATATTGTATCGCACCTGTTTGACCCTTTTAGTAATAAATCTTTCTTTCTGAAAGTGTTAAACTGTTTCTAAGCACTTATTTGCAATTCACGAATCCCTGCCTTTGAAGAGACGCTACTGTTTGGTATACCTCTATATATATAGATATATCTCTATATAACAGGTCCGCGGGCCGTGCTATATACAGTCAGGTCCATAAATATTGGGACATCGACACAATTCTAACATTTTTGGCTCTATACACCACCACAATGGATTTGAAATGAAACAAACAAGATGTGCTTTAACTGCAAACTGTCAGCTTTAATTTGAGGGTATTTACATCCAAATCAGGTGAACGGTGTAGGAATTACAACAGTTTGCATATGTGCCTCCCACTTGTTAAGGGACCAAAAGTAATGGGACAGAATAATAATCATAAATCAGACTTTCACTTTTTAATACTTGGTTGCAAATCCTTTGCAGTCAATTACAGCCTGAAGTCTGGAACGCATAGACATCACCAGACGCTGGGTTTCATCCCTGGTGATGCTCTGCCAGGCCTCTACTGCAACTGTCTTCAGTTCCTGCTTGTTCTTGGGGCATTTTCCCTTCAGTTTTGTCTTTCCCTTAAAAAACTCTTTGGTTGCTTTTGCAGTATGCTTTGGGTCATTGTCCATCTGCACTGTGAAGCGTCCAATGAGTTGTGAAGCATTTGGCTGAATATGAGCAGATAATATTGCCCGAAACACTTCAGAATTCATCCTGCTGCTTTTGTCAGCAGTCACATCATCAATAAATACAAGAGAACCAGTTCCATTGGCAGCCATACATGCCCACGCCATGACACTACCACCACCATGCTTCACTGATGAGGTGGTATGCTTAGGATCATGAGCAGTTCCTTTCCTTCTCCATACTCTTCTCTTCCCATCACTCTGGTACAAGTTGATCTTGGTCTCATCTGTCCATAGGATGTTGTTCCAGAACTGTGAAGGCTTTTTTAGATGTCGTTTGGCAAACTCTAATCTGGCCTTCCTGTTTTTGAGGCTCACCAATGGTTTCCATCTTGTGGTGAACCCTCTGTATTCATTCTGGTGAAGTCTTCTCTTGATTGTTGACTTTGACACACATACACCTACCTCCTGGAGAGTGTTCTTGATCTGGCCAACTGTTGTGAAGGGTGTTTTTCTCCACCAGGGAAAGAATTCTTCGGTCATCCACCACAGTTGTTTTCCGTGGTCTTCCAGGTCTTTTGGTGTTGCTGAGCTCACCGGTGCGTTCCTTCTCTTTAAGAATGTTCCAAACAGTTGTTTTGGCCATGCCTAATGTTTTTGCTATCTCTCTGATGGGTTTGTTTTGTTTTTTCAGCCTATTGATGGCTTGCTTCACTGATAGTGACAGCTCTTTGGATCTCACCTTGAGAGTTGACAGCAACAGATTCCAAATGCAAATAGCACACTTAAAATGAACTCTGGACCTTTTATCTGCTCATTGTAATTGGGATAATGAGGGAATAACACACACATGGCCATGGAACAGCTGAGAAGCCAATTGTCCCATTACTTTTGGTCCCTTAACAAGTGGGAGGCACATATGCAAACTGTAATTCCTACACCGTTCACCTGATTTGGATGTAAATACCCTCAAATTAAAGCTGACAGTTTGCAGTTAAAGCACATCTTGTTTGTTTCATTTCAAATCCATTGTGGTGGTGTATAGAGCCAAAAATGTTAGAATTGTGTCGATGTCCCAATATTTATGGACCTGACTGTAGATCAATATTTCAATCATTATAGTGTATATTTGATAACAGGAGTTTCCCAGTCTCCGACAAAAGTGGTGGTGGCAGTAGAGGGTTAGTTGCGTAATTAACCCGACCCAGTAACAAGCGCATTTAGGCTGCAGGCACCGATTGTAGTCCATTAGCTGGGCAATCGCTGTGCCTTGTTACGCGCGTCGCACCGCAGTTTTAGATCGGCCGGTCCTTCGTCACGAGTTTGGTGAGAAGGTCTTGGGTCTGACGCCGTGGGCGTGACGTATTACTGTTAGTCGCGGTCGTGCAATTGTCGCATGTTGGTGGCGGTGACCGTGGATTCGTGACAGTTCCCAGTTGCTTCCACTTTGTCATAATACCACTAACAGTTGAGCATGGAATATTTAGTAGCAAGGAAATGTCACGGATGGATTTGTTGCACAGCCGGCAACCTATCACGGTACCATACTTGAATTCACTGAGCTCCTGAGAGCGACCCATTCTTTCACAAATGTTTGTAGAAGCAATCTGCATGCCTAGGTGCTTGATGTTATACACCTGTGGCCATGGAGATGACTGGAACACCTGAATCCAATGATTTGGAGGGGTGTCCCAATACTTTTGGCAATAAAATGTATACATAACAGGGACAATACCCAATGTATTCGTGGTTAAATTCCCATAGACGGTTTATCGACATGCACTTTAAGCTCACTTAAAATCCGCTTCCGCTGAAGTACCAACAGGCGAGTTACTATTAAAGATATTAAAATATTAACCATGTAAGTATAATAAAAACATTACACAAATAGTATATGTGGCTTATTGTAACAAACAACTGTGTTGGTTTTATTGAACGCTGGCTATATGTGTAACCTACTGGTGGTCTGATGTGAGCTTCCAGTTTTATTACAGACTGGAATCCATCCACCACCAGGCATTTCTTTTTCCACTTTGGATTATAGTTACCTCTTACTACTACTATCGACCCCCAAGGGGGAGCAAATTTATCCTATTCTTGGATCATAGCCACTTCTTACTACTACTTTAGATATCTGTGTTGAAAGCTACCAGGGATCTCTGTGTACTCCTTCGGTGGACCGCATTGGTTATTCATCTATGCTCGTCTAATTTCTCTCAATATATTTGAGTATTTGTTCAATCCTTTGGCCCTGATTTGTTATGGGTGACTCATTTGGGCCAGCAAGTACAAAGTGACACCATTATTCCATCTTCATCTCAAGTTTTTATTTTGATCATCTATTCCTATAGCGCTTTGGAAGAGTTTAATACATTTATCTATTTGTACGTTAAAGTAAAAATTCTTGGGTCCTGAGGAAGCGGGCATACCCGCGAAACGCGTTGACCTATGCACTCAACGTACCCAATTTCTTGAAAAGATGTCATATATGTAAAAATATTTTTATATGTAAATCTAATAAAAAATGTTATTTTATATATACGTATTCCTTGGTTTCTTGATATATTTGCACGAACCTCAGGGACATGTTTAAAGTCCCACTTCTGATTTCCTATTGCTTTTTCTGCCTGAAATAGTCACTATTAACCAAAAACATTGTTTCAAGAAATAATGGCATAAACAGGGCCAGATTTCTCAGGCCCCTATAGGCGGAGAATTCTGAAGCCCCTTCCCCCCGTAATACCGACTTTTTTTTTTTCTTGTTAAAATATTTTTATATAAATACTTTTATATGTGTAAAGGGGAATGCTGCAGACTTTGATATAAAGGGGAACTCTGTTGTAAGGGGGTCTTTGATGTAAACCCCTCTTACACAAGAGTCCCCAGAGTTCCCCTTACATCAGAGTTCTCCTTTACATCAGAATCTGCCGGGTAACCCATTACAGTGCATGGGAGACCTCTGCAGACCGTGATGTAAAGGGTAACTCTGATGTAAGGTGGTCTTTGGTCACCAAAGTCCCCCCTTTCAACAAAGTCAGCAGTGTTCCCCTTTACATCAGGGTCCGCAGACTGTAGAGTGCTAGTGTTAAAGGGTCCTAATCCAGAGAGAGAGGTCTCAGGAATCAGACTCAGGCTGTTCCGGGCTCCTCGTCTCTATACACAGACCAAGCATATCATCCTTCATATTACATATACAGGAAGTTTAGCAGTGCAGGTCGGTAATGGGGACTCACCTCGGTATTGAGGGTGTCCAGTGCTCGCAGATCTACAACCCAAGGATCAGGTTCCCCTCTGTAGTCTGTCCAGTCCGGGACTGTGGCAGTGCTCTGATCACATCCCCCCACAGACCACCCGATGTTCTCTGAGGACCGGGCTGGGATCAGACTGGTGGGATGTCCGGGTGTGAGCTAGACGTAGCCGGCTCCTCTTCCTACAAATAGGCTGGACAAAGTGGGGAGCTGCAGAGAAGCTGGGACTGAGATCGGTGGGGTCTCCCATCATTGATTCGAAATTAATTTGGTTTTCAAAAAACGTCCAACGTGCCCGATCACTCATATTCGATGGTCACATGAAAACCAGATGTTTCTGTGACCCACTAATGGTGCAAAATTCGAATGAAAATTCTTAGAAGAAATTTTTGATAGAAAATTCTTTCAGAATTTGACCCGTGTATGGCTGGCTTAACCCTCAGTCCAAGTTTTCCTGGGGACCAGAAGGGTGTGTGTTCAGGTGTGCACAGCCTTTATAATCAAAGCTATTACAGTGATGGGTTTTGGGCTCAACCCAGGAGGTCCACCCTGGTGTGAGTGTGGGCCAGTACCACAGGGAGCTGCAAGAGAATGGTACAGAATT